>NC_090926.1:545928385-546553385 GCF_040938575.1 Ambystoma mexicanum
AAAATCCTGCAACAGCTCAATTTGTATGAGAGCATAATAATTCAAACAGTTCACCCATTTCAAGCAATTACACGCCTTCATCCAAAAACAGCAAAATTACCTTCCGCTGAATCGGTTGAAGGCATCGTGGCAAAGTAGTTTATTTGCCATTAGATCTAACTGAAAATGTACACACTTAACGCCACCGTTAACCCTTAACGCCTTATTCTGATTTTAACGCCTGCTAACCTGCCATGGTGCTAATTACGCCGCCGTAATGTACGGCGGCGTAATTAGCGCCTTCCCCACTCCCATTATGCCCTATGGGGAAAAAATGGGAATGGGGAAGGGAAAATGGGAAATGGGGATTTACCGCCCCACTCACCTTGGAATGGGGCGGTAAATCCGCCATCCACCATGGTGTAAACGGAGTTTACACCATGGTGGTAAAGTTGGTGCACTTACAGGCCCATAGTCTTGATAAATGGAGTACCAACAAAGGCCAAACAAATTTGGCAACAATTAGTGGATTTACACAATGTTAGACAAGCATTGCAATATCTAAAAGACAATAATGAGTACTACAAGGAAATAAATATTGATGAAAGTTTAAGGGAAACAACTGAAATAATTCAAGAGCCATCAGAAACTGGACAATTCAAACTTCTGGATCCCTCTACAGTATCCACTCTTTTGGACCATTACACAATTCATCCGTTGCATTCCAATGAAAGCATAGATGATGCACTAGAAACTTACCAAAAGCGACAAAGCAAAGGATCACCAATGAGTATTTGGGAAAAAAGTATAGAAGCACGTGCTTTTCCATTCCTATTTCCTACTGGCAAAGGTGGAAGATACGATGATAGACCCACTCAGATTGGGGCATCAGTATAACGGTCATTATGAATGTATTCGCAAGATCTCAGATTTAGACAAAATGTGGAATACATATTCCACCTACTCTATGAAAGTGAATTAGCAGCACTATGTTATGGAGTTGCACACATTCTTAAATCTGGAACCCACTTTCAAAATATGTCAGCTATGCAGTTAATACAAAATGTACAGGAAAAAGATGAGGTTTTACAATCAAGTATAACAATTTGTTTGCAAACATGCGTGGTACAAAGGTGTACTGGTTCAGGCGGCACAGAGAAGTGTGTTGCATGATCAGAAACCTTGGACCACTGAATTGGTTTGTTACGCTAAGTTGTGCAGAATATGCATGGGAATATTTACATGAGTTCCTACGCATAGCAAACAGCAACAAAAACAACATAGATATATTAACACCTGGGGAACTTTGCTCTCTAGATCCAGTTAATGTCTCAAGATATTTCCATCATCGTTTCATTGCCTTCCTACACTTTATTTGCAATAAAACTTTTCATCCCCTTGGCGAAGTGCAGCACTTCTTTTGGAGAAAAGAATATCAAGCGAGAGGAGCACCACATATTCACATGCTGTTATGGATCAAAGGTGCACCGTAATTTGGGTACGACAGTGATACCACTGTTTTGCAGTTTATCCAAAAATATGTCACATATGAAATCCCTTCACAACAGATACATAGTGAGCTGCATGGGCAGATTTTACAATTTCAAAGACACAAATGTGGCACATATTGTCGCCGCAAATACAAAAACAAAGGTAAATACTACACCAAATGCCGCTTTGGTTTCCCTAGACCAGTTACAGAAACAGGTGAAGTAAACAACTTCATGTCTTCAGTTCGACATAGTGTTAAAGATAAATCACCTAAAAACACGTATTACATAAAAAGAAGGGAAGAATCAAAATATATCAATGATTACAATGCAATCATTGACCTCTTATGGAATGCAAACAAAGATGTGCAGTACATTGCAGACAATTCAACTGCTGTTGCATGATATGTTACAGCCTACTTAACAAAAGCAGAAAAAACAGAGCTTCAAGACCTGTGGGATGACCTAGCATCAGACAAAACTGAAACTGTACTGCCTAGGCATAAAAATGCTCTCTCATAGAGAATGTGGGGCCTATGAAGCAGCAGATCATTTAACCGGCACTGCTTTGTATGGAAAATCAGACAACATAGTATGGCTCAGTCTTGGTCCTGCAAAATCTAGAAAAAGAGTGCTGAAATCATATGAGGACATAGAAACAATTGCCAGAAATTATCCCAACAGCCAAGAATTACAATTAAATCGCAGGGAAACCAGCGCACATCGATTCATGGAAATCCGTGTGCGAGAAAAACATTGGATGTGCGCTGAAAAAGTGCGCCATGCACGCCGGCGCACAGGTCATCCAACAGCGTGCGCCACGGCCACTGCGAATTCGCACATAGTGCGCCGCACATCACAAAAGTAGGCGGAACACGGGGCCTAACACTCGGAATGGGGAACAACGCGTGAAAATATGGGCGTCACGGGGGAAGTACAGGAGGCAAGTGCGCGGAACGCCCACACGCTCGCCTACAACCCGTATTCATGGAATCGAATAGGGCAAACCAGCGCACAGTGAAAGACGTGCACAGGACCAAACAAGTACGCCACAAGAAAGCAGGCGGCAGCGTCCCTGCACATGAAATAAATGTGCGCCAAAATGTGCGCTAACAAAAAGCACCCATATACAGCCATGATGAATGGACCATACAGTGGCCCTCGAGGTGCAAAGGGGTACCGAAAAACACGGACACCCGCTGTGTGAAAAATAGCATGTGCCTGTGTTTCTGGGTGCGCGGGAAGTTCCACACGCGATTAGCCTGGGTACGTGTACTTTGGGGTGTGCGGGAAGTTCCACACGCAATAGCCTGGGTACGTGTGTTTCGGGGTGCGCGGGAAGTTCCACACGCGATTGGCCTTGGTACGTGGACTTCGGGGTGCACGGGAAGTTCCACACGTGATTAGCCTGGGTACGTGTACTTCAGAGTGCGCGGGAAGTCCCACACGCGATTAGCCTGGGTACGTGTGTTTCGGGGTGCGCGGGTGTTAGGCGGAAACCTGTGCAGTTCCCACTGAGACCACTGCAAAAGATTTAGGACTACAGGTGTTTGGCAGTAAACCCACTTGGTAGCAGTCTGTACCACACAGATTCACTTGTTAGCTGTGGCTGAGCAGTCAGACTTCCCTCAAGAAGAGTTAGGCAGTATGTGGAGTATACAATATAGCGCAATCTACACAGTAGAACAAGCAAACACGGAACAAGGCTTCGGTGTAAAGATATAAGGGTATTTATTTATAACAACACATCTATAGAAAACATTCTGGCACTAATACGGCAAACAACTTCAATCACAATTACTATCCGAAGAAAAAGATCAATCCCCCTAACAATAGTTCGACAAGTCTAGGTTCACCGGCATCACTTATTTGCAGACAGAGGTGCATGCTTTAACCTAGATGGCACTCTAGTATTCGTTAGGACGGGAGAGAAAAATAAGGCAGGTTATGAAATCAACTCGGTACCAATACTTTACGGACAAATGCAAGGCAAGTAAGGCAGGGTCTACTGCAGATCACAAAGTTCAGAGGCCAGGCCCACTCGGAGAGAGGCAAGGCGATATGTCCCAAAAGTGTCTCAGTGGAAATGCGCTTCGAGTCTTTATCGCAAATTGTTATGGAAAGGTTGGACCAGTTCAGAACAGAAAGTTAAAGAATGCTGGGAGGCGACCCAATGGAAAGGCGAGGATTCAGACATCTCACTCTATCCGGCAGAAAGGGAAGCCAGGCGGGTACGGTACCTTGTTTGTGGAGAGTCAACTCCGGCGGGGCAGTTGTTCCTGGTGGTGGATGCACGTCGGGTCTTTGCCAAGAGTAGAGATGATCTCGTCGTCGAAGAAAAGTGAAGTCCGGTGCACCACCAGGGAAGAGACCAGCCGCGGAGTGCACCGTCACAAGGCACCACCTTTTGGTTGCGATACAGGGGTAGTGCCTATCCGGTTGCCGAGGTGCTCTGCACGGGCAATTCGACCACTGTGTCCTGGAGCGAAGAAAAAGCAAAGGTGACTGGTTGTTCCCACCAGTCAGGGGAAGAGACTCTCCGGCAGGGAGATCTCCTCTGTCGTCGGGAAGTGGTGAGTCGGTTCAGCAGGGCTCCACCGGAGGTGTCGTCGTTGCAGGTCGGCTCAGCTTTACCCTCGTCGGATTCTTAGGTCCTGTGGTGACTTTTGAAGATCCAGTCCCAAAAGCCCTGCTTTTATGCAGAAAACCCCCATTCATTCAGCCTAGCTGTCAATCAAAACACGCTAAGTGGTGAGTGGGGAGGCTCACCACTTGGGCCAATCACACCAGAGTGCGACCAGAGTTGGCAAGGCAACTCGGTCCAGGGTGCCTAAACCCCCTCCCACACCCCGGTGGTAACCCAGACAGAATGGCACCACTTTGGAGGGTCTCTGTACAGAAGCCCGCCAAAAGTGGAACAAAGGGCTCAACCTTTGGTTTAGGAGTCACAGAGACGAACACAGACGCCATTTTAAAAACCGAATTCTGGCAGAAAGTACCATCCGATAGACTTATTTAAGATAAGTAGACCGGTGGTATGTTAGAGATTAACGAGAAAAAGTATCAATCTCCAACAATGGGAAGAATCCCATAGGGTTATATTCGGGGTCGAATATAACAAGTAGTTTCCACTGCCACCAGCCAAAACTCGACGAGGGGGGACGGGACAGTGCCCCCTCGAATAACAGACCAAGGAATAATCGAATTACCCCTACTAGTACTTCCACAATAGGATGGTTTGTACTAGTTCTGTTAGTAAATTTAGGTTTAGTAAAGCCAATGGTGACTTTACATGCCCGGGGAGACAGTAGTCAGTCCCCGGGTATGGAGTCTATGATGGAGGTCCGCTAGGACGCCCCAGTGCTACGGCACATAGGGTGCGGTGTAACACACATAGAAAAACATATGAGACCCTATGGAGGAAAAGACCCCATAGCCCATAGAACACATTGACATTACAGGAATTACACACATTCATGTCCAAGAGTGGGAGAAAAAGAGTCTCACTCTTGGCAGGATGGAAAAAAACAAACTCCAGAAATCCAGCAAAGCTGCTGGGGGACTAACTAGGTTAGGAAATTCAGCCTAAACCGAGAATTCTCCCTAACAGCGGGAAGTTCCACACGCGATTGGCCTGGGTACGTGTACATCGGGGTGCGCAGGAAGTTCCACATGCGATTAGCCTGGGGACGTGTACTTCGGGGTGCGCGGGAAGTTCCACACGCGATTAGCCTGGGTACGCCTGTTTCGGGGGGGCACGGGAAGTTCCACACGCGATTGGCCTGGGTACATGTACTTCAGGGTGCGTGGGAAGTTCCATACGCGATTAGCCTGGGTACGTGTGTTTCGGGGTGCGCGGGAAGTTCCACACGTGATTGGCCTGGGTACGTGTACTTCGGGATGCACGGGAAGTTCCACACACGATTGGCCTGGGTACATGTACTTCGGGTGCGTGGGAAGTTGCACACGCGATTGGCCTGGGTACGTGTACTTCGGGTGCGCGGGAAGTTCCACACGCGATTGGCCTGGGTACATGTATTCTGAGGTGCGCGGGAAGATTCACACGCAATTTCAGCAGGGTACGTGTATTTCGGTGGTGCCGGGGAATGCTACACGTGATTTGGCTGTGTGGGTCCTCCCAGGTGTTCCCTCTACACCCTCCACGGCCCCTGCAGGCAGCCCACACCACAAGGGACTACCGTGCACCCCTGCTCATGTCCCACAGGCAACCCATCCACCATGGCCATGCCCCCCAGCCAACCCACATGTCACCTTGCACTACTGATCACCAACACATGTCTCCCAGTAACCCTAGCCCCCAGCACTGTGGGGCAACCTCCACCAGGCCCCACTCATGTCTCCCACCACCCCCACCCCCCAGCATCCAGGGGCACCCTCCACCAGGCCCCCACTCATGTCTCCCTGCACCCCCAAACCCCAGCAGTGCAGGGCACCCTCCACCAGGCCCCCACTCATGTCCAACTCATGTCTCCCTGCACCCCCACCCCCAGCATCCAGGGGCAGCCTCCACCAGTCCCCCCACTCATGTCTCCCACCACCCCAACCCCCCAGCAGTACAGGGCAGCCTCCACCAGGCCCCCACTCATGTCTCCCACCACCCCCACCCCCCAGGAGTGCAGGGCAGCCTCCACCAGGCCCCCACTCATGTCTCCCAACACCCCCACCCCCCAGCAGTGCAGGGCAGCCCCCACCAGGCCCCCACTCATGTCTCCCACCACCCCCACCCCACAGGAGTGCAGGGGCAGCCTCCACCAGGCCCCCACTCATGTCTCCCACCACCCCCACCCCCCAGCAGTGCAGGGGCACCCTCCACCAGGCCCCCACTCATGTCTCCCAGCACCCCCACCCCCCAGCATCCAGGGGCACCCTCCACCAGGCCCCCACTCATGTCCCCCAGCACCCCCACCCCCCAGCAACCAGGTGCAGCCTCCACCAGGCCCCCACTCATGTCTCCCACCACCCCCACCCCCCAGCAGTGCAGGGCACCCTCCACCAGGCCCCCACTCATGTCCAACTCATGTCTCCCTGCACCCCCACCCCCCAGCATCCCGGGGCACCCTCCACAGGCCCCCACTCATGTCTCCCACCACCCCCACCCCACAGCATCCAGGGGCAGCCTCCACCAGGCCCCCACTCATGTCCCCCAGCACCCCCACCCCGCAGCATCCAGGGGCACCATCCACCAGGCCCCCACTCATGTCCCCCAGGACCCTCAACCCCCAGCATCCAGGGGCAGCCTCCACCAGGCCCCCACTCATGCCTCCCACCACCCCACCCCCCAGCAGTGCAGGGGCAGCCTCCACCAGGTCCCCACTCATGTCTCCCTGCACCCCCACCCCCAAGCAGTGCAGGGCAGCCCCCACCAGGCCCCCACTCATGTCTCCCACCACCCCCACCCCCCAGGAGTGCAGGGGCAGCCTCCACCAGGCCCCCACTCATGTCTCCCACCACCCCCACCCCCCAGGAGTGCAGGGGCAGCCTCCACCAGGCCCCCACTCATGTCTCCCACCACCCCCACCCCCAGCATCCAGGGGCAGCCTCCACCAGGCCCCCACTCATGTCTCCCACTACCCCCACCCCCCAGCATCCAGGGGCACCCTCCACCAGGCCCCCACTCATGTCCCCCAGAACCCCCACACCCCAGCATCCAGGGGCAGCCTCCACCAGGCCCCCACTCATGTCTCCCACCACCCCCACCCCCCCAGGAGTGTAGGGGCAGCCTCCACCAGGCCCCCACTCATGTCTCCCACCACCCCCACCCCCCAGCAGTGCAGGGCAGCCCCCACCAGGCCCCCACTCATGTCTCCCACCACCCCCACCCCCCACCAGTGCAGGGGGCACCCTCCACCAGGCCCCCACTCATGTCCCCCAGCACCACCACCCCCCAGCATCCAGGGCACCCTCCACCAGGTCCCCACTCATGTCCCCCAGCACCCCCACCCCCCAACATCCAGGGGCAGCCTCCACCAGGCCCCCCACTCATGTCTCCCTGCACCCCCACCCCCCAGCATCCAGGGGCAGCCTCCACCAGGCCCCCACTCATGTCCCCCAGCACCCCCACCCCCCAGCATCCAGGGGCAGCCTCCGCCAGGCCCCCACTCATGTCCCCCAGCACCACCACCTCCCAGCATCCAGGGCACCCTCCACCAGGCCCCCACTAATGTACCCCAGCACCCCCACCCCCCAACATCCAGGGGCAGCCTCCACCAGGCCCCCCACTCATGTCTCCCTGCACCCCCACCCCCCAGCATCCAGGGGCAGCCTCCACCAGGCCCCCACTCATGTCTCCCTGCACCCCCACCCCCCAGCAATGCAGGGGCAGCCTCCACCAGGCCCCCACTCATGTCTCCCTGCACCCCCAACCCCCAGCAGTGCAGGGCAGCCCCCACCAGGCCCCCACTCATGTCTCCCACCACCCCCACCCCCCAGCATCCAGGGGCAGCCTCCAACAGGCCCCCACTCATGTCTCCCACCACCCCCACCCCCCAGCAGTGCGATTTGCCTGGGTACGTGTATTCCTGGGGTGAGCGGGTAGTCTCCCATGCGATACCATCAGGGTACGTGTATAATGGGTCCGCGTGAACTTCCACATGCGATACCAGCAGGCTACGTGTATTACGGGGTTCGCAGGAAGTTCCACACACGATTGCCCTGGGTACGTGCATTTCGGGGTGCGTGAGAAGTTTCACACGCGATTTTGCAGGGTACGTGTATTTGGGTGTGCGCGTGAACTTCCACACGCGACTGGGCCTGTGAGAGTGGGGTACGTGTATTCCAGGGGTGGGCGGGAATATTTACTCACGACTGGGCCTGGGAGAGCGTGTTACATGTATTCCTGGGGTGGCGGGAAGATTCACACGGTCGCCTACATTGCGCCGAAAAATAAATTGTCCAATCCAGAAACACGTACGCCAGCATGAAGCAGGCGTACGTGGACCCGCGCAGCATAAAAGTGCGCGCAAGCAACAAACAAGCTCAGACGCCAGGATGAATATACCGTTCCTAGCAGCAGTGGCCGTGGGTTACCAAAGGAGGAGGAGGAGGATAGTGAGGGCCCGAATTTTTACTCCCAGAACCAGCCTTTTGGGGATGCCTGATGACCAGGTGTATGGGAGGTACAGGTTTCCACCACACATAATACTGGACCTGGTCAGTGAGTGGGAGGATGATCTCACATCACCCACCCTGTATTCCCAAGCACTCAGCCCCCTGGAGAAGTGCTCAATGTACTGCACTTCTTGGCCACAGGATCATTTCAGCGGACAAGTGCCATAGTGGGTGGGGTGTCACAGGCCATGCAGTCACGCTGCCTACACCAGGTCTTGAACATCGTCACTGCATGCCCATCAGTCCGCAGGCACTTATACCTGCCTAGGACACCTGCAGAAAGGCAGGCTGCCGCCCTGGATTTCTACGGTGTGGCACAATTCCCCAAAGTGCTAGGTGCCATTGACTGCACCCATGTGGCACTACGTCCCCCCAGGGCATCTGAGCACATCTATAGGAACCGCAAGCACTGGCATTCCATCAACATGCAGGTAGTATGTAATGCCAAGGGAATCATCACCTCAATATATGCCAACTATCCAGGGTCCACCCACGACAGCTTCATTTACCGAATGTCTACCCTAAGCCGGGACCTAGAAGCTGGGCGGCATGGCGATACATGGCTGCTTGGTGAGTATGAATGCCACTGCACATGCATGCATGTCAGATGCAGAGTTATGTCACTACCCCACTAATGATACACATCACCTCCTCACCAGGGGACAGTGCCTACCCTCTGAGCACCCACATGATGACACCAATTCGGAACCCCATCACGCCTCCCGAGGTAAGATACAACACAGCCCATAGTGCAACCCGGGGCATAGTGGAGCGCACATTCGGAGTGCTCAAGTCACGCTTTCGCTCCCTTGACCGTTCTGGCGGGCAGCTGTTATATGCGCCCCCAGTAGTGTGCAGGATCATAGTGGCAGCATGTGTCCTGCACAATGTTGCAACACGCCGGGGCCTGGCTGTGGACATGGTGGTGCCCCCCACATCCCCAACCACATGCACGCCCGCTGCACATGGGAGGGGAAAGGGCACGGGGTGAGGCAGCCCGTATGCAGCTGGTGGCTAATTACTTCACATAGAAATCACACCCCTGTGGAGTGCACACAGCCCTGGCACATACCATCTGATAAGCAATGATGACTCAACCTGACAATTATGACGAACAAAGGGACAGTCAACTGTCAGAACCATAGCAGCCTGAGATTGTTCATGTGCAAGTGTCACAATGTGTGCATCCCTACCTACACAAACACCACCAATGCAGTGTCATCAAAAGACACACTTCCATGCTGCAGAAATTAATACCCACTTGCAAAATACTACATGAGAACAGTGCCACGTCACCCAACCCATCCCCCGCACAGCCACACAACACACCATGGCATGTCATGCAATGTGAGAGCAAACAAATTAATACCCCCAACATGCCCCAAGTGTCACCAACTACAGTGTCCCTAATGGAAACATGGCCACACATGAAATGCTCACAGTAATGCTGGACCTACAACACACATTACCAAATACTTACCAAGAATACCAATCACCTACACAACCTCCAACCTACCTTAAACATGACATTACAGACTTAAAAAATTGGTAGCCTCACTACCTGATGATGCCAGCACTTTCAACACTTCCAAGTATACAGTGTTAGCGCCACGCAAGAGTGTAGGTGCACTACTTACAACATGGACTCCAGTTCCAAGGTGGACCGCCTTGTGAAGACATGAGAAATGGATCTGCAAATTAGGAGGATGGGATGGATGCAGAGGCACATATCAATACACCATGCAGTGTACAATACAACAACAATATGCACTATGAATGTATACACAGTATTGACTACAGACTGCCCACACATCGAATGGGAGTCCAACGTCACCATGTACGTCAATGTCACTTGGGCACACCCTTTGCAAGCCCATGGAAACGGGAAGCAGGAGGGGTGTCTGTCACACAAACCCAAGCATCTGAACCAAATTCATGACAAGCCTGCATGTGCCCAGCCACAATACAGCGTATGCCCACGGGAGCCACACAAGGCAACACACTGTCCAAAAAACAAAAATAAAATTAAAAAATAAATTAAAAAAAATAAATTAAAAATGGCCATTAATGGGTCCGGGGGGGTGGGGGAGGCCACCCAGGAGGTCCGAGGACAGGGTGCACACCAAATCCCACCTGTGTGGATCTTGCGAAAAAAAAAAACACCTCCATGGGCTCATGGCCTGCACGGCTACCCTATTGTGAGAGAATCACTGCTGTCGCTCTCCTCACCCTCTGCAGCTGCATCAGGAGGTGGTGGCACTATGGGAGGCAGCCCACGCAAAGCCCTAGTCTGTTCCTCCATGGCAGCAAGCATGCGGGTGTGGTAGGTCTCTTTCTGGAGGATAATTGTGCGTAGGTCCCCATGCAACAACTCACGGGATGCCTGGACCTCCGCCCTAGTTGCCTGCATCTCAGCTGAGAGCGTACGTGTAAGACGCTCCAGCTGCTGTTCTGTCCTTCTGTTTGTTGAAGCCTCAAGCTCAACAAGAGTCGTCCTGAGGTGAAGGAGTTCCACCCTCAGGGCTTCCCTGTCGCCCTGGGACTCTATGGAAATGGCTTCCCGCAGAGTCGCCAGTGCTGCCCGCCTGTCCCTGTCGGATGCCAACATGTCCTCCCTGTGTGACTGGCAGATGGAGTCTGTTGCCTGCTGTAGTCGCTCCATCAGCCTTTCGGGGGGGACAATGGAAGTAGCCACCCTATCCATGGCCTGAGCCATCATCTCTGATGATGCTGCCTGTTGGGTTGCCATATCGTATATGGATTGCTCCCATGCGGTATTGCCAAGTGGCGTACGGCCACCACGTTGGCGGGCACCACACCTGTCTGGGGCAAGGCGAACTGCGCCTTGCTGTGCCGGCGCTGCCTGAGGCTGCAGGACTGCATTCCCCCTCTGATCTGCTGGCCCAGGAACAGGATCAGATGTTGCGGAGTATGACCCTGCATCCGTAACCACCAAAGGCGTACCTGCCAACACTGACATCCCCATTGAGGGTTCTAACCCTGGTGCAGGTGGGTCGGACAGAACAGAATCCCTCCCAGGAACACTCACCTGCGACGGCACATAGGTCTCATCATCCGAATCGACACCTGAATACAGCTCGGGGGAGCTGCAGCCAGAGACACCCCTTGAGAGCACGACCTGCAGCAGTTGTGGGTTCTCACCCACCACCACACCACGTCCCTCACTGGTGGTCGGTTGGGCCTGAGACCCCTACTGGGTCTGCACCATCTCCACAACCCCAGCAGTATCAAGTGCGTCATCCCCTGCAAAAACATAAAAGAAAACAAATGGAAACAGGCATTAGCACTATGGCACACAATTAGGGCTTTGAAGCTACAGAAACAGTACTTGATTGACACATGTCCCACATGACTAAAACCCTCCCATGCATGCACCGTCACTGCGTGTGAAGGGTAGGCAGATGGCACACATTGATGACACCAAGATGGAAGATGAACACATTTGCTGCATGATGCCTAGCAGTGGCATCACACATTGGCCTGTGATTGGCAGGTCAAATACACATGCCATCACAGAGATGGCATGTACCCTAGCCATCAAGTGAAGAGGGAGAGGAGGGCACCAATTGTTCATTCAGTCTAGTTTGCTCATGAAATTGATTTTTTCATTGAAATGGTTCAAATGTTTCACCTGGAGCTGCCAGTCCAAAATGGTCCTATAGCACAGGGACATGTCTGAACAAATCATGTCCAGGAAACAAAGCCAGTCCACTGTACCATAGCCATGTCAGACATGTGACAATAGGACTGAGAAATGCCGAGTAAAAGTGGTGGTATGCAAACAATCTGCCTGAATAAACAGAGGAAAATAAGCAAAAATGTTGTGGCAAGATGACACTTCAAGGGCAACTGGCGTGGTGTTGGGCTAGATGTCTAATGTTGCCAGAAGGGATACTGCTATACCCAAATGCTGGTGCGCAGAATGTATTGGATGAGGCACACAGGTGACCCAAACCACTCAGGCACACACACCCTCACCTGGCACCCAAAAAGAAGCCCTCCCACACACACCATGCACATGGATGACACACACATGCATGTGCACTCACCGGACGCATTGGATCTGTTCCTCCGTGACGTAGGTCCCAGCAACCTGCTCATGTGGAGTGAGTTCTATGTCCTCCGCTGGAGACCCACCTCCAGTCACTAGAGTTGCGGCATGACTTGAGCCCAGCTTATTCTTTGCCCTTTGCTTCAGGTCATTCCAGCGCTTGTAGCATTCAGTAGCTGTGCGCCTCACGATTCCAAGGGCACTTATGATGTCCGCGATGGTCTGCCAGTGTGCCTGACAATGTGCAGGTGTGGTCTTGGATCCTGCAACAATCACCATTTCGCGGTCATGTGCGGACACATACTCTACAAGTGCATTCAGTTCGGCCTCATTGAAGCTGGGCTTCCTTGACGGGCCGGACTGTGTAGCCGTGTCTGGGGCATCAGCCTCTACTGGACGAGCACTCTTCCTCTTCCACTTGGAAGGTGGTGGGGATCCTCAGTGTCCTACGCCGCTCTGGACACTAGAGGCAGGAGCCCCGGTGGACTCTGTACTAGGAGTGTGGGATTGCACACTCAGCATGGGAGTTGGTGCAGGCATTAGCTCAAGTGTGATGGTGTCAGGAGGAATGTCAGCATGATGGACTTGGACCGACACTGTCCTGGCTGGGTGTATGAGAGGTGGGGTGGATGGAGCCACAGCTGCCCCTGCAGCCTCCCCAGCCTGCCTACGCGGGGCAGCAGATGACCTAGCTGCCCCTGATCCACGTGGCCTGATGACACCAACGTGCACCGGCGCACGTGGCCTAGACCTGCTGACCTGGAAGTCAGCCATGGAGTCACCCTGTGCCAGGTCTGGTTCCATAGTGGGCTGGTCCAACAAGGGCTGAGCATGGATGGTGTCAGCCACGTTACCCTCAACCAGGGGGGGGCATGGGTGTCCCTGACTGCTCCTCCACACATGGGGGGCTAGGGGCACCCTGCAAGTCACGGCCACGTCCCCTACCAGATCCACCACAGCCACCACTTGGGGCTTGGCCACCTTTGCCACCCTTACGGCTTGTTCGCCTCTCAGCCATGGCACTGATGTTATTGTGCATATGGGAGTTGATGTGAACTATTGTCCTGGGCAATTGGGGGTCAAAGGGGTTGTGTACCAGATGGTAATCGTACCCTAGTGCTCTAGCAAGGCTGTATGTCACCCCTGGGGAAAGATGACGGGTCACGCAACACACAGGCACCCCAAAAAAGGGATGTAAGGTGCACGCAACCCCTCCTAGACCACGTGTGTGGAAAAATAAACATGCACTACGCTGTGGGACCCAGAAACACAAAAATGAACGTATGCGTGTCACACGCAGCCTAGAATGACCTCTGAAGGGGTATGAGACACACGGAGCAAGCACAGATGTTAAATACGTACATCCCGAAGTGAGCCGTCGGACTAGCCCGTCTGCCAGGAACAAAAGCGTGAAAAATATGCGTGTGCGCGTTGGCAACACCCCCGCCAAAAGAAGAATTGTACGCTGTCTGAGGAGACAGGACAACAGTAGAAGGGAACGCTGTTTGAGGAAACAGGCCCAGGAAAAAGAGGAAAAGAGAAAAAGGTGTCAGAGGTAACAGGGAGTACGAACTTGAAACGCTGTGAAGTAAATCGCATGTGAACCGACAAGAAGTACAGATTTCACCCACTCGCTCTCCACGAAAAGCACGTACAAGGAAATGGCGTGCTACACGTACCTTTTATACACACTTCACAGATGCGCATACGCGATGAGGCCATTTCCACCAATTACACGCTTTGACACTCGGACATGTATCTTTTTTTTTACACGCGCCATTCTCTACGGCCATGCGCATGATGTCATAGCTGCGCATGGGGGACTTTGGGCCAATGAAATCACGTATGCGTGCAGACGCGCTTATGCGCTAAGGGCCTTTCCTCGAATTACACGCAGACGTGCAGGATTTTCATGTGCCAAATCACTCCGTATCAAGCTGGCCACGCATAAGCACACGGAAGACCACGCTACTGCCCAGAAAGCCGATTTACTGCCCCCCGGAGCTCCGAGCACGCTCCCACCTGCCATCTTCTGCTGCCTGACTGCGTGCTGCCAACATGCCCTGCCATTTGCTGCCTGCACATCAGCCAGGGGTGCTGTTGCTGTGACCACCCCTGCTGGAACTGAAGACTCCCGACTGGCATTCCATCGCTCCACAGCCCAGCCCCAGGACCCAGTTGCCCACCCACTCCTGCCTTTGGGGTTGTCATGTCGGGGCAAACACCATCTGAGACCACTGACAACCCCCGGCCAGAGAGGCAGAGGGGCACCAGCTTCAGTGACAGGGAAGTTGGTGTCCTGGTGGAGCAAGTCCTGGGGCAGTATGATGCCCTCTTCGGAAGTGTGCGCGCCGACAAGGAAGGACAGACTTGGATCTGGACGGACATCGTGACTGCCATCAACGCGGAGGGGGTGGCAGTCCGCGACTTCCAACATGTCAAGAAGCTCTGGGATGACTTCAGGTCCAGGACCCTAAACAAGGCCCGGCGCCTCTTGAAGGCAGCGGATGCTAAGGGGTGCCGGGGCCACTTGTTGGAAGATCAGATGAGGGTCCTGGAATGCATATCCCCAGCGCTACACGTCCAGGTCCTTGAGAGGCAGACCCGTCTGGAGTCGAGCGGTAAGTGTACATGCATCATGATTGCAAGCTGTGCGTGTGGTGATGTGCCAGTAGTGTGCCGGTTGCACATCTGTTTGTATGGGGCCGCGTATGGGTGGGTGTGTACAGGGCCGTGAGGCTAACACATGCGAGGGCTGTCATGTGTGAGACATGGATGGTGCTTGTGTGTGTAGGCGTGCATGCCAAATGCAGTTGTGTGGGCACACATGTTTGGATGAATGTGTATGTAAGTAGGCATGTTCGTGATGTCACGCATGTATGTTGTTTTCAGCTTCATGTATCAGCACTCTGTACATGTGTGTGTATTTGACAAGGGTGCAACAGTGATGCAACATGGATGGATGTGACAGCGGGATGTGGAAGCCTGATTGGCAGATGTGACATGGATGCCCATCTGAACACTGCGACAGTTGGCTGGGGTGTACACATGCATGAAAGTGTGGTGGTGTGTGTGCATGTGTAGTGCACTCCCTGTGTTTCATGTGATGTCTGGCTCACCTTTGCCAGCTCATCCTGTTGTATGTGTATGGATGGTGCTGGCAGTTGCGCTGTGGCTGTGGTATGGCTCATGTGTGCAAGTTGAAATGACATGTGTGTTGCCAATTGTGATGCCATGTCTGAGGTTTGCCAATGCCACTCATGTACAACTGCCATGTGTGTATGTGTCCATTGTACAGTGCCCTGATGCCTGTGTTATATTTCTCCCTGTCTGCAGCGTCAACTGATGAAGAGGGCGGAGAAGGTGCTGTGGAGCACAAGAGCGGGGATCGCACCGCCAGCCGGAGACGCAAGGCCTGACTCTCCTCCCAGGTTGTGATCTCGTCTGGGAGTGAGGAGTCCGGTGCCGCATCCCAGGCCGCAGCTGCCGGGGGGAGGTCCAAGAGGCGGAGGTCGGAGTTGGACTCCTCGGCAGCAGAAGGGGCAGCTGGGACCCCACAGGGCCCAACGGGGGAAGATGGCATGGAGTCATCCAGGTTGGTGGGGGGTTTGGTGGAGGAGGAGGCCGTGCAAGCAACAGAGACGGGATCTGGAGGTGGGGATTCCACTGGTGCTAGTGGTGCAGTGCAGGACCAGGGACCGGAGGCAGCACAGGTCGCCGCGGAGGTGCCTGTGTGCAATCCTGTCCCTGATCCTGTCACTGCATCATCTTGCACCAGCAGGGATGCCTATGTCCAGACCCGTTTTCAGGCAGGGGATGAGCTCACGACAACTGGCCTTCGTCTGCATGCGGACGTGGCTATCCGGGTCCGGGTTGAGCCTGTCCTGACTGGTGTGGCGTTGCGTCAACGGGCCATGCGAGGTGACCTGCAGTCTTTTCATGAGGAGACTGCACATCATCTCGAATGGCTCGTTGACCACGTCGGCCTACTGGGACAGGTCACCCAGGCCGGATTCCTCTGTTTGATGGGGCTTGCTGCGACCCCTCCTCAACTGAACCCCCTATGCGCCAGTCGTCCTCTGTGCCATCTTCCAACCCATCAGTCACCTGGGTGCCCTGTGGAGCTGCCTCTGATGGTGCGGCCAGGCTGGTGGAGGAGGCACCCCTGCCACAGTTGGGAGTCGGACGTCCAGCAGGGGTGGCCACATCAACGACTGCACCCCAGCCAGCGGAGGATGTGCACGGGCAGAGGCGCAGCAGCAGCAGCAACGTGGTGGGAGCCATGATGGCTCGGGGCCTTCGACATCGGAGGGGCAGGCATTGGCCGGAGGGCAGGAGGACCCAGGATGGGAAGTGTCTTCCGTGTGGCAGCGGTTGGGCCACGCCATAGATGCGGAGCGGCAGCGGGCGGAAGAGGCACGGCTCACGATGGTCAGGGCGGAGAACTCCATGCGGAGGGCCCTGAGGCGGGCCGAGTGCCTCGAGGCAGTCCGCAGGGAGTTTGAGGTGAACATGTGGCCGGCCCTGCAGACCCTCAGGGCCATGGAAGAGGACCGCCTCCGGGACATTGAGCAGGAGTTCGATGATGCCCTGGCCCGGAACATCCCGAAGTGAGCCGCCGGACTAGCCCGCTGCCCTTGTAAATAGTTCTGTAGTTAGTGTTAGGTTTCCTTTGGTTTTGCATTTTTTTGGACCTTTTGGACAATGGGCCACATTTCTGTATATAGTTTTTTTTAGATACTGTTATTACATAGGTTTCATTTCTTCGGTTGGGATCATGGACCGTGGATTGTTTATCTGTATATAGTTGACTTTTGGATTTTCATTTTTTTTTTAGGATTTTCCCATGGAGCAATGGTTTTCGATTTTAATGTTCCATTGGATTTACTTTTGTGGACTGTGACTTTGGACACCTTTCCTTTGGATTATAATTTGTGGTTTTGCATTATTTCATGGACCTGCTGGTTTATTATTTTTAATTTCCATTATTGTTTGTTTATTTTTGATTCAATTTATGTTGCTTTTAATACATATTTTTTCTTCAAACTTCAATGTGTAGTATCATCTCATTGATTTCATGCATATCATGATATGGGTTTTAACATTCACTGACACCCATTGGGTTTATGTGAGGGACATGTGTTCATTTCCAAACTTGCAATAGGGGTTCTATCATGTTTTTTGCCATTTCTAAGTGGGTGGATGCAATACTCAGGTGGTTTTTTGGCATTTGGAGGCTGACCATAAGGGCCAGGGATCTAGATTGTGGTGACATGTTGGCTGGGGGACATGAGTGGGGGCCTGGTGGAGGCTGCCCTGCACTGCTGGGGGTTGGGGGTGGTGGGAAACATGGGTGGGGGCCTGGTGGAGGCTGCCTCTGGATGCTGGGGGGTGGGGGTGCAGGGAGACATGAGTTGGACATGAGTGGGGGCCTGGTGGAGGCTGCCCCTGCACTGCTGGGGGGTGGGGGTGGTGGGAGACATGAGTGGGGGCCTGGTGGAGGCTGCCCCTGGATGCTGGGTGGTGGCAGTGCTGGGGGACATGAGTGGGGGCCTGGTGGAGGCTGCCCCTGGATGCTGGGGGGTGGGGGTGGCGGGAGACATGGGTGGGGGCCTGGTGGAGGGTGCCCCGGGATGCTGGGGGTGGGGGTGCAGGGAGACATGAGTTGGACATGAGTGGGGGCCTGGTGGAGGCTGCCCCTGCACTGCTGGGGGGGTGATGGGAGACATGAGTGGGGGCCTGGTGAAGGCTTTACTGCACTGCTGGGGGTTGGGGGTGCAGGGAGACATGAGTGGGGGCCTGGTGGAGGCTGCCCTGCACTGCTGGGGGTTGGGGGTGCAGGGAGACATTGGTGGGGCTCTGGTGGAGGCTGCCCATGGATGCTGGGGGGTGGGGGTGGTGGGAGACATGGGTGGGGGCTTGGTGGAGGGTGCCCCGGGATGCTGGGGGGTGGGGGTGCTGGGAGACATGAGTTGAACATGAGTGGGGGCCTGGTGGAGGCTGCCCCTGCACTGCTGGGGGGTGGGGGTGGTGGGAGACATGAGTGGGGGCCTGGTGGAGGCTGCCCTGCACTGCTGGGGGTTGGGGGTGCAGGGAGACATGAGTGGGGGCCTGGTGGAGGCTGCCCTGCACTGCTGGGGGTTGGGGTGCAAGGAGACATCGGTGGGGGCCTGGTGGAGGGTGCCCCGGGATGCTGGGGGTGGGGGTGCAGGGAGACATGAGTTGGACATGAGTGGGGGCCTGGTGGAGGGTGCCCTGCACTGCTGGGGGTTGGGGGTGGTGGGAGACATGGGTGGGGGCCTGGTGGAGGCTGCCCCTGGATGCTGGGAGGTGGGGGTGTAGGGAGACATGAGTTGGACATGAGTGGGGGCCTGGTGGAGGGTGCCCTGCACTGCTGGGGGTTAGGGGTGGTGGGAGACATGAGTGGGGGCCGGGTGGATACTGCCCCTGGATGCTGGGGGGTGGGGGTGCTGGGGGACATGAGTGGGGGCCTGGTGGAGGCTGCCCTGGATGCTGGGGGGTGGGGGTGGTGGGAGACATGGGTGGGGGCCTGGTGGAGTGTGCCCCGGGATGCTGGGGGGTGGGGGTGCAGGGAGACAAGAGTTGGACATGAGTGGGGGCCTGGTGGAGGCTGCCCCTGCCCTGCTGGGGGGTGGGGGTGGTGTGAGACATGAGTGGGGGCCTGGTGGAGGCTGCCCTGCACTGCTGGGGGTTGGGGGTGCAGGGAGACATGAGTGGGGGCCTGGTGGAGGCTGCCCTGAACTGCTGGGGGTTGAGGGTGCAGGGAGACATGGGTGGGGGCCTGGTGGAGGCTGCCCCTGGATGCTGGGGGGTGGGGGTGGTGGGAGACATGGGGGGGCCTGGTGGAGGGTGCCCCGGGATACTGGGGGGTGGGGGTGCAGGGAGACATGTGTTGGACATGAGTGGGGGCCTGGTGGAGGGTACCCTGCACTGCTGGGGGTTGGGGGTGGTGGGAGACATGGGTGGGGGCCTGGTGGAGGCTTCCCCTGGATGCTGGGGGGTGGGGTGCAGGGAGACATGAGTGGGGGCCTGGTGGAGAGTGCCCTGCACTGCTGGGGGTTGGGGGTGGTGGGAGACATGAGAGGGGGCCTGGTGGAGGCTGCCCCTGGATGCTGGGGGGTGGGGGTGCTGGGGGACATGAGTGGGGGCCTGGTGGAGGCTGCCCCTGGATGCTGGGGGGTGGGGGTGCAGGGAGACATGAGTTGGACCTGAGTGGGGGCCTGGTGGATGCTGCCCCTGGATGCTGGGGGTGCAGGGAGACATGAGTTGGACTTGAGTGGGGGCCTGGTGGAGGGTGCCCTGCACTGCTGGGGGCTGGGGGTGATGGGAGACATGAGTGGGGGCCTGGTGGAGGCTGCCCCTGGATGCTGGGGGGTGGGGGTGCAGGGATACATGAGTTGAACATGAGTGGGGGCCTGGTGGAGGCTGCCCCTGGATGCCTGGGAGGTGGGGTGCAGGGAGACATGAGTTGGTCATGAGTGGGGGCCTGGTGGAGGGTGCCCTGCACTGCTGGGGGGAGGGGTGGTGGGAGACATGAGTCGGGGCCTGGTGGAGGCTGCCCCTGCACTGCTGGGGGTTGGGGGTGGTGGGAGACATGGCTGGGGGCCTGGTGGAGGCTGCCTCTGGATGCTGGGGGGTGGGGGTGCAGGGAGACATGAGTAGGGGCCTGGTGGAGGCTGCCCCTGCACTGCTGGGGGGTGGGAGTGCAGGGAGACATGAGTGGGGGCCTGGTGGAGGCTGCCCCTGCACTGCTGGGAGGTGGGGGGTTTGGGGGACATGAGTGGGGGCCTGGTGGAGGGTGCCCCTGCACTGCTGGGGGGTGGGGGTGCAGGGAGACATTAGTGGGGGCCTGGTGGAGGCTGCCCTGCACTGCTGGGGGTTGGGGTGGTGGGAGACATGGGTGGGGGCCTGGTGGAGGGTGCCCCGGGATGCTGGGGGGTGGGGGTGCAGGGAGACATGAGTTGGACATGAGTGGGGGCCTGGTGGAGGGTGCCCTGCACTGCTGGGGGGTGGGGGTGGTGGGAGACATGAGTGGGGCCCTGGTTGAGGCTGCTCCTGTATGCTGGGGGGTGGGGGTGATGGGAGACATGAGTTGGACATGGGTGGGGGCCTGGTGGAGGGTGCCCCTGGGGGCTGGGGGTGCAGGGGGACATGCGTTGGTGGGCAGTAGTGCAAGGTGACATGTGGGTTGGCTGGGGGGCATGGGTATGGCGGATGGGCTGCCTGCGGGACATGTGCAGGATAGGCTCCTGTGGTGTGGGCCACCTGCAGGGGCCGTGGAGGGTGTAGAGGGAACACCTGGGAGGACCCACACATGCAATTCACGTGTGGTGGTCCCCGCGCACACCTGGAATACACGTACCCTGATGGAATCGCGTGTGATACTTCCTGTGCACCCCTGAAATACACATACCCTGCGGCTTTTGCGTGTGATACTTCCCGCGCACCCCTGGAATACACCTACCCTGCTGCTTTTGCGTGTGATACTTCCCGCGCACCCCTGGAATACACGTACCCTGATGGAATTGCGTGTGATACTTCCTGAGCACCCCTGAAATACACGTACCCTGCTGCTTTTGCGTGTGATACTTCCCGCGCACCCCTGGAATACACGTACCCTGCTGCCACGTACCCTGATAGAATCGCGTGTGATACTTCCCACGCACCCCTGAAATGCACGTACCCTGCTGTTTTTGCGTGTGATACTTCCCGCGCACCCCTGGAATACACAAGCCCTGATGGAATTGCGTGTGTTACTTCCCACGCACCCATGATGTACACGTACCCAGGACAGTCGCGTGTGAAACTTCCAACGAACAACTGAAATGCACGTTCCCCGCTTGGCGTTTGCTGTTTGGCAGCCCTGTGAACTAGTCCAGGGTTAGCGCAGCCCTTTGCGATGATTTGGGAATTTTGAAGGCATTTCCTTGCGCGAGGGCGTTCTTGGGGGGCGTAACTGGTGCTGCTGCAGGGTCGCTGCGCCACTCTGCACCACGGCTGGTTTCGGAGGCTAAAATCCATGAATATGCTGTGCGATGAAAAGGATTTTTTCGCACGCGGATGGCACAATCTATCGCACGGGGACACTGTTCGCCAGCCGCGTGCGGCACTTTTGTGCGAATTTCTATGAATTACCCTGACAGTGTTTAAGGAAGGCACGAGCTACGTAGCATTATTACGCTTACGTACGCTTGACGGTCTATTGCTAATAAACTTCGATTCAAGTAAAGTCAAAGCTGATATTCCTTGTATTCTACATTACAATAGATTGTGTTCACTGTACACCCCTCATCTGAAACAATACCCTGTACCAGATAAAGTGAAACATGGTAAAAGAAAAGTAAATGAAACAGAAATGCAACTGAATTCAACAGCAAATTCTGCAAAGAAAAGAAAAGAAGCTAAAGTTTCATCAATTGCCGCAAACATAGAACAACCTATTAGGGAATGTAAACGAGGGACATCGGCAAAGAAGCAACAGAAAAACCGAAAAATGCACTCAGATACAGAACTTGCTGGGCCATTCAAATTTGCAAATGAAAGTGTGGTAAGTTGCTATGCAAATGTAGCAATGAATATTCTATTTCAATTGCCACCAATTGTTAAAAATATTTACCTGCACAGTACAGACCAATTGTGTTTGCAAATGTTAGTGCTGCATAGAAAAGAGCAAGACAACAATTGGACGACTGTGCTGGAATGGTGAGATTCACTATGAATTCACAAGAAGATCCACAAGAATTTCTAATGTACATAATATTAGTATTGGAAAACAAAAGCATACCTGTAAATGAAATCTTCCAAATGTCGTACATGTGGAAACATACATGCACTCTCTGTAGAAAAGTGATACAGGAGGAAATCCCAAATGAGCGATTTGTGTATGTTTCCATACCAAATTGTGAGAGCATTCCATTTCAGCAACTTGTACAAAATGCAAACCATGGCAGATTATGTAGTATTTGCAATTCAGACAATCGGTCCACCTTACTGATACATTCACATAGTGCCTACATAATACTTATGCTTCTACGTTATAATGCAGATGTCACCAAAAACAACTGCAAACTGACTGGATTCACACACGGTCAAGTGTCACTTGGAAAGCAAATCTTTACAACATTAGGAATAATCTACCATGCAGGAGCTACACCCAATGCAGGTCACTACACTGCATACATTAAAAAGAATTCTGGATGGTTCGAATGTAATGATAGCACCATTACTCTAGAGCAGAGATTACCAGCTAACCTAACACATGTTTATTTAATGTTATTAAAGCCATAATTTTCTAAATAATGTGTACTTGAAGAATGTCAACAAATTATGTGGAAGACTACAAACAGTTAGAATACGCCCACAGGTATCTAACTACCCAACAGAATGGAAGAATGACACAAATAAATGATTATCACAGATCGTTGGAAACAAATGCACAGGTAGAATACGCGTACAGGTATTTAACTGTTGTTAAAAATCGGCAGGAAGGCAACAAACAAAACAGTAATGGGAAAGATGAAGTAAACAGGATATAACAATGACACAAATGAATGAGTTTCAAAAATATGTAGGAACAAATGCACAGTTAGTATACGCCTACAGGTCTCTAACTGTTGTTAAAAATGGGCAGGAAGGAGAACAAACATAACATTGATCAGAAAGATGAAGGAAACACTCACAGGAAACAAGGAAGTAGTTAGTACCATAGGAAATGAAGGTTTTCTTTATCCGACAAGGATTTTTTTTCCCCAGACCCAAGGATTAGAAAAGCAAACACAGAAACTGAGCGCAATGCACAGTACACTGGTTTGTAAACTAAATATGAGGGTAAAAAAAAAAGGTTAACTGTCTATTATGCATTGTAGTACATTTTCAAAACATGCAAACACTAACACACCTTTTTCTTTCATCACAGAAATGGAAAAAGTGATACTTCCACCAAGTATGATAGCCACTTAAAAAATGTATGTGGATTCTGAACAAAGTAAGGAGTAAGTATATTGGCAGCCATTTTCTACACATGGGAATGTACACGTCTAATCTATGGTACTAATGTGCTACAGTGCCTTTAGGCTGGCCCTTGCATCTTCGGTGAGTAACCTACCTCCTACGCCTTACGACCAAGGTACAAGGAGTATAGTTCCTATCCACAACCATCGCTGCATATCAAAACCATGGTCCTTGTAAATTACCTACTTATAAATTTACTTTCGGACCATTTTCTGCAGCCATGAAGCTAAGACACTAGGGCGTCAACACAACTAGTGCATTACACCACACCCATATTGACTTGTAACTCCACTGCTTATGACTTCAGGCTTGGGTGCATAGCCTTCGGCCATGAACCCAAGACTGGAAGTACTCCCCACTACTTGCCAATCGAAACGCAATACTACGGGTGTATGCATGGGTCGCACATGCTACGGTGGTTGTGGCCAGGGCCTAGAGTTTTGGAAGTAAGGCCTTCGGCCTTCGGCCGACGGCCATGCATCCAAGACTCTAGGCCCTGGCCACAATTACTGTAGCAAGTGCCACCCATGGCGGTGTACTGATGAATTCAAGAACCTTAGGAAAAAGAATAGCAATTACGGCATGCTGTCAATTTCAATATTCCCTAACACCACACGTGTCCTTACAACAATAACAACTTAGGAAAAAGTATAGCAAATGCGGCATGGTATCAATTTCAATATTACCTTACACCACATGTGTCCTTACAACTCTAACAACTCCCACTGCACGGGCTGAAATACTGGCCTTATTGGACCCCTCATTTTCTGTGCGTACAAGGAGGCCATAGAACATACATAATTAAGAACGTATAAGTGTATTATTGGGTGCATGGCACGCACTCCCCACGACTTCCCAATCAAAAAGCAACACTACGGGTCTATGCATGGGTGGCACATGCGGCAGTGGTTGTAGCCAGGGCCTATAGTCTTGAAAGTAAGGCCTTCGGCGTTCGGCCGACGGCCATGCATCCAAGACTCTAGGCCCTGGCCACAACCACTTTAGCATTTGACACCCATGGCGGCGTACTAATGAATATAATAATTGCCATCGGAAAAAATAATGCATTCACTGCATGTTGTCAATTTCAATGTGGCTTACCAATACGCGTGTGCTTTCAACCGTTAGAAGTTTCCTGTCCACTGCATGGATTGAAGTGCTATCGTTATTACACCCCACATTTACTGTGTGTACAAGGTGTCCATAGAAATTACATCATGAAGACCGACCCCCAGAACAAATGCCTTGATCACACACGTTTTACTGTCTGAACCTTTCCCAATGCTCTGTGACACAGCAAAAGAGTTTCATGAATAGAGCATGTGTACGCTGGTTGTTGCTCCGCTTTCGGTGGATCCAAGATGTCGGGCGCATCCAAACAATCTGATGCAGAACACATCTTGCAGCAGCCAATGGGCAGAGACGTTGCATGTCCGCGGTCATGACACCAGCCCCTTAGCGAATCGGTATCTTGTTCGTGGACCAAACAGGGAAGTGTGACCGCGGAGCGGACATAGATATCACTAATTATTTCAGACCTACTGTTTGGTGATTATAAAGAAAAATACTGCACGGATGGTCACCAAATTTACAAAAGCACGCTTTCTGGACCAAGCCCCTGTACCTGCCGCAGATTTCGTCAAAATCCGTCCATCTGTTTGACCTGTAGCCGTGTGCAAAGGTTTTCCCCCATTCAGTCTACGGGAAAAAAAGACGTTTTGGGACCCCCCCTATAACTTTTGCCTCCTGCACCAAACATCTCCAAACTTTGCAAAAAATTCAGAGTGCATATATTTTTTTTTTGCAAAGTTTGGTGAGGATTCGTCCAGGGGAAGCGAAGTTATAAGCCACACAAAAAGTGCTCTTCCTATGGAAACAGCAACTTAACCATAACTACATGGCCACTACTGAAAGAGTAGAAGAAATGTTTTTTTTTAAATATAAACATACATGTACTATGTTTGATGAATCTGGAAATAGAAATTTTTGACAGTTGCACAGTAGTTTTTGATGCAGATGCCTTTCATTAGCAGGAGATAAGTACTCTGAGAGTTCAAGTGTACATCTGAAGTGTTGAAGTGAGATGACAGGGTTAGGTGTAGAGGTTCTGGATGTTATTTGTGGATGGATGAGTTACTCTCTGAAAGTAGACAATGAGGGAGTGTTGACAACATGAAAGTGGAAGGGTAGAAGGGCTGCCCCTGTGCTGCGGTCTCCATGGATGGCACATGCCACATCAAGGTCGTTTGTGGATGCCTAGCAAATGGAATGGTGACAGTGGGGATTAGACAATTGTGGTGTAGAAGAAGAGTGGTTTGCAGGAGCTTTGTTTACAGGATTTGTGAGAGCACTGACAATGGCTATGGCTATGTGATTGAGAAGGCAGACTGTGTGGATCCTGGGGGACTCTTCAATTCAGTCATTGAAAATGAATGCTGAAAATCATGCCATCCTTAGAAATATTGAATTGGCAGAAGTGGTTGTTTTGTGACATGCAGTTTGTGGCTTAAAATGGGCAAGCATGTATTCCTTCTGTTAGAGTATGGCTCATTTTAAATGTCCACACATTGTGATTGTGCATTGTGGAGGGGACAATTTGGGGTTTGTGACTTTGGAGGTTGCCCTGAAGGAGTTCTTTAAAAGCCTAATGCAACTGTTTCCAGCTGCTAAGATACATTTTTTTCTCAAATAAAACAGAGGCAACATGGAGATATCCAACACACATTTTCAGTCCACTAATTTAAGAATCAGAGCAGCTTGTCAATACAGCTGTATCTGATTTGTTATATACTGCAGGAATGTCATATTTCGAGAATGACAATATAAGTTCTAATGGTGCAAATTGTTTGTGTCAAGATGGTGTACACTTCACAGATGTCGGAAATGGAATTTTCCTTTAAAATGTTAGCAATGCATTGAAAAGGTTACTGTAATAAAATTGTAAAGGAAGAAGTAGATTGTACAGTACTGTACATAAAAGCAAAAAAAGGATCGTTCATTGTGGTGGGAACAGTTTGGAGTAGGTGACTGGATTTCCTTGTAGTTTGAAATGAACAAGACATTGTGAAAGTTGAAGGATATGTTCCCTAATTCAAAAATGATGTTTTCACCCATTGCCCAGAGACAGATGTGGATGAGTTCCAGTCAATAAAGCTGTGTGTGCTTTGGTTTGAAATGTTGGCATGACATTGCTTTCATAATGAGAATATTACATTTGATAGGGCCAACATTTTCCACCAAAATGGAGTCCATCTAACAGATGTGGGCAAACAGATGTTTGTGGAAAACATTCAAAATGCTTTGAAGCAGTTTTTATGAAAGTGAGCCGAAATAATTGAATTCAGTGAAATGTTTTCTTAGTTCATTTTGTAAAACCTAAAATAAAAAAATATATAAAAGCCAAAAATTCAAAAAAAGTTCTTTTAAGAGCCACCCTTTTTGAATGCAAAACAATTAAAATGATTTCAACTGTCCCACACCTTCAATATTTAGATGTCTGCAGACTACCACACTGTCCACACACTATGCAAGCTCTACAGCAGCCTGTGACTTTTTTCTCACTTCTATTTTTTAACTGTGAAAGATGGCTGTTAAATGAACCCTTTTTTGTGTTTTTTCATTTCTGTAATTTTTGGGGAAGGGAGGGAAGGGACACCAACCACAGAGATGAAGGGGCAGGTGGAGAGAGGAGATGTTGGGCGGGCCTTAATTAGGTAAGTGGTAGTCTTTCTCATGCTCCTTGACTTCAGCCTAGAAAGCACTCTGAAACTGCTTCACCTTACAGATTGGTGCTTCACAGTACATACATAGTACTGTGACCCTCTAAGGTAAGGGTCAACAGTTTTCTGTATGGCCTGCAAAGCTTCCACTGGCATCCTCTGCCCCAAAGGAGTATCCTTTGTGGCGACAGGAGCAAATGAAGATGATGGGGTGGAGGAAGTCAACCTGCTTTTACCTGAGAAAGGTATCGCCTTTCTCTGAGCAGCCGCGTGGGTTGATTTGGTGTGGTGCCTCATGTAAGAAGTCCCATAGGAATATAAGCCAGGTTGCCCGTACCTGAGCACAACTTTGAACTCAGTGCATGGAACCTTGCTTGCACAAGCCTTTGGGACATTTTCAACAGTCGTGAAAAATTGCCACACACAATATTCTCTCTGAATACTGGTCCACATCACCTCCACATCATCCTCTTCTTCCTCTTGATCCTCTTCTTCTGTATCACCATGCCCGTTCCTCTCTCCATGTCCTCCAGATCACGATGGTGGTGGTGGTGGTGAGGGTGGCTGGGAAGGAGCAACGGCCTTAAGAGATAACATAGCCTCAAAGAACAAGTTCTGCAAAAGAAATGTGGCCAGCAGTGAAACAGATGCACTCTCCTGCATAGCCAGATTGAGAATAAGTAAAAGTAATGGGTGAGTCCCTTCTGAGGAACCTTCCAGGTCCCTTTAATAAAGTTATGACAACCTGAGTGAAATCCTGATAGCCAAATACTTGGGAAGCGTGCCAACCTCAAAACAACCCAAGGAGTTGCATCTGTCCTCTGACAAAGTTAGGCTTTACACCCACATGTGTCCTTTACTATTGCCATGAAAAGAAGCCACAATCGGAGAAAAATAACTGTGCCAATGTCCAGGATTGAAAACTCTCTTGCCACATTGTGGGCAAATACTCATGACTTACTTTTCCTCTCATCATGTACCCTCCTCATCCCATGTCTAGCTTTGAAAAATACTCTGCTTTATAAAGCTAACTTGAAAAGTATACATACCACAGTGTTACTCAAATACATACATCTTTATAGAACTATGTTAGGCAAAAGTCTAATATTTTGGCAATATTCCCCCATCTTGAATGTGAGACTACAACTACCTGAATGCAATTCAGCAAGAGGCACAACATTGTCTCTGAGTGCAAAACCTTTAAGGTATGATAGTAGAACAGTTATAAAAAAAAAGAATTTGGATGCTGTGTGTTATGAGATATTTAAAACTATGAAAACACATACCATTAGGGTCTGTGGACTGTCTCCCATCCATGTAGTAACCAGGACCAAGCCTGCTTTGTTTCGAAGTCAGGAAGGATCCAGCAACCTTAGGTCATGTTTCTCTAAGTGGCCTTGTGAGTTGTGTTTATTCATTGGGCAACATGGCCTTATGGGGCTGACTCCTTCCTCACTTTGAAGCCAAGCCGGTTTCGTCTCAGTTACTGCCGGGAGTGGGAAAGCCACTGTTGCTCTTAAAATATCTATTCTTTGTTTAATTATTGACTAGGAGGCTACAAATACCTGAAGGCAATTCAGCAAAAGGCAAAACATGGTCTCTGAGTGCAAAACTTTCAAGACTGACAGTAGCACAGTTTAAAAAAAATAAACTAATTTGAATGCCCCTTCTGTCCCCCATCCATTCAGTAACCAGGACTGACCCACCTTAGCTTCAAAATGGGACTGACCCTTCTTAGCATCAAAGCAAGGAAAGGGCTGGTCCATTTCTCTAAGTGGTCTTTTAATGTTGGGTCATTTATCGGGCAACATAGCCGGAGGAGGCTGGCCCCTTCCTCACTTTAAAGCTAAGAAGGGTCTGTCCTGGTTATTGCAAGAATGGGAGACCTCGATGGCAATCATGTAACTGGCCATTGCCTTTGGCCATGGGCAGTGATTTTTCACCCTCAACGTCACAATAGCTGTAAAAATATATTTCGAAAAGAAAAATGTAACCGCAGGTGCTGAAATACACATACCCTTACAGCCTCTCATATAGCTGCGAAAATCGTCAAAACGGCCCAAATCAAGTGCTTTTCCCTCACCAATTGCCCCCCTCATCTGTGCCAGCTTCCCCCACTCCCCAGATGGCCTCCTCACCTCCCCTTTCCCTCCCCCCCCGCTGTTTCTGTGACACAATTATTTGAGGCTATAGCCGAAGCTTTGCAAACTCAGTCCCTAGACTCCCTCCAGCTCCCTAATTTCACTTGGTGCCCCCTAGCCACCACCCACCTCTAACCTGATGGCATTTTCATGTTTTTGACCTGAAAATAGCTTTTTTCCTGCATTTCATTTTCCCATATCCTCGGCTACAGCTGCTGGTATCTCTCGCATCGAGAGAAAAACAAGATGGCGGTCGTTTCATTTCTAGAATCAGTGAGCTATCTCTCCCCCTTCTCTATTGAATATTTTAAAAATGACTGCACGGAATGCCCCCAAACCATGCATGGATTGCGAGCCACCGCTTTGTGCCTAAGTTGTTTTGGACCATGTCCAAATCCGTCCAGCGATTTGGGTTGTGTGCTCTGGCAAAAATGTACCTTGTTTGTCCACGGGAAAATGAATGGGAAGTAGGCTGCACTTTTGGGAAAAAAAATGTTTTGGCGCTTAATAACTTTTTTGTTTTTAACAAATCTTTACGAAGCTTTGCAGTCTGGGTGGGGAGGTGCACGTTTTTAATAACTTTCAAAATTTTAGCCAAAACCATTACTCAAATCAAAAGTTATAAACAATAGAATTGTGAGGGGTTACTATGGGAGTCCTAGTCACCTTAACTATAGTATATAGATATATGTCAGAAACTGAAGATCTATCACATTATATTAAGCAAGAGCCAGTTAATAAAGGGGGTGACAATGTATAACCATATAAATAAAATATCGCTTGCTGAACTTACAAAGGATATTGAAATTCACCTCAGAGTTATTGACCATGTAAAATAACTTGTTGGTGACTTGCAAGATCCTTATAACTAAGCTCCGAGGAATTTTATCCCATAAAGAATATGTATATTCCAGCTGTCACTGCAGGTGTTATTAAGAGCTGTGGAACTTTATACCCATTAATTGACAAATATATGTTTCTGGTAGAATGTATATTGTGTGCACTGATGGAATTTAATCCATGCAGGCAAGAATCTGTATTTTCTTACTTATTTTAAAGCACAATATGAAAACAGGTTTTCACTGCATTGTACTAAACTACTTTAACTATTATTCTGCAATACTTTAGTAGCTGCATATTATGTTTTTTGAAATTCATTGAAATTCTACATTGATTTTATAGATTTTACAGATTAGCAAATGGAAGATCTTTTACAGTAGATTAAGCAAGAGGTCACATTTTTGAGGGTGTAAAATGTATGACCATGCATCATCAGAAATAAAATACCCACGAACCATACATAAAAATGATATTGCAAGTCACCTCAGAGTTACGTGATCTTATAAAGGAACTTGTCCTTTGGTCTTGTTCTGCTATTTGGTCACATAACTCCTCAGTGACTTGTAATATACTTTAACGTACTGTAGGGGCCCTTTAGCCCATATTTAATTTCTCTGTTGTAATGCTACAAGTAACGGATAACATTATGTGGGATTTGCAAGTCCTTATTTTATGAGACTACTTCCTAAAGGAAAAACTGACCTTTCTCACATAGAAAGAGACAACTAGATTCTTAATATTATATTCTTTCCTAAAATACCAACAAGCCAAATTCAGCACACAAATTCCAATGATTTGAAGTCAGCACCTTGACCCTCCATGGTTTAAAAAAAAGGACAACAAACCTAATCTAATTGCCATTTTAGGTTTGCCCTCATACTGTGACGAATCAACTTCCAGGGTGCCACTGGTCCAGGGATGAGTATCAGTTTCTAAACCATCAATCATCCCCACACCTCCAGTACAACAGAAGGGATCCAAACAGATTGGAAACACAAGCAAATTATAAACCACCCTGTCCAATTTTGGTAACGTGGACTGAACAGCAGGCTTATCTCCAAAAGATTGAGAGTCGTGTGTTAGTTGCAACACAGTGAAAATGCATTTTTACCCAATGAGAAAAGGGACTGTCCAGTTAAGGTTGTATACACATATCTACAGTATTATTATTACAAATGAAAGTTCTTGCAACACTACAAAATATAAACCACCCTGAAAAGGAATGCAGATGGCAAACAGTTTCAAAGAAGGAAAAGGAATGCACTTTGCATACTTATAGGAGTGTGGTCGAAATAGTAAATAATCACAACAGTTTAAGGATACTTGGCTTCAGCACAAAGGGAACAATGGATCTTAAAATGTCTCTTGGGCACTTTGGAGAAGCACCAGGGGGACAGAACCACAATGTACTTAGTGATTGTAGGTGTTCTTGGTGCTTGACAGGGTCGATTCGGTTTCAGGGTGCTTTGCATATTTTCTGAAGGATGGGAGACTGCTGCGGATATCAGGCAACAAACAGTTTGGGAGCAAAGCGGGATGGACGGCTGCAGGCTGGCCTACACAGTGGCTCGTGGTCAGAAATTGTCTTAGTGCTGGTTAGTTGTTCTGAAGCACTGGTTGAGACATATAACATGGCGTTAAGCGACTGCGGCGTAACAACAGTCAGCATTGCAGTTGGTTGTAGCTCAAGGGAATTGACTGGCTTGAAAATGTCCTTTAAGACAGACATCGGTAGATGCTCATCGATGCACTTCTCCTAGCTTCTTCACTGGGTTTGTGTTGTCCATTAAGGCGGGTGGCCCAAAGCTGGGAAGTGTATTGCAGACAGCTGCCTTACCCTTAGTTTCAGGTTCAGAGACTCTCTGGCACTTCCCACATTGGAAGCTTACTGCAGAGCCTAGCAGGGCATGCTATGTGCTGGCTTGGTACCAGTTCTGGAGCTGCTGGCTCCAGATTCTCTAGATCCGGTATCTCCCTCTTTTCCCTGGGAGATGTTTAGATGAGGGTTCTTGCTTCTTTCTTGGAGGTCCTGGCCTTCCTTCACTGGTGGAAGATGTAAGGCAGAAAGCACCTTCAGCCAGGGTACGATGATGAGTTCTTACTTCTACTTCAGATGATCTACCAAAAGAGGGGCTCTGCCCTCTTCTAAAGCCAAGTGGACCACAGGGATTGGTGGAGGCTAAGCCTACCTTACTGAACCAATCCTGGGTCCCCAACAACAATCTCCTGTATGTGTGAGGTCAGAACCAGAGTGCTTTGCAACAGTAAAGGTAAAGGGATGAAAACATGTAATACTAAGTCCCACCCATATTCCTGTCTGTTGTGGATCAAAGGGTCCCTCTGGTTAATGAAGCTCTCTGTGGTTCCTGATTAAAGTGTCATGTCTCCCTTAAAGCTGCGGTGAGACCAGACTTTCTGGCTCCGTCAAACCACATACTTGTACCTTTTGAATGGAGTCCCCCTGCAGGGATGACTACTGCAAACACGCAGTCCCAGACATGAAATTTCACTGTCAATGTATACTGAGCCGTGTGGGCTGGCATCAGGTTGACACAGTTGCATATGAAAGGTTTTTGGGTTTATCTGTCTTCTTTGTTAGCCTCTGTAGTCTGGCCCCATGTGGGCATGCTTGAAATACTTTCTGATTAGTATGAAAATTGCTGCCACCAGCTACAGGGCCCAGCAAAAGGGCAGGGTGGATCCTTGGAGCCAATGTTAGTTAATTACACTGGCCATGGAAGGGGGAAGGTTTGGCCCTCCCCCTTCTGGAGATGCAGTGGGTATTTTTTTTTATTTATTTTTTTATTTATTTGCATTTGTAAAGCGCACAACAGCCCTCGGGCATCACAGCGCTGTTAAGAAGGCTTACTTTAGTTACATAAGTGCTAGTGAGAAACAAACATAAAAACATGTTGCCTAAACCATGTTGCATGAGGCGGTTTAACATGGTTATGTAAGTGCTTCCAAAGACATACAGTTTGCCTGACCCCATCTTGCAGGGCGGCAACAGCATACAAATGCATTGAGTCAGTGTATGTTGCAAAAATATGATGGTCAGCCCCATCTTGAAGGGCGGCAGCAGCAGGTAATGCATAGAGTCAGTATAGGTGGCACAAACATGATGGCCAGCCCCATGTTGCAGGGAGGCAGCAGCAAACAATTGCATAGATTCAGTTTAGGTGGCACAAACATGATGGCCAGCCATTCTTGAAGGGCAGCAGCAGCATGTAATGCATAGTCAGTATAGGTGGTATGAACATGATGGCCAACCCCTAAATTGCAGGGCGGCAGCAGCATACAAATGCATAAAGTCAAATCCGGAGGCAGCAACATGCTGCCCAGCCTCATGTTGATGGTGTCATGAACCAGGAGCTTGCGGGGACACCGCGCAGCATACAGGTGACCAAGGGGATGGGGGGGGCACAACATGTGGCATACAGGCGACCAAGGGGGTGGGGGGCACAATACGCAGCATACTGGTGACCAAGGGTGTCAGGAGGCGCAACAAGTGGCATGCAGGTAACCAAGGTGGTGAGGGGGCACACCAGTTAGCATACAGGCAACCAAGGTGGTGGGGAGGCACATCACACAGCATACAGACGACCAATGGGTTGGTGGGGCACATCAGGCAGCATACAGGCAACCAAGGGAGGGGCACAATACGCGGCACACAAGCGACCAAGGGGTCGGGGGCACAACTAGCAGCATACAGGCATCCAAGGGGGTGGGGGGGCACATCAGGCAGCATGGTCCCGGGAGGATAGCTCAGTAGGCAACGTGCTCGCCTGAGAAGCAAGACGATACGGAGCACCACAGGTTCGATCCCTGGGTCCGCGCTTAGAAACCTCTGGGTATTAAGCGCGTTATAAATAACCTATCATGTCATATCGTATCATATCATACAGGTGACCAAGGGGGTGGGGTGGCAGAACAAGCAGCATACAGGTGACCAAGGGGCTGGGTGGCACATCAGGCAGCATACAAGTGACAAAGGGGGTGGGGGGCACAACAAGTGGCATGCAGGTGACCAAGGTGGTGGGGGGGGCACACCAGGCGGCATACAGGCGACCAATGGAGATTTATCCCAACTAAATGTGACAAGGGGGACTGCGCCTGTAGACTGTGTCCACCAAGAGTAAACGAGTCTATGTGTATGTTGTGCGGTGAACATAGGAAAATGTGTGCAGATTAGCCCAACACATTTTCTGGAAAAATCTACCATCATTCAATTTCATTTAAAATTTCAAAAAAGCCCAGGCGAGCGCATACCCACCGTTCATATGGTCGAATACCTCATACACACAAAATGCATGTTATAATAACTTGTATTGAATTAACCGGAGAAATGGAACAGTGCAACAATGCTGCATTGCCCTAAGAGCAAAGCCTGATCACAAGGTCAGTATGAGGATATGCAAAGTTCCAAAGAGCAGGGGCGATGTACATCCACCTCATACAGAGCTGTGTCGAAAAAAAAGAAATAAGGAAAGCAGCACTGGTCCATACAGAACACTTCAATCAGGGATGCTAAAAGGTCTACACTGCGCTCTTTCCTCGCTAGCCAGGTGGCATAAATAACTCACACATACAGAAAAGCTGAAGAGTGTCACTACTACTGTTACACAGCAACAAGGGAATGCATACGCTCCCAACTCCGCTGCCCGCATTCCACATCACAACATGGGCCCCTCATGGTAGTTAAAATGTGTTTACAATACTATTTGCTGCCATTAATAAAACAACACTATATTCAGATATCTTCCTAAAATATAATGTATGTGGACCAGTACAAAACTAACACTACCTCCCTTCCAAAAAAACCCTGAAATAACCTTAATTTTGGTCTTATAAAAAATAGCATTCTCCCAATGGATATTCTCGAATGATACCGAACGTCACCTCAGAGATCTAAGCCAGTCGAAAGCATGAAGCCACACAGAATTTCTTAGTCATCTATAATATCCTTCAATATCCTGTACATTTAGAGTCACAATATGCACACTATTGTAATTCATTAATGTAGTAAAGTTGATTCCCACTAGAGTCAAGGCTACCACACTTAATAAACTGCATGTGTATCTTTGGAGCAAGGTAGTAAATAATGAATGCTAGGCCACCACTCGCTTGTCTAGACAAATCTAGCCAGAAACGTGACTGTTAGCATATGCCACACTTAGATGGAATTGAGTTTAGTTTGCGCCAAATCTAGCCAGAAATGTGATTGTTAGCTTATGCCACACTTAGACGGAATTTCTCAAGTTGAGTATGCGCCAAATCTAGCCAGAAATGTGATTGTTAGCATTTGCCACACTTAGATGGAATTTCTCAAGTTGAGTATGCGCCAAATCTAGCCAGAAATGTGATTGTTAGCATATATGATTCATAGCATACACCGCACATAGAATTCCGAACCTAGCCTGTGTTGCAACTAGATAGAAATGTGACTGTTAGCTTGTGCCACACTAGCACTTAAATCTGAACTGTAGCCCGCGTCGCATCGAAATGGAACTGTGACTGTTAGCATGCACCTCACTCAGGACTCTGAACCCTAGCTCGCGTCGCATCTAGACAGAAAGTTGACTGTTAACAGCCTCTCTGGGAAAAGCTGCATTTGAAGTGCACCTCTCTGTGAAAGTTGATTTGGAGTACACTTAGAAGTGAATTCAGAAGTGTACCCAATAGCCTCTCTGTGGGAAGTTGATTTTAGAAATGTGCCCAATAGCCACCCTGTGAAAGTTGAATTCAGAAGTACAACTAGAAAGTGGCATTTAGAAGTACACCCAATAGATTCTCTGTGAAAGCTAAATCTAAATATATGCCCAATTGCCTCCCTGTGGAAAGTTGGATTCAGAAGTGCAGTTAGAAGTTGAATTCAGAAGAGTGTGAAAGTTGAATTTAGAAGTACATTTAGAAGTTGCACGTAGAAGCGCTCCCAATAGCCTCCCTGCGAATGCCGATTTTAGAAGGACGCCCAATAGCCTCTCTGTGAGAGTTGAACTGAGAAATACATTTAGAAGATGCATTTTAGAAGTATACCCATTAACCTTGTGAAACTGAACTAAATGTATGCCCAATAGCCTCTCTGTGGAAAGTTGATTTTAGAAATATGCCCAATAAACCTCCCTGTGAAAGTTGAATTCAGAAGTACAAATAGAAAGTCGCATTTAGAAGTACACCCAATAGCTTCTTTGTGAAAGTTGAATCTAAATGTATGCCCAATAGCCTCTCCGTGGAAAGTTGAATTCAGAAGTGCAGTTAGATGATGAATTTAGAAGTATACCCAATAGCCTCCGGATGAAACAGAATTAAATGTATGCCCAATAACATCTCTGTGGAAAGTTGAATTCAGAAGTACAATTAGAAAGCTGCATTTAGAAGTGTGCCCAATAGCCTCTCTGTGGAAAGTTGCACTTAGATGTGCGCCCGAAAAGCCTCTCTATGAAAGCCGAGATTAGAAGTGTGCCCTATAACCTCTCTGTGGAAAGCTGAACTCAGAAATGTGCCCATTGGCCTCTCTGTGAAAGTTGAATTCAGAAATGTACTCTCTGTGAATTTTGGAAGCATGCCCAACAGCCTCTCTATGAATTAGAACTCTCCGAAAGGGCATGTAACCCATCATATGTCACAAACACGCTTACTCTGTCCTTACATCACCATTCAACTAGAATACAGAGATACTATGACACCATTCGGTATAACTGTTCTCATATCAACATTCGCCGCTTACTCCACATCACTCTAAGTAATCACTGCTGGTTACACACCCCCCAGCGAGGCGTTCTCTTCAGGCCTAACGCAGCCACATCCGATCTGGATAAATCCGGCCAGAACGAACACATACTCCTGACCTCTCAACCACCACACCCACCGCTAGAAAGCAGCTATCACACTGATGCCGCACGAGCTGTACACATACCCGGTGCTCACGCGCACCTTTTGACTATCTCTACTCTCTCTACTGATATGAACTTCGGTTCCCAAGGGCGTTCAACCTACCAGCGCCTTCAGACCATACCAATGGTACATAAGGCGCTATATAAGTGCAAAATAACAATAACAATAACAATAACATAGCGTCTAAATGGTTCACCAGGTGCATAACGTTGTTGGCGACTTCAAGCCAATGGCTAGAAAGCAGCAGCACGCAGGCCGAGTTCCACAGCAATTTTTCTTTCACGATGAATGCATCCACCCAGACAGGCATTTTCAAATCCTACATCCTAGGGTCAATAGAGCCCCTAGTAATCATGGCTTTCGGACGGCATTTGAGGTTTCTAACACCCACAGGCCGTGAGAGATCAGAGGCACTGGCTTCTTGCAATTTCAGCCACAGCTTGCAGAGCAGAATAGAACACGGTGCCCTGTACATCTCGTCACGTTCTCAATCTCTATCCCCAGGAAGCCGAAATGTTAGCTCCTATCCCTTTCCCCCATTCCCTGGTGTGAAATGTGTCCTGCAGATAATTCATATGGTAAATTCTTGCAGGGACAAAGATGCAGATTACCTCGTATCGGATGTCTGAAAGGAATGCTGTTGTTGCTGTGAATGCCTAAAATGCACTCTAGAGTCTTGCTGTGAGATACTTTAAGATAGAAACGCTCTGTGCTTCATCTTGCTGCACGCTGTCTCGTTCAAAGGTCTTCCGCACCGCAGTGTGATCAAAAGCCATCACGAATGTGGCCATGTTAAATGTGGACATTCAAAGCTCCAATGAAGAGAATCCAAAAACATTGATTAAAGAATCTTTATGGTTAACCCTATCTGATAAATATCATCTAAAAGGTTGATTAAAGGGGTATTATGGTTGTAGCGTTAAAAAAACACACACAAGCACACACATGTGCCAGTTATGGTTCATGAAGAAACCATAACTCTGCCTCTGTAATGCACTGTTCATGCTGTCTCATGTAATACTCGTTCCCTCTGCCTTATCGAAAATCATCTCGTGAAAGTAACTTTTATTGAATCCAGGCTTGTTGTTTTCTTTCAGCCTCGAATTAACTTAAAAGTAAGGTGCTTTACCAATTACCCAATACAATCTGGTTGGTTTTACAAGGACAATAACAATAATTACTTCAGGGCCCAATTGGGGAACCGATAGAAAAGTAGCAATCAGAGGACCCTACACAGCTCACCCAAAAGACAGTTCAATCCTATTGTTCCTTACAAATAACCACATTGGACAGGTGTAAAATTAGGGCCAGTGAAGACTAGAAAGTTGCACAAGCCAGGTGGAAGCAGACATGCTACTTAAGGCTGCCTGGTCAAAAAGGGGGCCACCATCTTGACTGAGTAACCCACCTGCGGGCAAACATTCAGATCCTAGGCAAGGATCACACCAATAGGTTCTATTTGAAATGTGTGAAGGTGGCGTAATGGAGGAAAGAGGCCTCCTTCCCAAACAATGGCTGGGGAAGTAGCAAGTACCCTAGCCTATGAGATAATTGTTTGTGAGATTGTGGAAGAGGTCTATGAAAAGCCTGAAGAACTAAGAGATTGTGGAGAAGTCTATAAAAGAGCATTTTAAGACCATGGAGACGTCCATAGAAGAAAACTGTGACACTGTGGCTATGTCCAAGGAGTAGAATGGTGAGACCATGTAGAGGTATAGATAAGAATTAGCGAGGCCATGGAAGATGTCTGTGGAAAGCCTGAAGAGTCAAAAGACAGAGGAGATGTCTGCTGGAACTGGAACTACTCCCTTGAGGGATTGCCTAGTGAATCATATTGTGGATTGTGTAATGATAAGGGCTGGACATTCTGAGCATAGGTTTGTTGAACTTTTCTGTTGGTCAAGATGGATCCATTTATTTTGGACGCATAGGTTTAGCCTGGAGGCTAAAAGGCTCAATAAGGTTTAAACTTTTATGTTGGCCACAACCTTTGAACATCTTTCATTGAATAGGGTGCCCCACGATGGACAATGAGCTCTTGAGGTTTTTAGATTGTTGTTTAATGGATCTTGCCTCCATGATGTTGACAGCACTGGTAGAACCCCACTTTGTGTTAGTCCATGCTTTATACCATCTTAAGGATTTGCTCCTTATTGTGTAAAGATTATTCCCCTAACACCTGAAGGCATTTGATCAACCCAAACCTTGATTCCCTAAATCCTAAGAAAAACATGGCAACTCAGTGTTATACAATGAATTGTATTTTTGATACATCCAATGTTATAGGAGTTGAATTACCACTTTTGTATACCAGATCGGGATCTCTTCTTGGGTTAAGCGCTATGTTCGCCAAAATCCAATGCCAATTTCTATTCACCCTACTGAAAATCGGATGTGGCCCAATATTACACTTGACTATCTGAGATCTTTTTTTAAATTAAATCTTCTAAAGATTCACATTAGTATGTTAGATCAGATCCAGATCCTACTGTAATCTTAATTGCCTTTCACAGGAACATTTCTATGGTTATTGACATGTCTGCTCCTGTAATAAAGGCAAAGAAAACTCATAATATTCAGGATAAAAAGCCTTGACTTACTGCTGGTCTGGGCTTATTGAATACCCTCCTGTGCCAATGATTGCTGCTGGAGAAAAGGTATGACAATCTAAGAGGTGCTATACAAGAACCCTAAACCCCTGGTCAGATTTTACTGCTTCGAACATACCTCAAGTTGAGGAGATTTGGAACCCTGATGCCGGTGCAATTTCTGTTTTGTCTCCCAAGTTTTATGATATGATTTTTTCAGAAAAGATCTTTGAGATACAATCTGAGTTCACATGGGAAGTGCCAGAATTTGCTTGTGATGAAATGTAGCTATTATTTAATTATGATGCAGGCTCTACCATCAATTATGTTATTTTGCCTTTTCAGACCATCTCTGAGTCTTATTTGCTCAAAGTTATGAAACACATTGTGTATAGGCGCTATATAAATAAACTATCATATCATAATAGATATGCAACTGGCTCTTCTCATGAGATGAGCCATGTACATAACATATCCTCAGGAACAGGCATGCTATTTTAACAACAAATTGCTGTGCTACAGTAAATAAATCATTTGACACTGTAAATGTACCCAGACCTCTTAAATTGTCAGTGATTATTGCCACATAAGCCACCTTTTGATCCAGTATTATTGGCAGCTACGGATGACATCAGGAAAGCAGTGGATGGTGATGGTTTCAGAGTTCTGATTCAGCTGGATTTGTCAGCAGCCTATAACATCCTCAACCATTCCGTTCCTTTGGGATGTCTGTTCCGTTGTACGGTCAGAGTCAAGGAACTGGCCAGGCTGAAATCTATTTTATCATGACGGAACAATCTGTGGCTCTCCGACCTTTCGAGTCAGCCCCAATAATTGTTACGTGTGTATGCCTCAAGGATCTTTCTTCAGTCCACTTCAGTTGCATCTAAACCTAAGACTATTAGGGATCTTGCCCTATCTCTTCTGAGGACCATTAATATAGCTATGCCGACGATACCCATGTTGTCCTCCAATTCGTAGGTGAATAAGGGGTTACAGCAGACCACTTTAGAGGCAACATGGATGAGGTTGATGAATAGGAATCCACTCTGACATCTGTAACTCCTGGTCTTCTAACACCTGGTCGCAGGCACTAAGGCCGTGTCCCCCAATAGCAAGACAGGTATGGAGTCTTGGGGTTTGTTAGGTTCAGTTCTTCCTTTGACTCAACATATCAGTCCAGTTACTGCTGTTTGGTTCTGTCACTTGTGCACTTTATGCAGATTTCTTGATTCTATCTCCATTTCAGAAATAGTCTAACTGGCAAATGGTTTCAGATCGAGTCAGAGTGATTACTTCAATGCTATTTTCTTGGGACTACCAAAGACAGCCCTGTGCTAATTACAGATTCTCCAAAATACCGTATCAATAATGATAATTTTGATTGGATGGAGTGACTACATCTCCCCAGCTAGTCATGCCCTGCATTATTTGCTTGTTGCATAGAGGGTACAATTAAATGCACTTTGTATTATTAATTGTGCTTTTCATTGGCAGGGTTAGTGTTTTTTCAAGAATCCTTCTCATTTTGTGCTCAATGAATAGTATATAGATCAACGGTATTATATCAAGTAGTGATTCTGCGCTTTTTGCTGGCTAGGTGGCGTGGAAGACCGTTCCCTGTCCAAGAATCCTTGTTATGGTATTATTTGACTGCTGCAATAGCCCAGTGGGCACATTATGTTTCTGGAAGAAACCTGGGTAAGGGTAAAATATCATGCCATGGCTAAAATGCCCACTCAGCATGGCCACAGGCCGTACCCATTGGACACATTGGGTTCTAAAATGTGCCTTGGAAAGGGTCATGAGCTATGCCGTAGAGACGTAGAGAAATGTTATGCTAAGCATAGCCCTAGGCCATGCCCTATAACCATATCCAGGTTCTGAGAGAAGCCTGGGACATAGCAGAATTCTGAACATGACTTACATGTTTTTATTTAAATACTGAAATATTACATTCAGTTTGGATTAAACACAAATTCCAGAATTTAATATAGTTTCCCTTTGACTATATTGCTAAACCGGTTTCCTTTGCCCTTCTTGAATAACTCACACCTTTCCTTCTCCCCTTACAGACTCAGGCCCCTTTACTCACTATGAAGTCCAACTCCCATGTAACGATTAAAGTTCAGGAAATGCCACCAAAGATGAAAGAAAACCCACCATTAGCTCACAGTAGTCTGAATCAAATCATTACCACCACATGTGAAGCCTCTGCCTACTCTGACAGAGCCTTTGGTGTCATGAGGCAGCTGTCCACAGAGGTCTGAGGCACCCATCCACTTTCTGCCTTATTGGTCAGCAGCAGCCTCTCTGCAGCAATGTCTCTGACCTGACCTTTATATTTCCTGGGCATTCACCCGTGCAGCTCTCTCTCTCCCTTCGTCTTGTCCCTACCCAGTGATGTCCCTCAGTCATCAAATGAAGGCTGTTCTACACCATTTCCTGACTTTCCATGGCTGCCATATTACTCCTTTATTCTGTCCTCTTTTGTTATTTAGCCTACACTTTTCCTTTGTGCCTCTCTTTTTGTTCTTGTTTATCCTCCTACATCTAACAGACAATGCCTCATACATGTGCATTAGTCTTCGATGCCTCCTTTTTTTTCTTTTCCCTTGAATCGCAGTTGCAATTCCTCCAATCTGCATTTTCCATTATCGCTTCCAACCTTGATCCTGTCATCTGCATCAACCTTGGGAATGAACATTGGTTGTGCAATAAAGCACATTCTATCCTGGACGTAGTTTTTCTAAAATTCTACAGTTTCTGTGTTTCACTGAAACCTGGCTTTCTCCCTGTAATACTGCCTCTGTTGCTGCCTTTTCTACCTCCCTTTCTAAATGTTCCCATTTCTCTTCCTTTGCTGGTCATGGTAGAGGTATGAGATTCTTACATACTCCTCTTGCTACCATCTCTCCACTGATTTGATCTGCCATCATTCTCCGCATTTGAATATCATTTTAGAACAGTTTCATGCACAGGTCACTCAACTTCTTAATTTACTTTATAATGTGGGGTCCGCCAAGATTCTGTGTTTGTTCCCCTGCTCATTCCCCTGTATACAATCCCACTGCCTGCTATTATCTCAATGTATAACTTCTTTGACCATCTTTGTGCAGTTGACACCCAAATCTTCTTCTCCTTCTCATCCTTTTATCTGTCTTTGCATTCTCTTTTTTTCTATCCAGTCCTTCATGTCTTCACGTTTCCTTATTATTAACTCATCAACTAACCCACATCTACTAACAAAATCCTCTTTGACACTGCCTCCAGAGATTACAAACAAAAAGTACTTCTCACGAAAGGGAACCTTTACAATGACAGAAAAGCCAAAGCCAGTTCTAACACCAAGGAACATTTCCTGATCCTTAGAGAGCTAGAAACCCCTATCCCACCAGCAGAAAGCTGCAATGAAGATGGAGAATGGTGTGAGAAAATTCAAAATGCCCTCCAAAATAAAATCAGCTGCCTTCAATCTACTATCAAAGCCAAGAAAAAACCAGCCTAGACAAACTACATAAACACCCACACCCCCTCTGGCACCCCAACTTCCCTAAGAAGCTTCCCCAATTTGACTTCACAGAGGTTTCCATTCCAGAAGTTCCGAAGATCATCTGCAGTCCAAAACCATCAAAATGCCAAGGCAACCCATGCCCACACACAGTCATCAAAGACTGCGCACTCCAACTATTCCATTCATCACCAATCTTATCAATGCCTCATTCAAAAGCAACTGCGTCCCATCTGACCTAAAAAAAAGTGTGGGTACTTCCCTTATTAAAAAAACACTCTGGCCCCAACACTCCCACTAACTACTGCCCTATCACAACGGTACTGCTTCTTCTGAAAATTCTTGATCGGGTTGCTTATCTGCAAATTCAGAATTACTTGGAAAACAATGACATCCAGGGGCTATGTCAGTCTGGTTTCCGTCCAACACATGGGACGGAGACAGCATTACTCGATTTAAAAATCCAAATGGATAATCTGAGGGACAATGTTAAACTTCCAACTGCACCTCCTCAGAGGTACTCTTCCTTTCCTCTCCTTCCCCCAGAAGCTCACTGCCTCCCAAGCTCTGGTTCTCTCTAGGTTGGACTATTGTAACAGCCTTGTTCTAAATCTACCTGCCTCTGCTCTTCGCCCTTTGCAACTAATCCAGAACAGGACTGCGAGACCTGTCCTTGGCCTCAAGCCCTGGGAAGATCTCTCTCCAGCTCTGAAATCTCTCCATTCGCTCCCAGTGGATACAAGGATTACATTTAAAACCCTCTGCATTGTCCACAAGTCTTTCTGGGGCCTGGGTCCAAAATACCTTCAGCTACCCCCCGCAAATACCTCCCCTCTCGAACTCTTTGCTCCTCTACCTCTAACTCCCTCAGGATCAGTCGTTTCTCAAAGAAAAGAGACGGGGGTAGATCTCTCTCTTTGGCCAGGGCCTCCCTCTGGAACAGCCTCCCTGCCACTCTAAAACTTGAGGAGAACCATCTCCGGTTCGAGAAGCACCTCAAGACATTCCCCTTTGCATCTGCCTTTGCATCCACTCTTCCTTGCTGATCTGCTCTCTTGGCACTGTGCAACTGGCCACCCTATGTCCCCTTGGTCCAGGTACCTGCTCACCCTGCCACCATTCTGCACCGCCTCCCGGCCACCCCTTGCACTGAGGACTGTATCTGTACCCATACAGTTCCCCCACATCCCCATTTTCTTCTTTTAATGCACTTATCAGACTTACCCAGTTCTTGCTGCCGTAAACACAGCACTTGCCACTTGCTGGCTGCACTACCCCTGATTATTGCTCCATTATCTATTTTATTTAGATTTATTATTATTTATATGTTTATCCTCTGCTCTGCACTTTCCACTCACCCCCTTCTATGCACTTTTTCCCTTTCCCTTTCCCATGCACTTGCACGTTCTCAATGTCACTGGGCCTAATAAGATCGTTGTTTTGTTCTCCCCTGTTCCCCTCCCTTGCCCGGTCACACTCTGAAACACTTGTGTACGAGCGTGATACAAATAAAATATCATATATCATAATGGGAAAGTAGCTGTGTTTCTTCTCCTAGACCTCTCCGCTGCATTCAGTCTTGTGGGCCACAACATTCTGTGTGAACATATTTTGCTTCAGCAGCAAACGCCTCCCCTAACACCACACTCTGGATTAATTCCTTCCGCAAAGACAGAACCGTGAATATCATCTCCCCCAAAGCCAAGGCCCCCCCACCTTAGTCACCTGTGGTGTTCCACAAGGTTCCTGTGTGGCCCCCACCTTGTATAATATATTCACAAAGCCACTTTTTGACTGCCTCAACGACTTGGGTATCATCTACACCAACTATGCAGATGACACCCAGGTCCTCATACTCATCTCGGGAGACCACATCACAGACACGGCCACCCTCAATGCCATATACTGATCTATCCAAGACTGTATGGCGCAGCATGGGCTATGTCTAAATGACGATAAGCGTGAGCTACTTATCATCGGCTCCCAACTCAAAATCGCCAAACTTAATCACCTCTTCAAGTCTTTCATCATAGATGGACACACCATTAAAGTCACCAATGAGGTAAAAATGCTTGGCTTCCACTTTGACGCCTCACTCAATCTCAACACACAAGTAAATGCCACTACCTCAGCCACGGTACACCAGAACTAAGATACAGAATATCCGGAAGCTACAGGTCCTACAAAATAATGCCCTCAGGGCTGCGCTTAACATCACCAGATCTGCCCACATCTCAGCCACTAAACACGAACATCACTGGAACCCAATGCAGGAACACATAATGTTCAAATCACTCACCCTCACACACAAATGTCTCCACCAGATGGCCCCAACCTACCTGTGCAACAACATCACGTTGACACAATGCTCTAGACCCACCCGAGCAATCTATCAGCACCATCTAGCCATTCCCAGATTTAAGCTCCAAAAGGCAGGCGGCAGCAGCTTCCCCACATTCGCCAGCAAACTCTGGAACTCACTGCCTCTTCCACTCAGAATCTCCAGGAAACAACTGAAAACGCACCTCTTCACCCTAAGCTTATGCAATCAAGCACCCACTCACACCTAGCTCGTTACCACACCCTACTGCTCCTACATGTAATCAAAAATTCAGTTTGTTATTATGTCACACCATCTTTTTGTAATACCATTATCTTCACCTGTCTGTCCTGTACTTGCTCTATAACTACTGCAACCTATGTTCACCCCCTCTCTTTGTAATGCCACTATCTTCACTGTGTCTGCCTTGCACTTGCTATGTAACAACTGTAACCTCTACACTCTGTAAGAAAGCACTGAGATGCCTTTGGGCTTGGTGCACTATATAAGCTTCAAATAAATAAAGACTGAAATTGTATTTTCCCCTCCTCTCAAATGCTGCCCCCACTTCTCCTCTCTCGAGTCCCTTTGCCCCAACGTACTTACATGTCTCTACTTTGGCTTGTAATCTTGCCATTATTTTGAGTCTTCATTATCCTTTTCCTTGTACATCCTAGCTCCTGCCCCAACCGCCATTTCCATCTATTCAACATACGTAAAGCGTTCCCTTACCTAACTCTCAGTGCTACCAAGCTTCTAGTTGCCAGTATTATCCTTTCACATATTGACTATTTCTCGTCTCTTCTTCTTGGCCGCGTTATCTTCCATTCCTCTGTACGTCTTATTTTCTCTCTCAGCTCTCCTGATTCTAATACCCTGGCTCTTGACTCACTTCAATGGTTAGCCGTTGAATTGCGACTTCTGTACCACTTCCTCTTTATTGTTTTCAAATGTCTCTGCACATCCTTATCTGTTTGCTCATATCCTCCAACCAACCATCAGGACCCAGGTTCTCAATCTCTTTTCCTTCTCTCTGTTCCCCTGCTCCGTATGTCCTATCTGGATTATGTTCCCTTTTAGCATATACATTCAAGAATTCTCTTCCTCCATCTATTCAGGTTGTCACTTCATAATCGTCTTTTTGCACAAAGCTGAAAACTCACTTTTTACCATTGCATGTACCGTTGTTTCTATCTTTTGTTCAGTGCTTTGGTGATACATAAGCACAAATAAAATGCAATTAAATTAAATGTTACATAACAAAACAGAATTTGGCAAGAAGCATGTAATTCCACCCCCCTCCCCCAGAAAACGTGTTGCGTATTTTAAGGGGGGGCAAAGGAAGACATGCAGATTTTTGCAAATAATGCATGAAGTATTTCAAAGCTTGGTATGTTTTACCAGTGTAAGGTTGTAAAGGCCTAATCCTGCAAAATTATTGGATTTCTGCATGCACTAATGGTAAATTCGGAGATTCAAGGATTAACTCTTCAAGATCTCTAAGAATGCCGTAAGTCTCATTGACAGCATGTTCTGTAACTGAGGGCAAGTCGGGACATATTGTTCCCTCCCACTATGCACTTTGTGTTTCTCTATGTGTGTAGTTAGGTGGCTTTCGAGATCAGTGGGTTCCGGACAGGTTATGTCGCTTGATCATGGAAGGCAGACATTGTGAACCAACTGCCCAAGCAGCCTACTGAACAAAACTCAAATCAAAACTCGAGTCACTTTTCATCTAAATTTGCAATGCACACATAAATGTCTAGTTAACAACAATAGAACACTACTACTTGCAAAGCATGCCGTTGCATATCTACAACCCTGCTTGTTAAAACAGCATTCTTTATTTCAGCTTTTACAAGTCGAATTACGTGCAAAGGTTTCAGTACTCAAGGCCGGTCAAGAGGGGGTCCATTGATCCTGAAAATGAATTTGCTGTAAGTATATATTTGAAGCTCAACTAAACATTTGTATCGCGTATAACATGGCTAGCTAGTCCTGACTGTAATTACTTTCTTTGTTCAAAATGTATTTAAATAGAAAATGTCTTGGTTGAGCAATGGGTGGGTGCAACACATAATGGAGGCAAAGCAGAAAGAAAGTTGTGGGTCCATTTCAGTTTGGAAAATGCAGTCTTTCAAGTTTGCGACAGAAAACACAAACTGTGCATTGTGGTCAGCATTAATATAATACAAGCTGAAGGTTCACAATTACAGGGTGTGGTAGGCCAGAAGATGGAGGCAGACCAACATTTTCCATTTTAAAAGGTGTCTATTGAAAACAATAGAAAATGCATACTTGCCCCTATTTTAAGGGCTTCCCTACATAACACAACTAAGTTATGGTGCTCGTCATCTTGTCTAAAGTTCAAAGTATGTTTTTTCTCCATCCAAAAGCTAATCCTTGCTGACCCTATCACTTATCCTAAATAACTAAAAACCAGGAGAGTGACTCCCGTCTCCTGGGGTTGCTTTGTCACCAAGTATTTCTCAGTATAGATATTCAAGTGGCTTCTTGCTATTTTCTGTACCAGTTCGCTCAGTCTCCACGTTCCTTTCTTAAGTTCTGTATTTGCTCTTAAGTTTCTCCCTCTAAGTGTTCTTGCCTCTGAAATAAATATTTACTCTGCTCCTCTCAACTATCGTTGGAAACATCTTGTTTCCTGACACCAATTTGTTCAATTTCGTAGATCCTTGAATATTTCTGATTGTCCCTTGTGAATTCCTTGTTTACACACTGGGATCTGTGCAATGTACCCAGTGACCTGTTTCACTCCTTTTATAAGTGTTCCATTCACTGGGACACATAGTTTGTGTTCCTGAACAGTTCTCACTCTTATTATTTATGCAATCACAGGGATGAGTATACCGCTTCCCTGTTTGATTCTCACTCTTCCTAGTTAATGCACACTCACTGGGATGAGTAGGGTATGTCGCTGTATGTCGCTGTATGTTTCTCACTCATCTTAATGCATATATATTCACTGGGATGGGTAGGCTGAGTCCCTTTGCGATTCTCACTCTTCTAAATGTATTCACACTCACTGGGAGGAGTATGCTGATTCCCCTTTTGATTCTCACTCTGCTTAATGATTTCACTTTCACTGAGAAGAGTAGGCTTACTCAAATCTTTATATTTGCTTCCGTTATTATTAAGAGGGATATTAAGAGGAATATTATTCTTCCTCTCGATATATGTGCCTTGTCCCAAAGGTCTCCTGCTCCCCTTGTTACCTGTAGTGTAATAGGGCTGCCTCACCATGTTGGCACTCGCCTTTGGTGTTTCTCTGTGGTTCATCAGAATGCCTTTTGTGTTTGCTTCGTCTCCTTGCTTGTAGACTCTTCCATGTCCTTTGCGGCCTCGGCATGGAAAGGTATTGTCTTTCCTTTTACTTCCCAGCCACCACCAGGTAAGTACTCTCTCGCATTGTCCAGTTGTGGCTCAGGCACTTCCCAGCCACAGCTTCCCTCCTCTGTGCGCGTTTCTCGAATGCCCACCCAGGGACCATTCCTCATTTGCTAAGCTTCCTTGTGTCTGCCCCTCACACATTGTAGCTCCGGCAGTACTGGGTTGCAGCTGCTCGGCTGTATAGAGAACAACGTCCCCCCGCCCCTCGGTTACCTGCTTTCCTCCAGCTGGTTCGAAACACCTGGGTCTCTCTCTCTGCTTCTTTTGCTCCTCCTCTATATATAATGCTGCTCTGGGGCTTCGCCAGTTTCCAGTAGCAGTCCCTTCTTTGTGTTGGAGGTAGGCTCAGAGTAATTCCTTTGGTTTTCTTCTTCCCAGTTTCAGGCAGTTCTGTATTCTTTTTTACTTCTAGGTTTTTACTGGTCTCAGTATCAGGCAGGTACTTTGCTTCTGCAGAGGTGTTGCAATAGCAGATGTAGGAGGATTCTGGCTTTCTGTCAACTGATATAGCCTTAGTGTATTTCTTAGTGTGATGGAAAGGGAGTTTCTCATCGGAATGGGAGAGTAGTCCTTGTCGCTGGGACGGCAGTGTCTCCCTCTGAGGTCCTGCTTACTGCCACCCCTTGAGGAATATTGCATAGCAAGCTCACCTCCCTACCCTCACAAGGAAAGGCTCCTCCTGGGGAGAAGTGACTGAATCCCTCAATTCATCATGAGGGTTTATATGAGGGTTTCAGAAGGAGGATATAACTAGGCAAAACACCTTTACCTGAAATATCTCACGTACCACTGATTTAAGAAATCAATACAATTTCACACCTGCAGCAAATGAATGCTTTTCAGTACCTGTGGCTTTGGTGGAATTTCCAGGTTCTGCTGCAACATCTAAACCCTGAACAATATGTTGAGTTCCTTTGGGTAAGGGTTGCAACAGCGACACCATTGCCTATCACAAATGTATGCATTCTGTCACCATTGTCCACTGCATAGTTGAATTGTGAGTTAGTGGCTGTGTATGGCAAATTCCTGCATGCAAGCAGTGATCCATCATTTCAGCTCTCTTGCGTCAAGGACAGAAATTATGAACCAGTAATAGCCTGATCATATTGAGACATATTGGTTCTGAAATCCAAACTAATTGATAATATAAGTAGACAAAATACTGTATTTGACAATGTATGCTTGTTTAGTCCTTTTCTTTGGGAACTAATCTTACCAAATTTAAATGCAGCCCCAACCCTATCTTGGCAAACCTCTTAAATACTGTTGTGTTTTCTTGAAATAGCACAGACGTGTATAGGCTAATACTACAAAAAAGGAGTCAAATTCCCAACCAAATAGGCCAGAGAAGTGTTTTGGCAATGTAGGTATTATAGAAAGAGTGAATAGCAAGTGGATGGTTGGCTTCTTCTCTTCGTCTCTCATTACATACGACTGTGCAGATCCTATATGGATATACAAAAACAATGATAATGCCATGCGCAAAACATGTGAATAGTTTGGGTGCTAACAGATAGATTTGATACGCCTAAAATATTGTTATCTTTAGAAGGAATAGCCCAATTTCCCTCAGCAAATTCTTCTCAGATTATCCTGGTAGGTATTCCATCATGTGCCAAGGTGCACCATTTTTCAGATATTGCTGCTATGTGCCAGGCACTGAAAAAATTTCTAGGACGTTCCCAGACATGCCAAACTACTCATGCCGATTTTCTCATGCAATGTCCCATAAACCGAGATTGCATGATAGGTGCTCATGAACTAGGTCATAATGTGTTCAGATAACCACACCATATGCCCGTTTTCCCAATACATGTCTGCCAATCAGCCACTTGGTGGCATATTTTGTAAGGTATTGCTAGCATAATCCCATGTACTCAAACGATATGTCATCCAGTGAGTGCACATCCTCTCACATCAAATTTCAAGTCTTTCCATCAGCTATCTAGGCACTCACACAATATGTCAGGTTCTTATGTCATATGTCGGTTATGCTCATGAATGTCCCACATATTTCCATCAAATTTAGCAAGGGAGTGATGTTGCATAATGTTGCTCTATTCAATCCCCATTCTTTGAGTCTTTTAACTTCTTCAACCCCTTCCAGTTGGGTTTCTGAACAGGTCGGGGGACAGAGAGTATCCTGGTATCTGTGGTCGACAATCTCCCCATGCTGGTTGATCGGGGTGGAGTGGGAGCCCTGATACTGTTAGATCTTTCAGCAGCTTTTTATACTGTTGACCACTCCACTCTTTTGTCCCACATGTTCTCTGCTTGTCTCTCTGGCCCTGTCCTGCCCTAGTTTTCCACTTTTCATAAAAACAGGGCCCAATCTCTTTCACTTCCTCCATTTGGTTCTTCTTCGTGTGCACTTTTCTGTTGTGTTCCTCAGGGATCCGCTTTGTCCCTGATGTTGTTTAACATATATGTTTAGCCAATGATGTGTGTCATCTGCTCCCATGGCCTCTGGTCCTATTCCTATGCCGATGACACCCAGATTCTGTTCTGTCCTGAACTTGACCAGTCTGAGGTGTCGGGATGGGTGTGTGATTGCCTGGCGGCCGCGGGGGCATACATGGCCAGAAATCAGCTAAAGCTCAATGGGGACAAGACGGAAGTCCTGGTGGTAGGCTACTCAACTGATACTGCACTTTGGTCCTCATCTCTATGGCCCACTGCTCTGGCTTCCGTTCCTGCTCCAGTGTCTTTGGGGGGAAAACCTCAGAGTCTATCTGTCTGCCTCACTTTCTATGTCCGCTCAAGTTAGTGCTGGACGTAAAACCGGTCACTTCCTACTACAGGTACTTCGGGGATTCTGCCGTATCTCCCAGCCCGTTTGCATCCACTGGTTGTAGTTTCGGTCATACTTGGTCGTATTGACTATTGTAATGCCCTGTTTCTGGCACAGCCTTTGGGATTGATACGCTGATTGCAGCTTCTCCAGAATTTTGCTGCCATGGTGGCTACATCCACCCCCTATCATGCTCACATCAGACCAGTACTTCACTCCCTACACTGGTTTTCTGTTATCAAAAGGAATGACTTTAAGTCCCTCTGCCTGGTACACAGAGCCTTCTATGGCCAAGGAGCCAACTACCTTTGTGAAAAATGTATACCCTATGTCCCGGGTCATGCTCTTTGCTCTTGACATGCTCTTGTAGTGACTATTTTAAGTTTCACTTCTGTAGGATCGGTGGGCAGGCCTTCTCTATTGCTGCTGCCAAATTATGGAATGAGCTACCTGTCACCCTTTGACGTGTTGAGAATCACTTTCGATTCTGCTGTCTTCTGAAAACTCTGCTCTTTTAGAACACTACTACACATTAGTGTTTCCATGTGTTGTCCTTGCGCCATGTTCCCTTGGGTGACCGTGCACATTATAAATGCTGATAACATAACATATTTCTTGTCCTGCTCTCCACTTCTGCTAACGAAGATATTAGGACTGGGAAGGGAGTCATGGTAAGGGAATCACAGACAGTATTATCTTCTCTGCCCTCTTACACTGATTGGGTAGTGATGGCAGGAGGAACAATGCCGCAGTCAACTTCGGATACTCCTTTTCCACAGTGTCGGAGATAGATGCTTGAAGGGCTGTATTTTGAGCCACGTTGTCAATCTGAGCCAACATGCAGCACTGTTTTCACTCATTAGACTCACAAGTAACACCATTTGGAAGGTATGTAGCGTGTATGCCAAGTGTGAGAAACCTGAAGGTATCTCACCCACTAGTCCCCAGAGATCTGTTGTCCAGGTAGCCAGGACACGGCCATCGCTATTGGATCCATTTCCTGGGGTGGACACCTGGGGAATATCACCTGGGCGAGGGGTCTTCGGGGAGTAGAAGTGGGACACTAAGGGTTGAGACACGGTATCCCCTACCCTGTGACACCTTTTCCCCATCCTACCCCCCATTCCTTCCGTGTAGGATTTTTCGAAGCTCTACCCCCCTTTACCCACACAAACACTTTCTTACACAGTAGCAGACAATGGACTAACACCAGAGCCATTTACCTGACATGTCCCAACAGTTCAAATGGAAAAGAAAGGCAGAGAGACCTAGAAGGACATCGAAGGGGGGATTACCATTGCCCTTCGTTACTCAAACCGCGCAGTGTCCGGAAGGGAAATCATAAGACTGGCAGTTACATCTGGCATGCGGAGCATCAAATATCAACGGTACACAGGGGCCTCCCACATTGATAATGCAGGCAGAGAGGAAAACTGGCTACTGTGGTACTATCCTTGACTCTAGAGATGAAAAGAAACCAACGGGTTCAGCACAGCCGGTGAGTCGGAGGAAGCTGATAGCAAACCGAACTGTGTTGAGCTCAGTGTTGCAAGTAGCAACATTTTGAATGTAAGGAATCAGGAAAGACAAAGAACTTGTGTATGCGTTTTGAACTTTAAAGAAAGCCCAGTTGAGGTCCAGGTGCAGAGGGGTCTGGCGCCACGTGGGCTCTCATTCAAAAGACTCTGACCGGGACCTGTTTTTGAAACTACAAGAACCAGAAGGCCCTATGAGGGTTTAGAGAGAGGCATCAGATTGTTCCTACAAGGGTCATGTCAAATCCCTTGCACAATCGAATGTCTCTGACACATTGCTAGAGGAAAGCTAGGGGAAGGGAACCCCGCTTTCTGATAAAAAATGAGCACTGCATGAACTGTGCTAGAAATACATGAACTGTTTGAAAGAAAGGCTGGAGAGAACCCGACGGAGGAAAGCCCAAACTGCAAGAAGGATTGAAGCCTGGCGGAGGAACATCCTGGGGGCGAATAGCCCAAGGTGCAAGATCAACGAGAGAATATTTTGTTTGTTTCTCTCTGTGAATAAGCAGGCTTTCGAAGGCAAGAGACTTTGTCAGGAAAGTGACTTAGCCTCTGAAGGTTTTGATATTGTTGAACTGGAACTGTGAACTTCGTGCCGACGAGGTCCAGGAATGTGCTGTGCTCAGAAGTCCCGCTTTGTCCCATGCTTAAAACGTGGGGAAGGGAGACCCAGCCATACCATCCTGACTTTTCATTTTGTGAACACTTCTTTCTTTTCTGGTGAACATTATCCCACACTCCTTCGTAATTTAGCAGTAAGGATTGGCAATAAGTTTGTAGTCAGTGTAGGCCCTTTTTATTTGACAAGCCGCCACTGGGACTGCCTTATTATTATTTGATGGCTGTAGCTTGTTTCCATCTAGGTTAAGATTCGTTTTTTTTCTCACCCATTATAAAGTTCAATAAACACCCTTGAACAGTGATCACTTGTGTCTTTCTTTACTGTTGCCACCCTGAGTTCCTTACACGGCCCACAGAAAGGAGAGACAAAAACAATACCATTGAAAGAATTACCATGCCGTAAGAAAGGATGCAAGGAAATAGGAGGAGTCTGTAATGTTGGTAAAGAACACAAATGCTCATGTATGGCCAAGTACACACAGCTGAAGGATGGAAGGAGGGAGTGGTTGGTAGGAAGGCACACACCCTAGTACAAGCACCAGTAAACACAGTACAATGAGAAAATGACAAGTGCCTGAAAGAATGTTATGTGAGCACAAAGTTACTCACCTGGGTGGACAATGAAGCTGGACCAATGTCTATAATTCCATTGAAGGAACCAGCATTTTGTTTCCAGAATGATGGAGCAGTAACAAGTTTATGTACACAGAAAAACATCATGTTGAAGTTTGGGACGGCAGTATTAATGGTCACTATTGGGCATGCGGATCTAAGGCATGCATGAAGCTGCCACCCAACTGGGGAGGAGTATGTTCGTTGGCACATATCAACATGCCAGCACCTGTAGTACCAGAGAAGGCAAGAGACTTTGTCAGGGAAGAGACTTAGCCTCTAAAGGTTTTGATTTTGTTCAACTGGAACTGTGAACCTCGTTCTGACGAGGCCCAGGAGTGTGCTGTGCACAGAAGTCCCTCCTTGTCCCGTGTTTGAAATGTGGGGAAGGGAGACCCACGCATACCATCCTGACTTTTCATTTTGGGAACACTTCTTTCTTTTCTGGTGAACATTATCCCACACTTTTTTTGTAATTTAGCAGTAAGGATTGGCAATAGGTTTTTTAGTATATGCCCTTTTTATTTAACAAGACACCACTCGGACTGCCTCATTATTATTTAAGGGTTGTAGCTTGCTCCCATCTTAGATTTAGGTTTAGATTAGGCGTTTCTCTCACCCATTATAAAGTTTAATAAACACTGTTGAACTGTGATCACTTGTGTCTGTCTTTACTGCTGCCACCATGAGTTCCTTACACAAGGTACAAACATTCTATACCATATTTTACTACCAAATAGAAGTCACTCACATCAAGGTTCAGGTTTTGCCGTCAAAAGCCTAGGCACTCACACCATACTCCATATTCCCTTATCGCATGACAAATGCTGCCCTCTCCAGCCAAGGTATTCCCGTCATTTATTCTTTTATGGATGGTTCTGATGAACTATTTTAATATGTATGAAGTCATTATTTGTGCCTATGTATCAATGTATGTATATCTTATTCCTTTTCTCCTTTTATGTTTTGTGTAAGATTGACTTAGATCAACCAGGGTCACAATTAAAGAACATAATCCCATCAGGTCCAGTGAAGAAAAAGCATTCATCATCCTTGCTCTCCCTTTAAAGTGACTGCATGTCAATGTCCCCGGCTATGCAGTAGAGGGCCCAAGGACTCTGCACTAATTTCCAGCACACCGACAGTGTAGAAGAAATGACTGTGGGAGAGAAGAGATGCATGTGTGTGTTCACTCTGCCTTGCCTTTCTCCACAGACACCCTACAACTGGTAGTGGGGGCAGGTGGAGAGTAATAACACTGCACTTGTCTACTTTTGCTCCACTGTGATGGCTTTGGGGAGGGGTGCAGCAATTAAAATTGTCTCGGTCACCTAATACACTGCGAACTAGGGATAATATGCCCAGTCACTGGAACTCACAAATGTGTTTTTGTGGCTTTTTACAATGGCGCTCAAATTGACTCACACCAAAAGATGTCAGAAAAAACGTGTTTTTGTACAGTTTTCTTGTAGACAAATTGAGACGAACAATAATCATAGCTCAGAACAGCATGATTACATCACTTTGTGTGGCTCACATCTCTGGCAAGTTAAGCAGTCCTCCAAACCTGCTTCATTTAATGTACATTGACAATGCAAGACTTTCCGTCACAAAAGGAACCAACCCGTTTCTGTCATTGGGGTTGCCTGAAAGCGTGCATATGACAGATGTGCCATCATTAACAGCTGTCTACAACATTGGTACTTATTATGTGGCCCTCCAAATGCTTTGGACTCCATCTCCAATTATCCTTCACCCTCTGACTTTTGTGGCTAGTGCTGATAGAAGCTGAGTCCAACACATCTAAAGGGTCAGATAAGGAGTATACACGATAATCTCTCATGCTTGACCTGGAGAAAATATTGCTTCTTTCTGCATCACTTCAATTTTGGGACCTCAAATTATTCTGTTAGATTAAAATGCTTCTTTCTTGTGCATAGACGGGCAGAGATGTGCTTGCAGACAACCTACATTAATTCATGATTGACTTCCAAAAAGTCTGATAAGTGATGGGGACCTTTGAAATGGTATTAGTAATTTAATAAAGCCCATTAGCAAACAAATCTGGAATTCAAATTGTCCCTAGAAAACTAGGCATGGGCCTACTTGAGATTGAACAAATCTCTGATGCCTAAAAATAGAAACCTGAATTTATTGAAAGACAGAGCCATTGAGACACCTCATAACTATCCAATGACTAATTACACTAAGAGTTACACTATTCTTATGTTTAATGGGTGAGGATTACTAACCTTCAGGAAAAATCAGAACGTCCCACGGAGGGTAGATGAACATTAGGCATGAATATGAAGGCAACATTATACACTTCTTTTAGATATAATAGGTATATCAGACCCCTGCATTATTCATCAATACTGTCAATCCCATTTAGCTACATAATAAAGTATGGATCATACTGAAATTGTTATGAGCTAATGCAGTCTGAGATTTTCTAAGGAGATTAAGGGTTAATAGTATCAACCTACCTATTCTTTTAGTTAAATATGTTGCCTGAGAGCATGAACATATATTTAGATTCACCTAAGCCCTGGTAGTCGTACAAGTGAAATTAGCTGCTATATTTCCGCATGCCCCTTGGTCAGCCATTGATAGGAGATTTTTACTGTGAGCCCACCTGCATAATCTGAAGATTGAAGAAGGGCACCATGGTCTACTGTCATAGCAAGGCATCCATGCCTCCCCAGAAGCAGGTACATACATATAGACTGGCTCACGCTTAAGCTAAACCATGGAACATGTCTTAGAGACACTGAAGCACTACCACCAGCAACTAGAGGAACTTCTGCAGGTGGAATTACTACTCATAGTAATTCTTCCAAGTCTTCTATGTTGGACTCCATCAATGGGAATTAATGCCACCCAACCACCAGCCTTACTTCAGCAGTAAGGCCACTAAACTCATAAGGCCCAATTTCCAAAACCCTTTTACTTAATGGTACTTTTCTAGTATTTTAGTGCATTCCTAATCTGTATTTTTTGTATGTTCAAAATTAGTAAATAGAATCTAAGGAGAAATTGTCACTTGTCCCATTATAATAAAGGTCAGAGCTAAGGTTGAAGGCACTCACGGGTGGAAGGCATCCACCCAATGTTTTCAGAGGGAGGAGCCTATTTCAATTAATTAAAAAAAATTTAAACAGTGCTCTTGCTACTTCATAAAAAGAGACTTGCAGTGCTCAAGTTGAGGGCATACGTGGGTTGACGGTGCCCCCACTTTTTTCAGACTGCACCTTGATATGCTAATTTCTGGTGATGCCCCATTTAATTGGTATGTTAATGAGTCCCCCCACTTTTTTTTTAGCACTCGACCCCTGGAGCTGTGTCTGGGATTCAAACCCAGGTTGCATGACTCAGAAACAAGAACGTGAGATCACAAGATTCTCTGAGAAGAAGATTCTATAACACTCTTGTTTACTCTCTGCTCTACAAGATACATTTTCTTCCACATTTTCTATTTAGCAAGCAATGTTTTAAGAAAACATGTTATCTTGGCAAATGCTTATTTGTCCTGTGTGATTTCTTAAGTTGGGAAAGACACCCTAAAATGATGTCACTTTATTTTCACTGCCTGAGACGTCACGCCCCACTGCACATGTCAGAGTCCCTGATAAATAGGCTGATTCAGTTCTAGGGGGACTGTGCACTTGGAACATTCTAAAACATTCATTAGTAAAGGAAAATGCATCAGAATTGATGTTTCCTCCACACGTGTTTTGGACATTTTGCAAGTGGTCGATTGCACTTCGAATCTAACATTCAGTTCATTAGTCAGAAAAGAAAAATGCATTTTTTCTTTTAAAATGTGCCTTGGAACATTTTCAAATCTAAATGTGGTCAAATGAGCATTTCTTCTGTTGTGGTTGAGGACCATGGTGAAGAGGCTCTTCATGACCTCCTCCAATATGCACCACTTGTTGGAAGCAAAATATACCCTGCATGTTTTTTATCCCGAGAGATGTACAGCGTCATGTGGCTGCTTCCGAGAAATGAGAACAAAGCCTCATGATTTGAACATTTCACAAGACAATGATTCAGAAAGGTCATACACCTTTATTTCACAAGACAATGATTTAGAAAGGTCATACACCCTTATTAATTTTAATTGTGATTATTCGTAGAACCCAAGTCCAATCACCCTGCTTTTCTCTACTTAGGAAAGATGCAGGACTCGGTTGAATCACCTGACACTGTGCTACTATATTACCTCTTTTTCTAGGATTTCATACAATGTGTCTGATTAGTTCAAGTGGTGTGTCAGAGGCCCTCTTTGACATCCTGACAAGGCCAATTGAAACTGAATTCAGCGCAGTTTCATTTTAAGGCATTATTTCAAACGTGTCTGCAATTGTGATAAGTAAACGGATCAGATACCAGCCCAGGTCATCCTCTGATGCCTACAAGTAACTTACTTTACTTCACACAATCATACTTTAAAAAGAAAACAATGCAATTAACTGCATAGATGTCCGATTCTTGGACCAGTCTCAACTCCATTCTCAGGGCATCTTAACAGCTGCCTTACCAGTCTTGTATCTTTTTGTAACGTGTAACATTTTGTGATGAAAAGCAGTGATTCTAGATCTCCCTGCAGGGCAGATACGTATTATGTAAGGAAACACTATTTTACATTTGACTGCAAACATATGCTACGCTTAGGCCTCAGTGCAGCTCGTTAGGTATTGGCTTTCTTTCAGTAGTGGGCCATCTACAAAAGCAAGAGGTAGTGATATTACTGCACATGCGGACTGGCAGATAAGAGCTTTGTTTCAGTGTAGCTCAGTGTACAGATGGCACCTAGACCTTGGCACTCTTAAAATACAAATGTTTAAAACAATCCACCGGAATGTAGACACTAATAAATACAAATGGCTGCTGCTTAACAGATACTTTCTATGCACTGGCTTGGGCAGGGACTTCTCTTACATGAAAGAAATATAGTCGTACCATTCTGAATGCTCACAGGTGCAGGCATAAGTAGGCCTGATGGCCTCATGCCTACCCTTGATTTTTCAGACAAGAATTGGGATGAGAGAGATGCTTCATCAAAGACTGCAATTGTTTTGTTCCCCTCCTCTGAAATGCTGCCTTCTATTGCTCCTCTCTCGATTCTCTTTCCCCCCAACTTACTTAACTCTCTCTACTTCTGCTCGTAATCTTGCCATTATTTTAACTCTTCATTATCCCTTTTCTCGCTACTGCCCATATCTTCCATTACCATCTATTCAATACATGTAAAGCTCGCCTTTCCTAAGTCTAAGTCTCAGCACCACCTAGTGTCTTGTTTCCAGTACTATCCTTTTACCTATTGGCAATTTCTCCTCTCTTCTTCTTGGCATACATGCACCATTCTTCTCCATCTTCCGTTCCTCTCTACCTCTTGTTTTATGTGTCACCTCTCATGCAGCCCACCAGTTTGGGAATGTGAATCCTGTGAGTCCTCACCATTGCCTATGCTGACTAGGGCTGGAGCAAGTAATAATCCCACAAATCTCAGGATCAGGTTTCAGACCCCTGCTTTAGAGCCATGTTTCTCCTGTCACAAAGCTGAGTGGACGCCACAAACAGCAAACGCCTCTCAATGCTGTTAAAAACTGGTTTATTAGCTAGGCTCCTTGTTTTCTATCTTACTGATTTTTACACAAAAATACAGATGGAAATCGCTCTATTTGGAAAAAACAGAAAAAAAGTTGAAATGCATGTCTCCTGCTTATCTCTCCAGGTTGTGTATCCTTTGTGGAGATTTATTCATTATGAACCAATTTACAGATGGGTATAAATAAACTATCCAATCATCAACATGGATGTTTCTCTGTTCACTGAAAACTCCTTGGATATCTCTCTGAGTCTCTTTCCGGCAATACTCAGTATTTTACAGAGTAGCCTGTTTTCCTATTTGGCTATATCTTCAGGTTTTTGTTGATCCTTTTGGTGGGTGTGCTGCTCTTCAAGTTCCTGGTTATGTGGTTAAAGGTCAGACACTCTTGTACATCCACTTCAAGCAAAGACAATATTGCCAGTAAGGTGCACAGCCTCTCCCAGAGGTGAGGTGATTTAGAGTCTCTCTTGTGTGGTCTCTAGTCTCTTGACCAGCTCGTTGCCCAAAGTGTTTAGTCCAATTACCAGCCAGCCCACTACCACTCTACTCCTTGTTGAATGTATGCAAACTGGTGCCTAGTAGATCTCTCAACAATAAATGTCTGGACAACTTCAAGTTCACTATCCCCTGTCATTCCTCCTTGTTGCTCCACTACATGCTTGTGCCTCCACCCTCCTTGCTCATGAAAACGTACTTGTAAGGAGCATGATACATCTCACTTTGAGTTTCCCTCGCTTGGATTTTCAGGTTTCTGTCCTTCCGCAAACTCTTTCCAATCTCTAGCAGAATCCTCAATTAACTTCTGTGGACCTTCCCCTTCTCTTTGCCTGGATATTTCTTTGCTGTATTAACGTCTTCCTCCTTCTGGTACGCCCCTCCTTCCAGTATTCCCCCTCTTCATCCTTCTTCCACTTTTTCTCAGGTCTTTTACCCTCAAGGTGGTTTTGCAACTTCGGTTTCCTCCACCTTGTTTCTTTCCTCTCCTCCAATTAATCCTAGCCTTTCTTTTACCCTCTACCTGCTCTTTGATATCTCATATTGCCTGCTTCTCTCCTTCTGTCCCCTCTGGCTTTCCAACAGCACCACTTCACCTTACTTTGATTTCTGTCCACTATGTGCTACATGCTCACCCACTCTCAATATAGGCATATCCTTTTATGCAGCCCTCTCTCCCGGGCTAGTTTCTAAATAAAGTCTTGCAACTGCATCTGATAATATTTGATAGTCAAGCATGTGATTGGTTATCATTAATTTGCTGTATTGGTTGATCTTTGGCACACATCTCTCCATCTTTGTCCATTAGTACAACATGTACCTTGTGCCCCTGGACCAGACTGTGAACCCAACACTGCGATAAATGCACCAAACTCCTAGTGTACTAACATTTTGGGTTCCCTAAACACGTGGGGGATGAGGGAGCAGACATAATAACTCCTGCAATACCTCTGTTTCCCTACTGAGTTCATATGGCTGTACCACATGATTCTGGGTGGTGCACATCAGACATTGTAGGATTAAGTTCAAAACCCTCTGCATTGTCCACAAGGCCTTCTGGGGCCTGGGGCCTAAATACCTTCAACTCTCTCTTCCTAAATATCTTCCTTCACGAGCACTTCGCTCATCCGTCTCCAACTCCCTCATGGTCAGCCGCTTCTCGAAGCAACGAGCTGGGGGTAGATCTCTCTCCGCAGCAGGGGCCTCCCTCTGGAACAGCCTTCCTGCCTCCCTGAAACTTGAGGAGAACCATCTCCGGTTCCGGAAGCACCTCAAAACCTTCCTCTTCGCTTCTGCCTTCTCTCTCCCTCTCCCCTGCTAAACCTGCTTAACTCCCCACTGAATTCTGCACTTAACCTGCATCTGGGCCACTCTCAGCGACCTCGGTCCAGGGCCCAGCCACTCTCCACCTGCACTGCCTCCCTTGGCCCCCCCTGCACCGTGGGACTGTCACTGTATCCCTACAGCCCCCTTCCCAGCACTTGCTATGCACTTACCTCGCACTTGCCACCAGCTGGCCCTTTTTATTCATTATTTATTTTACGCTACTTACCTTGTACTGCACTTTCCCCCCCACCTCCTCCCCTTGCACTTTCTTCTTTTTCCCCTTACCTCGGCACTTGCGCGATCTGAATGACACCTGGCCTAGTAGGATCGTTTGTCTGTCTTTCCCTTGTTTCCCCCCCCCCGCCTCGTCGCGCCTTGAAACACTTGTGTATAGGCGCGTTACAAATACCATATCATATCATATCATATCATACTACACCTTTAAACTGGTTATACTAATTTTCCTATTCTAAACCCCTTCTTTAAAATCCATATTACAGTATCTTGTATTTTCAGTCATTTAAATTTCACTACTGTGGTTATATACTTGTCAATTGGTGTTGTGGCATCAAAAGTTGTATACAAACATTAAAATGGATCCTTTTTACATCCCCTTGTACTACACCCACACCCACCCTTTTATATGGCCTAACTATATAAACTCACTAGAAACGTATACAAATAAACCAAGAACAAATCCCCACATAAGCAGAACCAGTATCCTCCTGCAAAACTGTCTAGAACATTTACCATTAATACCACTGGAAATGGCAGAACTTTGCAAACACTTTGTATAATTTGTCATTTCAAAATTCTCCCAACCTAAAAATCAATAAAACTTTTCAAATAAAAGAACAGAAATATTGATCAAAAATTAAATGCAGCGAATATAGCTTCCAAGCAAAATGAGATCACCCGATGAAATTACCAAATTAAAAACACTCTGATAAAATGCTTGTTGTTGGAGGCAAAGTGTTATGGTGCCTTCCTTACATCAGACAAATGCACCCAATACCGCAAATCTTTTACTTTGACTGCAAGCAGAGTAGCATACATCACAGCATAAAGACTGTTGTATCGGGCTCCCTACACCTGCGGACAAAATTCTTAACATTTACTTTGTCTCCAGGGAACAATTGTAATGGTGGTGAGATTGCAGATTCTGGTGCAGCGCTGTTTTCACATTCTTCCATTCGGCGTGGTGCAATCTGTTGAGATTGGCATTTAATACACTTTGTTAACTAAGTCAATATGAATGAAACTCATCCCCCAAAATTGGTGCAGCCCTTTGAGAATCAGATGCACAATGCACAGGAGATAACGGCGTGTGAATGTGTCTCCCCATCACTATTTCATGCAGGGAGAGATGATGGTTCTTGCAGGGCTGAGTCCTCAAACTAACCAAGGTCAGATGAAGACAGTGCACCCGGTTCTTTTTCAGGGTGAAACAGAGCTTGGACAACTTATTCTTCAGTAAATCAATCATCCTTTCTACAATGCTGGTGGCCTGGGGTGATACATGGAGCACAACTTGCGTATATTTCTCAAAAGAGCTGCAATTTCCTTGGACAGCTCATTGAAGAAGTGGGTACCATCATCACTCTTAAGCATTTCAAATGCCCCCATTGGGGTAACCCTTCTCTCAGCAAACACTGTGCAGCTGAGTTGGCATCAGGATGTGCACATGGAGCAGCTTCATGCAATGGGAGAAAGGACATACCACAACTATGAAGTAACGAAAGTGTTACATCTCTCACACATATCGGCAAAGTCTATGTGGAGGTCTCGAAAGGGGCCAATTGGTTGAGGTAGTGTTCCTCTCAAAGCATTTAATGTCTGTCCAGTACTATATTTCTGAAAAACTACACAATTGGACGTAAACATAGACAACAATTCCTGTATATTGGGCACATACCAATATTCTTCTATGACTGCAGCAGTATGCTACTTGGACATGTAGGTGGGATAATGCAGATGATCGAAAGCCAGTAGGGCCAAATCCTGGGGCGTCACCATCTTACCAGTGCTAATCTGTCTCCCCACAAAATTATTTGGAGGTTGCACACACCCCCTCTTTTGCCACCCCAACTTTTCACTTTGCAGCACCTGTCCTTGTATCTCAATTATTTCAGTGACATGAAGTGCAGTACATGGAGCCTGCAACTGCATTTTTTGCAAGCACTGAATGCTCAGGGATATCTGGCACTGGTAAATACATGGCCAACCTTTCTGCCATGCCTGCTGTGATGTTCCTGAGGGACACAAAGTCTGCACCACTAGTGTGGGCGGCACACTTGATGACTGCGCCAAGTGTGGGCTGTGACAGCGCATAGATCAAACAGAGCCGCATGTTGCACCAGAGACCCATCTGCTCTACGAAATCTTCTTCTCATCCATCTTGACAACCCCGAATGAACAGGGGTGGTAACATAAGCCGAGGATGAATAAATTATAACTCAGCACCCTTGCGCTGTCTCAAGTACTCCAATAAGAACAATCAACTCCGCTGCTGGGGCGGAATAGTGACCTGGTAGCCTATGTTGCACAAAGACCTCATACTACCCGTCCACTAATCGCACCACTGCTGCCTCAGTATGTCGTTGGCCTGTCGCTTGGTCAATAGTTGAGGACCCGTCAGTGAAAATACCTCTCAGTCATCTAAAGCATAATCACATGCCTTAGGAATGTCATCCTTAAGACCCTTGTATGTAACACAATCCTATATGTCATCGTCATCAGTAATGGGTTCAGTTAGAAAGGTAGCTGGTATCACTGTTTTACAATGGACAATATGAAGGGATGGGCTTGACAGAATCACCTCATATGCAGAAGCCCTTTGCGTAGTCAATGTGGATTTGGACCTCTCCAGTATTGCAAGTACTGCGTGTTCAACATACAGCATCAATGAATACCCCTTCACAATACTGGCCGAATTTTGAATGGCAAAAGCAGCAAGTGTTTTTTCACACACAAACTGTCCTTGCATGACAGAATCCAACATGCTGCTATAGTATGCTAGGGGTTTGTGACCCATTGTGCTATGCTGCGTCAAAACTAAATTCATCATCTGGCCATTTGAATGTGGAAAAAGATAAACTGTTTAGTGCAGTCAGGAGTTGCCAGTACAGGAGAAGTAGAGATAACATTTTTCAGCTCCTGAAAACTGGAAACCATTTAATTAGCCCAAATTATGGAATTGTATGTCTGTTGTGATTCTTTCAGGGCCTGGAACAGTAAACGTTACTTGCGGTGGGGGTAGCGTGCACAGCTGCACCTCGTTCTGGAGTTACTCTATTACTGTTCACTGAAATCAATTGACCCAGATACAACACCTCCTGTTGGCAGTACTGTAACTTTGGTCTGTCCACCTTATATCCTTTGTCAGCCAACAATTGTAACAAGGCAATAGAATCTTCCCTACACTATTGTTCAGTAGTAGTACACACCAACAAATCATCCACATATTGAATAATTCTACTGGGGACATCAATATTTCCTATGTCCTCATGTAAGACCCTGTTAAAAATACTTGGGGACTCACAGTACCCTTGAAGAAGGCTAGTATGTTGAAATTGGCACCCGGAAAACGTAAACGCTTTTAGATTTTGTTAGTCTGGATGCAAGGGCTTTGAGAAAAATGCTGTAGTGAAATTGGTTGCCTGAACAGGTATATTACATAGTAGGTAGCAGGATTTGAAAACACTGGAAACTCTGCCTGCACAACATCATTAAGGAGGCATAATCCAGAATCATCCTCCATTAGCCCTCTTTGATTTCTTCATGGGGTACGCTGTGTAGGAGCCCTACATCATGTGGATTACTCATCCACAATGTATTGGGTACTTGGGACAGATCTTCTGCAGAAAAAGGAGAGGGCATTCCCCACCAGTAACATGAAACAATGCCTATGCTGTATCATTATCTCACATGAGATGCACACTTCCAATATTATCTCCCCTTTGTTTTCTTTGTTCTCAAAAAAGGGCCTCATCTGAAACATCTTTCATTGGTATAGTAGGATCAATGCACAAAACTGTGTGCCACACCCCGTTATCAACTGCTATCAACACAATCCTGTGCTTTGACACTAGAACTCCTTCTATGTCAAGCATGATCATTTTTCATGCAACTACTCCTTGAGGTTGGGCCGGACTACACCTGCAGCACTGAGTAGTATTGTAATGCCGTGCATAAACAAGTCAGGGGTCACTGGTATTCCTCTCACTGCAGATTCATTGCCCAATGCATCTGAGGTTAAACTGACCTTCACAGTACACATATGAACGCGATGGTCATATTGAGCTTACTCAAAATATCCCCTCCCAACAAATTGAGTTGCAGTGGAGTACAGCAAGGGGACCCACACCTCTCTGCCCCCTTCCTTAATGGGTACTTTTTTCATAAAAGGAACCAATTGAATTGCCCCAGAGAAGACCTGCATATCCATGACCTCACCTGACAAAGGGAATCCTCCCTCACTAATGCATGATTTAGTTGCACCTGTATCTACCATAAAAATAAATGTCTGATTGACTATCTCCACGGCCACCAAGGGTTCCTCTTCTGGGTCGGCAGTGACTGATAGGACTGGGCACGCTAAGGCTCTCTGTGGGCTGTCCTAATCTGGATATGTATTTGTCCCTAGAAAGACAAATGGGTTTTCTTCAACCACTGTGGCCCTCTGGTAATGTGTCACTGTGCCATTTGGCACTGTGTTACTGTTCGGTATCAGGGGACCCTGCTGTTTTCCTTGATGCACTACATATGGTGGCATGTTACTAGAGCCTGGAGCTGGCAACTGTGGAAATGATGGTGGGGGAGCGGGCAGAGCAACAGGCAATGGTGCACCATGGGGAACGGCCGGGGTGACTGTCCATAAGCTTAGGGGTACTGGGCCAGACCTCCCTGAGGATAAGGATACTTCTGTTGCTGGGGATATGCATATGTTTGTGTACTCCTGCATTCTCTTGAAAAATAGCCCATTCTGCCACATGCCCAACGCTGACCTACTCTTCCTCCTCCCCATGGTCACATCCCTCCAAAACCTCATCGCCCTCCCCGGTCCCCTGAAAACCCCCCTCTATCTCGCTGAAACCCCCCTTTGTACTGAGGCTGATACCCACCTGCCCAATCGTGTTCACCTCCCCACACAGGTGATGCATGCACGTCAGCTTGAACCGCCCTAAACTCTGCTGATCCTTCTGTCTGCACAGTCCCTACAGCCCCCTCCCATGCAATATTTGCTAACTACTTTTGAACCAGTTTCATTTCCTTTGCTTGTGCTCGCTGTGCAGCTTCATTCTCATTTACTTTCAAATGTTTACAGTGATGTATAATAGTAGAATGAGTTTCTGCCCAGCCCTTTGCCCCGATCCCCACTATCTTGTCAAGCACATTTTGCACTTCCTTTGGAAGTCCTGTTTTCACTACAAAATAAAAGAATAGAATTGATTGATCCCAGGAGTCTCCCTTTTCCACCCTACACATCGCTTATATATGCAATACAATTGGGCAGGAACCTCATCATCTTGCATCATCCTCTGCATAATTGTCTGGAGATCAGGTGTACCCGGATATATGCACCGCAGTGCCGCCCACACTTAGGGCCTAGTATTGTTAAAATTCACCCCATTGTGACCCAAGTCACCCAACTTCACGCCCAGCTTTAACCCATATGTCATTAGCCTCATCTCCTAGTATTGAGACAAACAGGCTCTTCAAATCCCCTACAGCTGTACCAGCAGTTTGCTTCTCAAAGGCATATATTCACTTTCCCACTCCAGTTGTGAGAGACAGAAGTGCCTTCATAAGATTGTTCTTAATCATATGGGCCCATGGCATATACTGCGCTCTCCCTGGTCTCTTATGTAATATTTGAATTATGCTCCTACCGTCTTCACTGCATTCTTTTTTCCCATCACTGAATTCTTAGCCACTACCATACCCCCATACATATTTCGTAATCTAGGTCCCCTCAACCGTTCTACTCGTGAAGATATCACAGGTGGCTGCTCCTCTTCTGACAACTCATCTACTGTATCCCACTCCTCTTCTTCCTCTCGCATATGGTTATATTCGTCATTCAACCATACCGTACCATAGTTCATACTTTCCTCTTGCCTCCTCCTTTCCCCTCTTTCCTTCTCTATGTGCACCTCCTTAATGGCTGTGCTATCTATCAGGAACAAAATATCCCCCGATCTCCATTCGAACAGATACACGCTGTCAATCTCTTCTTTCTAACTTTAATCATGCCAGTTCACTTTCCACCTTCCTCAGTGCATCTACCAACTCCTTCTGGGGTTTTGTGTTGGTTCCCTCTGGTGCCTTGCACCTCACAGCGGTAGATGCTGTGGTGTTAGGGAGATTGTGGTATTGGGCCATTGAGGGAGCTCTGGTAGGCAAGGGAACATATGTGGGGTTCATATACCCTGATGCAGCATTCGTAGGGTGGTACGTTTCCTTTCATCACCAGTAATTTCAATGCCTGGCATTGAAACGTGTACATAATTACGAAAGTGTTCATCAAATTTTTTAGGGGGCGTGGGAAAGGGCAGATAAGGGGTTGGGGGGTAGGGCATAGGTAAAAATCAATAGATGAGGGGCGTTTTGGGAGTAACCCCCAGAAATAAATGTAAAATAATTTGATGAACATTTTGGTAATTTTGTACACATTTAAATGCCAGGCGTTGAAATTACTGGCGATGAAAGAACATAGAACCACGTAGGATAACATCCTAATGGGGGCCAATGAACTGTCTCAGTAGGGGCTGCAGGGGCACTCGGAACAATAGCTGCAGTAGTGATCAGGGCACAAGGGGTGACCAGCTTTCCCCTCCTTTTAGGAGAATCTGTAGACCCATCTTCAAAATCCCCCACCATTTTCCATAATTTGAATACCTTTTTTCTATTTTTAACTTTTTCCCCTTTATATTTGACCACCAGAAATGTGTACATGTGACTTAAAATGTCTCTATTATTTGTCCCCTGTTCCGGCCATGGCTTAAACATCCCTCAATTTGTTTCAGCAAGCCATTCCTTATGATACTTCAGAATATTATCTTGATACAAAGGAAGGGCCCTGCACATATACTCCATCAGGGTTGCTGGCTCCATCTTAGTCACCTCTATATCACTATTGTATGATGTTACCAACACCATTGCCCCAACCCAACACCCTTTTCCCTCCCCCCTTATACATCACACCCACGATAAAATCTACTTTTCATTCCAACACTCCCTTTACATTCGGTGAGGATATCCCAGGCCCACAGGGGCCCCTACCACAAATACCTATTACTCTCACCCCCCTTACACTGGGTGGAGAGATCCCAGACCCACTAACTATACGTGGTCTCTATCCGTATCCACTTTCCTTCATTATACAGCAATGTCTTCTTCTGTAGTACCATAGGAAAGGGTCCTGTTACAACACAATCCTCTCTTTAACATAGGCACACTGTACATCACACCCTCAAACACTCACACTTCCTTTCCATAACCCACTTGTTTTTCTCTGAAGAAGGTGCACTTACATCTACATGCTCACCCAAAGTTCTCAGTCACAGGGTGCCATCAACAGCCTGCACAATCCAGGGACAGCGCCTCACTCCAAAGAACAGACAGTAATTTGGATAGCATGGCTCCTGTAAACCTCTCAAAGGTATGCACAAGGGGACTGGTCACTGCAGGTGAGCACGGCCCCTCCAGATGTGGGGCTAGGAATCCTCTGTGTTTGTGGTTGATTATGGGATCACGTCAGGTCACCAATAATGTAGGGTAACTCCACAACAACCAGACATAGAAAAAACAGCCTGCTAGGGAAAAGGCTAGGTGCACCCCTTTTTGAGAAGAAAACAAGCTTTATTTTGTACACAAAAATGAAAAGGTGACAGGGTATTATAAATCCACTGTTACAGTGCTCTCTCTTGTCCTCAAAATGGAGATCAGTTTATAGTATAATGTACAAATCGTCATTCATGGCACTCTCAATATACAGTATTCAACCTCCACCCTTATTGGCTGCCACCTCTATGCATGCTAATAATTACATATATCCCTTCTTCCAATTGGCTGTGTTGTCGTCTCCTGAAACTTCACCACACACTGGTAACTGCCTCTTCCACCTTGAAGCGCTGTAAGGTAATTGGTAAAACTCAAAAGGCACCACCCTGTCTTTACCCCTCCCTACGTGATGCACACCTGGTCATCAACATGAACTCGGCAGATAACTTCGAGATCAGTCTAATCCTTGCTAACAAAGCAACTCTTTTCTCCTCCCAGACAAGCAGGCGCACCATCATGCCTCCCTACTGAATTGGCATCAGCCTTTGCTCTCCCTAGTACAAATCATGGACTGTGTTGTTCTCTGATCCCCCCAGTATCAGGTGCCCCTCCCAGGATATAGGGCTATTGTCCCATTAATCAATCCAATTCATGAAGGATGTAAGACTCTTATTCCTGCACATCTGGTAGTTCAAATGGAATCATCATTATTCTGGGGGGCACTAGTGTCCTAATTCTCAATTGATGAGTATGGCCTTCATACTGGGCTGCAGCTCTTCACCTATTTGGCTGTGTGCATTCATGCCTAATTATTCAAAGGCCTAACTAGATACATTTATATGTGGGGGTATGTGCTGGGGAAGGGAATGCGAGAATCAGGCAAGAGATGGAGCCTCGTTGTTTTGTGTCTCCAACCCGACCTGCGAGGATTCAGGCCTACCTTTAAATGCTCTGTTAGTTAACGTTATAAGCGTTGCACACATATGGGCCTCATTACGAATCAGGCGTTAAGGGGTTAACGGCGCCGTAAACGGCGCCGACCCTTAACGCCTGATTCCAAGGTCCCTTTGCGCCATGGTGAGTTTAACGCCTGCTTTTTGCAGGCGTTAAAATCCATGGCGCTAAGGGACCATGGTGCTAATTACGCCACCGTAATTTACGGTGGCATAATTAGCGCCTTCCCCACTCCCATTATGCCCTATGGGGGAAAAATGGGAATCGGGAAGGGTAAAATGGGAAATGGGGATTTACCGCCCCACTCACCTTGGAATGGGGCAGTAAATCCGCCATCCACCATGGTGTAAACGTAGTTAGTTTCCCTTTTACGAACTCCCAACGTACATGTGTTCCCCACCAGTTACCTCCACCCTTCAAATTTCCCCCTGCCCCACAACACTTTTTGAGCTTCACGCATTCCCTGTACTTCAGTATATTTTCTGCAATCTAAATGGTTTCGGAGGGGCGGTGATCTGGACATGCATCCCAACATGTCCTAAATGGGGTGTTTAAAAAGCACATCTGTCCAAAAAACCATATAGGCTACCATATGTCCACATACTAAAAAGATTTCAGTGGCAGCGGGACTTCCGCAGAAGTCCCTATGACCTCAAAGTGAGGTCAAAGATCCTGAAAACCAAAGGGGAAAACAACAACTTTAAGGGGTACCATAAAAAGAAAGGACAGCAGAACTCCTGAAAAATGCTGCTACTCTGACCTAAAACCCGTCTTAGGACCTGTATCTCTAACTCACAGTTATTTCAATTGTGACAGAATAACAGTCAATTGGATGTACCAATAAGAAACCCACAATGTAACTTGCTTTGTTGTAGCGGAGCCTCTGGAATGGGAAAGAATTCCCCTCTCCCACCTTTTAATGTGTTTTTGTTCATGCTTTACCTGTCAGACATAAAGACACATTTATTTGGCTGTATGATGTGCATATAGAGGCACCTCCAAGATACATGTTTTATTCTGCAAAAGAGCATTCAAGTTTGGCTTCAATAGACTGCTCCAGCATTCCTCTCTGTGAGGGAACCTAATAGACGGTGGTGTCCAAATATTGTTCTGAGCCATTTTGCCAAATGGTATAAAGTGTAAATCTCACCAACAAAAACTCTGTAATCAATCACAAATTAACACACTGCTAGAGTTGGTATTGCTAGAATCCAAGCCAGGTTGTAATGTACCAATAGGCTTTTAATAGTGTAGAGCGAAATGCTTCTCTCCTCAAATAATACATTCTGAAAAGTGTGCATCAGCACTCTGTTCTGTCCATGGTTGTGTTGTTATTTTACTAAGTCTTGCACTTAATGATTCCACTTGCATGTGATTAAATATGCCTTTCTTTTGCCAGACCTACTTACTACCCGCTCAGAAGTGACACGGGTAGATGAACAAATGTTTGTGTGCAGTAGATTTCTTTAAAAGAAAATTATATAGAATGGAAGATACCTCAGTGAATAGGAATATGTAATAAAGTTTCCCATTGGCCCACGAGAATCACATGGAGGGGAAATTTGAAATATGCAGTCGGTTTGGAGCACACATAGGTTCTTAAAATGAGGACAGACACAGCCTGCATGTGAGGCAGCAAAGGTGCTTGCAATGGGAGGGTGGTGGGCGCACACAAAGATACAAAAGGGGCAGCACACAGAATCAGAAAGGGGGAGTTAAGAAAGGAAGCAGGATACTGTCTCAGAGAGTGAGTAGTAAAGAGGATAGCAAGTAGGATCATTGACCCTTTCCCTCAAAGCACCTGTGGCTTTGGGAGTTCCAGAGGTTGCCATCAGTGTGAAGATGGCCATGTGCCCTCTTGCTGTCAACGTTTGTACATGCATTTCCTAGACCCCTTAAATGAGCAACATGAGGCCACGGGGACAACGTAGCAGAAAAGACACGTCAGCATACACGCTCACCTTGCCTCCTCCACACGGCATTCCTCCCACTCTCTTTCCTGTACTTTGACCATAATGTATCTTCAGGCTTGCACATATGATGTGCTGCATTTGCGTGACTACAGTGAGACATCCCATGGTGAGTGCAGTGAGATCACCCCAGGAATAGTGAAATTGCATCACCAGTTCTGAAATCAACTCAGCAACAGGGCTTTTTTCTCCACCCACTTATGAATGAATCCATGTCATTCTCAACGTATCTATTCCCAGAGGTTGGGACATCATTAGTGTAGAGGCTCACATGGCGTGGGAAGTAAAAAAGACAAAGCAGGCCTTTTACACCCACCGTTCCCTTGTCTCAGCAGTGGACCATCCCTGCATAGCCAAAATACTGTTGCAGTTTGCTCCAGTTGATTGTGATGTCGACTGTAACACAAGCTTATTCAATCCCTTTCTCACTGCACCTCACAACTTCAACCAACACACTTGTGGCCTCCCATTGCATGCGATAAGACGGTTTACAAAAGATGCTTACCTGGTTGAGAGCACACATGACTGCTGACATACTAATTTTCAAGTCCTGTTGTCTTATCATCAGACATGTTGGTAACTGTTGTGAAGGGACATAAACGTGAGGAAATAATCTTCTCAATATAACATTCCATCCATTCATAATAACCAACCGATTTATCCCCATTTCTTCGGCAACATCTAGATGCAATGCTGCCCTCTTGGGCCTCTTTCCGTCGTCTGAGCTTTGGCACAGATGCCATTGCCATCAGCGTTCATATGTCACACATTGCAAATTGAGAGGTATTATTATTATTCAGAGCAGCTCCAACACGGAGTATGGAGAAGAAAGACTACCTTCTGCCGGATAGAAAGAGCAGAACGATGTCGACTCTCAAGGCTGGCTGAGCAAATGATCGTTGTTTTCCAAATGTTCAAGTGTGTCCAGAATATTGCACTGTGGTTTTACATCCTAATCTTACAAGACTTATTCAAGAAAAATATCTACCTACCCTGCATTGTCTTCCTATGAAAAACTTCAAAGTTCACTGCATCCCCTCAAAAGTGTAATGTTTTATTTTGTTTGCTTATTTTCTTTCACAGTCCATGTGGATTGAGAGAACAACCTTTGTCACGGCTTACAAACTTCCAGGAATCCTCCCTTGGTTTGAAGTGACCTCCATGTTGCATGTAGGTATACATGATGAGAAGTAATGATGACCTTTGGCTACGATATAAACATGTATTCATTGATTCGTCTTTTATGTTACTTTAACACGAACATTCAGATGTTACATGACATTTCTTAAAGTGTTTCGTGCCCTGGAAAATGTATTGCACACTGCAAAATGTATTGCAAATGAAGACAACCTACACGAGATAAACCACATGTTACACATCAACTCATTTTGCTCTCACTCAAATCGAGTTAATATATGTTGTCTCTGTAAGAGGATGCACATGCATTGAGGCATTTTGTTTGTTGTGGATGTGTGTGAGGCTTATACCCATTGTATTATATATTTTCATTATTCATGTATGATATTGTATTTGTATTTTATTTATTTGTATAGCGCACTAGACCCGAGGGCAACCAGGCGCATATCTTAAGGCACAGGGTACAAAAATGGCATTGATACAGTGACAGGCAAATATTAAATTCACAGGTGCATATCTTAAGGCACAGAGGTACACAAGTGGCATTGATACAGATACCGGCAAAACATATTAAATTCTCAAGCTGAAAAGTGCAAGTAGTACGGGAGTAGTGGAGCAGGTGGCTTAGGCTGTAGTAGGTGGGATGTAGAGGATAGCCAGAGCTTGGCTTTATGTTTGAAAAGCGTGGCGGATGGGAGGGTTCTGATGGACAATGGCACAGAGTTCCAAAGTTTGGACACAAGAACTGGGAAGCTGACACCTCCGGCAGTCTGTAGGTTGTATTTAGGAATTGTAAGCGAGTGTGCTTGGGCAGATCTTAGAGTCCGTGAAGGAATGTACTGAGAGAAGCGGGAGGTTAAGTAGATAGGGTCCTGGTTGTTGACACATTTATGAGTAAGAGTCAGTGATCTGAGCGAAATTCTTTGGACAACAGAGAGCCAATGTAAGCTCTTCCTAGTGTCGGTGATGTGCACCAATCTAGGAATATTTAGGGCTGCTTGATAGCATTGTTTTGGGAGATCTGCAGTTTGTTGAGGTTGCGTTGGTTGGTGCCTTGATAAAGTGTGTTGCAGTAATCAGGTTTAGACATAACCAACGTCCTGGCGAGAGTAATGCAGTTCTGGGTGGAGAGGAATGGGCGGCAGGCTGTAATCAGTTTACATGTAGGCCGAGGCAGCGGCGACTGCATTGGTTTGTCGATTTAGAAACAGTGTGGAATCAAGGTAGATACCTAGAGTTTTGGTCTCTTTAGCCACTTTGATGGAGTTACCATTAATGTTGAAGGTGCTGAAGGACGGGTCAAGCTTGCTAAGTCTTTGTTGGGTGCCAAGGATGAGGAGCTCTGTCTTGTCATCATTGAGACAGAGCTCGTGATGTGCCATCCATGCTTGGACGACTTGGTATACGTCGTTCAGAGCTTTGGCGTCCGCAATGTAGTCACCAGTGATGGGAATGAGTATCTGGGTGTCATCTGCGTAGTTGGTGTAGGTAACACCCAGATAGTCAAGCACATCGAACAATGGTTTGGTAAATACATTGTAGAACGTAGGAGATACACAAGACCCTTGAGGAACTCCGCAGGGGACCGGAGATGGGTCAGCAGATGCGGTAGGTGAGAATACTCTCATGTGTCTATTGTCCAGGAAGGATCTGATGAAGTTAGTGGCATTTTCCGAAAAGTGGGCAGCAGATTTAAGATGGTGGCATAGGATTTGGTGATTGACCAAATCGAATGCTGCAGAGAGGTCCAGGAGTAATAGTAGGGCTAGTTTGCCATTATCTTTTAAGTCCTCTATTTGAGTTTTCAGGTGTAATAAGGCTGTTTCTGTCCCATGCCTGGGTCTGAAGCCAGATTGTCTTGTGCTGAGTAGGTGGTTGGTCTCCAAATACTTCTGTATCTGGAGGTAGGCCGCTCTATCTAAGATTTTTAGGAGGAACGGGACCGTGGTGATCGGTCTGCAATTGGTAGGTATGGACGGATCAAGTGTTGGTTTTTTCAGCAGAAGGATGACCCAAGCGTCCTTCAGGTTGTTGGGGACAATTCCAGAGTGAAATGAGGAATTGATGAAGGTGGTAATGAAGGGAGTGGGGTCATGGGCAGATTCCTTAATGATAAGTGCTGGGCATGAGTCCCCTTGGCAGTTGGAGGGTTTAAGGTTGCTGATAATTTTTTCAACCTCAGGGATAGTAAGAGGAAGGAAGCTAAAGGGGAGCTGGGTGAAAGTGGTAGCGTTTTGAGGTGGAAGAGATTTAGAGAGGAGAGAGTTTTGTTTGGCATTGATTTTGGCTTGTAAGGTGGTTATTTTGGAGAGGAGAGCATTTTGGATGCTATTGCACCAGGAGCAGTCTTTGTTACAGGTATCTGGTATGGGCGAAGGGGATTCTAATTCTTTAAGAATTTTGAATAGCTCCTTCGTGTTGGATTCAGCTTGCGAGATACGCAGATTATAAGTTTCTTTTTTAGCCTGTTTGATCGCTTCCTTGTAGTTTAGAGATGCGATGAAGAGGTTGTCTTTGTTAGAAGCACAGTGGAGACTTTTCCAGAGTGATTCCGCCTTGCGTTTTTCTTTACGCAAAGCTCTGAGTTGTGGAGTGAACCACGAATTCAGGTGAGCTTGTTGTTTAGCTTTCCTAAGTTTAAGCGGGGGCTATGGTGTCAATAGCTTTGAGCAATGTTTGGTTGAAAGTGTCCACTAAGACCGTAGGGTCATTATAGGATGTGGCACAGTTGTTCAGAATAAGTAGGATAAGCGGGAGTACCTTGTCCCTGGTGATATCCTTTTTATCCTGGTGGGGATAGAGGGGGCTATTGTAGGTTTGGTGCAAGGAATGGTTGTTGGTAGATGGAAGATAATGACGTGGTGGTCGGACCAAGCACAGACTGAGTTGGAACTTATCGTAGTATTGCAATTCAAATCTACGATCCAGTTGAGCGTTCTGCCTTTGTTGTGTGTAGGTTTGAGGTTGCATTGTTGAAAGCCTAGGTTTGACACACTACTTGCAACTTCTGTGGCCATGAGATACTTAGGGTCAGACAGTCCAAGATTCAAGTCCCCTAGCAGCAACACTTGTGAATTAGGTTTAGTGTTATTGGATAGGATAGACGTAATATCTTCTGCGAAGGAGGAGAGGGGACCAGGTGGTCTGTAAATGAGGTGTAGTGACGCTGTATTGGTGGGTGAGAGTGAAAGTTTCACTGATAGTGATTCAGCTGAGCTGCAATGAGTGTTGGGGATCGGTCTCATGTTGATATTATCCCTATGTATGAAAGCAACGCCGCCATCTTTGGACAGGTTGGATAAGCGGTAATTTCTGAGGATAGAGTGTCCATCAGGAATAGCGAGGGACAGGAGCGGGCCAGAAGCAGCATGTAGCCATGTTTCTGTGATAGCAATAAAATCGAGGTTCTGGGAGGTAATGAGGTCAGAGATATCAAGGGCATGAGCAGTAAGGTATCTAGCATTAATAAGTGCTCCTTTAAATTCTTTCGTGGGTGCGGTCGTGGATGGTTTAGGTGAGGTCTGAGTAGAGGCACACGGGGTGCTAGTGTGTTGCCGTTGGGCACAGGAAATGAAAGGCAATCTGGATCGAAGTCTTGCATTCCTAAGTGGAAGTGTAAACGGTTGGTTGGGAGTGGGTTTGGTTGCAAAGTGTTTGAGCCACAAGGCAGGTCTGCTGGCCCTAGTTTCCCAGTGCACCTGACAGAGGGAGGGATGGATCATGTTTTAATGGACATTGATTTGTGTATATTTGGTTTTGATTGACAGTATTTTTTTTTACAGGATTTGTAATATTAAGTTTGTTTTTCTGGATTTACAATTTTGTCCAGTACTTTTGTTCTACTCTTGCAGGGTTATGTCAAGCTAGCAAATGGTGCACCAGGTGTCCAATAGGGATACTTGGCTTATCAATGTCCATGAGCAGTTGTGTTGAAGTGTGATGGGAGGTTTGTTATAAAGTATGAAGGATTACTGTCTCTACCACTACTACGGCCAGTCAATAACATACACCCGTACAATAGTCCATGGTTAGTCACCTGGTAAAACAGCACATGCCCAGTAATGAAAAACATAGGTTCTAAACAAAGGATCTAACCTTACCTCTTTTGTAATAAATGCCATCTTTAAGTACTGAAAATATCTACTATGAAATGGTGCCACAATCCAAAATACACTTCAAGTAAATGCCCAAAATCATGAATGTAGGAAGAGGCATTATGCTTTTAAGGCTAAAGCTCTCCCAGCAGTGATGGACTTGCCGCTTCTTTACAACATCCCAGCTAAGTAAATAATTCAATAAGATTTTATTTGACAATACAGTCGTTTGGCATGATCACACATTTTAATGAAACATGAAAATATACAATGGATCAAAAAGCATAATTCATTAAAAACCAATACAAAAGATACAATACAAAAATCATTATTGAAACCTTAGATGTGTTTAAAAAATCATGGTGCTCGAGTCAATCCACATTATTATGGCTCTAATGTTGACATGTAATTTAACAGACTCATACATTTCTAACAGGTAATAAAGTGCTTGTGTATCATAACTCCGGGCCTCCAACTTTTATAGTTTTTGCACTTATTCGCCAATGCCTGGTCAAGATAATTTGCTACAAAATAAACCACATTAAAATTATCGCAACTTTAAAAAAGCGGAGTAAATAACGAAATTCTGAACAACAGATGCTGATGTACATTGTGAATTTCCTATTGTTCTTTTGTATTTTGCTAGTGAATATTTATACCACTTCTTTAAACATCATACCCCTGAAATAAAGTGAGTTGGAATGAGTGAATCGCAACACAGAATAGAATAAACTTGTGAAAACTAATGGTAATTAGGAACATTATCATCTCTTTACTGCCTAAATGTTTGTATGCCTGTGTGCGATTCTTCAATGTGCAACTGAGGAGCAATAGAACCCTTTCCCGAGAGTTTGCACATGGGGGACAAAGAGGGGTAACATATTTGTGCAGGGCTACCAAAGGTAGCTTAAGTATAATACTTCAGAGCTGTGTGGTCTTATCTTTCTCCTGCATGTAACATGTAAAGGAGCAAATATGTATTTTACAGTGTGTGATTGGAAACAAATAATGTGTTGTTTTCTTATTTTTCATAGACAACAATCAGTCCTCTAGAAAATGCCATTGAAACAATGTCAACTACCAATGAGAAGATTCTGATGCTCGTTAACCAATACCAGGGTGATGACAATCTGCCAATAAACCCTCTCTCCATGCTTCTCAATGGAATAGTTGACCCAGCTGTGATGGGAGGATTTGCTAAATACGAAAAGGTAAATTATCAAGAAGACAGAAGTGCAAGGGTTTTGTCTCAATAAGTTGTGCACTTTATGTTTAATGCTTGAGACACTGTAAGTCGTTTTATTGCACTTACCAATACTCGATTATGGCAATTAAAACAATACATTTCTGTGTGATGTCACATTTAGGGATCCAGTTGTTGGGGGACGACCATGATATGCTGCAGTTTAGGGGGAGCTGCCCACCCCAACATGCAACCGCTGTAGGAAGTACACAAAGTATCCACACAATGTCTGCCTCCCCTACCCAACCCATTATATCAGGAGATGACAATGGAGTCTGCTTACCAAGGGCTGTACCACTGTGAGGGGGTTAGACAATCCAGCCACTGGAGTGCAAGCAACAGCAGCATAGGCAACAGCTAACGCAAAAACAACCTAACCCTTTCACATTACACATATGTCTGCCTATGCATTTCATGATAACATACGGCAGGGGTTTAACACTATGCCCAATTAATATAATACATTATCTGTGTTCATTTTGCTTGTGTGAAAACATCTACTTTATGACTAGACTCACAATGGCTGAAATATTGCATTATATCACATTAACCAATAGTGTGTCATGACGACATTATGGCCTGGGTGATTCTATGTTGGCATGAGCCTTGGATTCCATTTAATTATTCTTAATTTTACAAAAGCAATATGCATTCAATTGCAAATAATGCTGTCAAATATATTAAGATAAATAGGAAAAATAAATATCTATGGAAGCACACAATGCACAGAGATATTTAACATGTTGAATTGTTCTAGGAATTTTTGTCATAAACCCTGATCATGAGCTAAGGCTATTATTGTGTTCAAGTGAGTAACACAGTCCAAGCAAGGTTTGTTCAAACTGTTTTGTTTTCTTCAGGCTCTTGTAATAAGACCCTGTTTACTTTGAATCAAAGTCATGTTGAGCTACCAATGTAAAATGTAAAAGAGTCTGTTAAACTGAAGAAAGAAGTTATATGCAATTCAAATTAAACATTCAATCATTTGAAATATACTTGCTTCAGAAAGGAAGATCCTACCCACTTACAACAAACCTTTAGCATAGGCAGGAAATCAGCCACATAGCCACATAGATAATATTGTGGTTGAATTAAGTGGGCGGGGAAGAGTTCATGTAGCTGTAATTTCCACACATATAGAGAGTGATCAAGACCATTAGTTTAGTGAAGGAATTCTCATCAGAGTCACTGAAGCAAACACTGATTGAAATACAACCAATAACAGCAGAAATCTGTTTTGAAAAGGCATTGGTTTGCTGAGAAGGCTGTACAAACATTTACAAATGCATGATTTAAATTATGTGGCCTTTCTGAGTCAGACATGTAAGTCATTTATTTTACCCACGATTTCAAAAGCATTTTCCGTTCAAAACAAGCGATGTGGACAAATATTTTTCTGGATTTCAAAAACCACACCTTTTGCTGTGCAACCTTCATGGCAGATTAATTAATATGTGACATTTTATTAAACATAGTGAAAGGTGCTGTGTGTATTCAGCCACCAAACCTGATGGGTCTTTTGGCCTACGAAATTGGCAAACACACAGCTGGAAACTGTGCGAACACAAAGGTTTGCCTTGATTCAATCCCAGTCTGTTGTTACCGGGAATGGTCCCAAAATACAAAAGAACACAGATTGGCTTTTCTCCCTCCCAGACCAATGGTTACATAACCGGAGCAATGCAAACAAACATCTGGCGTTTCCTTGATTTATTAACATCTCGATGTAGCAGAGGTTGATAAATATCCTAGCAAAGCCAGAAGGAGTTTGGGTTTGAAAGCAAACAATAGAGGGCTTGTATGAGATCTTCCACAATAATCCTCTGACAGCCAATATCATTGCTAGTGTGTGAATATTGATTGAACAAACCGTAGCTAAGGCTCATGAAATCCTCCATGGCATACACAGAAGATGGTGGCTATGTCCCTTTTTCATAATTTTATGTGTACTCTGTTCCCCCTTTTTAGTGGTTTGTATACTATATCATCCAGATCATTGCATGTCCAAGCCTTCTCCATATAGTAATTTGTCACAACCAATTGCCCCACCTGACTACATCATGTTGAGATCTTGAGTTTAGTGTAATTGCATGATGCTCCTCGCATAATGATTCAGGCATTACATACATGCGTCCTTGTTGGGCTGTATGCTTTTTTTAAGCTGTGCTTGCCTGACAAAGGCCGGCTACATAAACCCCCAAGTCCAGGGCACTGGATTGCCATCACTTAGATATAATTTAATTTGCGTAGAAATGCATTTGTAGAGGAGCAGGTGAACATGCCATCCATAGCTCCTGCCCCCTGAGCTCCATCATATAGGTACAGCAGGAGAAGAGCCATATGTGGGACACCAGGTATTATGCCAATACCACATTTAGTTTATGAGAGATATTATGCACCCAGACAATTGTATGGAATGTACACAAGCATTGAAAGGGTGTAAGGATGTCTGCACACACCATCGGACATCAAAGAGCTATAAGTGAAATTGGACAAAGGCAAAGTGACATCATGAGGGAAAGATACAAAGACGCACTGAAACGATATGCAAATACTTTAAGAATAAAGATATAACTGAAGTAATAAGAGAAACATGTAGTTAAAGACTAAGAAATCTTATGCACTAAAGAAATAAGTGAGGAGAGATAAAATGAATGTATACACGCAGAAATGCAAGGTAGTTGAGGCATGTAGAATCTTGCTGCAGCAGAAAACATAACGTTATTAAGGCGACCATTAGAAAAAGATGGACACCGGACTTGTGTTAAAACCAATCAAGCTGCCTCAGAGACAGACCAGGTCTGCAGAGTCAGAAGGTGCTGGAAAAACTGTTTTGTGTGAGGAACACAGAGGAGTCTATTGGCATGGGATCATGGATGAATGAAAAGGATAAGCCATGTGCATAAGACATATTTCTCTTAGATTAAGCAAAGAAGAAAACACCTACAAGATCCAAGTATTGGACAATCAAAGATGCAAAAAGCCTATGCAAGGTGGTGTGAGCAAGTCGTCAGAGGCCAAGAGGAGAAATTACATCCAGCTTAATTATATCAAATAGCAATAAATAGAAGGACGAAATGGATAAAATTGCGGTCTCCTCGCATATGATTCAGAATTTTAAAACCAGGGCTATTCAATAACCTCCAGACAAAGATAATTCTGTACCTACAGTGGCTTGATCATCCCAGAACTGAGAACAGACTGCATGGTCAACTATAAAGAAGAAACCCTTGGATTAGGGCCTGACTAATGAGAGATGATGACTAATTGGGCAAGTGGGTAGTAGTCTGATGTTGCTCTCTGCACCTGAATTTTGTTTTTCTTATGTTTTGCTAACTAGCTGAAAGTCCAAAGTTGGGAGAGAATGCCAACCAATCAGAGGGTCTTTGTAGCAACCTGCTATACAGTTTTGCAATGGCCAAACCGCTGCTGATATTCTGCTATACACATTATTATATGTATTTAGAGGTGGTTCAAGGTGTGCCCGATATATAAGGGGCATCCAGTACATATGCTCCCTTAACCAAAGCCAATTGTGCTTGGAGACCCTCCCTCCAATGGGAGTAATGTGAGGGAAGACTGAAAAGAGGCTTTGTGGGTAACACTGCTTGTGACAAGGGCTGACACTGTCTGTATTCCCAATGCCATCCTGTCGGGATGTGAGAATCACTTCTGCATATGTTTGGGTTGGGGCAACTGCGACTTTCTAACATAAGGGTGTGTAGTGGCTGAAACCCCTCGTCCTAGACCTGAAGGCAATAGATGAACATGGGGTAGGTTGTTGGGCTGCCAACCCTAAGATCTTGACCGTTACCAATGAGTCTTTCAAACTTTTCAGGGACTTGTCAGCTTTGGGGTCAAAGTGGTGTCCTTCATTGAATGGCATGTCCTAAAGCTTTGACTGCACCACTGATGATCAATGAGGCTCTTTGGAGAACAATAGACCTTGCTTTGGATCGCTCAATTCAATCCACCTGACAGTCTGCCTCCTTTCCATCATTAATATGCCCAGGATGTCATTCCTGTTTTTTCCCTTTGCATAGATGTGAAGACGCCTCGGACACTGTATTTCACATGAAACTCAGCAAGAGCACACAAGTAATTCTGTGCCTTCAGTACCACGCTTTCTGATGCAAAAACCTTCTTAGCTATGGCATCAGCCTTCTTCACCTCTATATCCATCGGAAGGGACAACAACGATGATCTTGAGTTGACAGGCGGACTTAGTTGGGCCAGAAAGGAAAGCTCAATAGCACCATGCTGGCCTATACTTTTTGGTAACTCCTTGTAAATGCCATAAGCAGGTCTGCAATGCCTGCATTAAATGGACTGGCTGGTTCTGACTGAGGAGCTCTGTATACGATGTTTGTTAAATCTTACTGTACCAACGGTTTTGAAGGGGCACATTGGCCTAGGGCTGGTACCAACTTTTTGACAATTTCCCTGAAATCGTGTGTTCGAGTGCGTGTAAGGCACAACCTGCTGCATCCCGATGTCAAGGGGCATATTAAGGTTGGTTGCATCATGGAGCCCTAAGGCTAGCTTCACAAGCCCCAGTTGGTCTGTCAAAACGTCTGGTATGATTTTGAGCCCTGTTCCGGAAAGCATCTGAAATCCCAAAAGGTCTGAGTCCCTATTGTCGTAGAAAATTGATCTCAGTGCCTGAAGGTACTCTTTCCTCAACTCCGGGACGTAGCTCAGGGTCTGCAGAGCAGTCGGGTTCTAAGCCATGATGGCATTGGTCGATGTCAGCGCACTGGCGCCTATCGCGGCATTGGTCGAACTCGATGCACCAAAGTTTACTGACTGGAAGGGGATGATTTATAGGGCATGCAACCCGACTCTAATACCTTCTTAATGGCTCCATCATGCGCAGTAGGTGGCAGCACCTCTGATGATTTTGATGCTAAAGAGGTACTGGTCACGCCTTGTCAAAAAGGTCAAGCTTTTGCTGCTCAAATTTCTCTCACTCTTCTCGAGTTGCCCCCTTGGATGGATACAAATTACCCCACTCGGTCGCAGAGTCACTGTCATCCCATCTATGCCTTCCTTCATTTTTCTTGAGAACAGAGGAAAAGGAGGAGTGATTGGACTCACTACCATAGTGGAATCTACTCTTTGACTTTGTGTGGCACTTACCCTCTCTCTCATCCTTCTTCTCTCTCTAGGGTCGGCCTTTGTGTTGGCCTCCGAAGACTTTGGGACAGAGTGAGCTATCCTAGCGCCAACTCGCTGGACATTCCAAAAAAGCCATAATGTTCATGGTCTAACACAAGCAGCGTTGCTCCATGTCGGGGTCTTTCCCCTAACACTACACACAGATATTGTGTAGATCGGTGATGGACATCTTGGAACTGCAGTCTCTGCAGCATTTATAACCTGAAGGACTGGGGATTGTCATGGTGGTGCTGCCAAAACATTATCCTTTCCATGATCATTCCAATACATAGTGCTGAGAGAACAGAAAAAAGGACCTCAGGTAAGAGGGTGTAGGGCCTACTATATGTGTGGATACCGACATTGTGTCCGGAGTCGAGTAACACGAGAGCTGAGGAAGGTGCCTTGGCGCTGCACTACGCCCCTGTCGAGATTTTCTGACAGTTACTCTGGAGGATATCCAGATGAGAAATTTGTGAGATGAGAATCCGAAGGAAGATCATTACTAGTAAGTAGTTTATTTTTTAGGAATGCATGCTGTTAATGATATTAATTGCAAGTAAAACGTATCCACGGATAAGAAGGCAATTTTGCATTGATTTATTATGTGAACAGTTCTTTTTGTAATTCTGTTAAGCAGAGTAAGCTTTGTTAGAACATTTTGAGTGGAAACTAAATCATCACGCTTCATGTCCCCCTAGGCTTTCTTTACAGATGTCTATGCAAAGGAAAATCCAGACGACCACGACAACTTGAACAAGCTGAAGGATCTTATAGCATGGCAGGTACCATATCAGCTTTGAATATACCTATTTTTCTATTTAATAACCTTAATTGTACACTTTGCTCTGAGGTTTGGATTGTGAACCCGGACTTTGGAAATATTTACATTTGTCTTTTTCAAATGCTGGTGGTCTCAAGACCCCTTCACCCCTGGGCATTTAACATTTTTGAGTGAGCGAACATTTAAATAGTACTTTATGGTCTCCTTCCACCTCTGCCGCAGTGTGGCGCATCTGAAACCAGAATGTCATAAACAGCTGGGGATTGCCTAATGCCACAGATGACGAGTGCTGGATCAGGCTAGTTTGGGAAAAGCAAAAGAGGCAGAGGAAGCAGAGGCATACATAGAAATAATAAAACAAAGAAGAAGTAATACGATAAAGAGAGGCAGAGGAAGAAAGCATGACAGAAAGGTAGAAAAAAGGGAAGGAAAGGATTGAGAATTAGAAAAGGTGTGAAAGGGACAGACCAGGAAAATGCAACGGCAGAGGAAGAAGGAAGGAAGGAAGGAAGGAAGGAAGGAAGGAAGGAAGGAAGGAAGGAAGGAAGGAAGGAAGGAAGGAAGGAAGGAAGGAAGGAAGGAAGGAAGGAAGGAAGGAAGGAAGGAAGGAAGGAAGGAAGGAAGGAAGGAAGGAAGGAAGGAAGGAAGGAAGGAAGGAAGGAAGGAAGGAAGGAAGGAAGGAAGGAAGACATGGTTTGTGAAAGATACAGTAACATTATGAAGAAAAGGGAAGAAAGAGGGTTAATGAAAGAATAACACAAATTGTAAGCAATAATAAAATAGAAAGACATGGAGTAAAAGGAATCATGACAGAAAGAAGGTGAAAGAGACAAATTACCCTACACTTCTTTACTGTCTCAATTCCTCCAGATTTTACTTGTAGGCTAAGAGCAAGGGTGTTGTCCAAATTCTAAACGATTACAGTAATCACAACAGTTAGGGTTTTAGGACCACTACTGCATTATTTGGCCAAACCCCCAGTTCCTCTCTTGCCCGGCGCGAGGAGGTGCTTGCTGGAACCCGGGGAAGGAACTTTAAAAACATGTTCCCCTTTTATGACCAAGGAAGAGGCACATCCACATAACTCACTACCATATTCACCTCCAGCCACTGCCTTGCTCTTATAAACCCAGATCAGTTATGATAATAGGCAAGACTACATTTAACGATGCACCCGTCAAAATAATCAAAAGGGTGCTTTTTCCCATGAGCTTCGGGTGTCAAGGTAAATGCCCAGGTAATCACCCACAGGGACCGCATCCACTCTCAATCAAGGCAGCATTCTTCAGAAGTTTAGAAGACCTCATTTCAATCTAATTAGACTGTATGATGTTCATGATAAGCCCCTTATGAACACAATAGTTCTTGAAGCACCTCAATAACCTAATTATATGTTTGTTCTCATATGCAAAGAACACTTTTTTGCCTTACAAAAAGCAGAATTGGCATACTGATCTCACCCATTATTGAGGCCTCTACACTTCCCTCCGGAGCCAACCTTACTAAAGGCATGGTATCATAAGTTTGACACTGACGCAATGTATACCATTTGTAAAACCTTTATTGAAATTGTTGAGGTTGGAGAAAACTCCTATTCTGCCCTATAAATAAGATGGGAGTAGTCTCGACCATCAAATAATAAATAACACAGTCCTAGTGGAGTCTGTCAAAAGAAAATGGCCTATTCTAACAAAGCCTAATGCCTGCCCTATCTCTTGTACAAAAACTGTAAAAAGGAGAAATGTATGCAAAAGGAAAAATCAGTGTTCAAATGATAATGTGGCTGAACCAGCTCTCCTCCCCACGTTAGGCCTCAAAGACTAAGGCAATCCTTGTAGGCAGGATGACACACTCGGGCTCTGACCACTTTTGGATGTCGAAGACTTTAGTGTGTGCGTGGTTTACCTTTTAGACCACTGCAGGACCACTTCGACTCAACGTTCACTGTTTTGCTTTCACTCTTCCCTTCTCTGGGAATTAATCTTCTTTATTTTACTTTTCTGTTCATTCGCTCTCTCACTTTAAACAAAGTACCTTTCCCATAGACTTTTGAGTGGACTACTTCCTTTCACCGGACCACTCTGTTACTTAGTGTAGCTGATTTCACAGCTGTCCTTACGTCACAGGTCTGCCTTTCTTCGCGTCTCATCCACATGCGTGCAGCCTTGAATTGCAATATAATGTTTCTATTTAAAACATTAATACACACCTGTCTCTCAGATCACTTTCCAACTCACTGGCTGTGTGTGTCTTTTCCTGGGGGTTTTCGATTTCTAATTCACGAGTCAAGGTTAGTACCACAAGCTTGGCCTCGCCTGTCCAACTCTGCCCACCCAGGAGGGTTGCTGGCATCCTTGAAACACAATGCAGTCTTCACTTGTGGGATCTGGCCTTCTCTACGTGTCTTTTGTGGCCTGTCGGAGGTAACAACCCCCAGTAGAGAACTCTTGTGGTTGTCGACGCGCAGCTCTCGTCCCTTAGTCTGTCGCTCTACTCCAGTAGGTTTGCCTTTGTCCCGGAAGTTCTGCTCATACTCATGTTCCACTTGCTCATAGTGTGTTTTATGCTTTGCTTTTTATCCATGTGAGGAGAGCCAACTGGTATCAGGTGTATGCACTTGAAGTCAAGTGCCTGACTTTACCGGACCCGATTAATGGTACATGTCCAGTCTGATGGATGAGAGTTAGTCTTGTTACTCTCAGTCATCCTCTTCCTCTGCCCAGTGTTTGTGTAAAAAGGGGGGAAGTTGGAATCTTGGAGTATCCTAAAAAATAGGATGGGGTAGATGAATAAAAGAAGGGGGGAATACCACATCTCACCATCAGCTATCTCAAGCCCACTCCCCGAAGAGCCCTCACCCAGGTGATCCTCCCGCACTGGTCCACACCCAGGAACTAGTCTGTCATGATCCTACTTGCCTGCCACCCAGCACTGCTACATGCGCCTCTTCCTTTATTTCCTTGTTTTACCGCTGCAGTTTTGGACTAATCTAATTGCATGTTCCATTCCGGCTTTTGGGTTAAACCAGCAGATGCATTCTGGGACATGTATGCTGTCCAAAAAGCAGAGGGCTGGAGGAGGCATACTAAATACATTTGTCTGCAGCAAGCTACTAAGAGCTGCAGAGGGCCTGATTGCATTCACCGGTTCCAAGCTACTGCAGGCTAGGCTGCAGAGAGCTGGAGAGCACTTTATTAGAAACCACTGCTGCTACTGCTGCAGGCTACTGAAGCCAGGGCTGGGCTTAATTGAACACAGCTGCCAGAGTCTGCAATAAGCTCCACCCTGCTGGCCCGCTGACTGGGAGGGCCTTTATAAGCTCACTTTGAACAGAAGCAGTTGTCAGTCAACTGCTTTCTCTGGGAGTTCGTGCTGGTGCTCCTGTTACCAGTTTTTGACCTTTCCTGGAAATCCTCTTTTGGCCTTTTGATTCCTGTTGCTGTTGATGCTTGCAGCTCCCTCTCCAGTCTGCTGCAGCCTTCTGCCCTACTCCTCTGGGCTCCCACCTGGTGGCTCTGTGGCACTCCGCTGCCTTCCGCCCTGCTCCTCTGGGCTCCCGCCTAATGGCTGTGCCGGACTCCGCTGCCTTCTGCCCTGCTTTGCTGGGCTCCTACCTGATGGCTCTGCCGCACTCCGCTGCCTTCCGCCCTGCTCCTCTGGGCTCCCCCCTGATGGCTCTGCCGCACTCCGCTACCTTCCGCCCTGCCCCTCTTGGGCTCCCGCCTGATGGCTCTGCCGCATTCCGCTGCTTTCCGCCCTGCTCCTCTGGGCTCCCACCTGTACCTTCTGCCCTGCTCCTCTGGGCTCCCGCCTGACGGCTCTGCCGCACTCCGCTACCTTCAGCCCTGTTCCTCTGGGCTTCCGTCTGACCACTTTGCCACACTTCGCTGCCTTCTGCCCTTCTCCTCTGGGCTTCCCTGCCTGGCAGTCTTGCCACACTCCTCTGCCCTGTTCCTCTGGGCTCCTTGCCTTGCTTCCTGCCTGTTCCAACTTCTGATAACCTATCCTGTCCTGTACCTGGTTATTTCTTTCAACACTGCTTTCTACTTGTATTCATCTTGGTCCACTGTGGTGTGTCTTCTTGAATCCGTTTTACAGTGTGACCCTGGGTTGGTCTCCGTTCAGATCAGATAAGGGAAGACTTCTGATGCCTTCACCTAGTCCGTTGAAGTCATACCTGCCTCAGTATATGGTCTTTCAGTTTTACCCTTGCACTGAGTACAACAGTTTCCTCGGCACGCCTAAGTCATGACGTTGCTGTATGACTGTTGTTAAGAGTAATCTGGTGGAACCTATCCAAAGGGCTTTCCTTAATCCCTGGAGACCCCTTATCATATTCCAGTACACCCTTATTTCTGATCAATCCAAGTTGCCCAACTTACTTGCTTGTCTTTGCCTTTTCTCTGTCTCTTTGTTTACAGCCAGCTCATGCAGTTCCTGTGAATACCTGTTTCAACTAATAGCTTGGTATGTACCTTTAGTCCGTTATATTCTAGCATTGTCTCCGGAATATCCCTTAATCTACTTGCATACAGTGAGAGATAGCCTCTTCCCTGTACTCTCTGCCTAGACTTGTGACATAGTCCAAAAGTGATGGCGGTGTCCTGGCCACCTGGATGACAAGTCCCTGAGGACCAGCGGGTGAGACACTGTTTGGTTTCTCACACAACCCACCACATCACTCAGAAACAGGTTGAAAAGCAATTGGCCAAACAGTAGAAAACCCATCTCCCAAACAAAGATGCAGGTCTAACCGTCTCGAATAACTGTCCTTTTTCTAAAAGATATATCGCCATAGCTTTCTCTCAGATGTTCAATTGCCATCCTTCCCACCACTTAGGAGATAGTTGGCCATCTTGACAACTACAACCCTTAAGAATCCCAAGCCACAATATGAAAGGCCCAAAAACTGTTTGGTGATGTATGTAAAACTCAAAAGAGAACCCTCAGGACCTCAGACACAAATGGCAATAGTTATGCAAATCAGAAGTATCACATAGCTGAGCAGGATCAACACACAGATTTAAAGGAGGTTTCTTGTCAATGTTCTTTCAAACAAGGTAAAACAATGGGTTATCTGAGGTGACTTATCAATGCTGAAACTGCCCGCTCCACCTACACTGTTTTCCCCTCTCCCTTCCTTTTTGTCTAGGGAAGAATTTAGGAGAATTCCAGGGACAGGCTTTTGAATTAGTGTTTCTAGAAATACCAAACAAAAGAGGAGAGGGATTGTTGGATGGATTCAGCATTGTTCTTCTTCCCCAAAAACCAGAACCAGGGCAAGCAAAATAAAAGAATGTATTTCAACACAAGGAAACCAAAAGTAGGCTCTTCTATTGATGTTCCCACAAAACAAACCCAAAGAAAGTTCATGGGCTTTGAACAGTCTGAACAATCCAGGCTACAAGACAATTCTTGCAAGTCTTTCACTCACTCGCAGTCTGAGGTGTCAATGTTTTTTGTACATTTTCGCTAAGGGTCTGATAACATGATTACTGTTCTTCAGTTACTCTGTAGAGTCATGTACCGTGGTTTGCCCATGGATGCGGTCCAGATCTGTGTGACCCCTGTGAAGTGGCTTCCTGACAGACTTTGGCTGTTTAACTGGGCTGGGGGGTGGTGTTTCCAGTTCTAACCTTGTTCTTGCCAAGTCACCACCTCTCATCTATGCCAAGCCATCTCGTTGCCTCTCCAACAAGCCACCTTTTTCTTCTCCTGCAGCTCCCTCTCCGCCAGCCTCTCAGTTTCAGCTTCTCCTGCATCTACAAATGTTCCTTGGCCACAGCACTGCTGTCTGTAGACTCCCACATCTTACTGTCAAATACCCTTCCTTTTATAGGGCTCAGTCCCTATATGCTCGAACCTCCTCTCCCAATTTTAACAGGGACGGCTTGTTTTGCTTTAACCCTGAACTGATTTCTCACACCTGTGGCACCCAAAACAGAATTACAATGCAAAATGCAATTTGCAAGTTGGTCCCCTGTGCTGTGGAGCCATTAGATCAAATAATGATTGTACTATAAAAACAAGTGGGCTCTGAAAGCAAGTGAGTGACTAAATACACGCCTCAGAGTAAAAAGAACATCTAGCATTAAATAGAAGATATAGCAACAGGACAAAGAGGCGGAACGGTATACACAGTTAGTGCTCGTTGAAAATAAGTAAGCCAGCCAGTAATAAGGTAAGCAGTGTGATAAACATGAGATAAAGACTGAACAAGGAAGGAAACAACACCACAGGAAGTAAAAACGAATTGCTAGATAGGTTAACAAAACAAGTTTCAACTAAAATAATCTATTCGCCTATTGCTAAATACATTAGATGAGGAATTTTGTATTTTTTATTTGTTTATTATTTATATTGCGCACCGAACCCTGAGGTAACTGGGCGCTGGTAAGACTTTAGGGTTACATACATGGATGAAAACAATATGATACTGTAGTAAACCGGTGACCAATGGTTACAGGTAGGTCATTCTCACAAGAGGTATTTACAACAAAGCATCAGCCCATGTCAGGCCCAAGATACAGGATTTTCACCAAGGTAGACGCAAAAGTGCAGCCAGTCATTCACAGAGGGGATGTTCTGGGTGGTGGACAGTGTGGTCATAACAGGGATGCTTCATTGGCTGGGCTTATTGTTCAGCCAGTTTTTGATACCTGATTTAAACAATGGTAGGGAGGATTCTAGTCTATAGGTCGGGGGAATGAAATTCCAACGTTTGGCTGCTTGGACTGGGAAGCTAACTCCTCCTGCAGATTTTAGGTTGAACCTTGGTACTGCTAGGTAATGAGGTAGGGCAGATCTGGTAGTGCGCGAGGATTGGTGTTTACTGATTTTGCCGGATAATTATTTTGGTGCTGAATTCGAAAGGCTCTTGTTGGTGATTACCAGTGTGCGTAGCATGATTCTGTCACGGACCGGCAGCCAATTGACATTTCGTTTGAGAGTCGAGATATGGCTGGATCTTGGTAGGTTATGTGCTTCTCTCAAAGAGTTGCTTTGCAGGACCTGAAGCCTGTTTAGGTTGTGTTCAGAAGAGCCTAGAAAGAGTGTGTTGCAGTAGGCAATCTTTGACAATGCTAAGGTTCTGGCTAGCGTTAGGCAACTACTGGTAGATAGGTAGGATTTACAGCTATAAATTAATTTATTGGTATAGGCTGTGGAGGCCGCTATGGAGCTGACTTGTCTCTTGAGGGACAGTGTAGAGTCAAGGTAGACCCCCAGCGTTTTTATTTCCTTAGGGACCTTAATCACGTTACCATCAATGTTGAAGGATGTGTATCTGTGGTCGAGTTTGTTCAGGCGTGCTTGGGTGCCGACAATCAGGAGCTCGATCTTATCGTCATTAAGGCATAAACTGTATGTGGCCATCCAGGCCTGGATTTCTAGGTATATGCCATTCAGAAGTTTAGAGTTGTGATCATAGCAACCTGTGAGGGGGGTGAGGACGTAGGTGACATCTGCGTAGTTAGTGTCGATGACACCAAAGTTGTCCAGGCGATCAAATAGGAGCTTCGTAAAAATGTTATAGAGTGTGGGTGACACACAAGAGCCTTGGGGGACTCCACAGAGTGTGGGCCTTGGGTCTGCTGAGGCTGTGGGGAAGAAGACTCTGGTGGTCCTGTTGGAGAGAAAGGGGTTGATCCAGTCAGATGCATTGGGAGAGAACGCCGCTGCTGAGGAGAGATGCCTGGTTAGAATGTGGTGGTCGACAAGGTCGAAGGCCGCTGACAAGTCTAGGAGTAGGAAGATCGCTAGCTTGCCTTTGTCCTTCGCCTCGTCCATTTGGATCCTCAAGTCTAAGAGAGCTGTCTCAGTCCCGTGCCTAGGCCTGAAGCCAGATTGCCTGAGGACTAATAGGTTATTTTCCTCTAAATGCTTCTGAATTTGCAGATATGCAACTAGGTCCAGGCTTTTTAAGAGGAAGGGGACGGTAGTAATGGGCCTAAAGTTTGTTGGGATGTTTGGGTCTAGGTTGGGTTTCTTAAGGAGTGGCATGACCCAAGCTTCCTTGAGATTGTTAGGGACTTGTTTGGAGTTGATGGAACTATTCATCAATGTGGTGATGAAATGGGCTAATTCCTTAGCTCCATCCTTAATAATGGACGCTGGACATATGTCACAATTTGCTTAGGATACATGGGGAAGACTCGTAAGAAACTGGAGTTCCAAAAGGGGTGTCACACACATTGTAGGAGATTAAGGGTACATTGATAAGTGAACAAAGAAAATGTCCATACAATCTCACTCCCACTGTGCCAAGCATCCATACCAATAACATACTAATTCATAATAGCCGGTTTCTATGTAGAGCTTTGTTATGTTGTGTGGTTTCTGTGCTGTACCATATCACCTCTGTAGTAATGGCAGAGTGTCTAGTTTTGCCTGTCGTCTGACGAAAGGCGTAAGGGGTTGGGGGAAAGAAAAAGAAGGCACACCTTTGTTGCAGGATTCCTCCTATTCCTAAGCCCTGCAATAATAGCAAGATGCCCTGCACCATCTACACCATCATTATCCCTGTGGGGGTGGATCCCATGAATCACTAACAGAATGTAGGTGCATGTGGGCGGGATTGCCTCAGAGTGAAAGGGCCCAGAAGCCGTACGCTCCATACCCGTTAAGCACTATACTATTAAGCAAATGCCCAACATACAGAAATTAATGCATATGGGTATAGGGTGAACATTTGCATTAACAAGCCTAAAGTGGCATTCACTGACTTTGCACCGTACTTTCGGTGGTGGAAATTTAAGAAGGAATTGAAATGCTCATGCCGGAAATGACAATGAAAAGTGCATTTTCCTTTCTGGATCACGCACCCCCGGGGTCATAGGCACTAATGTGCATCAATTCTGAACAACATCCTTGCCTCCACCATTACCGGGAATAAACCTACCTTGGATTTTGTGCAGAAAAGTCCCATTTCCATCTGGGGCTGGGCAACGCAGGTGACTGTACAGTGCACTGTCTATATTTCAGTTTCTCTGCTGTTGAACCACAACAGTTGATTTCAAGCAAAGAGACAAGAGCACCATCACACAGTGACACCATTCAAGTATCAGGAATACACTCACAATGCATCAACACCCCCAGTGCCACACCCCTGCTGTTGTGGATCTATAGATCACATCACTCATGAAGTAAAGGTGCAAAGCTAGCTTTAAAAAGAAAAACGTCATTTAGATTTGGCAAGCACAATCGGAAACACATCACTGCAGCATTAATCACAAGTATAATCACTGCCATAGTAACCCTGTAATTCAAGTACAACCTTTACCCATCGTCATTGTGGTCATTAGTGAGGAAAGTCCGAAACGCCCTTCATATGTCCTTTGGTCGGGATTAAATCGGCTGCATAATTACATACGTGTCTTCACAGTCCCTGGCTCATATTAATTCCCCCAGCCAGTCCTTCACGATGGGAGAATGCAAGTCTTTCCATTTCCTTAATATACAGTGCTTAGCTACCATGCATCCCATATTAAAAAAGGACCATAAGAGCTGCTCATTGAGCTCACTCCACACCCCGAATAGTACCCTTCTAGGGGACAGCTCCAGCCGTTTCTCAATTATGGCAGACAGTGTACCATAGACATCCTCCCAGAATCGACCCAACTCCGAGCAGGACCACAACATGTGCACATACCCAGCATTTACAGTACCACATCTCGGGCAGCAACCATCATGTTCGTTATAAAGTTTCCCCAACTTGCGCAGGGTATAATGCAGCATACGCACGATTTTATACTGGATTAGTTTCAATCTCATATTCATGGACAAAGTCGTGGTGAATATGCACATGGACCTCCAATGCCCATCAGTCACCTCCATCTGCAGTTCTGCCGCCCACTTCCCTCAAGAATTGTCCCCCGTCGCCTGGCCCCATACATAATTCCCTTGTATAGGGTAGCTAACATCCTGCAACAACCATAAAAGTTGTATATAAGAGCTACCAGTGCGTTTCAGGAGTTTAAATAGGGAACATCCCCATTATTTGTGCACAGTGGTCCTCAGTCTATAGAACTGAAGCTGCTCCATGGGCGTACCCCTATGCTCAGCCCGCCAGGTTTGAGGTGTCAGAAATTGGCCCTGTAGAAACAAATCCCCTATCACTTGATAGCCCATTCTGGACCAATTTAATCTCAACGAAGCATCCCACGTAGGGGAAAGGCCCGGTAAGTTCCACAGCGGTAGCCAGAGGCAATACAGTCTGCTTGCCGTAGTTCTCTCAAAAATGGCCCTGCAGGCAAATAGCGTTGTCTGTACAGGCTCATAAGGGCAGTCATCTCTATAGCCGGTGTCTAATATCAGGGATTTCATTTCTACATTCCCAACTGCCACCCTCTGGAGTTTAGCATGTGGCGCGAGCCCTTCTGAACCATATCAATAAGTGGCAAACTGCACCTGAGCAGCCTACCAGTATATTTCCATGCGTGGGTTGGTGAACCCTCCTTTGTTTTAGGGTCTCACTGTGTCCTTTCTGACCGTCCCAGAATCCCATAGGAAACTGGAAAGGTCCCTGTGTAAATCTGTAAAGTACTGTTTCCCTGGCCACAATGGCACATTGACAAATGTGTACAACAACTTGGGCACCAAAATCATTTTAATCAATGCCAATTGCTCAGCCAATGACATTAGCAATTTGTACCAAAGCTCGATTTTCAAATGAACATATGCAGCATGGGATGAGAAGTTATTAGCCATCAGTATCACTCTGTTTTGGAGATTGTGACACCTAAATATGTCATCCTACCAGGACACCACTGAAGAAGAAACACCCCCCAGGATCGCTGCGTGTTGTCTGTCAAGAGGAATTCCTCAGACATCTGATAATTCAGGTTGAATCCGGAATACTGACCAACCCGAGTAGTATCCTCCATAATAGTATCTAAATTATTATGAGTATCTCTAACATACAATAACACGTCACCCGCATGCAGTGAGATAATCTCCTACTTGCCTGCTATTCGAATTCCCTAACTCCCATTGTGGTGTCAGATGAAGTCTGCCATCAGCTCGATCGCCAAAGCAAAGCATGGGTGATTGCGGGCTGCTTTGGCGTGTGCCTTTAGCCATTGCAAAAGGCCTAGATAGTATTGCATTGACCCGTACACTGGCAGTTGGGGCTGTCAATAAGGTGTTCACCCAGATTGAAAATACGTACCTCCTCAAACAGGAACGACCATGACACTATTTGAAACGCTTTTTGCGTATCCAAAGTGACCATGACCAATTGGGCCTTGGGTGAGATGTGGGACATAACTTTAAATAATCGCCTAAGATTCAGGGGCGTGGATCTCAACGGAACAATATCGGTCGGATTGTTGTGTATAATTGAAGGCATCAAGCTTAACAGATGATTATCAATCACTTTAGTGTAGATTTTAGTATCCACGTGTATAAGAGATAGCGGCCTGTAAAAGCCGCACTGCTCCCTGGGCTTTCCAGGTTTCAACAATACTATGATTGTAGCCTCCCTAAGCGTTTCCGGAAGATTTCCCCTCTGCACTGATTCCACCCACACTTTCAGCAGATAAGGGTCTAGGAGAGCCCCAGACTCAACAAAAAATTTGGCAGTCAACCTGTCCGGGCCTAGGGATTTATTTCTCAGTAGGTCCCTAATAACTTGTAGGATTTCATCCTCTGTGAAGGGAGTATTTATCTGCCCTTTAGCACTGTCTGAGAGCAGCAAAATTGGGATGGACGCTAATAGGGCTTGTAGGCCCTCCTCATCCTTCCAATTCTTTGCTTTGTATATTGATTCATAAAATTGCTGAAAGACATCATTAATGCCCTGATCAGAGTATTGCATCTGTCCAGATTCGTCACACACTCCCACTATATAGATCTGCCTGCTTTCTCCCCTGACCAGATTGGCCAACATCTTGCCCTGCCGCACCCCTCACCATATCTTCTAGCTTGGTTGAGCTAGGTATTTAACCTCCCGGCCTGGGTGGGTGGTGAGTGTCAGCGCACATTGGCCCTCATTACGATACTGGAGCTAAACCATGGCGCTATTAGCACCATGGTTGGTGCCGGTATCGTAACGAGTCCGCCAATGTTCAATGGGGAATTACCACCCCATTCCAAGGTTGGCGGGGCGGTAATTCCCCATTGAACATTGGCCCTTCCCCATTCCCATTTTTGCCCCATAGGGCTCAATGGGACTGGGGAAGGCGGTAAGTATGGTACCGCAAACGCTGTACCGTACTTACCTCGAGAGTCCCTTTGCAGGTCCCTACTTTAACGGCTGGTCTAGACCACCCGTTCAGGTCGGGTCCCGCAAAGGGACCTCGTAGTAAGGCGATAAGTGGTTAACGGCGCCGCAGACTTTTACAGCACCATTAACCACTTAGCGCCAGGGTCGTAATGAGGCCCATTGTCTTTCCAAGGTTTTAAGCGTACTCTCACAAATAAAATTGATCAGTGTGTGTGCTCAGATGTCCCGACAAATAATATATGGACAACAGATTAGAAAATCTACCACTGGGGAATGAAATTGAACTTCTTGAATATATTGCTTTTGTCCTGAAGATGGCCCAATAACCAGATCAAGTGACAGCCCGTGAGAGGGTGTAGTACACGTTGTAAGGACCAAAACATATGTCGACCATCAAGGGAATCTTAGATGTTTTTCCCTATCTCTTGTGCATAACTGAATAGTTGTTATGTTATGGAAGAAAAGCAAATTAAGTTACCCCATAAATGTAGAATAATGTTGTATGAAAGTGGTGACGATTAGAAAGTATTTGATTACATGATTTTTATTATGTTTTTATGAAAATCAAATAAAGAAAACTGTTTTGTAATAAAAGTTTTGTGACACAGAGAAATGTCTAAGTCCCTATAGGTGTTCTATTTACCCAATGATAAAGTAGAGTCTGATCACTTAGCCTGTTGTACAGAAGGGACTTCTAGAGAGGGATAGTCAATCTGTCTCTGTTATTGTTTAGACTGTAGGACACTCCATGTTGGCAGCACTTCTCACAGTTCACAGGGCTCCTGTCTCACCCGCAGGCCCCTCAATGGCACAATCCGGCAATGTGGGCAGTAACAGCACTCAGCCACCCGCGGTGTATACACCACCTCCAAGTGACTCAGCTGGTCCGTGCCCACCTTAGTTGTCATATCCCAGGAAGTCCAAACAAAAAATGCAATTATCCGTGGATAAATTGCACAACCTCCTATAATTGATTCATATAATTTTATGCGTCAAAACGCTGCATAATCCCCTCCAAGACCAACAACCCTATTTAAAGGGTGTATATTTTAGACATAAGACAGCATGTCAGAACTCATTTGTTTTAGATTTGTTTAATCATTTTTTAATAGTAAAAAACTTTTACAAAAGAACATATATTAATAACACATCTATATAAAATCAATTGTCAAGAACACACATTTTATCACATCAACAAGAAAAAGCTCACATCTCACATATCATTCCTTGCATACTCATTCATCCCCATGCATACAAAAAACCACTCATACTTGTGCAAAAAACGCAATTCTGATAGTTTTGTTCTGTGACTCAGAACATCCCATCCATATGGGTTTGATGTTTTAATAGTTCCAAAAGTGCCTATTAACAATATTTTTTCCATCCAAGGAATATAGAGACACTTGGTAGGTGTTCCAACGTAATTGTTCATGGACCCATATTAATCCCCATATATTTATCTGTGAAAACCCAAGTTAAAGCCAACTCTGGGAGGAGTAGGCTCTATGGTATTGTCGACTCGAGTTTCGGGCTACCAGAACGGTGTATACAGCTTCCGTCTGGTGCACCTCATCAGGACGTATACATTACACACAAACACAGTTGTTAAAAACAGAATTCAAATTGATGTGAATTGAAAAATGTCATTCATTTACGACGAGCTAGTTTCTTTTGCTTCACAAGGTGTTCAATAGTAGTGATCCAAATATGTTTTTTTCAAAAGCCGCTTCCTGAGTGAAAAAGCTTCGGGTTTGGTCTCCTCATATGTGGTTCACCGGACCCAGCCACGGTTGCATTCCCTTCTTAATTGCAATGTTGTTGTATCTTCATTTGCAAAGGTGTTGTTTCCTCCCCGCTGAATATATTGCAGGCCAATGGTACAAATACATTGAACCCAATTGCACGGATCCCTGTGTTCTTTTCCAAACGAGAGCACTGGATGTGGACAGTGTCTCACACTCAAGGTATCAGCAACCACTCATGCGTTTCCTTAAGTTTCGGCCAGCCATCTAGGGAAAACGAATCCCGTTATACAGCACTGCTAATCGCAGAAAGTCTGCAGGCAGCAGATTCCACCTCTCCAGATCTGCTCCTGTGCAAAAGTGCTAGACACTGCACACCGTGTCCTGAAGGGGTGCAGGGCCGTGCTGGTCCAGCAATTGGGGCATACACTCTGCCAGGACTGGTATACATACAATGGTTCAAAGTGGGGGGCCCACTCTTGTATGTTCCACCTGGCTGCCTCCACACGTTCTCATTGTGTCCCACACCAGGCTGGTATCAGACATCAATTGCGCTGCTCCAGTAATGCTCAGGGGAATGGGGTTACAATGACCTGCAGTATGGCGCCACGCAAGAGGAGTAGGCTGAGCGCCAGCACGTAGCTCCGGGCAAGCCCTCACTCACCCCCGCTCAGGCCTGTACTTTTGCAGTCAGAGTACATCGCCTCCACGTACATGCACAGTAGCAAACACCCTGGTCCGTGGGTGCCTCTCACCAGAGCAGATCACTGTGCTCCATGGTGGCAGTGTGCCACCAGCGTCCACCCGTGCAGCGATTTTTCCCTCAGAAAATGATTCCCCAAGGGGACACCTAATCCACACACTCAGTAAGGCAGAAACAGAAGCGCTGCCGCGCCCCGCCGGTGACAGCAGATGGGTGAACCCAGGCTCCCTCAGGCCGCAGCACAGGGAGCACCACGTATCTCCGACCCCAGACAGTGAAACTCCTCCAAACTTTCTGTTACTGCTCCCGGGACATTCAGACCATGGTGTCCATGGTTGTTGCAGGGAACAACCCACTGCAAGTGGGCTGTACTAGCAGGATTCGGGCGGCCATCGTGGGAGATTAGAAGGAAGCAGCCATCTTGTGGCAGCTCAGTAGCGGCCCCCACAGGTGAAAAGTTAGCTTAATAGCAAACATGAAGAGGTTTGGATAAGGTCCTGCAAGATGGTTATGGTTTCTAAAACATAAATGGGGCTCCCACCTTAGGATTGGTGTATCGCAAATGTATTAGAATGGGATAAGCAATAATGTCCAGGGGCTTCTCCTGTTGAGGGGGCACTGGTCCCCCCAGATTTTCTAAACGCAACAAAATCTTAGGGATATAGGGCCCAGCTACTTCTTGGATGAAGCTCAGTGAAAGGGACATAGTACCCTGTCAGCTCGCAGATGCCGAGATATAGTGCCCATCAGCTTCTTTGCCATTGCTTTTCTTAAAATTAGTATATGGCCCTACTTGCTATTTGCAAACTATACCAGAAGGATAGTATCTGGGTCACTTATTTTTGGTCAGTGTTATAGTGCCTCAGATCACTTTCAGGAAAATGTGTCTTTTTTTTTACAGATGGGGATATGGTGCCTTTCCTGACTTGTTATGGAGTCCAGACTCTATTTTCTAAGTATCAGGGATATTCAGCCATTCTCATCTAATGTATATAGTTTAGTGCAATTCCGACCTATGCCGATTAGATAAAACTACTTTGCCTTAGTGAGCACTTTAGCCTTGGGCAGGATTCTCAAAGGAAAAATCTCTTGGAGTCTCCCATTGAGATGGCCCACAAAGTCTTTCTCCCAGCCTGTAGCTACCTTATCACCCTGCCTGTGTCTCAATGCAAAGTTGCAGGCACACTGGCAACTTCATCTCACAAGGTCCTCTCTCTGGCTACTGATTGGCCTTCTCCAACTTCTCCAAGTGTTGTCTCTTCTCAGGTTTCCCTCTCTCTGCTCCTGCTTTCCACTATCCAATCTACTGCAACTCCCACACTGATTGCCCATTTCTCTGGCCTTTTCACATGCCTCTCATTGTTACTCACTTGTGATTGGTCAGACAAAGTCTGTGTTTCATTCAGGCCTCCGCATCGGATATATAGCATCTCTATCACAATAAGGGTCCTAGCTCTGGGTCTGGAATCTTGAACAATGATGAAAGGCTCAGTGGCTAATTTCAAGTCAGGCGGAAATTCCCACTTCTCCAGCATTATCATGGGTATGCTGTGCGATTTCTGACGAGACTCACTGAGGTTGGTCCATGTTCACTTATACTTTTGTCTGCTCTCATCTGCCATTGTCAGCTTTTGAATCACCAGCACCAGCTTGGCGAGCCCATACATATGTGTCTTACAGGCCTGACTTGCAACACACATTGGGCCTCATTACGAGTTTGGAGGCCGCCATGGCGCTATTAGCGCCATGGCGGCCTCCAAACCCGGGTCCGGGTCTGGTCTGGCTGAATGGGGACTTACCGGGACATTCAGACCTATGCAGACCTGGTAAGTCCCCATTCAGTTTACCATTCCCCATTCCCACTTGAGCCCCCATAGGGATCAATGGGAATGGGGAAGGCGCTAATAACGGGCCCACAAATTGCTGGCCCATTATTAACTCCAAGGTCCCTTAATGGGACTCACAGAGAACGGCTGGTCCGACCAGCCGTTCCTGCTGGGACCCGCAAAGGGCCCTCGGAATAGAGCAGTAAGGGTTTACCAGCAGCGGCATCCCTACCGGTGCCCATAAACCCTTACCACCCACCTCGTAATGAGGCCCATGGTCTTTTCTTACCCCCACCAGTGCCCATTCTAGTCAATGTGGTTCCATGGGCTCTTGTCTTCGGATGTACAGACACTTGGAAGGGAGGGGGACTTGCAGAATCCTTAGTCCTCACCTGCTCTTTCTACAGATAATCTGCAGAGGTTCTGGTATGCAACCATTGACAAAGTGTACCCAGCTTTAATGGGAGTTTGGGCTTTTGTGGAACCTTATGTAAGTGCTACAAAGAGATTTTGTCCGAATGAGACTAGCCTAACATTCCCTTCAGTGTCAGTGGCTGTATTCCAATGCTAGAGCATGGTCCAGATGATGGAGGGGATCTCTGCAGCTCTCTTTCTGTACAACCTTCATGTAGCTCACGGCTCTAGCTAGATCACCCTGGAAGGCCAGATTTCCTGGGCCTCCATAGCCCACCTGAGTTAGAGGGCTTACTCAAATACTGCCACAAGCAAAAGGTTGGGTGTTTTCGTTCTTCTCTGAGCACTTAACACACTTAACACAAGCATTTGCTCAGTTTGTTGAGTCATATCCGATAATAGTGGCACTCAGGTTACTATCCAGATGGTGCCTGTATGCCGAACCAGATGGAACTATTGGCATGGCAGTTGATTTCCAACAGAGCCTGGCCACTGAATTGTATTGAATCCTGCACCTCATTGCATGTGAACTTTTGAATTCAGCATAACATTATACTACTAGGTGAGATATAGTACAGCTATGTCTTTAGTCACTATATTCTCTGTAGTGGAATTTGACCACAGATGGAGCCAGAAATATGAACATCCTTGTGCCCACCTTGACAATTCATGTATCAGCCATGACTGATCAGGTGCTCAATATGGTGATTACATCCACACACAAGAGTATTTGGTCCACAATGACAGCTGGTGTGTCTGCCAGGAGAAAAGAGAATAAGTGTATTCAGGAAAGAGGCAGGTGTCTGACGAGTTGGAGAGGGGCAATGATAATGCAACCTCCTAGAAGGTAACACCGATCTGGGATTCCCTCTGTGTCTTTCAAATTTCTGAATACAGTGTGAAACAATGCATCATAAGTTTAGACTATACAGCATAGATCATTGTTTATTTCATCTGTGCACCTCTTAACATTCTGCCAATTGTGTCACCTTTACATGATTTCATTCTGGTGAATTATTACGTTTAGGCGCATGTTGTACATGTTCCACTGCACTCTATAATTTGCCTAATGTGACTCGAGTAATTAAAATAATTGCTATAACATGTTTCAATGCGTATGTAAAATACTCTCCCGAGTTTTCACTCAGTGTAACACAATGTGAGATGTCACATGGGAACACGTGCTTATCACAATCAGAAGATCGGGGTGTTCATTTTAATTTGTCGTTTTAAGACAGTGTGGGTTTTATGACAAGTGAAAGAATGGCGGCACGGTATTAACAGCAGAGTGCAGTAGTACAGACATGGGCCCTAATTTACAAAACGTTTTCAAAGTCTGTGTGATCGGTTGTCCATTGTGCCTTCATTCTGGTGTGATGTGATTTTGTTTGATAAACAGAGGAGTTGAAAATGTAGTCGTGGAAATTGTTTATTTACGAGAATAGTTTAGGTATATCCTCTGTCAAGTTTGCAGATTCTAGGTTTTCAGACACAACACAAAGTTTGTTTCCCATTATTTCACAAAAGCCTGCGCTAATACAAATGTCTGTTTAAAAGAAAAATCAGAAACACATTGTTTGAAAATATTTACCTTTGCTTACATTTAATGAAGGTACCGTTGCTTGGTGCTGGCATTAAACTCCATGGAAAGCGAGTGGCTGATGACCTGCGTCCATTCCATGACCGCATGGAAGAGTGTTTCAAGCATTTAAAAATGAAAGTGGAGAAAGATTATGGACCCAGAGAGCTGGTAAGATATTTTCCAAACTGCCAGTAGAAATTAAATGGTTTTCTTTGTTTTCCGACTCTCAATACCTCATCCTTTAATATCGTAGACAAAACACATGGTTGATTCAAGTTTCTGGGCAATCTGCATATCCAGAATTTCTCTTTTTATCAGTTTCTTTATTTTGCTTAAATTATGGGATGCTTTAAAACTCTAAGATATATTGAATATATGGGAGCACTTTTGATTTTAAAAAAATAGTAATTTGGCAGCGGAGAGACATGTGTATGCCACCTTTTTCACTGCATTTGCACTCAGCTGTGCAAAGTGAGCAAACTCTGCCTGGAATGGCTGAATGCCAGGCTGCGTTCACTTTAAATTGTGAGTGCTGTTTACCATGTTCACATGGCAAGTAGCACTCACAATTACAATTAAACCCTGCCCGTCATGCAAGCATGTCTGACAGCAAATAGTTTCAATTGGGAACACTGCTTACCATGTGCGTATGGCAGGCAGCATGTGCAATGGATCCCTATGGGTTCCACCTGCATAATGCTTGTGCATAAAGCTAGCAGACCCCATAGGGATCTCTAGAATTTGTGCTGGCATGGAAATCCATGCTGGTGCAAATGCTGAAGCATTTGTATGGCAGAGAGTAAGGGAGGCGGCAGAAACAGAAGTTGCGTTTCACCCTTCCTCCCCACCATACAAGTGAATGAAAATGGGGGTACCGTTAATGGAAGGCGTAAAAACCGTATTCCAGGCTTTCAAGACTTTTACTAACATTATGCCCACCATAGAACATGAGCCCTATAGTGATTCCATAAACTTGCAATGCATTTTATCTCCCCAACCACTCAGGGATGCTTTCTATCATATATGACATTTATATGCTATATAAGAGAGTACAATTATGCCACATCTTATTGTAGAGTAGGTGTCACTGGTCAGTGGTAAAAGATGCCAAATGGCTTTAGAAAAGCATCTACATTTTATTGAACTTACATTTTGTAGGAAAAATGGCAGGATGCAAACAGTTCAGTCCACATTCTACGACTATATTAAAAACGTTATACCTTACACAGAAACAAACTTTAACTACTAAACAATCAAGGCCATCCTAGGACAGCCATGATCAAAACGGATCGAGCACTTACGAAGAGCGTTTACAACTTTCATTTGCTGCATTAACTATACTGTGGTCCTGAGTTTTTTGTTCTCCCTATTGAACAATAAATTGGCAGACGGTGCCTCAGCTTGTTTTTTCAATGAATTTCAGATATTCCGAATTGGCATCGAAATATGTGAAGCATTTACTGGCCCTCAGACATGATGTCCAAAAGGTTGATCTTGCAAAGATGTAAAGTATGTGGTCTGAAAGGCTCTAGCCTATATTGCCGAATGAAATAGAGTGGTTGAGGGCAATACATCAATAAATCAACAGAATTGCGCAATATGACCCGAGGAGGGGGCCATTACTGGTCTGGTAATGCCCCTGGGGCCATAGTTAGAAGCCCGAGCGAAGCTAGGGCTTTAACGGAGTCCCGGGGGCTTTACCAGACCATTAATAGCTCCCCCTTGACGGTCATATTGCCATTAGTACCCGGCACATTGTACCGGGGTACTCATTGCAATTTTTCACGAGTAGAGAAACAGGGCTGCAACCATTTCACGACTCGAGAAAAAGAAAAGAAAAAAATGAGCACCGGGGATCGGGAGAGGAGACTATATGTAGTCCCTTCTCCCTTTCCATTGCAACCACTGAAATGAATGGAACAGGGAGAAGGGACTACAGGCAGTCACTTCTCTCTTTCCATGGAGACGGTGGTCGGAATCAGCACGAGATGCACACCACAACGTCGTTGGGATTACCATCAGGAAAGACACTGAAACACACCAATCGGTGCATTTATTTTATTGATATTTTGCCGTGCCGGGTACTAAGTTACATTAAATCCTTGTTGAAAGATACATCCAATGTTTCTACCTCCACCATTAAAAATAAATAACTGTTTGCTCTGAGCAATTGTGTTATAATAATAACCAGGTCCAGTTCCTACCCCAAATACAAAGATGTATTTTAACATGTTGGTGACTACAAACCTCCCCTTATGAGCAACATAAAGCATTCATGAACAGGTGTTATTGTCACGGCATTACCATTACGCCAAACTGAGCATTGATAAAGCAAATAGCTTTGCCAAACACCTAGGTAGACATTGGTATCATGTCTCCTGCTGCGGCCAACATTTGCCATGGTATCATTACCATCATGTCCATTGCACACCAAAATGAGCATTGGCAAGGGCATTACCTTTGCCAGACCCCAGGTAGACATTAGTATAATGTCTCCAGCTACTCACATCATTTGCCAAGCAAATGGATTATATCGCTAGGAAGTACCATCATTTGTCATGTGGTCACTTTATATGCTTTGGTACGCATAAGCCAGGAATTGCTATAATACAGCATGTCATTCGGTTAAAGGCATACGATTTCACGCTATTTCAAAATTTTGTTTTGAAAATTACAATATCAATGACTTACACCTTTGGCAAGTATTTCCATCCAAGCCCAACTTTTGGTACCATTGCCATTCACTTCTCAAGTAATGAAACCATTGTAAGTATATGTATAGTTAGCAATGCAGTATTAGTATAGCACAGCCAGTTTACATTATGCAAAACTAGGGAACCATTCCATGTTGACTTTTCCCACTTAGCTCAGTAAGGTCAGATACTACTATGCCTAGGCATGGTTACAACAGCCATGGCCGATCCCATTATGTCCAATATACAGTAAGTGAACATTTCAATACTCATAGTTATCACGGTGTGTGTGTGTGTGTCTGTGTGTGTGAGTGTGTGTGTGCACGCGCGCATGTGGTTGTGTGTGCATGCGCATTAACATGTGCAGTGGAATGGTCTGTAACAATAGAACATACAGAATATTGTTGAAACATGTTCTATGCTGGATCTAGACTATTGATACTATATCAATGATATATGTATACTTTATTCCATGGATGTATCAGAATTCAGATATCACTGATGTATCTTCCAGTAATTCCTATGTCAAGAAATTAATATAGAGATATATACATACTATTGCATGCTACATCCTCGTCCTACTTGGAAAACATAACTAAGATAGAGACAACACTTGATAATCGTGTAACCAAAGCTACTGTAAAGGATCATAGAAAGGCCCCCCTATTTTGTTCAATGTTGAGGCCTTTTGAACAGTCCAATATTTGCAAATTGCTTTAGCCTCAGTCTGTCTCAGTACTTTTTCCCTATCTCCCACTCTGGGGTATTTATTAATGACTTTCAAACCAATAAACTGTATATATGCCTTGCTGTATATTTGGTGACATTCTTATTAATGGACAGACAGTGGCAACCTGGGATCTTCTTTATTCAAGGTACTCAGATGTTCCCCGATGCATACTCTGAGTTCCCGAATGGTACTACCAAAGTTGTGTAGTCCCCAAACACACAATATAGTGTACACTACATATTTGATTCTGCAAATGATACATTCTGAAATCTTCAACTTATACTTGATATTAATCTTAATGTTCTTGCATTCCTTGCAGCCGGAAATTGGCTCCACGTTAATAGTAAGTAGGTTTGTGGCATGGTTATTAAGCCTTCAGTATTTGAACTCTTTGTGAAAATATGGGAATTTCCATATAAAAGGAACATAGATTGTGGGGTGAAACAAAATGTTTTTGATACTCTTTTGGATTTGTGATCAGGTGTACAATATAATGATTTCTAGAGAAGAAACAGTAAATGTGTAAGATTGGATTAACAAGGGTACTTTGTTATGTCAATTCCTTTGCATTATTACATAAACTTGGCAATTGGCTATTTAATAGTAGATTGCCTATCTTGTTCACTGTTGAACTTGCCTTGAGATTGCAAGGAAAGAAACTGTGGCATTATACTGGGTGAAGTAGGTGATGGTTATTTACTTAAAGTATTACTACTGAGCTCGTAGGCCCTTTAAGCGAGGTAGTGCTTTATTGAATGGATGGGGATGCAGAAGTTACTCTTACACCAATAATAATACAGACTCAGGAAGTTGGCAAAACTTAGCTGTTTTATTTGCAATTATCTAGAACTGGGAGTACAACGGACATCACCAGACGTCTCACAGCATATCTCTCAAAGTTTTAAATGAAACAATACATATTTATTGTAAAAACTCGCCATCATTGACATCATACTACGTGGCAAACTAAGAAAACCTACTTGGGATCGTGGTTGGTCTACGGGGAACATCTAGATATACTTTCTATGGAGGATAGGAGTGTGATTGGGTCTCTATAGTCAGGTGGACAGCTATGCCCACCCCTAGTGCAAGTGATCTTCATTGTCTTCAAACACACAATGTTTCATCGGAATTCAAACTATAGGGCTTTTTGCTACATGGCCCTCTAAAATTGGTTGGCAGGCGTGTACCCTTCTGGAATATGCCACTCACTAGCATCATGTAAGCTGGTACCCCAGGTGTGTGTGGGTGGACTTGAGCATGCCTCCCCACCCAATCAACCCACCAATACATCATCACTCCTGCTGTAATCCGCTTGAATTGTTTTGAACTCGGCCTTACAAAGTATAGCTGTGCCTGGGAATAGAAGGGAGTGTGAGCACATTCTTATCTTCAGTCTTGATGTATCTTGCCCAAAGTCTATTTCCATCTAGACCATGTGACAGGAGACCATGTTTTTAGCTCTGTCTTTGTATTTAATACTATTAAATGAATACAACTTGGCACTCATAGTGTTTTTCCATTGCACATCAACAAGAGCTTGCCTCACATCTCACGTTCATTGTATCTTCTCGAATAGATAACCAGTTTCTTGGCTGCCCCAACCCTTGACACTGGGCCAAACAACCGACAACCTTCTTGATTCTTCATCATCAGCTATTTTCCTTTCTGCTGTGCCACACTTTCAGCCTTTTCACAACTGATGTCCTGGCTTGCTTAAATGCAATGTGGAGCATCCAGATTCTATACATATATATATGTTGGTAGCACGGCCTGCAGTCTATTTACTACATATAGCCAGCCTTTATGATTTCTTAGTCTACTTGCATTTCAGCATATGTACACTTATGAAACGGCTTGCATTTTCTTCAGTGCTCTTCGCATGCACAATCTTCATTCGGCATATAACATGTTACTCGATTCTTTACTACTTCATAAGATTCTGTAAGGTCTATATACTTTCTTCTTAAGCATCTCTCCTTGAAGTATCATCTCTGCTTCAAGTGATGTCACCAGTCTTCTCTTTCTTTCATCTTCACACTTCTTCAGTGATGTCCCCTAAGAGACTGCCATCTCTTTGTGGGTATATCATGCATGGTTTTCTCAATGGATACCTTGTTTCGAGGATTCATTGTGGGATAGGTACCATTACTGCCGTTGTGCATGTCACAATTTCCGGGTCCAACATACTGGCAAAATAGGGGCGGGATTTCTGGTAGAGGCATTTGGGTCCTCTTGCACACTAACCTTTTTATTATGTGTCTTTAGATAAAATTACAGGCTTTAAATTGTTTTCTTGGACAACACAGTAGATTGCTTGGCACGTTTTGGTATTATATCAACTTGCACTGTGAGCAACTAGGCTCCCCAATTAAGGTAATATGAATGGGATGGCATTACCACAAGTGCTGTTTTGGTGGGGCATACCGGTAACAGGATTTGCGGTATGCAGTATTTCTGATAAACTCATTGCACTATACAATTACAGAACTCTATGGGAAGACAAAACAAGACTGACGGTATGCCCCTGAATGCTCACACCAGAGAGAATATACCTTGCAAGGGAAGAAAGGCCTAAGTCGATTTTGTAAGGATAACGAGTTTAATCCCACACGCAGTTGAGAGCAACAGAAAAGAACGTGCTGCCGAAAAGTAGTTTCAGCAGAATCTTATAAAGCAAAACATTATCATAAGTGATGCAATACATACAATAAACACCTGCACGGCTGATTGGATGTACCCTATATAGGTACTACCTTTATCCATAAGGGATGGCTGTTTATTGATCCCAGCCCACTCCTGCAGGGCTCATCTTCTTCTCACGTTGAAGGTCAGAAAACAAACTAATGATACTGCTTGTTTTATCACTCATACTGTGCACTTGGCAGGCCTCAAGACGGGCACACAGGAGGTTCTGAGGCACTCTAACCTTCACACACACATTTCACTCTCACCCTCCACACCATCTGGCTCCAAGGTCTCCACCCTATTTTTGAACTATAATGTATTCCACCCAACACCTTGCAATACAAATCAAACGATTGTCGCACAACGGTGTGCCCTGTCCATCCTCTTTGCACATTTCAGGACATGTTACTTTTGGGGTTGGTGGTCAAAGGGCACCTGGTGTCATGGAATTCGGAGATCTTGAGGTTTAGTCAGTTATATGGGCTATAACTTGTGGACACTCAGGAATGGGCACGGTCAGGCTTTGGCCATTACGAGATAACATGCACACCAGGTGTCGGCTTCTGATCACAGCCTTGTAGGGCACATTCCTCTTGGGTGAAAAACACATCTTTGCAAAACTTTCAAGAAGAATTAATACACACTGTGGCGGGTGGGGTTGCAAACTGTCCTCATGGGAGCTCAGATATGACTGGAGCTTTCTGTGACCTTGTGAATTTGGGTCTAGTGCATGTAATGCTGCATTTGCTGCACAAACCTTCTCTTCCACCTAGGATTATTAGCATCTACACTAAATAGTGATACCGCTGGCACCTTGGGACACACCATGTAGTTAAACTCTATTGGTTTTGTTAACATGGGGTCTTGCTGGACGGAAAGGTGTCCCTCTCACTGTCCACCCTCCCCCCTGGCTCATCATAGTGCCTTGAATGCATCTCACCTTACTTTAAAGCACCTGGGGGTCAGGGCTGCCCCTTCCCACCATTCCCCTCTTTTGTTACTTCTACAGTAACAAATTCTGGAATAGTTCTGTGCTCCCACTCCCCAGTTTCTACACCTACATATGGCGTATTCCTCTTTACTGGAACCCACACCTTGCACACTCATCGCAAACTCTCCCCCTTACGTGCATACTCTTCAGGTGAGCAAGTCATGTAAATGCATACCCCTTGACCCGACAGGTCCACCCAAACCTCATCAACTTCATCTCCATACGGCATGGGGAACATTTCATACTTCGGGCCATCCTGTGGGACATCGGTTTGGGCCCTGTTGACCGAGACCTGGGCAATTCGGCGCAGAGTTTGTTCAGTGTGGGTTTTAGGAGCTTCCTTCTGTTTTTTTGTGGGATATCTCTACTTTGGCCAGTTCCTCCGTTAGACGGGAGGTTTCTTCTCTGCATGCTTTGCGTCATAATATGAATTTTAAAAACAAATAACCCTAACGTCATTCATGTCACATCAATGACCTCGCTCTCCACGTACTCACACCTTTTACACTTCCCCATGCATCTGTCCCCTACTTGTTATCTCTTATAAGATTCTACTCACATGTGCATGCTCACCCGAACTCATCCGCACAGGGATCCAACACCGGCCTGCACTCTCCTCGAAGCTGCATCCCATTTTAAAGAGCAGAGAGGACTTTTCTTTAAAAGGCTCCTGCTAAACCCCTCGAAACACATGTTTTTTCGGGGCCGGTCACTGTAGGTGGGTGCAGCTCCTTCTGAAGAAGTGGCCTGGAAGCCTCCGCAGGTAAGGGGGGCGCTGGGATCATGTTGTGGTCACCAATTGAAGGCGCACCCCTGATCACTCACAATAGAGAGAATATTACCTGCTAGGGAAGAATGGCCCAAGTCGATCTTGTAAGGATAACAAGTTGAATCTCACACTCAGATGAGAGCAACAGCAAAGAACTCTGCCATAAGTGAGGCAAAACATACAGTAAAAACCTGCATGGCTGATTGGATGGACCCTATACATAAGGGATGAAAGTTTATTGGTCCTAGCCCAGTCCGTCCATCTTTCATCACATGGGTACTGCAGGGCTAATCTTCTTTTCATGTTGAAGGTTAGAAAACAAATTAATTATACTCCGACTATACAGCTTGTTTTATAACTCATGCTGTGCACTTGGCAGGCCTCAAGATGGACACACAGGAAGTTCTGGGGCACTTCAACCTTAACAAACACATTTCGCTCACTCCCTCCATGTCATCCGGCTCCAAGATCTCCACCCTCGTTTTGAACTATAATTCATTTCTCCCAGCACCTCACAAACAAATCACATGATTGTCGCTCAATGATGTGCCCTTTCCATCCTCTTTGAACATTTCAGGACTTGTTACTTGGTGTTGGTGTCAAAGGCCACCTGGTGTCATTGAATTCGGAGATCTTGAGTTTTAGTCCGTTATATGGGCTATAACTCGTGGACACTCAGGAATGGGCATGGTCATGCTTTGGCCAATGTGAGATAACATGCACACCAGGTGTCGGTCTCTGATCGTGGCCTTGTAGGACACATTCCTTTTGGGTGAAAAACACATCTTTGCTACACTTTCAAGAACAATGAATACACAGTGTGGCGGGTGGGGGTGCAAACCGTCCTCATGGGAGCTCAGGCATGACTGAAGATTTCTGTGACCTCGTGAATTTGGGCCTAGTGCATGTAATGCTGCATTTGCTGCACATGCCTTCTCTTCTACCTAGGATAATTAGTATCTATGCAAAATAGTGATCCAGCCCGCACCTTGAGCCAAACCATGGAGTTAAACTGTAATTGGTTATATTAGCAATGGGTCCTGTTGATGGCAAGGCATCCCTCTCACTGTCCCCTGCCCCCTGGCTCATCATAGTGCCTCAACTGCATCTCACCTTACTTTAAAGTGCCTTGGGGGAGCGGGTTGCCCCCTTCCCAACAGGACTTACTTACTGTTAAGATACTGGTGGGGGGTGCCTGTACTTCTGCTCTCTATATGGTAGAGGAGAGGCACAGAAGACCCCAGCCAAGATTCTCAAGCAGTAACAATGGACGAGCAATCAAGGCCTAGCTTCTCAGGAGGTGATGCAGACTGGTTCTTAAGTACAGTGTACTCCCCGAACCCCCACAAAGGAATGTCCACACACTGTATTACTGAAAACACAGTCTTTATATAATTAATATTCAAAGGTATGTACACGATCACAATAACGCACTTTGTATTCAGAAATCAACAATGATGAATATATACAATTCTAAAGTGGTACCACCATTGTTATCAAATCTCATTAAAGTGCATCAACTGCACAGTTAAAATGTCACACAGATCAATAACGAGGAAACCAGCAATAGAGATAGGAAGGAACGTAAAATGGTTGAAACAATAGGCTGAATGCTGGAATATACCGATAGACATAGTTCTGTGTGGAGATCTCCCCACCTGGGCAACCTGTAAAATAAAGATATATAGCACAAGCCCAGTCCATATATTGTTCAATAGCCTTATTTCCTCCTATAATGTTGTACCTGGTGGAGTAGAGTTCTTCGAAGACGCGTCGAAGGATCCTTCTTGAGTGACTCCCTTTAAAACAGGAGCCAAGGATCGTCGAGAGGCGTTGAAGATGGTGAACTTGTCATCAACGGCGGCGATGAAAAGTTCAAGGGTGCCGAGACCCCGATGTTGATCCAGGCGGTGCTCGTCAGCGACGTCCTGCGAGGATGAGGTGTACGGGGCACCTCGGCGATAGATTGTTCAGGACCACAAACAGTTTCAGAAGAGCTGTAGCCCAACGAGTTCGTCGAGTCGTCAAGGTCTTTGTGGCCTTCAGGTGGCTGGAAACCCACCGGCGGATTCTCCTCGGCGCGTTGGTCGTCCTCGACTTTCTCCGGCGGGACAAAGCGGTCAACGTGGTGGACAAGGGAGTCCTTGGATTCAAAATGTTCTTTGGCAAAGGAGCGGGCGGCTCCGGTCTTCGGCGGCACAGCGTCAAGTGGTCCCCACGGCTGTGCAACACAACTTCGACGGGCCTCCAGCGGTTACACAAATCTGTGAACCCTGGTTGACGGCAATATACTTCAACAGCGGCGAAGTCCGTGTGCTCTGCTTCGTTCTCCTTAGCGGTCCAGTCTCGGGTCGGCAGCCAATAGAGGGTCTGACTTCCAGGGAGCTTCGGCGAAGGTTAGCGGTGCTCGATGGTCCCTCGGAGCACGGGAAGAGGGCGCCTTACCAGGTCCTCTCTTGGATCAGTCCTTGACGAGTTCGGCAGCTTTCAGATCAGGTCGAAGTAAATGCAACAGCAAGTCTTCTTCTTCCAGCTCGGCGTTGGGGATCAGCAGTTCCAGTTACTCTTAAAGTGTAGACACAGCTTCTGAACAATTTCCAGTGGTGAGAGGTCCCCAGATATACTATCTTGTCTCTCATCCACACTGCTGGGTCCCTCTCAGCAGCCAATCATACAGAAGGGCATTCATGCAGTCAGTCAGCCAATCAGGCACAAAGTGCATTCAAGCCATCCTCCTCCCTCTCAGACACTCACAACAAGGAATGTGAATTGGGACGAGTACCCAGCCATTCAACACTACACACTGCATTCAGGCCAGTTTCAGGCAGGGCTGTCTCAGTCTTTGTCTCTAATACCAGAAACCAGACAGCCACAACAAGAAGTGCATATTGGTCACACACTCCATTCACCCAGGTCCCACCCACAGGGCGTACCCACAACATACAGTCACTGGGAAGGCTTCAGTCAGTCTGGACTGGACTTCACAACAACACCATATATGGAACTTCCAACCAACAGCCAGTCAGGGGGAAGGGACAGAGTCAGGGCTTCCCAGGACTTTGGGAAAACAAGGTAATAGGTAATAGAAAGCAAGAGGCCACAGGGGCCATCTTGTTTTCCATCAGGAATCAACTGATTCCAGTGGCAGGGCCTGGGGATCCCCAAAATGGAGGATACCCAGCGCACCTGTCAAAGTCAGCATGGAGCTGCCACCAGCCCATAGCCTGCTCTGCGGGCCACCCACAGGTGCCCTAAAACATACACTAGGGGCACACAGTTGTACCCCCACCGATGGGTGCCGTAAGGGTATCCCACGGTCTGTTCACCAAACCAAAAGAGAGAGAGCTACACCGCCAGGAGTCCCACATGAACTCCTGCGTGGAAAACACGACAGAACACACGATAAAAAGGCAGTAAATGACAAGGATACGGAGGCCCTGTCCGTCCGATGCATTTCCAGCACCACACTTACTGCAGCTGGCAATATTTTATCTGAGCACTTGCTCATCTATATTATAAGATTTGGTAATATATCAGACAGTTTTAGCCTTCCTACACACTTTGGGATGTAAGGATGGATATAATCAGGTGGAATTAGAGATCACTTTAGAGTTAGACCATATGTCCTATTGTTGGGTTTGCCCCTCTCTCTAAGAAGGTGGGACAACCATAAAAGGTAATTTGAATGGTTGTAGTGGTGGTGGATACATGTACACCCGCAAAAATAGCAGATTGGTGAATCACCATACATTGAAATGAGCACTATGGTGTGGTGGTGCTGTTTGTTGTTTAATTAAGTTTTAAAATTGAACTGATTAATAGTAGTCTTCCATACATGTGCTGTCTTCTTTCCTTAACCTTTGAAACCCATTTTGGTCCCTCCATGTGCTGATCTATGAATCTACCTATGAAATACAACAAACATTGTGAAATTTGACCCTGCATGTATTAAGTAATGTATTGTTACATTTTTGCTGTGCACAAGATTATTGATTATCATTGTAACTTTTATGTTGGCTGAAGATTGGGTTCTCTTAGCCCTGCAGAAGACCTGGTGTTTCAGGTCAAAACACACGTTGGCAACCCAACTACCCACTCACGCAACAAGTCTACATTGAATTGTTCTTATTATAGGTGCATATGAAAGATTATATATAGGCTTTAGGGCAATAGTACTTTGGTCACACTACGTAGAAGGCTTTGTGTTTGAGATGACCCTTAGGCTTGTGTCACCTGTTGTTACCACTGCAGACTCACAACCCTGTGTATTAATAAGAGTAGTATTGCAATAAGAATAATCTATCTTACTGATTGTCCTTAGCTTGATGGAGGTGTAGCCCCATACCTGTAGATATATCCATAAGCCAATTTTACCTAGCACAATGTACCCCTTCAGGGCATAAATCTTAGCACTACAAGTGCTAGGAAACTATCTAAACAGTGGTTGTGCAGTGCTAAGGATGGTGTGTGTATGTGCATTGATGTGGGAGGTGTGTGTGCAGTGGCAGTGAATAGATCGGTATGTGGGCATCGCTGTGTTGTGTAAGGGGATACAAGTGGGGACTTTGTGGTGATGGGGCAGTGAGTGTGTGTGTGCGTTCGCCTATGCAGTGCAAGTGATGGTAGGTCTGTGCAGAAGTGTGCTTAGGGCAGTGTGTGTGTGTGCATGCAGTGCTGGGATAATGTGTATCTGCAATGTGGTGCTAGGGTCAGAGTGTGTAAGGGGCTGTGTGTGTGTCTGTATAAATGCTGGAACATGAACTTTATGTTAACATAAATGATAATGAGCTTGATAAAACAAATGCTTTTCAAATTAAACTCTTTCCAATTCAGAATTCCTCATCGGGTTAGGCTGGAAAAGTCTCAATTTCAACATGGCTGCTCTGTTTGCTATCATCAAACAAACCCCAAACTCTGCCTATCCGTCTTCATATCTTTCTCCCATCTATCTATTCTTGCAAGCCAATAGTTTCCCCACACTCGGGGCCTCATTTCAAGTTGTTTGTTATGCGGTAGAAGTGGCGGTAACATAATTACCTCCACTTTTAACACACTGCAGAATCAGTGTCTTGTGCTAATCCCACTGGTGGAATTAGCACCAGCAGAATTAACGCCGGTGGAATTACCGCTAACATTAGGTGGAATTAGTGTTGGCATAATTCCACCTGTGAAATTACCACCAACTTGTAAAGCAGTATTTCCGTGGAATCAAAAGTTAAAATACTGGTGCAATACCACTGAAAATGGGTGTTGATTCTGCCAAAAACACATTGCAGTTACCTCCACGTATAATGTGGAGGTAAATGCACATTAACAATAAAAGGCAATTGTGTCAAAGGAAAGTGCAGATAATAAGAATCATTTGATCATAAAAGAATCGCATTTCGTTATAAACATTAAAAACATAAAGAGAAAAAAAATACAAGAATTATCATGATCAAGAAAAACACCATAATAAATGCAGAAATATCCAAACACCAACAGTTGAGATAAAATATAGAGATCATATAATGCATTAACGCACATTGATCTGCCAAAACTATCTAGTACCAAATGTACTAAAAACTGTTAAAAAAAGAGGTTTCTCTACATATAATCATAATTCTATGCCCTAATCCAACATGTTTCTGTCCATAGTGTTACAAATGCAGGACATTCATCATGAGTACATATGCTATGTAATATCTCCTTCCCATCTGAATTAAAGAAATACATTAGATGGATGTTTGATGTGGCCTTCTCAATTTGTGGGAACCCAAAATCACATTGTGCCAACTTAGACAGATTTCCGACAGGGATGTACTCAACAAAGATGATAGGAGTTTCATTCAATGTGCCATTAGTTAATTTAGGTAGATGAATGCATGTAAATGCATTACATGATCTCTATATTGTATCTCTTCTGTGGGTGTTTGGACACTTTCTGCATTTATTATGGTATTTTAATGAGTAGGCTGATTTGTGTATGTTTTGTCTCTTTATGTTTGTAATGTTTCTAATAAAATGTAATTTTTTATGGTCTAATTATTTTTATTAGCTGTACTTTCTTTTCACATAATTACCTTTTGTTGTTCATGTGCATTAGGTGGAGGCAACTACATCTTGGTGGTAATTCCTCAGGTGGAATTAGGTTCTACACTAATTCCACCTGATGTTAGTGGTAATTCCGCTGGCATTAATTCTGCTGGTGCTAATTCCACTGGTGAAATAAGCACCAGCCCCTGATTTGGTGCTGTTGTAAAAGTGGCGTTAATTCAGTTTTTATGATCTGATTATTTGTATTTTCTGTACTTTCCTTTGACACAATGCCTTTTGCTTTTCATGATAAGTCTGTTACTCTTATATATTGTCTAAGTGCCTCCTAGATTTTGGGTTATTCTGTTCATGCATCAATGGCGGTAAACGCGTACAGGTGATGGAAATCAAGTCACAGGTGCACCCAATCCACTCAGAAGAGCACTTAAGGCCCAAACCTGACCCAAACACATTTTACAACATCCTGCTGTCACTAGCACTCACAAACTGGGACATGCAGCACCTCCTGCTCCACATTGAGCTGCAGAGGCACAAACCAAAACACAGGGCACATGGTGTAGAGAAGTGGAGGAGACAACGCAATGCAAGGTGTGTGCACATTACCCGGGTCAGGCTTTAACCCTGGGCATTAACTGATGCCAAGCTCATTATCCTGTAACTGCTAAACAGTGAGGGGATAGCAGAGGTACTGTCCATGATCCGTGACAACGTCCAGAGCAGGATCAATATCAGGACTGCCCTACCTCCACTGCAGAAGTTGCTGTCAGTGCTACATTTTCTAGCCAGTGGCACCTTCAAGCACGCTGTGACCATGCTGCATGGTGTGTCCCAGTCCACTTTTTCACTAGTGTTTGGGCAGGATCTCTAGGCATTCCTTTGCCATGCAGACAGCCACATCTCATGCTCACTACCTTTGCACAGATAAATGCCAGAAAGGCACACTTCTACACAGCAGCCCACATGCCAAATGTAATTGCTGTTCTGGACTAAATCCATCTGGCATTCATTGCTCCCCAGGAATCTGAAGAGGACTACCGAACAGGAAACAGTTCCACTCCATGAATGTGCAAGGTCTGTGAGATGCTGACCTGGCAATAGCACACTGCTGCACCCACTTTCCTGGATCCATCCATGACGCCATGGTCCTGTGTAATAGCACCCTGCCTGTGTGCAAAGAGAGCCACAGAGGACAACAAACATGGATGCAGGGTGTGTACACGTACCATCAGACAATACAATGTTACAGCACAAGTAGAATGCAATGTGAAGGGGCTGGCACAATACTACTACTGATCAATGCATACCTCTTCAAGGTCCCGTACATGCAAGACCTGCCCTCTTATGCCACACATGGCACTCACCAACCCACAGGACTAGGCCCAGCAGGACATTGCAGTAGTATGGCAGGTATGCATAATGCCCCAAGAAGTAACTCCTGCACAGATGACTACTGACTCCAGGAACAACAATGCATAGGGCACACATAACTACATAGCCAAGGCAACAGTTCAACACTGCACTATGGCAATGAAATACGGCAAGACACTACTGGCATGTATACTGCAAAACATGTATCTAAATCCTAAATCCATTGTGGCAGGAATGCACAAACCGCAAACATGCAGAGTAACAACAAATTACACTGTAGGGAACTATTTGACAGCACAGCACAGGACACCATAGGCCCAACACTGACAACATGCATATTTGAAATCCTATCACAGGCCATGTCTAGCACTACTTGCTTTCGAGCTGCATACACAGTGTAGCTCTAATTGACAATGCACTGTGAAGGCATCATGAAGCAAGACACAGACAACAGATTCAAGGTTCACACAGAATGCTGTAATTTTCTTAAATGTTAGGATGGTGTAAGGCCTAACTTGCCCTATGCTAAGGTAGGATTTCCCTACCTAAAGATACTAGGAATAGTCTAAAGTCTTTCTATGTCCAAAATCGATACGTGGCTTCACAACTAAAGCTTAACAATGTGTAGGGATGTCAGCAACCAAAGGAAATAGTTTTCAAAAATGGCTACCTCAGAAGAGGATCCAAGGGGAGTAGGTGTGAGCATATCCTCAATGCACCATGACTGACGTCTGTGTCCTATGGTCTTGCAGGTGACTCCGGTTACCCCAGCTCCCATGGCTGATAACACCTATGCACACTCCATTTACACCACAGGAGGTGGCCTGCAAAGAGGCACATGTCAGGACCAGACTCCTCATTGAGCTGACCTTTTCTGTGTCTAGACCCAACCGGAGGGGTCCTGATGTACAGGCCAGAGAAGGTTGGCCAGATATTTGATGATTGTGCCATGCTGCACAACATCTGCCTCAATGTCCTCCATCCCCTCATCTAGACATGCCTCCCCCAGCAGACAATGATGCACAGTCCAGAAATGCATTGCTGCAGCAAATTGATCATGAGGAAGCCAGAGACGGATGTCTGGTTTGGCAAGAATTAGTTGAACATTTTTTCTAGGCAAATTACTTTTCAAATGCATCACACTTTTGGATGTACGCACATTTGTAATATATCACCTTCTCACAAAAATGTTTGCATTTCTTCCAGTGAACTTTTTCTTTTTAAATGTACAACTGTGAGGAGCACCCATCCCCAACATCCTTTCCCACCCACCACCCCAGTCCTCGACACCATGCCCACCCACCTCCCGAAACCCCAACACTACTCCCACCCACCTCTCCAATCCCCAACACCACTGCCACCCACCTCCCTTGTGCCACTGAAATAGTGTCATCACATCATGTCACTTTTGTGGACTCTTTCCCTTGTGCACTTGCTTGGGCACTGTCAGGAACATCATTTGGGGGTCATCAACTGTGACACCTGGGGGGCACTGTTGCAACCCTTAGGGACTCCCATGCGACCCCAACTTTTAATCAAAAAATCAAATTATCCCCCCCCAAAAAAATGGAGTGACCAGTGGGTGAAACGGGATGCCTGACTGTGTAAGGCACTTGGAGACTGGAGGTCGCTGGAGCATTTTTGCAACATTCTTTATTGACTTTGCTTGGTTTACTGGTATTTTCGGTCAGAACCAAGTTGCTAACTGTGGCATGACATTTTTACTCAGCATCTTTAAAAGAACAAGCATGAAAAGTACTGTCACCTCGCTAGACTGATGTTTTGGTGTAGCGGCCTTTATATTTTGCACTGTAGCATGACTTTTTATAAACTGACCATCTATGGTGAATCAAGCATGATAAGTGTTCTTATGGGTCTAGACTGCCTTATATTGGAATCAGTTTGGACAGGTTTTCATATTGTGACATGTCACTTTTGATAGCCAAACCAACGGGAGTATGTTCCTACATAGGAGTACCGGCATATATTGGCAGAGCCACTTGTGCGCACAGTGCCAGAAATGATACTATAAAAATAATCTTAAAGCGAACATGATTATGGTATTATATCGGAATAATAGCATTTGTTAGTGGAGCCAGCATGGAAATGTTTTTTTATGCTGGCATATATTGCAGAGACCGGTAAGATAATGCATTGGGAAATACCCTCTGCACTTTTGCTGACTTGCATCTATTGAACTTTTTTAAGATTTACCTTACACACTACATAACCGATTGATGGCCTTTACCCAAATTGTTGGCCTTTTACCCACATTTTCACAGAAAGTGTGCTGTGTAATGCACCATTATTCAAAACATTTTCTCAGGGGAGGGAGAAGAATCCCCCTGAACCACCACAAACCCATTTTCGTTAGTTCGGGTTTCCTCACTACCCACGATCTCAATCACATACTTTTGGCAAATATTTACACCCTCCAAAAAACCAACTCACCAGACACCACTTGTGGCTGGTAAATGTGTGGACCAGGCTCCGCCGCCTTCTTTCTATGTTATGGTAAACATTTAAGCTTTGATTAAAAAACATATTTACTTCTTTCACTTGCAGTAGTGCATGCCCCTGTAGCGGCATAATCATCATGGACATTGCGCACACGTGGTGGTCCGGCCCGGGGTGTGGCGTGACCTTCGTTTTGTTAAGGAGCTTGGATTCCCCCACAGCGTGGCTGGCAGGGGAGCTGCCACATTTTGTGCTACGCCATTGGGCGCCACTGGGTCTGACAAAGGGGTAGTGTGCAAGTCTGCCATTGAGTACCCGAGTGAGAAACAACTTGTGGGTGTTTTCAATTTAAAATAACTGTGTGGTGAAATGAAGTCCCTGGGCACTGTTTGAGCCTAATTGCACAATGGGTGCTGCCATTGGATCCAAGGCAATGATCCCTCCATGAGGGTGAAGTAGGTGGAAGGCTCTCCTGCCTGGCCCCGGATGTATTGCATGATGAGGAGCATGCTTGCATGCACGGATTCTGAAATGGCAAGCATGCCCTCCATATGCTCCCTCATCCTCTGGCCCACAGATGTGATGGCAGCAGTCGCCATTGATGACTTCCAACACCAGTGGTCTAATGGTCTGGCAAACAACCTTCAGGATCCCTGAGCACTGTTCCAAATGGCCTACAGTTGCTGCACCTGTATCCCTGCAAGATTTTGTATGGTGACCTGGCACTGCTCCATTGTGTCCAACCTCCCCCAGATTACAGCCAATGAATGCTAAGGCACATTCTGGGGTCCATGGAGAGGGCACAAGCTGAAGCAGTGGGACCGGAAGTCAGTGTCATCCTTCTCACGTGAATGACAGCCATCAGTCCCTGTGTCAATCTCAGCCTGGTGCTGGAAATGGTTGTCTGTCTCACATGACGAACGGGTGTCGGAGGCAGATGGGTGGATTCAGATGTTGTGTCATGTCTGAAACTGACAGCATGTTGCTTCTCGGGGATCACCACAGGGGCTGGTTGTGTTGTGGCAGTCGCATCTGCTGGGTGTGCTGCGCCTGCAGCTGTATGTGCAGTACCATGTGTGCCATCTGCAGTGCTGGCGGAGAGTCCACTGGGCACATTTGGCCTGGCTGACATGGGGCTCTTGTGATGTGGTCTGGGTGAGTCCCTCCTCCTCTTCCTCCTGCTGGTCCCATGGCTGGCCTATGCAGGGGTAGAGTTAGGTTCTCTGCTAGCGGTGAAGTTCTCCTGGGAAGTTTAGTGCCCTGCCTCTTCAGCCTGAGTACCTGTTGGGTGGATAATGACATGCTGTCAGTCATCATGCATACTAGTACGTGTGCTACCGAGACACTCATGCAGCATGACAAATGGTCAGCCTACATACATTTAGCCTGATGGACATCGTCGGTTAAAGCCCCATGAGTACAGCTAATGCAAGGTGGGAGTATTGTCTCCTTAGGGTTCACATGGAACTACCACAGTATCCCAACTTCCCTTGCACATGCATGTACTCTTTGTGCCTTTGTACAGATTTACATATAGTTGCACATTCCCCTAACCATTGGGCTCATCTATGCTGCGTGACACATGCTTTTGGCCTGTGCATTCACATGGCAGTGGGGAGTTAAAAACTCACCAGCATCTCCTTGGCTGCTTGTTCCCACTTGGCAGGCCTCAAGATGGACACACAGGAAGTATTGGGGCACTTCAACCTTAACAAACACATTTCGCTCACTCCCTCCATGTCATCCGGCTCCAAGATCTCCACCCTCGTTTTGAACTATAATTCATTTCTCCCAGCACCTCACAAACAAATCACATGATTGTCGCTCAATGATGTGCCCTTTCCATCCTCTTTGAACATTTCAGGACTTGTTACTTGGTGTTGGTGTCAAAGGCCACCTGGTGTCATTGAATTCGGAGATCTTGAGTTTTAGTCCATTATATGGGCTATAACTCGTGGACACTCAGGAATGGGCATGGTCATGCTTTGGCCAATGTGAGATAACATGCACACCAGGTGTCGGTCTCTGATCGTGGCCTTGTAGGACACATTCCTTTTGGGTGAAAAACACATCTTTGCTACACTTTCAAGAACAATGAATACACAGTGTGGCGGGTGGGGGTGCAAACCGTCCTCATGGGAGCTCAGGCATGACTGGAGATTTCTGTGACCTCGTGAATTTGGGCCTAGTGCATGTAATGTTGCATTTGCTGCACATGCCTTCTCTTCTACCTAGGATAATTAGTATCTATGCAAAATAGTGATCCAGCCCGCACCTTGAGCCAAACCATGGAGTTAAACTGTAATTGGTTATATTAGCAATGGGTCCTGTTGGCAAGGCATCCCTCTCACTGTCCCCTGCCCCCTGGCTCATCATAGTGCCTCAAATGCATCTCACCTTACTTTAAAGTGCCTTGGGGGAGCGGGTTGCCCCCTTCCCAACAGGACTTACTGTTAAGATACTGGTGGGGGGTGCCTGTACTTCTGCTCTCTATATGGTAGAGGAGAGGCACAGAAGACCCCAGCCAAGATTCTCAAGCAGTAACAATGGACGAGCAATCAAGGCCTAGCTTCTCAGGAGGTGATGCAGACTGGTTCTTAAGTACAGTGTACTCCCCGAACCCCCACAAAGGAATGTCCACACACTGTATTACTGAAAACACAGTCTTTATATAATTAATATTCAAAGGTATGTACACGATCACAATAACGCACTTTGTATTCAGAAATCAACAATGATGAATATATACAATTCTAAAGTGGTACCACCATTGTTATCAAATCTCATTAAAGTGCATCAACTGCACAGTTAAAATGTCACACAGATCAATAACGAGGAAACCAGCAATAGAGATAGGAAGGAACGTAAAATGGTTGAAACAATAGGCTGAATGCTGGAATATACCGATAGACATAGTTCTGTGTGGAGATCTCCCCACCTGGGCAACCTGTAAAATAAAGATATATAGCACAAGCCCAGTCCATATATTGTTCAATAGCCTTATTTCCTCCTATAATGTTTTACCTCCCCAATGTACCTGGTGGAGTAGAGTTCTTCGAAGACGCGTTGAAGGATCCTTCTTGAGTGACTCCCTTTAAAACAGGAGCCACGGATCGTCGAGAGGCGTTGAAGATGGTGAACTTGTCATCAACGGCGGCGATGAAAAGTTCAAGGGTGCCGAGACCCCGATGTTGATCCAGGCGGTGCTCGTCAGCGACGTCCTGCGAGGATGAGGTGTACGGGGCACCTCGGCGATAGATTGTTCAGGACCACAAAGAGTTTCAGAAGAGCTGTGGCCCAACGAGTTCGTCGAGTCGTCAAAGTCTTTGTGGCCTTCAGGTGGCTGGAAACCCACCGGCGGATTCTCCTCGGCGCGTTGGTCGTCCTCGACTTTCTCCGGCGGGACAAAGCGGTCAACGTGGTGGACAAGGGAGTCCTTGGATTCAAAATGTTCTTTGGCAAAGGAGCGGGCGGCTCCGGTCGTCGGCGGCACAGCGTCAAGTGGTCCCCACGGCTGTGAAACACAACTACAACGGGCCTCCAGCGGTTACACAAACCTGTGAACCCTGGTTGACGGCAATAGACTTCAACAGCGGCGAAGTCCGTGTGCTTTGCTTCGTTCTCCTTAGCGGTCCAGTCTCGGGTCGGCAGCCAATAGAGGGTCTGACTTCCAGGGAGCTTCGGCGAAGGTTAGCGGTGCTCGATGGTCCCTCGGAGCACGGGAAGAGGGCGCCTTACCAGGTCCTCTCTTGGATCAGTCCTTGACGAGTTCGGCAGCTTTCAGATCAGGTCGAAGTAAATGCAACAGCAAGTCTTCTTCTTCCAGCTCGGCGTTGGGGATCAGCAGTTCCAGTTACTCTTAAAGTGTAGACACAGCTTCTGAACAATTTCCAGTGGTGAGAGGTCCCCAGATATACTATCTTGTCTCTCATCCACACTGCTGGGTCCCTCTCAGCAGCCAATCATACAGAAGGGCATTCATGCAGTCAGTCAGCCAATCAGGCACAAAGTGCATTCAAGCCATCCTCCTCCCTCTCAGACACTCACAACAAGGAATGTGAATTGGGACGAGTACCCAGCCATTCAACACTACACACTGCATTCAGGCCAGTTTCAGGCAGGGCTGTCTCAGTCTTTGTCTCTAATACCAGAAACCAGACAGCCACAACAAGAAGTGCATATTGGTCACACACTCCATTCACCCAGGTCCCACCCACAGGGCGTACCCACAACATACAGTCACTGGGAAGGCTTCAGTCAGTCTGGACTGGACTTCACAACAACACCATATATGGAACTTCCAACCAACAGCCAGTCAGGGGGAAGGGACAGAGTCAGGGCTTCCCAGGACTTTGGGAAAACAAGGTAATAGGTAATAGAAAGCAAGAGGCCACAGGGGCCATCTTGTTTTCCATCAGGAATCAACTGATTCCAGTGGCAGGGCCTGGGGATCCCCAAAATGGAGGATACCCAGCGCACCTGTCAAAGTCAGCATGGAGCTGCCACCAGCCCATAGCCTGCTCTGCGGGCCACCCACAGGTGCCCTAAAACATACACTAGGGGCACACAGTGTTACCCCCACCGATGGGTGCCGTAAGGGTATCCCACGCTCTGTTAACCAAACCAAAAGAGAGAGAGCTACACCGCCAGGAGTCCCACATGAACTCCTGCGTGGAAAACACGACAGAACACACGATAAAAAGGCAGTAAATGACAAGGATACGGAGGCCCTGTCCGTCCGATGCATTTCCAGCACCACACTTACTGCAGCTGGCAATATTTTATCTGAGCACTTGCTCATCTATATTATAAGATTTGGTAATATATCAGACAGTTTTAGCCTTCCTACACACTTTGGGATGTAAGGATGGATATAATCAGGTGGCATTAGAGATCACTTTAGAATTAGACCATATGTCCTATTGTTGGGTTTGCCCCTCTCTCTAAGAAGGTGGGACAACCATAAAAGGTCATTTGAATGGTTGTAGTGGTGGTGGATACATGTACACCCGCACAAATAGCAGATTGGTGAATCACCATACATTGAAATGAGCACTATGGTGTGGTGGTGCTGTTTGTTGTTTAATTAAGTTTTAAAATTGAACTGATTAATAGTAGTCTTCCATACATGTGCTGTCTTCTTTCCTTAACCTTTGAAACCCATTTTGGTCCCTCCATGTGCTGATCTATGAATCTACCTATGAAATACAACAAACATTGTGAAATTTGACCCTGCATGTATTAAGTAATGTATTGTTACATTTTTGCTGTGCACAAGATTATTGATTATCATTGTAACTTTTATGTTGGCTGAAGATTGGGTTCTCTTAGCCCTGCAGAAGACCTGGTGTTTCAGGTCGAAACACACGTTGGCAACCCAACTACCCACTCACGCAACAAGTCTACATTGAATTGTTCTTATTATAGGTGCATATGAAAGATTATATATAGGCTTTAGGGCAATAGTACTTTGGTCACACTACGTAGAAGGCTTTGTGTTTGAGATGACCCTTAGGCTTGTGTCACCTGTTGTTACCACTGCAGACTCACAACCCTGTGTATTAATAAGAGTAGTATTGCAATAAGAATAATCTATCTTACTGATTGTCCTTAGCTTGATGGAGGTGTAGCCCCATACCTGTAGATATATCCATAAGCCAATTTTACCTAGCACAATGTACCCCTTCAGGGCATAAATCTTAGCACTACAAGTGCTAGGAAACTATCTAAACAGTGGTTGTGCAGTGCTAAGGATGGTGTGTGTATGTGCATTGATGTGGGAGGTGTGTGCGCAGTGGCAGTGAATAGATCGGTATGTGGGCATCGCTGTGTTGTGTAAGGGGATACAAGTGGGGACTTTGTGGTGATGGGGCAGTGAGTGTGTGTGTGCGTTCGCCTATGCAGTGCTAGTGATGGTAGGTCTGTGCAGAAGTGTGCTTAGGGCAGTGTGTGTGTGTGCATGCAGTGCTGGGATAATGTGTATCTGCAATGTGGTGCTAGGGTCAGAGTGTGTAAGGGGCTGTGTGTGTGTCTGTATAAATGCTGGAACATGAACTTTATGTTAACATAAATGATAATGAGCTTGATAAAACAAATGCTTTTCAAATTAAACTCTTTCCAATTCAGAATTCCTCATCGGGTTAGGCTGGAAAAGTCTCAATTTCAACATGGCTGCTCTGTTTGCTATCATCAAACAAACCCCAAACTCTGCCTATCCGTCTTCATATCTTTCTCCCATCTATCTATTCTTGCAAGCCAATAGTTTCCCCACACTCGGGGCCTCATTTCAAGTTGTTTGTTATGCGGTAGAAGTGGCGGTAACATAATTACCTCCACTTTTAACACACTGCAGAATCAGTGTCTTGTGCTAATCCCACTGGTGGAATTAGCACCAGCAGAATTAACGCCGGTGGAATTACCGCTAACATTAGGTGGAATTAGTGTTGGCATAATTCCACCTGTGAAATTACCACCAACTTGTAAAGCAGTATTTCCGTGGAATCAAAAGTTAAAATACTGGTGCAATACCACTGAAAATGGGTGTTGATTCTGCCAAAAACACATTGCAGTTACCTCCACGTATAATGTGGAGGTAAATGCACATTAACAATAAAAGGCAATTGTGTCAAAGGAAAGTGCAGATAATAAGAATCATTTGATCATAAAAGAATCGCATTTCGTTATAAACATTAAAAACATAAAGGGAAAAAAAATACAAGAATTATCATGATCAAGAAAAACACCATAATAAATGCAGAAATATCCAAACACCAACAGTTGAGATAAAATATAGAGATCATATAATGCATTAACGCACATTGATCTGCCAAAACTATCTAGTACCAAATGTACTAAAAACTGTTAAAAAAAGAGGTTTCTCTACATATAATCATAATTCTATGCCCTAATCCAACATGTTTCTGTCCATAGTGTTACAAATGCAGGACATTCATCATGAGTACATATGCTATGTAATATCTCCTTCCCATCTGAATTAAAGAAATACAATAGATGGATGTTTGATGTGGCCTTCTCAATTTGTGGGAACCCAAAATCACATTGTGCCAACTTAGACAGATTTCCGACAGGGATGTACTCAACAAAGATGATAGGAGTTTCATTCAATGTGCCATTAGTTAATTTAGGTAGATGAATGCATGTAAATGCATTACATGATCTCTATATTGTATCTCTTCTGTGGGTGTTTGGACACTTTCTGCATTTATTATGGTATTTTAATGAGTAGGCTGATTTGTGTATGTTTTGTCTCTTTATGTTTGTAATGTTTCTAATAAAATGTGATTTTTTATGGTCTAATTATTTTTATTAGCTGTACTTTCTTTTCACATAATTACCTTTTGTTGTTCATGTGCATTAGGTGGAGGCAACTACATCTTGGTGGTAATTCCTCAGGTGGAATTAGGTTCTACACTAATTCCACCTGATGTTAGTGGTAATTCCGCTGGCATTAATTCTGCTGGCGCTAATTCCACTGGTGAAATAAGCACCAGCCCCTGATTTGGTGCTGTTGTAAAAGTGGCGTTAATTCAGTTTTTATGATCTGATTATTTGTATTTTCTGTACTTTCCTTTGACACAATGCCTTTTGCTTTTCATGATAAGTCTGTTACTCTTATATATTGTCTAAGTGCCTCCTAGATTTTGGGTTATTCTGTTCATGCATCAATGGCGGTAAACGCGTACAGGTGATGGAAATCAAGTCACAGGTGCACCCAATCCACTCAGAAGAGCACTTAAGGCCCAAACCTGACCCAAACACATTTTACAACATCCTGCTGTCACTAGCACTCACAAACTGGGACATGCAGCACCTCCTGCTCCACATTGAGCTGCAGAGGCACAAACCAAAACACAGGGCACATGGTGTAGAGAAGTGGAGGAGACAACGCAATGCAAGGTGTGTGCACATTACCCGGGTCAGGCTTTAACCCTGGGCATTAACTGATGCCAAGCTCATTATCCTGTAACTGCTAAACAGCGAGGGGATAGCAGAGGTACTGTCCATGATCCGTGACAACGTCCAGAGCAGGATCAATATCAGGACTGCCCTACCTCCACTGCAGAAGTTGCTGTCAGTGCTACATTTTCTAGCCAGTGGCACCTTCAAGCACGCTGTGACCATGCTGCATGGTGTGTCCCAGTCCACTTTTTCACTAGTGTTTGGGCAGAATCTCTAGGCATTCCTTTGCCATGCAGACAGCCACATCTCATGCTCACTACCTTTGCACAGATAAATGCCAGAAAGGCACACTTCTACACAGCAGCCCACATGCCAAATGTAATTGCTGTTCTGGACTAAATCCATCTGGCATTCATTGCTCCCCAGGAATCTGAAGAGGACTACCGAACAGGAAACAGTTCCACTCCATGAATGTGCAAGGTCTGTGAGATGCTGACCTGGCAATAGCACACTGCTGCACCCACTTTCCTGGATCCATCCATGACGCCATGGTCCTGTGTAATAGCACCCTGCCTGTGTGCAAAGAGAGCCACAGAGGACAACAAACATGGATGCAGGGTGTGTACACGTACCATCAGACAATACAATGTTACAGCACAAGTAGAATGCAATGTGAAGGGGCTGGCACAATACTACTACTGATCAATGCATACCTCTTCAAGGTCCCGTAAATGCAAGACCTGCCCTCTTATGCCACACATGGCACTCACCAACCCACAGGACTAGGCCCAGCAGGACATTGCAGTAGTATGGCAGGTATGCATAATGCCCCAAGAAGTAACTCCTGCACAGATGACTACTGACTCCAGGAACAACAATGCATAGGGCACACATAACTACATAGCCAAGGCAACAGTTCAACACTGCACTATGGCAATGAAATACGGCAAGACACTACTGGCATGTATACTGCAAAACATGTATCTAAATCCTAAATCCATTGTGGCAGGAATGCACAAACCGCAAACATGCAGAGTAACAACAAATTACACTGTAGGGAACTACTTGACAGCACAGCACAGGACACCATAGGCCCAACACTGACAACATGCATATTTGAAATCCTATCACAGGCCATGTCTAGCACTACTTGCTTTCGAGCTGCATACACAGTGTAGCTCTAATTGACAATGCACTGTGAAGGCATCATGAAGCAAGACACAGACAACAGATTCAAGGTTCACACAGAATGCTGTAATTTTCTTAAATGTCAGGATGGTGTAAGGCCTAACTTGCCCTATGCTAAGGTAGGATTTCCCTACCTAAAGATACTAGGAATAGTCTAAAGTCTTTCTATGTCCAAAATCGATACGTGGCTTCACAACTAAAGCTTAACAATGTGTAGGGATGTCAGCAACCAAAGGAAATAGTTTTCAAAAATGGCTACCTCAGAAGAGGATCCAAGGGGAGTAGGTGTGAGCATATCCTCAATGCACCATGACTGACGTCTGTGTCCTATGGTCTTGCAGGTGACTCCGGTTACCCCAGCTCCCATGGCTGATAACACCTATGCACACTCCATTTACACCACAGGAGGTGGCCTGCAAAGAGGCACATGTCAGGACCAGACTCCTCATTGAGCTGACCTTTTCTGTGTCTAGACCCAACCGGAGGGGTCCTGATGTACAGGCCAGAGAAGGTTGGCCAGATATTTGATGATTGTGCCATGCTGCACAACATCTGCCTCAATGTCCTCCATCCCCTCATCTAGACATGCCTCCCCCAGCAGACAATGATGCACAGTCCAGAAATGCATTGCTGCAGCAAATTGATCATGAGGAAGCCAGAGACGGATGTCTGGTTTGGCAAGAATTAGTTGAACATTTTTTCTAGGCAAATTACTTTTCAAATGCATCACACTTTTGGATGTACGCACATTTGTAATATATCACCTTCTCACAAAAATGTTTGCATTTCTTCCAGTGAACTTTTTCTTTTTAAATGTACAACTGTGAGGAGCACCCATCCCCAACATCCTTTCCCACCCACCTCCCCAGTCCTCGACACCATGCCCACCCACCTCCCGAAACCCCAACACTACTCCCACCCAACTCTCCAATCCCCAACACCACTGCCACTCACCTCCCTTGTGCCACTGAAATAGTGTCATCACATCATGTCACTTTTGTGGACTCTTTCCCTTGTGCACTTGCTTGGGCACTGTCAGGAACATCATTTGGGGGTCATCAACTGTGACACCTGGGGGGCACTGTTGCAACCCTTAGGGACTCCCATGCGACCCCAACTTTTAATCAAAAAATCAAATTATCCCCCCCAAAAAAATGGAGTGACCAGTGGGTGAAACGGGATGCCTGACTGTGTAAGGCACTTGGAGACTGGAGGTCGCTGGAGCATTTTTGCAACATTCTTTATTGACTTTGCTTGGTTTACTGGTATTTTCGGGCAGAACCAAGTTGCTAACTGTGGCATGACATTTTTACTCAGCATCTTTAAAAGAACAAGCATGAAAAGTACTGTCACCTCGCTAGACTGATGTTTTGGTGTAGCGGCCTTTATATTTTGCACTGTAGCATGACTTTTTATAAACTGACCATCTATGGTGAATCAAGCATGATAAGTGTTCTTATGGGTCTAGACTGCCTTATATTGGAATCAGTTTGGACAGGTTTTCATATTGTGACATGTCACTTTTGATAGCCAAACCAACGGGAGTATGTTCCTACATAGGAGTACCGGCATATATTGGCAGAGCCACTTGTGCGCACAGTGCCAGAAATGATACTATAAAAATAATCTTAAAGCGAACATGATTATGGTATTATATCGGAATAATAGCATTTGTTAGTGGAGCCAGCATGGAAATGTTTTTTTATGCTGGCATATATTGCAGAGACCGGTAAGATAATGCATTGGGAAATACCCTCTGCACTTTTGCTGACTTGCATCTATTGAACTTTTTTAAGATTTACCTTACACACTACATAACCGATTGATGGCCTTTACCCGAATTGTTGGCCTTTTACCCACATTTTCACAGAAAGTGTGCTGTGTAATGCACCATTATTCAAAACATTTTCTCAGGGGAGGGAGAAGAATCCCCCTGAACCACCACAAACCCATTTTCGTTAGTTCGGGTTTCCTCACTACCCACGATCTCAATCACATACTTTTGGCAAATATTTACACCCTCCAAAAAACCAACTCACCAGACACCACTTGTGGCTGGTAAATGTGTGGACCAGGCTCCGCCGCCTTCTTTCTATGTTATGGTAAACATTTAAGCTTTGATTAAAAAACATATTTACTTCTTTCACTTGCAGTAGTGCATGCCCCTGTAGCGGCATAATCATCATGGACATTGCGCACACGTGGTGGTCCGGCCCGGGGTGTGGCGTGACCTTCGTTTTGTTAAGGAGCTTGGAGTCCCCCACAGCGTGGCTGGCAGGGGAGCTGCCACATTTTGTTCTACGCCAATGGGCGCCACTGGGTCTGACAAAGGGGTAGTGTGCAAGTCTGCCATTGAGTACCCGAGTGAGAAACAACTTGTGGGTGTTTTCAATTTAAAATAACTGTGTGGTGAAATGAAGTCCCTGGGCACTGTTTGAGCCTAATTGCACAATGGGTGCTGCCATTGGATCCAAGGCAATGATCCCTCCATGAGGGTGAAGTAGGTGGAAGGTTCTCCTGCCTGGCCCCGGATGTATTGCATGATGAGGAGCATGCTTGCATGCACGGATTCTGAAATGGCAAGCATGCCCTCCATATGCTCCCTCATCCTCTGGCCCACAGATGTGATGGCAGCAGTCGCCATTGATGACTTCCAACACCAGTGGTCTAATGGTCTGGCAAACAACCTTCAGGATCCCTGAGCACTGTTCCAAATGGCCTACAGTTGCTGCACCTGTATCCCTGCAAGATTTTGTATGGTGACCTGGCACTGCTCCATTGTGTCCAACCTCCCCCAGATTACAGCCAGTGAATGCTAAGGCACATTCTGGGGTCCATGGAGAGGGCACAAGCTGAAGCAGTGGGACCGGAAGTCAGTGTCATCCTTCTCACGTGAATGACAGCCATCAGTCCCTGTGTCAATCTCAGCCTGGTGCTGGAAATGGTTGTCTGTCTCACATGACGAACGGGTGTCGGAGGCAGATGGGTGGATTCAGATGTTGTGTCATGTCTGAAACTGACAGCATGTTGCTTCTCGGGGATCACCACAGGGGCTGGTTGTGTTGTGGCAGTCGCATCTGCTGGGTGTGCTGCGCCTGCAGCTGTATGTGCAGTACCATGTGTGCCATCTGCAGTGCTGGCGGAGAGTCCACTGGGCACATTTGGCCTGGCTGACATGGGGCTCTTGTGATGTGGTCTGGGTGAGTCCCTCCTGCTCTTCCTCCTGCTGGTCCCATGGCTGGCCTATGCAGGGGTAGAGTTAGGTTCTCTGCTAGCGGTGAAGTTCTCCTGGGAAGTTTAGTGCCCTGCCTCTTCAGCCTGAGTACCTGTTGGGTGGATAATGACATGCTGTCAGTCATCATGCATACTAGTACGTGTGCTACCGAGACACTCATGCAGCATGACAAATGGTCAGCCTACATACATTTAGCCTGATGGACATCGTCGGTTAAAGCCCCATGAGTACAGCTAATGCAAGGTGGGAGTATTGTCTCCTTAGGGTTCACATGGAACTACCACAGTATCCCAACTTCCCTTGCACATGCATGTACTCTTTGTGCCTTTGTACAGATTTACATATAGTTGCACATTCCCCTAACCATTGGGCTCATCTATGCTGCGTGACACATGCTTTTGGCCAGTGCATTCACATGGCAGTGGGGAGTTAAAAACTCACCAGCATCTCCTTGGCTGCTTGTTCCCAGTACATCATTTCCGATCCCCTCTATCCCTTCTGGGTGGAGGATTGAGCTGGTCTTTTTCCTCCCATAGAGTCAGGGCAAGTGCTTCCATGGTGCCACCTCCTGTAGAAGATGCCTGTGCTTTGTGCTGAGGCTGTGGACCCCGGCCTTCCGGTCGTTCCACCTTTTGCAGTATTCTTTGCTGTCCCGTGGGACAATGTGCATTTCCACAACCTTGTCCCGAATGCCCGCCTAGATGCCATCCTTCCTTTGGCCAGAGATCCTTTGCTGTCTGCTTCCATACAGCTCATCCGCATCAACAACATCATCCACCAGCATCTGCAGTTCCCCCTCACTATATATGGATGGCTGAAGGCAGGATTCCCATTACAGTGATGAGGCTATTTCTAGAAGCAGAAATATTGCCGAGTTGGGCAGCGGTCGCGCTATTTCCGCTGATGCCAGCAGGAATTACCATCTGAAAGTAATTTATAGTGGTAATACTAGTAGTGCCAATAGTGTTTGCATACTCCTGACTACTTGTAATGCAGCGGTAATTCAGTCAGACACCACAAGGGTAACGGTAGCTGTATTACCTCCCAACTTGAAATGAGGCCCTAGGTGTCAAGTTGTAGCTCCCCTGAGCCAAAACTATAATGTTCACAAAACACTCCTCATCTAAGCAATCATGAAACCAATGCAATAAAGTAATAATTTAAGACAACTTGAAGCATTTATATCTCTATGAGTGTAGATCACAGTTGTATTAAAAAATGATCAAATATATGTCACACACCAGGGCCTCATTACGAGGTTGGCGGAATGGGTTTATCGGCACCGGTAATGGTGCCGGTGCCGGTAAACCCATTCCGCCCTATTACGAGGTTCCCTTGCGGGACCCGCTCAGAATGTCTGGTCAGACCAAACGTCCTTTGCGGGTCGCGCAAGGGGACCAGGGAGCTAATAACGGGCCCTTTACTAACGGGCCCGTTATTAGCTCCATTCCCATTCACATTGAGCCATATGGGGGCTCAAATGGGAATGGGGATTGTTTTTTTGAATGAGGAATGATCGGGTCCTCCAAGGTTGAAATGACCCGGTAATTCCTCATTCAAGTAACCCGGACCCGACATGATTTTGGAGGCAGCCATGGCGCTAATAGCACCATGGCTACCTCCAAACTCGTAATGAGGCCACAGTCTCCCAACAAGCCAGCCTGTTCCTTCTGATTCAATCATCAATAATGTTGTTTGGTCTTATAGAAAAGATGTCTGATAAAATCCTCCAGTTATAATTACGTAGGGAAGTGTGGGAAGTGTGTGTCTAAAATGCAGAGGTAGTAGAATCCTTACTTTTCTGGCAATTAATGAGATAACTTCAATTCTCAGTGAATTAGGTATACATGCCTCCTTAAATGTATGTGGACCAAGAAACGGGGATTACACCCACAGCTATTTAAACCCTATGCCAGTGTATTTTCCGTAGGGTCTTTGCCTCCAGGTGTGGCAACAATTGCTGAAGAAATGAAAAGCATATGGTCGTATATCCTTCTTTAAGATCTAGCGGGATTTCTAGGGAATGGAAATTCATAGGACAATCATTGTGCCTCATTCCGAGTAGGGCGGTAAGGGTTAAAGGTTACCGGTAACGAGACCGGTGCCGTTAAACCCTTAGCGCCCTACTACGAGTTCCCTTTGCGGGTCATTCCTTAACTCCTGCTTTTAACAGGCATTAAGGACGGGACCCGCAAAGGGACTCCGGGGTTATTGCCGCCTTCCCATTGAGCCCTATGGGGGCTCAAATGGGAATGGGGAATGGCCCTGGTGAATGGGGAATTACCGGTCCCTCCGACCTCGGAATGGACCGTTAATTACTCCATTCACCAGGCCGGAGTTTGGACGAGTTCGGAGGCAGCCATGCCGCAAATAGCGGCGTGGTTACCTGCGAACTCGGAATGAGGCCCATTATGCCCTGTAACAATCAGTACATATGTATTTGTATTTAAGTAAAATAAGTGAAAAATAAATACATCTTTTTACCTCATCTGATTCACTTTCGCGTCAATAGCTGCATCTATTCTGTTATTCATCGTGTATGATTTAAGCCCCATGCTACAGTGTTTCTAAACTGATCAGCATAATTGAATGACAAGTTGCAGGAATACATTTTAGTAAGACATGGAGCTGGTATTATGCAATTATTCATACTTTTGCCAAGCATCATTATGCTTTCAGGAGATTGGGCTAATGTGATTTTTACCATCTCTGTCCCACAGTCAGAACACTATTTTTTATGAAGGAGGTCAAGGTAACTGTCCCCTATGAAGTTATCTCTTGGAGCATAGCTCTTGAAATACGGTTGTGCAGCAACCCTTAACATATCTTAAAGTGCCAATTATTCCCTGGAGGCCCTGTACATGATATGGTGTTGGTTTGTGCAAGATGTCCATTTAGGCATTCACCCTATACCTAACATGCTCTCTCGCTCTATATATCTCTCTCCCTCTGTGTCTCCACCTCTATCTCTCTGCTGCCTCTCCCGCCCCCAAATTAATGTTCTCCCCGTCCTCTTGTTGTGTTCTCTTTCTCTCTATCCCTCACTACACCCCCCCAAAGTTACCTTTCATCCTCTATTTCCTTCATGTGTTTGATTCTATCTGATTAAACGCACGCCTATGCCTAGAGAATGTATTAAGTTTGTATAATATTTGCATAAATGTGCCGCTTTAACACGCTATTGGAGAACCAATGTGCTTAGACCCGACATTTTTTAATTTGTATTCTTGTATGGGTTAGGCGATAAACATGTAACAGGAAACTGGTCATAAATCTCAAACCAGTAAAACTTTCTTTCCGCCATTTTGCATGGTAACTTGTAGGTGCCTTGTAACCTTGATGTTCTTTCTTTTTATACAGCCAGATTTTGATGACCGGAAAATGGGGCAAACAAGGTCAATGCTGAGATCATATCGGCAGATGTCCATTATTTCTCTTGCTTCGATCAACTCGGACTGTGGCACGCCAACTAAAACTGTCCCAGAAAGGTTGGAAATTAATATCTTTGTATACCAACTGGTTGGTAGTCTACAAAATGTAAAAACCTATCTATCATAGGATGCTCAAGTACACATTGTTAGCACTGTTTTAAATTGCATAAGTGACCACTCACTCCAGAGCCAGGGCTGGACTGGTCTACAGGGAGCCCTGGAGATTTCCCAGTGGGTTTCTGCAACCATGAGTCTCTTTTTTGAGGTTGCAAGTTTTGTTTTCAAATTTTCTCATAGGTAAATGCTCAAAATGTGTAATATGGGGCCACTTAGAACATGATTTCTACTGCCTCTTTGGGTTCCCAGTCCATCCTTGTCCAGAACATTCACCCGATTAGACCTATGCATTTATATGAACGAGCTGGTATTCTCGATTAGACCTATGCATGTATATGAACGAGCTGGTATTCCCGATTAGACCTATGCATGTATATGAACGAGCTGGTATTCCCGATTAGACCTATGCATTTATATGAACGAGCTGGTATTCTCGATTAGACCTATGCATGTATATGAACGAGCTGGTATTCCCGATTAGACCTATGCATTTATATGAACGAGCTGGTATTCTCGATTAGACCTATGCATGTATATGAACGAGCTGGTATTCCCGATTAGACCTATGCATGTATATGAACGAGCTGGTATTCTTGATTAGACCTATGCATTTATATGAACGAGCTGGTATTCTCGATTAGACCTATGCATGTATATGAACGAGCTGGTATTCCCGATTAGACCTATTCATTTATATGAACGAGCTGGTATTCTCGATTAGACCTATGCATGTATATGAACGAGCTGGTATTCCCGATTAGACCTATGCATGTATATGAACGAGCTGGTATTCTTGATTAGACCTATGCATGTATATGAACGAGCTGATATTCCCGATTAGACCTATGCATGTATATGAACGAGCTGGTATTCCCGATTAGACCTATGCATGTATATGAACGAGCTGGTATTTACCTTTGACCATTTATTTGATCACATGTATGTATTTTGAGTGGTTCCGTATTGTGAGTGTTGTTCATGTTTAATGTTTTTGGTTAATGGTATGCAGAATGATGCATGATACGTGGATTGTTATACACATTTGATTGAGGGAATTGATATATAATTTATTGTTGTCTGCGTGTCGTTTGCACCCAGGAATGTAGCTCATCCTATATTTTTGAATAATCCCACATATTGAAAAGAAGTAAACAATGCTGCATGAGTCACTGTGTTACCCCTACAGAGACTGTTGAGGGGTAGCGCATGCATCCACATCCGCGGTTTACATTGTTATTAAGTAATTTGTCCCATGTGACACTTTGGTGTTATTTTTCATTTAGTGAAGGAATTAAACATGTGCGCATGTTATAGACAGCATGTTCTGCTGCTCAGTGCAATGACACCAGCATGTTTTTAAATATGTATGCCTAGATCTAGCCACGACACTGACTCGGAATGTAGTATTTGAATTACTCTTTTGCCATGCATGATACATCCTTTATTTGAAAGCAGTTGATTTAAGAATGATCATTTGCAGAAAGTCAACACCTCATCGTGCTGTCTATTAGGTGGAGGGCAGGGTAATCCCTGAAAGTGTATCTCCCTATGGGGTAATTCACATTCAACCAACAGGCGCTGCTCCTTCTTAATGGGGACAGGACGCGGACCTGCCCCATTATGGAGGATCCAAGCCAAAGCCCAAGGAAAACCCGAGTGCTCCCTCAGCTACAGTTTGCAACTAAGGGAGTGCTCCTTGGTCTGTGTTGTGGGGGAAACAAGGTTTCTCCTTGGGTGCAGTAACAACCCAGTTACTTATGGTCAATGTGTCATGCAAGGCTGGGGCGTTTTGCTTACCCAGCCTTGCATGGCACACTGGCAGGGGCTTTGCTAGGGGGGGCTAAGGGGGCTATATCCCCTGATCTTTTGGTTGTAGCCCCGGATAGAATCTCAGGAGCTACTGCCAAAAGACTAGCTAGCCCCCAGTCCAAACAGTTCCAACATCAGCGTAGCCCCAGGTCTTTTCAAGACCTAGCAACTCCCCTGCCCACTGGCCATGCTGGCAGGAACACTGTAACCTCAAAATGCCTAGATGGCACTTCTGTGCCACCCTGTGCGATAGGACGGCCTGGGGCGGCTGTTCCATGTCGCTCACTTTTACTCTCCGGCAAAAGGAAGTGGGAGAGGTGTTCCTGCCAGAGGCAATGCAGGGAGGGCCTTCCGGGCGGAGCAGCTGAGCAGGAGCCTGTAGCCGAGCCAAGACACAGGTAAGCATGTTATGTGTTTATAGTGTGTATGTATGCACACATGCATGTATTTGAGTGATTGCGTATATGTGTGAGTGAGGATGTCATTGTGTTAATGTGAGCTTTGATGAATGCAGGTGATTGCTGAATGTGCGAGTGAATGAGTGAATGGATGCTGCAGAATGCTTGAGTGTATGAAGGGGAAAGAGTGAGTGAATGAGCGAAGACATGCTGATTATTGTGTGACTGTAGTAATAGGGTACATATGATTGAATGAATGCTGATGATTGCGTGAGTGTATGAATGGGGTATGTATGCAAGTGAAGTTTCTTTCTCTTTCCTTGTTTATTAATCAGAGTTAATGTTGGAATGTATGCAGGTGAGGGGCTCTGTGCTGTGAGACTGCGTGTGCGATGAATACACGCTCAGTCACAAACATACCCCACTTTGGTGCGTTATGTATATGTGTGAGGGAGGGTGTAATGCTTTTGAGTGCGAGGGTGTAATGCGTTTGAATGTTCTCATGAATGAATGCAGATGATTGTGGAATATGCGAGTGAATGGATGCTGCTAATCAAGTGAGTGTGTGGGTAATGTGCAAGTTATTTGAATAGAGTACTTAACGGTAATCGTCATTACGTCTAGTCCTACTCTTCTTCATCACAGTACTTATGTGAGGTTACTCACCTCACAAATAATTACTGGGACAAGGAAAAGGTCGATGGATATAATGAATGCTGGTGAATATGCGAGTGAATGAATGATGTTGATTGCATGAGTTTATGAATGGGGAATGTATGCAAGTGAATCTTCTTTTTTTAAATGAGAGTGAATGTTTCATTGTGTGCATGTGAGGCCTCTATGGGTGCATGGCTGATTATATACTAAATGGGTATGAATGCAGGGATTGCTAATCCATAATGGGCGAGGGGATGCCCATTCATCAGCACCCTCACACATTATGGAGGAGCCTCATCTTAAACTGTGAAAGCGAAACATGGTTTCCCTTTGACAGTCTCTGTGTTCCCAGTGCCTATGCCCAATGGACAATGCCAGGCTGGGGCGTTATGCCTCCCCAGCCTTTCATGGCCATTGGGGATGTAGGCTGGGGAGCTGCATACAATATACACTAAAATGTGAGCATTATGATGTAATCGTCACTAGTAACACTATACTAGATGTCGGTTAAATCATATGACTTATGAATGTGTTTTTATAGGAATTGTTACACAACATGTGCCCTCATTACGACCCTGGCGGTAAGTATTGGCCATTACCGGCATGGCGCAAATAACGTGTCCGTTCTGGCCAGAGACAGCTAAAAGCGGCACATTACGAGTTCTCGGGCACGAGCATTGCGCCATGCCGGTAATGGAATCACTGCCATGCCGCTAAAGGGCGTAAAATCCCACTTACCGGCATCGTATGCAGTGAAAATAGCACCTCCGCCACCCTAGCTATCGACATTAGAGGTCACCGCTAATAGCGGTAACCGAAATTAGCGGGAACCGCTATTAGCAGTGACCGTAAATAAGCGGATCCGGAAGTAGCGTCACCGCACAGGAACGGGAAAGAGCACGGCGGCCATCTTTAAAAACACAATCCATTGCCATCCTCTGTTACCAGTAGACACCTGGCCCCCACAACTTCCACAAACCTCCAACACCACCCCTTTCACATCAGGATGCCCAAAGTTTTGAAGAAGAGCGGAGATCGGCTGCGCCAGAAGTGCTTCTCAAGGGAGGAGCTAACAATGTTGGCCGAAACCCTCCAAGAACATGCTGATGTTGTGCTTGCCACTGAGATGACCCGACTGGCACTGCAGAGGAAAAAGGCAATTTGGGCAATGGTCGCCCAGAGGGTTAGTGCTGTCGGCACAACACCCCGCACTGCCAAACAATGACGCAAGCGGTGGGACGATCTACGTCTCCGCGTCAGGAGCATACTGGCGGCAAATCGGAATCTCGGCATGGCGACTGGTGGAGGTGCTGAGTCGCCCCTAAAACTACAGCCGTGGGAGGAGATATGTGCCGCCACCATAGGCACGGAGAGCATTGAGAGAGTTGGGGACATGGAGAGAGGAGCCCTGACATCAGGCAATGCAGGTAGGTGACTCAAGTCCAACTATGCCAATCTCACCACGATGATGTCCACATGATTGGGAAGTGCAATGATGCAAACCAGGGTCCACCGGACACATTAGCACAAGACTGCCTACAGGCAGTGCTGACCTCCACCATGTACACATGCATAATGCTCTGCGTTTCTGTAGCTACCCACATGCCTCCATGCATCAACCACCTAAGAATGAGACTACCTGTATGTCACTGCCTCTAATGTAACTCATCCAGCAATCATAATGAATGCAGCCATCACAATGCCTGCTCAATGCCCATAGACCCATCACTAACCTTCTCCCTCCTTTCGTCCACCACAGGCTCACATTCGGACAGCGCCGATGATGACACAGGTGCAACCCCTGCTAAGAGGGCCAGGGCCGAAGAGGCACAACACCGTCCCTCCACCTCAGGGGGAACAAGGAAAACACAAAAACCGGAAATGTCCCAGAGCACAGCACAGGCCACGGCAACAATGTCTACCACATCCACCACTTTGGCGCCACCGACATCCACCATCTGCCCAGCGTTGTCTGCCGAAGGCACTGCATCAACAGAAAGCAGGACCATCAGTGAAACAGCTGCCACCGCAGCGATCTCGGACAACGAGGAAGGGGATGTTGTTAATGTTGACAGTACCCCCACAGGCCCCCTGCATTCTCCCTACCTGTCCCCGTGCAGGCAGCACGACAACAGCATACAGGGGCCATCTCCTGGAAACTCGTGGCCGGTTACTCCCAGCCCAACCGCACATGTGCAGGAGGGTAGCAGTATGATGAACACCCCACAACCATCAGCCACAGGCCACAACACCCAAGAGGGGATGCAGGAAATCATTAAATCATTACGCGCCAACAGCAACTAACAGCCCTGTTGACACAGCATGTCACAGAATGCGCCAGTGATAGGGGGGAAATGCGTAATTGTGCTGCTACCCTTAGGTCTGCTATCGAGTCCAGTTCTAAGGACATATGTGCTGAACTGGCCGCGGTGCGGCACGTACTGTCCGAGTTGGTACAAACAATGCGGGACATGTGTCCATGTGAGCAACCCAGTTCTTCCTCGGCTGCCAGTTCAACCAGGACCAGCCCCGTGCGCAGGTCGGGCAGGAACCTGTGGCGCTCGGACAGGGGTGCACCGGGTGCTGGGAGAGGGGGATGCTAATAGGTGCATCCTTGTGTACTGGTGCCACATGATCCACTTGTGCGCAGTCATCCACACCATGTTTTGGGGAGTAGAGGGGGAGAGGTGAGTGGGTGTGTTGGGGAGTAGAGGAGGGGTGTGTTGGGGAGTAGAGGGGGAGGGGGAGTGGGTCTGTTGGGGAGTAGAGGGGGGTGGGGGGAGTGGGTGTGTGGGGTGGTGGGTGTGTTCACTTAGATATACCTATTCAATACACTTTTTGGTTATTCAGAAATCACATGTGTGGACATTGCTTATTGTGTACGTGTGCTTTATTGGTTAACAGTCTACAGTGTCCATGTCCCTGACACACCCAGTGCCCCAAGTGCCATCTCCATGTGACACCCCCGTCCATGTGTGCTAGAAACATTGGTTGATCAGAATCTGACGCATGTCACATCCCTCCTGTGCATCGCTTCCTCCCTAAGGTGCTGTCCCATCCCTAACCTCCTCATCCTCTTCGTCAGGTGGTTGCTTTTCAGCTTCAGGGGGCAGTGGCACATTCCGTCTGATGCACATATTGTGTAGCATCACACATGCCATGACGATCTTTGCCACCTTCTCATGGCGGTACAGGAGTGCCCCACCAGACCTGCTGAGGCAGCGAAACCGTGCCTTCAAGAGGCCAAATGTCTGCTCAATCACCACACGGGTTCGTGTATGGGCACGATTATAGTCCTCCTCGTGCCTGTTCTGTGGGTTCTGGACTGGGGTAAGGAGCCACCTCTTCAAGGGATAGCCTGCATCACCTGCATGTGGGCAACAATGTATGTGTAAATTATCACATCATATTTGACCTCATTAAGTGACACCATGGCATGCATTTATTTCTTCATCTAAACCCCATTTCCATGCTTGAATGGAGTCACACGATGTGACTGCTATGTGTGTATTCCTCTCATGGACTGTTTTGCATGCCATCGACTAGTGTGCGCTGGGGGGTCCAGTTCCCTGTGAGTGCACATGCACTGTGTTAGTCCAAGACGGCTGTTTCTGTGATCTTGCAGATGTCCAGTAATTTGTATGCTTCCATCCTGGCAACGTTGATGTCAGCCTCATGATGCTCTCACTACGCACGATAAACGGTGTCATGCAATTTAGTTGGGCCTCTGTGTCAGTGTAGTGGTGTATTTATGTATTGGACCCTCATGTGACTCCTTTGTACGCAGTAATGGGGGACTGGCTTTTCAGTTCATGGTGTTTTGTGCTGTGTGTTGGCTATAGTTGTTGCTTGTAGCTGCATTTTGTTGAGAGGGATGTGGTCTGATTTGGTACATTGCACATGCAGATGTCTGTGGGATGGTTGGGACACCGCTTCATTCGCATAGTAGGGCTGCTTACATCTTCCATTATGTGGTCAGGTGTCAGGTCCAGTCTGGGCTGCTTTTGGGGTATGAGCTTGCTCCATTCCCTCTGGCACTCGCAGCTGGGTGAGGTATGCATCTCTCCCCCCCATCTCAGCCAGGCGAGGTATGCATCTCTCCCCCCATTTCAGCCAGGTGAGGTATGCATCTCCCCCCCATCTCAGCCAGGTGAGGTATGCATCTCTCCCCCCCATCTCAGCCAGGTGAGGTATGCATCTCTCCCCCCCATCTCAGCCAGGTGAGGTATGCATCTCTCCCCCCATCTCAGCCAGGTAAGGTATGCATTTCCCCCCATCTCAGCCAGGTGAGGTATGCATCTCTCCCCCCCATCTCAGCCAGGTGAGGTATGCATCTATGCCTCAATCACCTACCCACATCACATTTCCATGAGCCTAACATGCGACTCACCGAGAAGCCAGGATCTCTGCCCTGTGTGTCGCTCCATGTAGCGTGGAATCGTGGAGTTCCGCAGGACCATTGAATCATGGGTTGATCCGGGGAATCGGGCACAACAATGTGTTATGATCTTGTTCGAGTCACATACCATTTGCACGTTGATTGAGTGGTATAGCTTACGGTTGCGGTACGCTAGCTCCATGGCATGTGGGACCACCAATTCCACATGGGTGCAGTCGATGGCGCCAATGCAACCAGGTATGCCGGCCAGTGCATGGAAACCCACTTTGGTGTTTGACATCTCCTGGGCAGACCGTGGTAAGGAAATGTGTTCGTCTGTGTGCTTGAGGAGGGCATCAAGCACTTGGTTCAACGTACGTGAGAATAATGCTTGTGAAATGCCATGCAGTTGCCCCACTGTGTGCTGGTAGGGGCCTGTGGCCAGGAAGTGGAGCACAGACACTACCTTCAGTAGGGGTGGGATGGCGGTGCATGTTTCAATCAGGCTGACAATGTCGTCATGTATCATGTCCACAATGGTGGTGATGGTGTCCCGGTCCAGGCGGTACAGGGTGTGGATCTGCTCAGCGGTTAGGTTGAATGGACTGGCTCTGATGCGTGGGATTGGGGGCTGCCTGCGTGGTGGCACTGGCTGTGCTGGTGGGGCATGCTGGCCCTGCCTTGCCCTTGTGTGGGAGCGAGGGGCCAATGGGCATGGGAGTGGGTGCATACTATCATGCACCCACTGGTTTAGAACCCAGTCTCTATGCATAAGAACCATTGATGTACAGCATTGGGCACTTTGTAGCAATATACTTATTGTAAGGTGGGTATGTGACACACTTCACTTCAATGTTAAGCCTATATTAGAACATCCCCAGATCATTATAATTACCCAATATAAAAAGTCATGTTGAAATCTTATTATTGGTAATATGCGTTTGTTGTTGGACAAGGTCTACCAGTTTGGAGCCACTGGAGAGAGAGAAACACATTTTTGTTAGTGGCATTTGTACTATGAGCTGGTTATCCAACACCGATATGTATTATATTGAGGACAAGACTAATTCCACAAATAATGTATGAAAACAATAACCAAGAATAGAGAGGACAAGCTTAGAATACTGTAAAGGCAGGTTACCATTCTTGATAGAGCAGTGATGATGTCACCCGTCACGTACGTGTGGCATCATCACGATAATATGAACACCATTGTGAATCGTGGGTGATTCGAGACAGGGCACCCGGTCCAGAAAATCTCAAGGGACTATATATTTTGCATCAGGTAAATCCATGATGATCCACAAATGCTATTATCTAATGGCGCACATATATAATTGACAGATGCAGCCAGAGGCTGATTATTTAATATGTAACTATAGGGACAGAAGAAGATTCACAATGAAGTTGCAGACTTATTGGATGAATATCAGAAGCTAGGATATGATGCTGATTACACATGGTGAGCCATCTATAAAATAGTAATTGCATAGGGGAGTCATGGAATTGTACAATGTCCATTAAGACAGTATTATTTAAATACTGTGACAATCCATCTCCAACAGTAAACCATGATTATAATTGATTTAACAATATAATTGGTGCTGACGATGCATACTGAATGACTTACTGAATACACTAAAGAGATTCATAGGATGAGTAGACCACAACCATATGTATGGAGCAGTCATGCAACACATCAAATAGATAAAATGAGAAATCATGGTGGTCCACAATATGCATGGAGCAAACATTTATTATGGGCTACTTGATAAACACTGTATACGAGATGGACATTGCATGTTACACTCAAATTTGTAAGGAGTCATTAATACCAGGGCAAGGGCTGATCCCAACTCATCAAACCTGGCACTAATAGACTCATTTTGCATGAATCACTTGGTAGTGCAGATGAACAGCTTTGCTAAATGTTCTGAAATGACACAGTAGACTGTACACTTCTCTTTGGGTCACGAAGGTTCATTAAGGGCGACGTAAATGTGACACAGGAAAGCTGATGTCACTCTAGAACACCGTACGCCAATAGAATAACAGGATGTATGAATTTGAAAATATATTTTTCTTTTTTCTATTTGTTTTAATTATTTATTTTTTTCTTTCTATACCCTCCTGTTTTCTCCCTTTTTTACCCAATGATGACAAAATGGTATGACACAATTGTTCTTCTTTTTGTTATGTATATGTATTTTTGTTATTTGATTTTCTTTTTTATTTTTTTATTTTAATGATTTTTATTGTTTGTATTTTTTTATTTTAATGATTTTTATTGTTCAAGTTACAGATATTGTTACATGTGTTAGCACTTTACAGACTTTGAGTAGACCTGGTAACCATAAAGAATGAACAGAGATAACCATTTTTAACAAGGAAGGATATCAACTGTATCCAAGACATATATAAATTGAATATTATTTGATTTTCTATACTATGGACAATGGAATCAAACTTTGTTCATTCATTTTGCCTCATATGACAACCTTTAAAAAGACCAAAGGTCGAAACACGTGTCAGCTTATAGTTGGCTGAAAGATAGCTAAAATGTTGTACTAACACAATAATTAAAGCATTGTGCCTTAAGGAATGTAGACTGTTGCCTATGTGAATTATTGCATACTAGATTGTGAGAAGATCAGCACACTGCTATAGGTAAAATATTGCATATTTAGATATTAAGGCCATGTTACTGCAGCTCAGTGGAAATCAACTCTTTTGAGTACGTGTACCTTTTGACTCATTGGAGCAGACCTTCTCAGCAGATCCAGTAATGATGGTCACCAGGTCTTACAACCAAATCCCCCTGTTTTCTCAGGGCAGTACTTTTAAGGACGTTTGCCTGAATAATATCTATAATTAACACATAGATGTGGAGAAAGGGGGTGCACCACGCAAACAGCTTCGTGGGATGGCATGCCATAAATACATGCTATTTGCCTGCAATCCCTGGGATGGGCACAGCTTGCTTAAATAATAGCGCACAGCCCTGTGTTTCAGCTGTCAGTGTTTTATCTCTTCAAATTTCAACTGATTCACACTGAACCATAAGTGCATACCTCAATTAAATTCTAATTCAGAAACCATCAAGGTCTTCTGATTGTCATAACTATTCATATCTCTGTGGGCAAATTCCCTTGAAATTGTCAGCGAATCCCCTGCATCAGAACGCACACACACATTCTCTTTCTCTCTTCCTCTCTCTATCTGTATCTCTATTTCTATCATTTTCTTGCGATTGTTAATTATTTTGTTGTGTTATTGAGAGAAAACACAATCAATAATGCAAAATTAGCAACCACATACATTCAAACGTGCAGTTCCCCGGCCTGAATCCCCAATGGGCCATGCAAGGCTGGGGAAACAAAATACCTCCAGCCTTGCTTTGCTCATTGAGAATCTGCATGGGGAACACCAACATCAAAGGGAAACAACATGTATATAATAGATAATAAAACAATGGATCTGAAGTGTGGGGTGGGTTATTTGGTTGGGGATGTGTAACGGTTTATTGAGAAGCCACCCTCAACACAGGGAGTTCCTTCCCACCCCACTCAAGTGGTTACACAACAGACTGTTTAAAAGATTATTTTCTTTAGCCCTATTTCAGATATATATCATGCCCCTTGTATCCCTCTCCCCTGAGCTAACAATGAGTCAAGTACTAGGCCGGTGTACAGGAAATATTTTGGTATTTATTTAAATTAAAAGTAATAGAAATTAGCACGAAAATGTCAGCACCACTTTATCCATGGCACACCACAAGCAACTTTGGTCAGCATAAATAAATCACAAAGGTGAGTTAAAAAGAACACGATCACAACTCTTTGCTTTCTTTAAATTTCACTACGCTAAATAATGAGACTGGGCCTCATTAGGAGTGTGCCGGTCGCGGTAACAATGGTGCTGGTAAGTTACCAGCACTGTTGGTACTGGACTGGCACACTCAGATATCTGCAGGCAGGTGACTTTGATGGATGCACCAGCACTGTTCCACACAGTGCCGGTGCATCCGTCCTCCCCATTCCCATTGAGTCTTATGGGACTCGATTGGGAATGGGGAGTTACTTTTTCCAACGCCTGGCTGCAGGGACCACCAGGGCTGTAATGCCCCGGAAATTCGCCCGAGCCAGGTGCTGGAAAAAATACACGAGTCTGGTGTCAGCCTGCCGATTTTACCGGCACGGCAACCGCCGAGGTCGTAATGGGGCCCACTGATCAATAACAAAAGCACTTATGTAATGTTGTTTGATTTTGATTTCTCTGCAGGCTTAAAAGTAGTAGTAGCATTACAATTTCAAGATTGGTAAAAATACATATGGCAATTATAATTTCACCCACACTTATGGTTTAAAATAAATGCAGGGGGATTTATCACTTTGATTTTCAGCCACCCACCCCCTTGCTTTGGGCTATAGTTTTCAGCGCACACTGAGAAGTGGGCTTTGTTCATTTCAAATTTTAACAAAATTCAACCCATTGCCTTCTGCCAAATGGGGAATTAATTAAATGAATATTTTTGGATTTTTGGATAAATAGGCTAAGGATTAACACAGTTTTGCCCCACTACTTACATAGCAAGCCTCTGTTTAAGGTTCACAAAACCAGCTGCATATCAGGACACTCTGGGAAGATAGGGCAGAGGTCTGGTCACTCCACTCTCAAAGATGGCCTCCTGGTCTCCACCATAGGACCCAATCAGCTGGAGGCCTTCTTAGGGATAGACAGCTCCACCCAGATGCACTCTCAGCAATCTCCTCTGGTGTCTCCTTAAACCTGTCAGATGGAGGGTTTCAGCAGCCTTCCTGATGGTCAGTCTCTTCTCTCTATCCTCATGTCTCTCTCTTTTTTCTGTCCCTTGTTCTAGTGCAGTCCCCCTTATATAGCAGCGATGAAACCACCAATCTTGGGGAGGTACCCTGCAATAATTCCTGCCACCAGGATTGGACAGTTACCCTTCTCTCTCCTTCCAACCCAGCCTCCAAGTCAGGATTGGTTTAGGGGTCCTATGGCAACATTTGACATTTGACATTTGTAATCGCCCCTTTGTTCCCCATTCAACATTTTGGCAAAAAGTAGTTATGTATCACAATTTCATAATTTTACTAGCAACTGCCATACTAAACCTATTTCTGTTTATGCTAATAATGGGTAATTAGATAAGCTGACCAACACGCCTGTTTCATGTAGCACTGCCATGTGGCATCTTTCTGCCATTTCCATAAAAAGCATAACAGTTATGAATATGTAAGTAATTAAACATATCCCTAATTTCATTTTCCACCCGCTCACCAACTCTCATATTTGGAACATGTTCAGATCAGCCGGAAACATAGTTTAACTGGCCATTACAGTTCCCAGAATCACAGTTAGATACATTTTATATCACCAAAATTGCCTGGAAATTACATTAAAAATGGTACATAGATGAGATCCATCCGCCTTATGATGGCTGAGAAAAATACCTAAATGATAATAGTCCTTTTAAATCAATTGTGAATCTTCATTTGGGACAAATGGTCCTGCTTCCAGCTATTTGTTTTTACTGGGTCAGCCTGTGCCCACAGTTTTTTTTGGATCAATCTCATTTATGTTAGAAGCTTGATCTTTGAAGTGAGTGGCCTATTAGTCATGCTGCAGCCAAGGGTAACATTTGCGTTCAGAGCTAGCAGGTCTGGAGAACACTGAATTTCGACACCTTTAGCAGGACAGTTTTATTGTGCTTGGTCATTACATGGGAGATGAGACATCCAGGATGGAAGTGGGAGATTTCATTGTGAAGTTTGCCCACAGCCAGTAAAAGGGACTGCATTTGGCTGACATTTTCAATGAACAGAAAGTGGATCAACCCGCATATTATGTTTTGTTTTCCTGACATTTTTCTGTGAGCACTGACATTTTTTTTTAACTTTTACTTTTTACAACTGTTTTTATTTGCACACGCATGTACAGGCTGTTTTTGTTTTCAATGTTTAAAAATCCTGTTTTCCATGTGCTTGTTGGACTGAGCACCCTTTGATTCCTCCTTCTTTTGTAAACTAAACGGCTGTTTATCCATTGGTAATGACAGGTAGGCCCCTTTCCACATGTCTCTTTAATTTTTACTTGAAAGTCCAGGCCGTTTTTGGTTTCAGTGTTTAAAATCCAGCCATTCATGTGAAAGGAACTTCTGTTTGGGGCTTTAAAATGCACCCCACAGATGGGTTAATTGCTAGGATTCTATCTGTTTATCTCACAAGTAAACTAATACATAATTTTGCTTAACCATTACTGAAAATTAAGACAACTATTTGCAAGATTCACAGATTCGCACTGTGAATCAGACCTGTCGCACAACGCAGTACAGAACCAGACCAGTGGGTGGCCTCCTCTTGAAGACCCCACGTGCATGACTAGAGAAGGTAAAGAGTCCCAGTTAAAAATAACAGGGAGTTCATTGGGCAGAGGATTCCAACTTCTGTAGACACTGTGCATGCGTAGCTGCTCAGAGGAGCCAAGATTTTTATTTTTGTATTGCTAACCAAAGGGGGGACCTGTCGGACGTTCTGGGTTGGGTATGTATTTGTAATACTTATTTTTGCCTGTTTTATTGCAGTGGTTTTTGCAACTGTGTATTTATTGTATCCTGAAATTGATCAGATAAAATACTTAGAATGGTGATGTAGGTCGGCTGGTCTGGAAACAAACCCTTCAGGTTTCCAATGTATGTTTATGGATTTGATCTGAATGCATTTGGATTCTGGCAAGTGCAGGCACTCTGATGAGATCTGCCAGTTATCTGGGTTGCTGTTTTACATGGGGAATATTAAAATAGGAGATGGAGAGAAAAAGGGATCTGGTGGGACAGTTACACCTGATATCTGAAAAGGATGAGATCAATGATTGCAGGTTGAGTGCACCATAGCCCTTTCAGGACCACTCCGAACAATCTCTGGTGAATCCCCCTTCCTTCTCAGGACCACAAAGGAGTGGAGTCGAAGTGTGAATGGCGCAGGGGTGAGTGAGCTCAGGCCACCTAGAGATAAAACTAGAGACAGGACATGGTCAAAGTGCAATTGAGACAGGCAGAAACCCCTGCTAAGGGCTTGCCTGCACATTTTATGTGTACTAAATTTAATAGTTCAGCTTGTGTCTTCCTAGACTCCTGGCATCACCTTACATGACTTAGCAAGCGCACTCAGGTCCCTGTAAAGGGGACATTCAATTTGGACAAACTAGGAGGACTCCGATGATCCTTGGAGGAACAGAAGAGCTAAATAAGTCCCCATCAGCTGTGGGGATTGACGACTTTGTTAGAGGAAGCAACAGCGAGACACATTGGTCATTATAACCCTTGCGGTAGCCATACCGTTAACAACGGCAGGCTGCTGCCGGAGTTGTGAATTTTTCCGGTGCCTGGCAATGGGGAAATACTGGGGCATTACGGCAGCCCTGGCGGACCCTGTACTTCCCCATTGCCAGGCACCGAAAAAAAAAATTGCTCCCCATTCCCATTGAGTCCCAGAGGACTCAATGGGAATGGGGAGGACGGATGCTTCGACACGATTCATTAATGGTGCTGGTGCATCCATCTAGATCTGCGAGCAGGTGCCCTTCAGTCCGCCAGGTCAGACCTGGCAGGCTTAAAGGCACCCGCTCGCAAAACTCATAGTTTGCCGATCCAGTTACAACGGTGCTGGTAGCTTACCAGCACCGTTGTTACCAGACCGGCAAAATTGTAAGCAGGCCCATTGACTGTAAGATTAGTGCACTAAGTGAGGTATATGATAGGCTGCAGCGATAAGTAAAAATTCTTTACGGCAGTTGGAAAAACTGATGCACCTATGCCACCAGATTGTGGAGGGAAGGACAGAGACGGAGCAGGACAACCAGGAGAATGAGACGGCAGTGAGCATTATAAATGTGTTTAATGCTGTGTGCACTGCATTGAGAGCAGGCCAGCAGAATGGTATGTGTGTGCCTGGAGATGTCCTTCTCCTTGTCACTGTGCAGGGACAACATGCTGAACCTGCTGCGCATGTGCTGGCTGGACTGAGCACCCTGAGTGCCCAAGGGGGTTCCTGTTGTCAGATGGCACTTCCTCCTACACTCTATCAGTGATGAGGAGAAGCACACAATATGGAAGAGCCTCTAGGTTCCTTCAAGCACTGCTCAGACAGATGCCAGCAGAGAATGAGGTTTAGGGACAACAACAGCCTCACATCTTTACCATACATATTTTATGGACACCTGGAGCTTTACGAAGCCTGGCTAAAAAATGTCCAAACAATGGAAGCAAGATGACGTGGTGCAACACAGGTTCGATCCCTGGGTCCGGGTTTAGAAACCTCTGGGTGTTAAGTGTTATAAATAACCAATTACAATTACAATTAGAGATGAGCCACAATGTTTCATAGAAGAGCTGCTCACATCATACAGTGCTACAAGTGGCAGACATGAAGCAGCTCAAGAGGGGGAGGTTATGCCAGCCGAAGTCAAACAGCAGTTAACAGAACGTGTTAGTTGACCAGATCTAGATGCAGGTGTAGTGGAAGCCCTCATCCAAGCAAGAGAAAAAATAGTTTCTGCTATTCTCGAGAACTGCCATTGAAAGACAAATTGGGCCAAGATAGGCAACTGTAAGCTACACAAGGGAGAATCTGCATATGACTGTGCCAAATAGAGGGAATTTGTCCCTTCTCCCGAACCTCTGAGGCTTGCGAGGTGTGACTGCTTCACAACACCCTCCCTAGTGGTCAATGCAAGTGGGACCTGACAAGAAGAGACTCCCCCAACATTGGAAACCCGGCATATGCTACAAGTGGGAATCTGAGTTTCTGGAACGCAACTTTCAGTGGTGACATGACCACAAAGCAATTGTGATGGGCATGCTGCCCATCCAATGATTCTGACACCACCCCATGGAACAAGCAGTATACTGTCTCGGTACCCACAGTGGTCTCGAGACACTGCGTGAGAGAGAAACTTGCAAGAAGTGGGCACTGCGGAAAGCAAGCAGACAAGTGATCAGAAGAAAGGAGAAGGTCCCAAGCATCTATGGGGCCCAGAGGTGTTCCCCTGCAATATTGAAGATAACAGGGAGAACGGGAAAATCGGGAAGCCGAAAGAGACTCGTTATATAATCAGAGAGACTTGTCCCGGTACAAATGATGAAAACTTGATACTGAATTAATGTGAGAAAGAGAATCATAGAAACCCCGAAAAGTGAGAGCAGGGATGTTGTGTATCACTACCCTGGAAAGAGGGGGAAAGTAACCCAATACCAAGAGTGGAACTTAAGAGAGGAAGGAAACTCTGAACTGAATGCCAGAGAAGTCCATAGGATAAACAATATACAAGATAGGTCATACCAGGAAAAGGTGAACTATAATTCCCCAGAAAGAAAAGTCCCACAGGAAACTACAATCTACAAGATTACTCAAAACCTTTTAACATAGATCGAAGGGTTTGACAAAGGCCAAGGAAAGCCCATGCTAAAGAGAAGAGAAAAGCTAATAGTCCCATGGGGGAGCAACATGAACTGATACAAACAATAACGAGAGACTATCTAAGAATTGCATATTAGCAAGAACTCTAAAGAAAAGAAAATAAGTGCAAAACACCACCATCAGGTGAAGGGAGTCATTCTCATGTCCTTAGTTAGATAGAATGGATCTATGTGATCACTGCAACGGCCGAAAATGCTGACATTTTCTTTTTTTAACCCTTTACACCACCCCCGCAACCCCCATAATAATATCATACTCTAAACCCCCCCACATATATATATGGTGTAAGGGAGGGGTTAAAAAGAAAAAAAAAGTCCCAGGTCGACAGTTAGGATTAGTTTTGGACAGCAGACATATTCTTGTGGACATTTACTGATGACTGACGAGCACCTTAGCTTGTAAAATAGGTAGGGAATATTCCATAGCAATAGGGAAAGTTAGGCCATATTCTTATTCTTTAATCAAGACGTATTTCAAATGTCCTCAGAGTGTCCAGGTCCTTTTTCTGACTCGCCATACTACATAGATAGACTCAAAGAGGTATTCGCCCAAAATGCAGGCATCACTAAGCCAGATGAGACTGCTGAAATAGATCAGAAAACATACTGGGAATGGAGAGGCTATAGCCAACTCTTTTGTAGCCAGCCTACTAGTCATGGAGCAGGCACAATAAAGAATGTGTGCATTGGGTCGCATACTAAACACGTTTTTTAGCTAGTTACAATTGTGAATTATTGTGTAACATGTCAGGAACTTAAGAAAGAAACCTTTGCAAATAAGCATATGTCCCTTGTAAGGGTGCAGAAGGAGATGATTGACAAACAGGTGGCATAGTGATTGATTTAGACTTTTATTAGCAATGAAAATAAAGAGAAAACCTAACTTTCCCTAATTCTAAGAGCGTTTTCCCTGCCTCAACTAAAATACTAAGTGTTCGGTCAGTATGACCTTGTAAATCAATGGTCCACCGTCCTGTGTCAAAAAGCCTACTTCAGTCCCTTACACTTATAACTACACTAAAGAGGTAGTGGATCTTCTTGGTCCAGAAGAATGACTCCCTTCTTCTGGACGGCGGATCACAGATCCAGTTGTTAGGTGGGATCTTTACCTGAAGGTATGACTCCATTACCAAAATCTCAATCCCTTTCTACGGTACAAAATAAAGTTCCAGGTTGAATCGCCAAACATAGGAACTTTCTCAATTCAAATTCAAAAGATAAAGGTCCAGTTCAAACATCAATCATCCTGCTCCCTTCGTTCAGCCAACCACTTCCTCCTCACTGTGCCTCCGTCCTCTTGTGCCCCCTCCCGTTTCCACTCCTTTCAGCTCCTAGCTCCCCTGCACTGGAACTCCCTACCTCTCTCAATCCGTTCTATTCCTACTTTCTCCTCATTTCTCACCTCCCTTAAATCTCTCCTCCTCCACCCACTGCCTTGAAACTCTATCCCCTTCTTGCTCCCCCTCCCTTCTTTCTGCTTCCCTTGATTTCTTCCCTCCACCCCTAACAACCCCACACTCACCCTTCCCCTCTCTCCTCCTTCTCTCCCCACCTCTCCTTCTCCCCCACTTTCCCACTGCTCTACTTCACCCCATTCCCTTCAGTTCAATTGCTCTTCTTACTGGTTTGTTGATTGATTCATAACTATAACTTGCTTCTACCGTTATACTGTTTTATGTTTTATGTACCAAGTTGTTCAGTTGTGCAGCGCTTTGGTGTAAAGCGCTATACAAACAAATAAATACAAATCAACATTCCTTATTTCCCATAGTTGCTTCTTCACTTTTGGGTTCCTGGAGAAAGCCTCCCTTCTCCAGGTATCTGGACACAACGCCAGCGTAAATGATTCCCTTCCCCTGGACTCTTCACTTGACTCCACAATTTCACAATGCCAGGGGAATGACACCAATCCCCTGGCCTTCCTTGGTTTTGTTCTCACACTCTCTTGACGTTTACTTACACTGTTCACAACACATGCTGGGATGACTCCCTTTGCTGGCCTTTCATGGCTTTGGCTTACAGTTCACAGCAGCAGGGGGAATATCTTACTCCCCCTGGCATTTCTCAGTATTGGTTTCACAGTTCACAACACCAGGGGGAATGTCTCCCTTCACCTGCCGTTTCTTAGAAGTTGTTTCACAGTTCACAATACCAGGGGGGAAGTCTCTATTCACCTGGTCTTTCTCCAGCTTTGACAAATGTTGAGGGAGAGGTGGACTTTTCCTGCCCCTCTCACCATTCCCACATGGTCGCATCTCACCTATGCTGGAAGGGGGAGATATCCCACTTCCCACTTACGCGCAATCAGCTTTATTACCCTCCCATTACTAACAAAGAATCATGCAACCAAGTCCTATTAAAACTCAGAAACTCCATTTTGTGACACACCAAACACCATCTTTTACTAGACCCAAAAGTTATCTCTAGAAACTTGTCTCTCACTCTGCCCAGCACCTCACCCCGCCAGCCCAAGCCTCCTCCACCTCCTGCCAGCTCTGCACATGTATCATCCCCGGATAAGTGATCTCACTGCACTGCATGAGACCGGAGCAGGCCCCCGCCCTTGTGAACATCCATCTCCACTAACCTCCCTGTGCTCCCTCGAACCCCACCCCGCTCAGCCATAATCCACTGGGACCAGGCCCCTCTGCTCTTTGATACAGATATACATCTGACCCCTCTAGCGACCAAGAGGAGAACACCCGCCATAGCCCTAATCCCAGACACCCATATATTCCTCCTAAAGCTAACACATGTCTATCCGTATCATGAGGCATCAGGTAGATGAAGGACCTCCAAGACAGGTATCTGTGTCAGGACACAGGGTTTATGGATGCCAAGGTGCCAAGGGTACAATGTAGCTATAGAACCTGTTAGTGAACTTAGAAAGGATACCTATTCGAGCCAAAATGTATGATGGTCATTGTCTCATGCCCTCAAAGTCTGTTATTCTAGTTTTGACAATCAGGGAAAGTATCAATTTGCTGGCATGGCCTTGACCCCACAGAGATGAGCCCAGGTGACCCACGTGCTGAGGGAGTGACACCCAAGCAACCGCCAATCCAAAGTGGCCAGCACCTAAGGATGTATGCTATAAGAATGTGCCTCACCAATTGTATCATAGAATTATGTACTTATAGCTTAGCGTCATCAGTGACGCGTTTCCATCTTATAATGTGCTATCCTTGTAATATTTGGCATAGAGTTCTCGGCATGCACATTTTATCTTATATAAAACTTTGTTCTACTTGCAATCTATCTCTTGGTCTCATTCCCTAGTGTTGGGTGGGTCCATTAATCGAGGTCATGGATATTGTGTAGGGGAATGCGTGCCTTCATTTGGTGACCATCCAATGTGATATTCCTCGACGTCCCCCGAACTATGGCGAGATCCATGGCTTCCGCGGAACGGCTGACCCCCACCTACGGCTGACCAGTCTCAAACAAAACCGCGTACGCAGCGAGGAAGGTTTTGTGGGTCCCGGTTTTGCGAATACCCAACTGCTCGCCAAGCTGGTCCATGATGGGTAGGCCCCTACTTGTGGATAGACCGTGAATGGAGGCTCTTGGAATACCACGGGTACGTGAGTATTGATTGAAAGGGGAAAATAAAGGAGGGAAAGGGGAAGGTATGGAGCAGATTAATTAAGGGGAACATGCAAGGATTGGGATGAGAGTGATTGAACAGAGCGTTTGTTGAAAACGAAACGATTTCCTTTTTTCATGGCATTTAGGTTTTTATAAAAGTGCATGATGAGAAAATAAGAGGAGATACGGGAACCTAGCTTCGAAAGGGGATACAAGGAGGCGCCATGAAGCACTGTCCCAACCAGTGCTGGAAATAAGTGAGGAAAAGGAATAAAAGTAGGAGCCTTGTATATTTAGTAGGCTCGGGAAATACTAGTTATTATTATCTTTACTATCCTATAACTCTGGTGGAGGTAGGCCCAGGAGGGGCAGAGGTGATGTGAGTGTTGAGCATGAGAGAAGGGACCCAAGGTTGAGTAAGAAAGTGGATTAAGGACATATGCTTTATTCTAGAGTGTTTTATGTCTGGTGTTCTAGATATTTTGGTTGGTTTGTCCTGTTAAAATGTTTAATGATATAAGTTTAATGTATTTGATGTGACAATGCATAAGTAACGTTTCAAAGTAAAGAATTGAAAACTTTGATTGATACGTTAGAGGTAGAAGTGTCATGGCAGAGAGGAAATAGGACAGAAAAAGAAGGTCCTTTAATAAGCATGGGTCTAGATACACCACTCTCACACATTTGTAAGCATCTCCTCTCCCCTTGTACAGTGATTGAATAAAGAAATATCATGGGCAGTGGGTAACAGAGATAAAGGGGCAAGGGTCACCTCATATCTGGCCAGAAGAAGGGTCTTTTGATAAGGGGATATTGGGCAATGTAGCGACTTAATGGCAAAGTACAAAGGAGAACAACTCCAAAATAGATGAGAAGTGCTAGATTTGTGGAGGATGTTCGAGGAAACACCCCCTACAAATAAACAGGAAAAGGAAGTAGAGCCCACCGTCGTGCCAAACGACAAAGGAGGAAATAAGGGGAAAGAAAGGGAGGAACCAAAGAAAATCTATCCATTACTTACAAGGCCTGCAGAAGGGTATGCAGACCCAATGTATGTGCCAGGGACAAGTGTGCCCGTTACACCGGTGACCCCACCACCTCCACCTTATGTTCCATCAAACACAAATCCTGCCCCTGCAGGGCCCACCCCTCGAGATCTAGAAATAGGGTTAACATCCATCCAGGCAGAACTGGCCCAATTACGAACACTGTGCGAAACAACATTGCCTTGTCTGGGGGTGGGCAACCACCATCACAACGCCCACTAACGAGTACCTCTGCATTACCGGAAGATGAATTTCCTTTTTAGAATAGACAGCACACCAATTAATGCAGTACAGATAGAACCAGAAGGTGGGGTGGAAAGCATGGGATATGATACTGTAGTTTCCAAAAGAGAGGAGGAATGTTGGAGTGACTTTGACAAGGCCGATAAAGGGGCAGTGGGAAGGGTGCAGCCAATCAGGTGGGCTACTCCACAAGTGACGGCAACAGAAGAAGTCTGGGAGCGAAGGTTTCAGAACAGGTTAGGTAGAATGGCACTGGCAAAGAAGAAAGGAGTAAAGGTAAGTAAGGGGAAGATAAGATCAAAACTGCAGATGCCGCTCATCCACAAGGAAGCAGGATGACCCCATTATGTGCCTGGGGCACTGATGGATGAAGAAAAATCTCCTCAAAGCAGTACACCGCTTTCAGGGGGTGCAGGGACATGGACATATGCATTTGAGAAGAATACCACAGGAGATCCATTAGCAATTGGAGACGTTTAAAGCAATTTAATATCTGCTGTAGGAGACCAATCAGATTCTGTGTGGGTGAAGGCGGGTTTCCGGGAGTGACCATGGGAATTGACATGCATGACGGGGCATCCTTCAACAATGTAAGGGTGTTAGTATGGGATGCACTGCAGAAGACCTTCCCTGACTCCCCAGATTTATACTCTGTAATGCAATGCATCATGGTGGATGAGGAAGATGCTGCACAGTTAATTCTTTGGGTGCAGGAGCTGCGGCGGGCGGATACGTGCACGGCCTGTGACCAATCCACCTCCCTATTCTATTTCATCATTAAGCGAGGCCTCCCAAAGGAGGTGCAGCAGGCCCTTGATAAAATAGCTGGGATCAAAGCCAAGGGGTGGCCAGAGATACAAAGCATCATAGTACACCACTGCAGGAAGATCAAAGAAATGGAAAAAGAAATAGCTCAGAGGAGATTAGCGGATGAAGCAAAGCTTGTGCAAAATAAGTTAGTGAAGGTCGCTGCAGCAACTGCAGCACTGCCCTCAGAACAGCAGGGAGAAGAAGGGGAGGAGCCACTAGTGCTACAGGCTAGGATGTCAGTGTAATGGACAGACAATGGGCAGGAGTAATGGGGTGGAGAGGAATGGTACATGGGACCCCAATGGCAGGGAAGACCGGCAAGAGGAAGAGGTCGGTATCGAGGGCAGCAAGGAGGAGGGGGATGATATGGATATGGAGGACAAGGACCATGGTGGGGGTGGACCCGGACCATGTTGGTTGTGCAGGAGGTGGGGACACTTTACAAGGGAATGGCGTATTCGACCTGTGGCCAATTACCAGAATACTCAGAGGTACGGCAGCGAACAGCAGTATGGACATCCACACCTGGGTAGCCTGCATGGACTCCTTACTGGGTCCTATAAACCAGACGGGCAACCCGACAATAGGCCAACACCAGGGTACAATACACTGAGACAACCTCTGCACTGTGTGCAGACATGCTCCACCCGTCAAAATCAAATTACAAACATGCATGCAAATCCATTCGCCACTACAGCTAATGGCTCACCAGTGCTTTATCAGGGCACGTGTGTACTGAGTGAAAAAAATTTCACCTGCCCAGGAATTAATACTCACCCAGAGAGCACTTGCGTGTCCAGTCCTATTCACTACCTTACGTCCAGACGAGGAACCACTGGTGGGGCAGAGATAGGAAATAAACAGTTCATCTTTATGGTGGACTTGGGGGGTGGAGAAATCATTTCTATTGTCTATGTGAAGGTGATTTCCCGTTATCTGGCAAAAATCTCGAGACGCAAGGATTCCCTGGGGCTGTGGTCACTGTTCCTTACACAGAAGAGTTAGATGTTAAAATTGGAGGGAAAACAGTCCCCACACCCCTGCTCTATCATGAGAACTCACCTGTAAATTTACTGGGATGAGTTTTACAAAGTAAACTTAATATAACCATTGAATTTACAGACAGAGGGATAGTATGCTCCGCCCTAGGCATGTGTTGCATATGAGCAATGCTACTAATACAAATGATATCAAACGAAACAGCTATCTGAATCGTACCAACCACTGAAGACATGTTTATTTATAGCATCCAAGTGTTAGCGAAAGTGGTGCCAGAGATCACACATAAGGAATGGAGAGTGCCCTCTGATTAGTTTTCCGGCCAGTGGCTACCCCCGAGATATTGCCTGGCACAGTTCTGTCTCTCGAATTGCAAGGTGTACTGGTTTTCAGCAAAACCTATTGTGGTGATTGTCCTGGACATGCATGGCTGTGAGCGGCGGACAGTATTATGTATTGACCCCAACATACCACTGCGAGATTTGACGGATGAAGAGCTGTTCACTGACAATGACACTGACGGGGAGATAATAATGGAAATCTGCATGCCTTGTGACATAATTCAAAACAGATGAGTAACAAACCCCCTCATGGCCATTGTCAGTACACCGCCATCTTTTTGCGATGAAGACTTACAGCTAGTGCGACCAATTTTGTGGACTACGGACCCCCTATGATGTAGGGTTATTAAAAGAAGTAACCCCAATAAAAATAAAGCTCGAACCAGGGACAGAATTGCCCAGAGTAAAACAGTACCCCTATCAAGAGAAGCTGAACAGGGAATGAAAGACACAATACACACACTTTTACAACAGGGCATTATTGTTCCCTCAAACTCCCCATGCAATACCGCAATGTATCTGATTAAGAAAGGGGAAGGGGAGTCGTGGCGTATAGTGCAAGACATTCACCCACTTAATGACATTGTCCAAAAAGAGTTCCTTCTTGTTCCAAACCCGCCATCCATTTTGTGTAGCATTCCAAAGCAGGCCACGCACTTTACTGTGATGGATCTGAAAAACACCTTTTCCTCAGTGCCCCTCGATCCAGACTCTCAATACCTTACAGCCTTTACCCTAGGGGGGAAAAGATACAAGCACTGTCGACTGACCCACGGATACTGCAAAAGCCCAAGCATCTTTAACAGAATATTGGACGAAGACCTCAGCAATATTGCTGTTCAGAGCACCATCATTCAATATGAACATGACCTCCTAGTATGTAGCTAGCGAGAAGAAGTGTGCAGAAACGACTCTGTTACCCTAGTCACATTATTAACTCACAAGGGGTACAAGGTAGATAAAAACAAACTGCAATACTGTTTAGCGGAAGTATTGTATTTGGGCTAATTGATCTCGAAAGATGGTAAGAGAATACTACCCGATAGAGCAGCAACAGTGTGAGCAGCGGCCAGGCCCCACATAGTAAAAGACATGCAAACTTTTCTTTGCATATGTAACTATTTCAGGGTATGGATTTTAGATTATACTGCCTTCACCCGACCCCTTTTGCAAGGACTAAAAGAAGCCCAGAAAGAGAACAGAGCAATAACATGGAGGCCTGAAATGCATACTACTTTTACAACACTAAAATAACTGATATGCACAGCCCCCATCCTAGCCACACCTGATTATGAACAGGAATTTTTCACAAATGGAACACTATTGACTGCAGTACTGACACAAAAACATCCTTGTGCATCAAACCACTGGCATACTACAGCGGTACCCTTGACTCAGTAAAGCAAAGCCATTTCATGTGCGAACAAGCACTTGCAGCGACTGCCTTTACCATTGAAAAAAGTGACACAATTGTGATGTGATGCTCTGTCAACCCGGCAATCCTTTCTCACAGAACCATGCACTGTAGAGGATATACAGACACATGATTGTGCCACTTATGAGGGAGAAGGGGACAACATTCCCAAAGTGAGTGAAAATGCATTGAGTAAGGGAGAGGTGTACTTTGTAGATGGATCTGCATCCATCTGTCCAGAGACTGGCAAAAAGCATGTTGGGGCGGCAGTAGTAAGGTCGGAGGAAGGAGAATATGAGGTACTGATACAGAAACGATTGCCCATGCACTATTCATCCGAAGCAGCAGAATTGGTAGAATTAATTGAAGCACTCCATGCAGCCAAAGCATGTGCGGTAACAATATATTCCAATTCACCATATGTAACCACCACGGTACATGCTGGACTGTCTAGATGGAGAAGAAGAGGGTTCTGGAGGGTGGATGAGTCCCCCTTGCAGCATGCACAATTATTAAATGAACTGATCAAAGTGCTTGCAAAACCCTTAGTGGTAGTACTCGTAAAATGCCAAGCCCACACCAATAATAGTGACAAAATATCACTAGAGAACGCAGCGGCAGATGCCGCTGCAAATCACGCAGCATATTTTCAAAAGGAAACATAACAGAATGTTAAAAGGAAAGGTAGAAGAACCCAAGGAAAACAGATATAATGCACTCCCAATAACACAGATAATAGACATCCAAAAGAAAGCACCACAGTAAGAACAAGAACTCTGGACAAAATGAGGGTGCACGCAATCACCCACAGATCTCCTATGGAGACAGGACACAACAGGAAAGATAGTGATGCCAGTAGAATTATTGCAAATAGCATTCCAGCAGCTGCACTTTCCTGCTCACACCTCAAAGCAGCATGTAGCTGCAGACCTCCAGGAGGATTGGTTCATCCCGAACCTCCAGAAATACCTCATTAAATTCACTATTGAATGTGTCACATGTCAAACATTTAATTCAGGAATGACCCTAAGGACACTGCGAGGAACACTGCCCCGCCCCATCTGACCTTTCTGTGAACTGCACATCGATCATGCAGACATGGGAGAGAGGTGCAATGGGGCAAGGTACCTAATAGTGAATAGTGGTGGTCTGTCCCTTTTCCCACTGGGTGGAGGCAGGGCCCTGCACCCACCCAGACACGAAGTGTGCATCAAAATCTTTAGTAAGGGAAGTGTTCCCACTTTGGGGCATATGCTATGTCATAACCTCCGACAATGGGGCACATTATGGGAATTACCTTTTCAAAGAAGTAACTACATAACTGGGAATAAAACATAAAATGTGTTCAATTTACAACCCGCAAGCAAATGGGATGGTAGAAAAAAAATCAACAGCCTCCTTAAAAGTAGGTTGTCTAAACTTTGCCACACTCTCAAAAAGAACTGGGTCTATTGTCTTCCACTGGCCTTATTCCAGCTGCACACGCAACCCAGAAAGGACCATCATTTGTCCCCCCATGAAATAGTAACTGGTAGACGTATACAAACGCCATTGCACACAGAACTGAACAGTATTAGAAGAGGAATTTAAAGAGTACCTCACACAGCTCACACAAGCAGCACAAACAATTGCTAAATAGACAGTGCCACCATTCACCAGGGAAAGTGAAACTGACACTTTGACAGCCTCAGTAGACAGCCCAACAAAACCTCTGATGCTTTGGGAATTGGTTTACATTCACAGCGTTGTGAGGAGGTGGAATGCTCCAAGATTTCATGGCCCTTATGAAGTGATATATTGCACATCTTCAGCAGTAAAGGTGAAATACCTGAAATATTGGATCCACCTGTTGGATGTCAGAAAAGCTATGGATAGTATAGTACCAGAAGTGGCACAAGAAAATGAATGTGAAGTAGCAGTGCCTTAAAGAGGTATGAGAAAAGGCACAATACCAGGAAGATAATGGCATAGAAGTGACACTGCATTTGAGAAAAACATGTATATAAACAAGTGACATATCAATTTATATATATATATATTTGCAAAAAGAGGGAAACAACCAATGAAGTTCCTCCCAAGGAGTTGGCACTCACAGAGGATTAAACGTCAGAAATGCTCCTTAAATGATGTAGCCAAACAAAGTATCCAGTTTTATTTTGACATATAGTCAGAAAGAAGAGTAAAACACAGTACAACGCGTTTCAGGGAGGTTCTGCTGCTTGTTCACGTACTCAATATATATATATATATATTGCAAAACAAGGAGGAAGAGGCGAACCGCACTCCCGCAGGCACAAAAACTAGTGCCAGGTTCAGACAAAAGTCGGACAAAACACAACGGACACAGTAGAAAGAATACTGGTGTCTTTAATGTTTACAAAAGGATTTAAAAAATGCATTGTGCAAAACCGAATGCACAACACACAAGCAGCACATAGAAAACAAAACAACAGCAGGACACCTAAGGGCATATATTTATATGTATATGTGAAATATTTCTCCCTCTCTATGCACTACAACCTCTCTCTCTCTCTCTGTCTCTCTCTCCTTCTTTACACTTTGTTTCCATGATGTTGCACGTGTTCTGTCACTGTTCCCATCTCACCTTAACTGAAAGTATGTTTAACACATTATATCCCACTCTGTAGGTACTACAATGGGGGAAAGAAGGCCACTTACTGCTTCTAGAACTCAGTCAGATAGCAGTAGGAATGACATAAGCGCCACTAGGACATATTCATGTGATTGCAGCCTTTAATTTACGCCATCATGTTCTCTATAATATTGTTGTGTTTAGGAATGTACTGGAGTATTTCTTTTATTGTTGGTTACATACAAGAAGGGGGAGGATGAAAATTAATAGAAGAAGGGGGCAAACTAGTATGGGATGGGGTGAAACTAATACGGAACCACAATACCTTCTTAAACCTTACTACATTACACAAGAATCGCACAATGGTGTCACTACAGCATGGGCTACTTGCAAGAAATGACAGTGAAAACATAATTTATGTACATGATGGTTATTTGTCTACCCCACCATTGCTTACAATGTCACAAACCCACTGACAGACAAACAGAGACCATACCTCATATGCCAAAAATGTGTATATTTTGTCTCCTACTGACATGTCAGACGACCTCCCAAGCCCTCAATACTGGTAGTTTGGTAATGATACCAATGTAAAAGTGAACACAGGTCTCTTCCCTATTTATCATCTGCATGGTTTTCATACACACAGAACATTGAATGTTGTTAGCCAATGGTACAAAGGGTCATTGACTGGTGGTAGAAATGAATTGACACAGACGAAAGAGGCAAATAAAGCAATATAAATATGATGCATATCATGGGTTGGGGTTGGATAAGGTAGAGGATCTTCGTCATCCGGAACAGTCTAACAAGTGGTACTCTGATATGAGCACCACAGTGAGACAGGCCACAAATGGCAGCTATGTGTGTTCACTAATACGTCATGAACGCCTAAGGTTTTGGTGCTACAAGAATCTCCCCTAGTTGAAGCCCAATGTCTCATTCATCTCGCACTGTGTAGAATCAGTAACACCTTCCAGGCACACACAGTACAATTACAACTGCATGCTCCTGATGAGAGCATATGCAAGAGGAAACCTAAAGAAGCAACATGCTTTAAAGAGCCATTCTTAGCAATAAAAGGAACAATGTTTGCTGAAAATAAATGTCAAGATACAACGTTAATGTGCAAGGCAGAAGCGCTCCCTGGGCTGTCAGACAAAAGACTGCAATGGATGGAAGATACATGCGCTCAGATATGGTCCCAACACATTGCAAAGTTGACATGGGTCACTGCTCTCTAAAAAACCAATAAAGATACAGCATGAAGAAAAATACGAACTTTGCCTTCACTTGGAGGGAAGAGTACCCATGGGTTCAAACTCATGCTGCAACAGAACCCTCATCATCCCTGACATGCAAAAAGGAACTTGCGGCCTTGATGGACCATTACTGGGTGTGTGGCAACCAGGCATACTTGCACCTCCCGTCCTCATGGAGGGGCTACTGTGCTCTGGCAATGCTGCAATCAGCCCTGCTGGTAATTCCATGAAACACATCAAGGGGCAAGGGGTGCCCAATCAACTGCAACCGGCACCCAAGATCGCGACTGAAGACCCCCCCATTTATGACATACTATCGGAAGACAAGCTACAGGATAAAGTGTCGCGCAAAAAGAGAGCATCCAACTACTTCTCAAAAGATTCTTCTGACCTCTTGGCACAGATCCCTGAAGAATACAAACTCTTCAACTCAGCAGAGAAATGTTTTGCATCACTAATCCCTAGAATCCAAGCACGAGCAAATGCCAGAGGACTGCAAATAATCGGCTGGTAGCTGATCCAACTAGCCAACAACACAGAAGAAGGATTCAAAGTCATCAAGGTAGAACTAAGAGCACCTAGGCTAATGACAATGCAGAACAGGTATGTGCTCGACCTGCTCACAGCAATGGAAGGTGGTGTTTGCCGAAAAATCAGGAGCACATGTTGCAGGTTTGTGCCTTCTTCAGATGCTGAAAATGGGACGCTTTGCATTTAATATCTGCAATGCATGAACTTGGAGTGAAATGAAAAAGGAAGGCAGCATCCAGAACAATGACTGGATCAGCATGGCGTTCGACTGGGTGCCCTCATGGCTCGGGACTGCAATGAAGCTACTGATCCCCATCATTGTCTTCCTCCTGCTGATCTTCTGTGTGTGCCAGTCTGATGCGGTGCTGAGGCGGTTCCTAATTGTGCGATGATGATGGTGACTATAGGCAACCAAAATAGAAATTGGAAAATGCCTCATGATACTAGGAAAGCCCAAGTACAAACAGGTGAGAGTGATGAACTGAAATATCTCATGGTTGCCCCATACGACACAGGGGATGTAGTGGATAATTTATGGCATACAACCATCAAACAACCCCAAGAGCTAGAAAACTATGAGGGGGTGTGGTTGACCTAGCAGGGGATGGGGGTTGTATTTATATGACATGTACTCCTGAAGAATATGCACAGCAGGGAGAGAGTTTAAAAAGCATGTGCCGCACCTGGATGCCAATAAAAGGTACCCCCGCCTGGGATGAAGCAGTAAAAAGGGCAGAGGAATGTAGACATACTGGGAAGAGTACATGTTACTTCAGGACTAACGAAAGGGGGGACTGTTGGGGAGAGGTGGTCTTTTCCCACCCCTCTCACCATTCCCACATGGTCAGATCTTGCCTATGCTGGAGGGGGGGAGACGTCCCCCTACCTACTTACACGCGATCTGCATTATTACCCTCCCATTACTAACAAAGAATCATGCAACCAAGTCTTATTGATGCTCAGAAACTCCATTTTGTGACACACCAAACGCCATGTTTTACTAGGCCCGAAAATGACCTCTAGAAACTTGTCTCTCCCTTTGTCCAGTGCCTCACCCCACCAGCCCAAACCCCTCCACCCCCTGGCAGCTCCGCACAAGTTCTATTCTCACAGAAGTCCAGCCATTCATTGTTGCAAAAATTTGTACCATCCCCGGCCAAGTGATCTCACTGCGCTTTGTGAGACCGGAGCAGGCTCCCTCCCTTGTGAAGATCCGTCTCCACTAACCTGCCTGTGCTCCCTCGACTACCCACCCTGCTCAGGTAGATCAAGGACCTCCAAGATAAGTACCTGGTCGGGACACAGGGTTTATGGATGCCAAGGTGCAAAGGGTACATTGTAGATATATAACCAGTTAGTGAACTTTGAAAGTATCCCTATTTGAGCCAACGTTTATGATGGTCATTTGTCTCATGCACTCAAAGTCTGTTATTCTAGTTTAGACAGTCAGGGAAAGTATCACTTTGCTGGCAAGGCCTTCACCCCGTGGAGATGAGCCCAGTTCTGAGGGAGTAACACCCAAGCAACTGCCAATCCAACGTGGCCAGCAGCTAAGGATGTATACTATACTAATGTGTCTCACCAATTGTATCGTAGAATTATGTACGTATAGCTTGGCATCATCAGTGACACGTTTCCATCTTATGATGTGCTGCCCTTGTAATGTTTTTCAGAGCGCTCTCTGGGCAGCAGAGTTTTCTGCGTGCAAAATGCATCTTATATAAAACTTTGTTCTACTTGCAAACTATCTCTTGGTCTCATTCCCTAGCATGGTGTGTCCATTATTCAAGGTTTTGCATATTGTGTCGGGGAATGGGTGCCTTCACAACACAGTTCAACAATACCAGGGGGAATGACTCCCTTTCCCTGGCTTTTCTTCTTTTTCCTGTTCTGGCAGACCTAGTTCACTACACTGCGTGGTACTGCCATGAAGAAGATAGTTTAAAGCCTTCTTCATTCTTATGCGTGGATCCCAAACCCAGCTTTCCTAGTCCCCTTGCTTTGGCGAACCTGGTTCACTACCCTGCCAAGTATTGCCATGAATAAGATGGCGCAGAAGGCTGCTCATTATTGAGTACGGGTCCCAGACCTGTCTTTCATCACTGTTCAGCCCTTCTGATATCCCGCCAACCGCCACAGTACCCCTTGTACCTGCAGGGCACTTGCTGGCACTTTCCGGTTGGTTGTGGCCTCCTAAGCGTCCCCTCTCGGCTTCGGCTGCTTCTCTAGCGGCTGCGGTAGCTCCGCAGCGTCTTCTCCTTCTAGGGCCGCATTTCTCCAGCTGACTGTGTGTTCCAACTCCCTCAGTCGGCTGGATGTACACTCTTCCTCCTGTTTCATCGGTCTGTCCATGGAAGACTTGTCAGGGCTGCCTCTGCCGGCAGACAAGTGCCTTGGCTCCAGTTCTCCCTGCTTGCCCTCACTTGCCGGCTTTGAATCTTGTGGTTCCTCCAGGAAGGGCTTCTCCCTCTCTTAGATAGTACTTCATCTATTTCTATTTGCTTCTCGAATGGGAGTTAGAGAACCACTAAAAGGCTTATTATAGGTTCAGGAATAGTTGTTAGGGTTCTGCACCTCCTCCTCATCCCAATACTTGACATTGTATTCATTCTGGGCATAATTTGCTCTTCTTCGTCTCAGTATGACCCAAGGATGTTTCTATTGGGTAGTCCCTACTCTTCCTCGTCCAGGTGAAAGTTAAGTACTGGGTTTTGCAGAGACACATGGTTTTCTGTGGTATGGGAGTGAGGGATGAGAAGGTGGGCCTCTGGGAGGTAAAGGAAGTGGACAGAGAGTGAGGAATGTTGTGCCACATTGTACCTAGTTGGTCATGTTTGTCCCTACTAGAGGGGGAGTCTCTCACCATGAGATCATCCCACTTAGTACCACGAGATCATCCCACTTAGTACCACGCCCATGGGGACTGTCGGTTAGCGGCTTCACCATCCTGGCCTCATGGGAATCCTGGCCTCATGGGAATGCGCCCCCCCCACCCTCGATGAGAAGTGAAGACGTCTAAGAATTCATCACACCTTCTAGATGCAAAACCTGCAAGGACAGGTGCAAAAAGCACAGAATACTTCCCCAAGTGGAGGTAAACTTTCAAACAGGGGAAAATGTGGCTTGCCCCCTGGACAAATGGGAGAGATAGGATAGGTGGGGGGCTACCCAAACTAACTGGACTTGCAGAATCAATAGGATCAATAAGACCATCAAAGACAATGGGGATGCAGGGCCTGCATGGAGTACAGACTCACCTGCAAGTGTGCAATTACTATAAAAAGGATGGACAGAGCCCCCCTATAGACCACAGATATGATACTTTCAGGGCAAGCCGTGCAGAATAACACCCAAATGTTCCCATGCAGACAGCCATGTCCCTTTCTCTGACATGAGTCAGGGAGCCCCAACCCCTTTTTCTGAATACAAAAAACTAACTTTTGCTGCATACACCCCTCCCTGTCCCTAGATTGATCAAAATATATTCTGACTAAGAAAAAGAGGGGGGTTCCTATGTATCTCTTAATACAGATAGACCAGCCCATATGTGCAATGTAGTGTAAATAGAATATTGGTACCCTGCCTGGTAGACACAGAGGACAGTAAATCAGTCTGCTTATGAAATGTTTCTCTGATGTCAAGGCAGTGTACGGAAAGCTTCCCAGATGTACAGATATTCCACCTACCCTATTTCGTAAAGGCTGTATGGATATACAACACCCCAGTCGGGCACTCAGTTTCTGAACTCCTTACGATCAGATTAAGACCTATCAAAGACACTCATGCTTTTCCGTGAGTCCCTCAACTCTGGTTACTTTGTTAGGTAGGAATCTCTTGTACAAGCTTAGGCGCACCATATACCCCTACACCCTGTTTGAGGTATTCTTACATTGTCCCCATAATAAGGCAGAGGCTGTTCCTGCGGCTCTACATGTGGTGTCAAATCAAAAATCATCACGTGATGGAGAGCTCCCAGATGATTTGAAGGCACTCATTAATTCCATACCAGATTGTTCTTGTTGTCAACCCATGATAATGAGGTTGGATATGTTCACACTGTCTAACCTGTTGAATAAGGACAGATCCCTTTAATAAACTACTCAGCCCTTATGAAATTGTGTATGGGAGACCCATGAGACTCCATTTCGACCTGTAAAATCTATTGATGTTAGCCTGTATTTGATTGATGACAAATGATTGGGGTATGTGAAGAACCACTTGTACCCAGATACTCTCTGCTACGAGGTGACTTTGTTCTGTTGAAAATACACCAGAGGAAGTCAGCTTTGGCTTTGTGTTGGAAGGGGCCAGACCAGGTTCTAATGGTCTCAAACTCTGCCGCTAAGGTATGGGGGCACCTGGCATCCCCAGTCAGTCAAAGATTAAAATGCCTGCTCTATGCATCCCGGTTGTGTTAATTTCTTCTCCTGGCTTTTAGTGTCTCTTATGTTTCTTCTTCGAAACTAAGAAAGAGCTGCACGGTGAACACATCAGATGTGCAGTCCTGGCCATGGTATAAGAGGCGATGTATAGGTCACTGGCAGGGAGGAGCATGTGACCTTAACGGTAGTTGGGATTCTCCCAATGCCAGCAACGTGCCCCTGAAGTGTCAGCCCATACCCATGTGAAACATACCCTAAATCGCTGTCTGAGGAGGATTATCTCTGTGCTTTAAACACTGAGTCGTAATCCCCAAAATCTACCCCACCCCAAATGTGTCCGAAAAGAAGGAAACTATTGCTACTAAGCCAACCCCAGCTCCTGAAATATAACCCAAACCAACCCATGTCACTGACCAAATGGCCAATTGTTACTGTGTTTTGCACTCTAAATTGGGAAGAAAAGAAATCCTGAAGACAAGTTATTACTACCACTATGTGATGAATACAATGGTGATGGTGAGAGAAACGGTTCAAAATGTCAATGAGAGCAGTAATGTCGACACAGTCACTGGGGATCATTACGAGTTGGGCGGTATACGGTAAAAGAGGCAGTAACGGAATTACCCACCACAATTATTGTTCCGGCAAATTATGGGTTGACGGTGGTACCATCAATGGTATTATTGCCAATAGCACAAAAGATGTATTACAGTCGTATCACAAGTTGGGATATGGTGGTAATACCACCAAAATTGGGTGGTTATAATGCCAAAAACATCACAAAGAGAGGTGCCACAAATGAAGCCACAGGTGCACCCAATCCACTCAAGAGGGCTACATAAGGCACACACATTCCCCAAAGACACTTTCAAACACCATGCTGACACTATCCAATGTGAGCTGGGACATGCAGCTGCTCACACTGTTCATTGACCTACATAGGCAGGAAAACCAGCACAGGGCACAGTGCGAAGAGAGAAGGAGAAGGAGGAGGACAAGGAGAATAAAGATGCCATGTAAGGTGGTGCCCAAAACCCGGATCAAGCCCTCACCCTGGACCCTGACTGACAAGCATCTGTTCAACCTGTACCGGCTGAACAGGGAGACCATTGCTGAGCTGCTCACCTTAATCCAGGATGACCTAGAGAGCAGGATAAACATAAGAACATGTGTACCCCGGCTGTTGAAGCTTGTGTCCGTCCTGCAGTTCCTGGCCACTGGCACCCTCCAGCACACCGTGGGCATGCTGCATGGCATTTCGCAACCCACATTTTCTATAGTGCTTGTGCAGGTGCTGGAAGCCCTCCTGCACCACATATCCCAGTACATTCTGCTCTCCACATCTCTTAAACCCTAAGAATGTACTGCGCACCGTCTTCCTCATCCGCCATTGTGCACTGTTACTGATTGCAAATCTGGGGTGTCTGGGAACGTTCGTCGTAGTGCATCCCAGATATGTGCTCTAATCTTGTTGAATGATGCTCCATCATGGGCATCATCACTCAATGTTACTCCTGAGTACTCCGCTTTGGTCCACACTGTCTCTGCTTGGTCCCCAACTGCTGCCGCCAACAAGCTCTTGATATCCCTTATTGCTAAGGGTACTCCTGCTGTGTTTTTCTCAAATGCATAGATCCATTTCCCAGCCCCCGCCATGAGTTGGCGGAGAGCCTTAAGGAGATTATTTTTGTCCATTTGTGCACAGGGCATATAGTGTGGTCGCCCCGGAAACCCTTGTGTATCAGTGACATTTGCATTTTCAGTTTTCCTTTCCCGCCCATAGTCACACTTCCTTTTTTCCGTGCTAACGCTATCCTGCCAAAACTTTCTCTTAACTTTCCATCCCACAAACTCTCTAGCCTTGGTGTGGCTTGGGGTGCTTGTTTGGCACCTCCCTCTTCCTCTTCCTCCTTGTGATCAGAATCACTCCATTATTTCCTCATCTCCTCTTTTGGATCCTACATTCTCATAACCCAGGCTGTCTGTTTCCCTGTCACTTTCTACATGGACGGTTCTTTTCGGTGCGCTATCTATCCTGAATAGGAATTCCCCATGTTGCTGTGGGGTGGCCCCTGCACCCTCGTCCCTGAACATGCTGCCCTTAGCCTGGCTAACTCAGTGCGTGTTGAGGCCGGTGCCACCTCTAGATCTCTTGCGCTCACCCGGCTGTGCTTGGTGTGGCCACCATCATCCCTGATGACACATATGTTGGGTTGTGTATCCTTCCGCCGGCCGTGTTGCTAGCGGATATATCTCCTTTTTAGCTTATACTGTCTTGTCGCCCTCCCCTGCCCCTGTCTCCTTGTTACTGTCCGGTGTCGCCCCCTCTCCCTTCAACTCCTCTGTTTCCAGAGGTTCAAGACTTCCCTTCTATTTTGTTATGGTATCCCCTTATACTTTGCTGTCAGGAAGATGGACATAGTTTCCAGCGCACATCTATCAAAAGATCTTGTATCTGGCCAGGAGTGGGGCATTCCCTCCCCTTTAGTCTCTATTACGCATTGGTTGTGATATTTATTAATCTTCACACAATACAAGGGAAAGGCCTTACATATATGTTCTAAGGCTCTATCTGTCCCCATGGTCGTTCATGGCATGTTGAGGCTACGCCTACTCTACAGCACCACAGTTTAAAACAAGGCTTTGTTTCAAAAACAGTTAAAGCATATACAGGTCAGTCTGATTTCTAATACATGTCAATACTGTCAATGAACTTCACAGAGAATTCAACAGTTCACTTTCCCCCCTCCTGCTATTCCACCACAGAGGTTCTTTGCACACTTACTACACACTCTCCAGATGCACCCCCATACGCTTACCATACACGCACCTCCTGGGCCTCCTCCATACACTTTAAAGTACACCAACAAAACAAACCAAAAAAACAAACTAAAACAATAACCAATACTTTTCCAGAGCCCTCTAATTATATGGAGCTCCTATGTTTCTCCTTATGTTACTCCTGCACTGGTCAAGACAGTGCATGTGGAGCCACCCTCTCCCTTCACTCGAGGAGGGTCCCGTATTCCTTTTTTCTTATCCTTAATATCCTGAAAAAAGTCAAATTAAAATGACCAAAATGAATCAACACAATCCACAAACCAAGCACACTCTCAATTTCATTCATTTCGTGTTCACCCTATTCACACTGCTCCATACACCAAGCCATACTTTGTTATCCCTTGCAGGCTATACTAACCAGTTCACTTTTTCATGAAAGCCTCCACTCACAGGGATCCACAACAGACCTGCCCCTCTCCTTGGGGCTGCACATCCCTCCAACGAGCAGGTGGGATTCTGCAAAGATGGCTCCCACAAGGCCACTCAGCATACATATTTTGGGACCAGTGACCCTAGGTGGGCACGGCCCTTCCGGAGAGTCCGCCTGGATACCGCCGCAGGTACCGGGTGGTCAGATCACATTTCAAGGGTCACCAAATGAAGGCAATTCCCTGTTAACGCACACTCCAAAGTGAAAACAACCCTCTAGGGGAATAGACTAGGAGATAGTTTGCAAAGATAACAAAGGTTTAATTGTACAGAATACAAATATCAGCAATGAACTCTACTGCTTTAGAACATTCTGCATCTCCACGGACTGTCAAGGCTTTTTGAGAGACCACAGCGTCAATGATGACATAACATAAAAGGTCTAAACTGGTACAGTTGATTCGCTAGACATTATATATGACCCTAATCCATAGGGGATACCAGGCTACAATTAGTTGGTTCTTTCGCCATCGATCATCCTCACATGGATCTGCTGGGCTAATCTTGGTCTCAGGTGAAGGTCATGTCGCTCATAAAAAACAATCTTTCATCTAAATGTACACGCTAAGCTTCCTACTTCATCATTATGGAATGCACCTGGGCGGCTTGCGGGATGGTGCCAGGGGAAGGGAGGATAAAATACAGTCTTACTGACCCACACATTATGGGCTTCGTTGATACCTCTCCTCTCGCACCCAAGGTCTACACCCCTGCTTTTGATCTATAAAGTATCCCTCTCTGTACCTCGTGTTACAAAGGATGTACTTATGCTGAGGGGTGAAAAAGTTGCGCAGGCTTAGATCTTTTATGGTCATTTGGTTTATGCTAAGACAGGGGGGTTCCTTGCTTATCTTGGAATGCAGGGAAGTGGGGGTCGGGTCAGTTGTGTGGAGCTGGCTTTGGGCTGGTCGGGTGGGTGTTAGAGGCCTACTGGCAAGTTAGTGGTGATGAATGGGCAGAGTGTGGAGCCTGGTGTTGTCTCACGCATTACTCCACAAGATACTAAAAGTTTGCAACAGTGAAGGGACATTGAGGAAAGCGAACTTCTGTGGGAAATGGCTGCGCAGAGTTGTCCTGCCTTAATGATGTTGGGGCCTAGTGAAAAGGTTCCATGGAGTTTGGCGAGTATAGCACGATCATGCAACCCTGTGCTTTTGGCCTAACTACAAAAAGTCGTTTCTCTCCATTTGTTTTCTAGTGCCACGCATCTACTGTTGGTGCTACATTACTTTTACATTGGGTATCACAGTGCAGTTTTCTACCCCCTTAGACACTACATCACTTCATAGAAGGTTTGCCTCACCTGGAAGCACCTAGGGTGGTGGGATATACTAATTTCCATCCCAACAGTTTGAACCAATCAATTACACTCACTGGCCGTGCAAGGACTACAGTTACATGTTCCACCTCAGGAGCATTATTGCTGCATTTGTAAATTATTCTGAAAATTGAATCAGCAAAACATGTCGTAATGGGGTGTGTGGAGCTGGGTCCTTTTTATAGGGTCAACTTGGGTGGCCAAGTCCACAATTATGAGGCAATTAAAACAAAAGCTTTCTGGGATTACTATCTCAATGCTGATTCCATTTCCTCCCATATAGCCTTGTTTCGTGTATGGTTGCAAAGTAAAAACCTCTTAGGTTAATAATATTAAGGTACTACCGGAAGGAAGTTGACTTCCCCAGAAGGTAATTAATATTAACATCAGAATTATTGGTGGTTTTGGAGCATTTTAAGCCATATTGAAGTTCAAAGCTGTGCCTGAACATGTATATGATGTTAGTATGATGTATGCATGGCCAGGAAATGAACTTATATGAATTCGCAATATGAACTCTGATTAATATGGAAATGTGATGTTTGCTAGCCTGTTTGTTTGTTTTAAGTGTTTCTTATGTTGTAATTAAGAAATATGTTTTTAATGTTGTGCTTTTATGCTGTCATTGTTATATGAATTGTTTAAAGTTCAATTTGAGCAAATACATAATAATAATAATTATTATAATTATTATAATAATTATTATTATTATTAGTATTATGATTATTAAATAAATACACATAAAAATACAAATAGGCCTTGCCTGTTAACAAGCCAGCATTGGCCATGGTGAAAAACCATTTGACATGCCTTTATTCAGGAAGTACCAATGCATTGGCCTGACAAAAAAAGCTATACATGAACCTACAATGTGTTCAATAGTGTCTGCACCTGGAAAATAACATTAATGGAGAGGAGTGAACAAAGAGCTACAGGCCCCGGTTGACTGAGGGTTCACAGGAGAGTGCTTAAACCTCTAGTCGACCAACATGATAAGAATGGCATGCGTCTGAATGCTTATGAGAATGGTGCATCTTTGTGTGTTGTGAGCACAGTTGCAGATGCAGACTCTTTAACCCTGCACAATGACCAGAAGACTCTAAATGACTGACAACGTTTACAACTGTATTAAACATGCATCAGGCATAAATTGGGACCAAAATAGTGGTGAGATGTGTTGATGAGATGCCCATTCAGGTGGAAAAAAAATCCACGTGTAAAAATCGTGCTTTCAATTATGATAAGTTTCTCCTTTTTAATGACATGGTAGAAACAGGGATGTCATTTAGGGGTCACCAGGGGACGCAATTGTGACCACTGAGGTCTCCCTTGCTACCCCTACAAATTGAAGCTTGTGGGCTGTGGTCAATGTCATGTGACTCCTTGGTTTCTAGAGTGGCTGGATTACTTGTTCAGGCTTCTTTAAAAAAAACCTGGGGTTCCACAAGTGTAGCACTTTGAGCAGTGACCCTAAATAAGAAAGAATAGGAATAACAAATAATTTGTCTTTCTTGAATTTTATACAATAATTGCTAGACTCATTAAAGGTTTATTTCGGGCACACTTCATAGGGTGAGTCACTGATTTAGTCTGTTCTTAAACACCTCAAATTCACAATGCAGACAAAATCCTCCAACAAGCATTTAGAGTAGAATAAGCATCTGTTTCGTACTATGTATTGTGCTTTTCGCAAGTTGCAGTTATAGCATGTTTTTTTCTGCCAAAACATTTGGTGATCCATTCTTGTATGAAATGTATATCACGTTACAGTGATATTTTAACCATATTTTTCATAGTGTACTTAGAAACAATGCTATGTGATGCCACTTCCTGTTTTGCCAAGGGGTAAACAGTCATGATCCATCGCTTTCCATGATGTCACTTAGGGGTGGGGTCAAAAGACATCCCTTCCTGTGATGTAATCAGGGGTCAAGGGGCATGTGATGTCACTTCTGCTACCCCCGGCATTTTGGTGAAATGACATCCTTGGCTAGAAAGGAGTTACTATGTGCAATATTGCCTCTGTATCTAAATACTCAGTAGGACAGCAGTGTGCGTATTGGTGGAAGTAGCTAATGAGATGTAATATTTTGTGTGTTCCCACAGATATCTGTTTTGCATTGTACTGGAGATTTGGTTGGGTCATTGTTGGATTTGTATGCATATTCCAGTACCTTCATGTTAAGGTTTTAAGCAATAACACACCTTTTACTTATGTATGTAATTTGTCTATGGCTTTGGCTAATAAATCTTTGAGATAGAAATTAAAGAAACGAATTTGTTGCTGCTGTTTGTCTGAATAATTGTCATTGTTTTGGGAGAATCACTTCTTACCACTGGTTCAGCATCCCAATGTCTTTTTGTGCCTGTACTGCTCCATATAAAAATAATGTAAGACATATCATGCTGCCTTTGTGTCCAGCTGAATGCACACCCATTGCGCTCGTGCGCTGCTGATAGAGTACTTGCTCGGTGTTGATCATTCTGGAAAGCCACGCAGTTGAAATAATTCATTCTCACTAATTACTTTGTTGAAATTGGCAAACCCAGCGTACATTAATGGAATTAATGCTGAACTCATAAATGCTCCAGTGCTGAAATATTAGTAAGGACGAAAACACCAACGTCATTGCTATAGACTGCTTTAAAACGTGTTAAACGGTGTTGATTCTCATAAGTCCCATGCAATTTGCATTGAGAAAATATCTCATATTTTTCGGTAAATGTTTACACTTTCTGAGTGCCCGTTGTAATTAAACGCATGCGACTTTCGGCATGAATTCTCAGACGCTTTTGCTGAAAACATCTGCTCTCTGATACCTATCAATATTTGACTAGCATTTTTCATTTTTAGACATGATGTTGACGGCTTTGTGCGTTCAAAGAGTGCACACAAACACACACTTCAGTGCTGTACACAATTCTATTACCGTCCCTCTTCAAAGCAGTGAAAAATTCCCAAATCAGCAAATATGTATTCAAGTGCATGAACTTTCGATTAAAAGTAGACATTGATTCTGCAAAAAATAAGATTTTAAAAAAAAAATTATAATTTTCTCTTCAGTTGCAGTGTTGAGTTTGGCATGCCCGTGCCAAAAACGACAAAAACCGAGACCGACGGGATTTTACTGCAGGTGAATCCTGACCCGGAAGTGAAATTGAGGAGATCCAGGAAGCGAGCAAAGAAAAGAAGCAGTATGGTGGTTGTCAGTGAACAAACAGGGAAAGAACATCCCCTTTCCGATTCGAAACGGGTGAGCCAAATGATGAAAACATCCAATTTGAGTGCAAGAATTCCATAATTCACAATGTCACATGCAAAGGAGCTTTTTCACATCTGCAAATAGTAACCTCACATTAACCATGGCACGTAGCACCACCTCGCTTTTACACGCCCCTTTGGCATATCAAGGATACAATAGGGACATGGTTTGTGTTAGCCTTTAGATCAATTGCTAATTTCCCTGCAATAAAATATTTTGCTTGGTAAATAATTGTATGAATACTTTTTAATAGCTGCTGCCAGTGATCCTGTCCCAAGTCTAAAAGGATGATCTTCCTGGCAGTCTGCTAAACTCATATGATGACTGCATCAGGAGTCAGCCATATCTAGTCCTGAGAGATGATGAATCAAAGCCATCCTGTATAGATTGAACTATTTAAATGAAATAACTATTGAGGGACCACATCAACTGCCCCAGGATGGGTTTCTGAATATATCAGAAAAACCTTTGATTATCTTGTACTACCCAAAGATGACCCCATCACATCTTCAGGATGATTCCATGAGAACTTGAGAATGTATTGTTAGTACTCCAAGATCATCCCATGATAACTTCAGGATTGGTTGTGATGATTAAAGGATGATAGTATGACAACTATTGGATGGAGTGGCATTAGTTCAAAAACATTTTCGGTCAAACTCTGAATGGAGATACCACTTACACACCCTTAATGCATACCACAACATACACCATGCTCTGTGTAACAAAGCATTAAAGATGAATTATATAATGTAGGAGAACATTTTTTTCTTTCACAGAAAGTCTTTATATCATGTGTCACAGTTTTGCACACAAGTTAATTCCCAATAGTTCCCTTTATGTAAATAACTGCAGCTTGAAATGTAGACACTGTTTGTATGATCATTTCAACAACTTGCTTCCCCTGTTGCAGTGCTTCTTTAGTTAGACATGTGAAGGAAGTTGTGTTCTTATAAATGTGACACTTTCAACCACCCTTCCTTTCCTCCACAACACTGTCTACTTCTCAATCTAGCAGCTCTCCAACCCATTGTAAAGAGAAACAGCAACCCAAAACCCAAACGATAAAAATAATCCAAGAGATGAAATTATCACCGCACCTCTTTGCAAGGAAAAACAAGGTTTATTACCTGCAAAAAGGTCTCAGACAGTCCCGTAGAACAGAACTGACACAGAAGTTCTCACGCCCCAAGAAGTTACAGGTTATATAGCGGAAAACTGCAAATCTGCATACATAGGTTACAATGTTATCCCACCTACCTCATTGACTACCACCTATAGAACATGCTAATACCCCCCTATTGTCCCTGGACCGATTGGCCACACCTTATCTAAACCCATTCCGCTAGACACATGGTCCACTACATCGTTACTATTGAATCCAGGTATGGGATTGGTTAATGAAAGTATTGACACATTAATAAATTGTGACCGTCAAGTGATGTGCACCCCTCTGATCCAGACATGATCAAAGTAAACTGGGGAGACCAACTCTGCTTTGATAAGACAGTTGGCCTTCTCATTACACCAGATTTGGCATCTCACACAAGCTGCACCCCTGACCTTGCACTAAATGTATTGGCATCACCTCTGATCCTAATATCCCAAATCACAGAACATTCCAGACATGCTCCCCCAGGTGCCCAGTAATGACCTGACCAGGCACTGCTCTTGTGTCCGAATTTCAGGGATTTATTTGCTTCTAGTTGTGCATCTACTTGTAATTCAAATGCGTTGACCTCTCCTTAGGTGGGGGCAGTAGTCCACTAAATCTTTACCCTGGCCTCTTGGCATCACAAACCCTCATGCCCTATCCTATTCTCACAAATGTGTCCTTCAAAGGGTGCATCCCTATCAGCTCTTCCAACAGCTAACATTCCATTCCCATCACTTTCAGGCCCCGCAGTAGGATACAATTAGCTTTTTATCTGTGCACCATGGTGTCTCTGACCTTGGCTTCTCTCCTGGGGGACGGAAAGGGAATTTATCTTGGAACTGAGCTAAATAGAACCACAGCTCCATATCAAGGCCTGAGTTCTTTTCTGTTCATTTTCTACTAGGCCTTAACATCCAATATCGCTGTACACCTGCCATGTTAAAACACTAACCTCATTCCTACTGCAGTATCTTACTGACTCTATCTTTCAGCTGCTTCAGCTCTTTCCTCACACCTCACTAAGGAACAACCTTTGTATACAACTACGACACACCGGGCCTATGCACTGCCCAATCCATAACACCTGCAAGTGCAACATTAGTACATATGTTTCTCTCTCTATGTTGCTATACCTAGGTATCTGATATGTGTTAAAACTAACTACAAATGATATGTGTGCCGTCTGCCTTGCAAAATATCACCCTGCTCATGTAATACTACGTGATAATAGGTTTTCCTCAGCCTGAAACTTTTTGTTTGCCTGGCTGGGACACTGTATGTGCAAGCCAACACCATCTCCTCTAAACTATATTTCTTATCCTCCACTAAACCCCTCTCTCCTATTATGCTCCATCCTCTTATTCTATGCAACTACCTCTACTTCTCTACCAGCCCCTGTCTCCTCCCTCTAAGGACCCCACACTGGTTTTTCCCCATTGCAACCCCATTCCTCACCCCTTCTTCACTAGCCCACTCTCCTCTTCCTCCACCAACCCACTCTGTTCTTCTGCAAATCTCCTCCACCCCATATTCTCTGATCCTCTGCCAACCCGCCTCTCTTCTCTTCTGTCAAACTCTTCAATGTTAAACGCTACTTCTCCCTCTCACTGTCCGGCCCCACTGCTAACCCACTCCCCTTCATCTCAAACCTGCACTTATCCTGCTTCTCTGCTAACCCACTCTCCTCCTTCTTCTTTGCCAACACTCTCTCTTCCCTGATTACCCACTCTTCTACTCCTGTGCTTTCCCAGTCTACACCACAAAATATCTCCTTCATTTTCTCCCTTCTCTTCACCAAGCCCCTTTATCCCCTCTTCTTTCCATTCCCTCAGGCCCCCCATCTCCCTTCTGTCCTGTAAATCCTGTCTCCCCTCTCCTTCAATGTAGTCTCCCCTTTAAACCCCCTACCTCTTTCTCTGTAACAATGTCTATCCCTTTCAACTCCAAATCCCCTTCCTTATCTTCTGCTCCAAATCCCTGCCCCCTCTGATCAAATGACCATCCCTTCTCAAGCCACCTCCCCTCCCTTTCTCCACTTTCTTCAACCATCTCTCTAGTCTCACTCCTCCAAACCCCCTTCTCCAATGACTTCCTCTCCTTTCACCTTTACTCTTCCAACTCCTGTATACAATCTCCCCCTGCACTGCCACGCCATCAGAACCCTTCCTCTGCCTAGCCCCCAACTCTTCTTCTCCACTAATTCCCCCAATGTTCCTCCACCAAGACAGCCCTCTCTCCTCTGCCAAGAGACAGTTTCCTCCTCCACCTTTGCTAAGCCCCCCAATCTCTGCCTCTACCAAGCTCCCCTATTTCCTCCCTTTCACCAAGCATTCACCCTTCTCCTCGACCACCAAACCCTCCACTACCCACTACCAGCTCCCCTTCTTGCAACCAAGGACCACCCATACTTAGCTAAAAACGGAATACTACCCCCAAACACTACTCCCCACACTCAGCCAAGAACCAACTTGAGGACATACTCAAATACTCCCCCACCCATTCAGCCAAAGGATCCTTTGGCAATCAGCTGGATGCCCCCTCACTCAGTTAACATGCCACACACACTCAGCTAAGAACACCGCTCCGGGGATTCACACCCTAGAACTAATCCCAATAACACTGCTGCTATCACTATGGCAAGGAGCCCTTACTAGAATCCAGCCAAATGTTCCCCCACTTGCACTCAGCAAGGACTCCCCACATTAGCACTGAGCCAAGGGCTCCAACCCTCTAGAACTAGCACTCAGCTAAGTACTGCACATCCTCAGCCTGAGCACTCAGCCAAGACAATGTATGCCCATAGCACTAGCAATCTACCAACGACTCCACCCCCTAGCAGTAGCAATTCACACATACTCAATCCTCCTGCACTTATACTAAGTCAAAGACCATCTTAAATGTAGAAGTAGCACTCAACCAAAAACCCGTCTCCACTAGCACTTGCTCTAAGCCAAAGTCGACCCCATCAGCAATTAGTCAAGGACGCCTCCCTAGTAATTCACTTGTCCCAAGACTCACCCTCTGTAGCACTACCAGTCAGTCAAAGATTTCACTCCTAGCACTACCACTCAGCTGGGAACTTTTTCCACTAGGACTTATCCAAAGACTCCCTCTCTAAGGCTCAGCCAAAGACTAGCCATCCCTAGCACTAGCCCTCAGCCAACAACTCTACCTCCTAGCACTTGTACTCAGTCAACGATTCCACCCCAGAGCGCTCACCCAAAGACTCCCCCTCCCTAGAACTCATCAAAGGATACACACACACAGACACACTCAGGCGAAGACTTCCCTGCACACTAAGCTGAATACTCCATGCACAGGCCCAAAACTCCCCCACACACTCAGAAAAAAATCACACCACACGTTAGTCAAATATATGCCCCATAGCACTCAGCCAAGAAATGCCTCATAGCACTCAGGCATGGACTATCATGCCAACATTCAGCCAAGTACTCCCCACCAATTCAGCTACAAGAACTCCAACACACAACACTCAGACAGTGACTCCCACCCCAACCACTCTGTCACCCAATGTATCTAAACACTCAGCCAAGCACAACCCTCCTCATCTCCACAATCCCCCACCCAAACAATCTTGCACCAAACGCTGATCAACCCCAACACATTGTTCACGCCACCAATGCCCATAAACTTTCACAACTAGCCTTCAGAACCCCACCCTCTTACCCACATTGGTGTGCCACAAACTCAGTGATCACCTCAAACCCTCAATGCTGCAAAGTACAACAGGCTTTAAATGGTGTTCTGTAGCCCAGCCCCCACCTAAATCCATCTCTGCACAAAGGGCATGCTTTGGTCAGCCGAATGAAATCTCCCCATTCATCATCTGGGCACTATGGCAGACAATGCGTGCGGAAAACACACATCTAGCAAAGGACATGTTGGGAGCTGCCTGCAACCGCGGGGCATGCTGGGAGTGGCAGGCAGTGGTAGGGAATGCAGTCAGATGATACTGGTGTGTTTAAATGTCCAGTGGCAGTGTGTCCGCTCCTACGGTGTTCAGTTTTTTTTATTTTATAAAACCATTTTTTGTTATTTTTCTTTGAAACAAAAGGGTACAAAACAACTAGCAAAATGTAACAGTATATCACCACCTCCCAATTAAGAGTCCATTCCATATTGTACTCATCGCCCATATTATAACAACCCCACGACTTTCCACAAACTCAGCCGGCCTCCCAGTGAACCCAATCCCTATGGGTAACGTCCCTCCGACTCTGTAGACATTCCCGGTGCCCCCACTCCCATCAAACCCATCGTCACTCGTCCTCTAGTCATTTGCCCCAAATTTTAGGATGTTTCTGGGGACAACCCCGTTCTCGGTAGATATTCTGTTTTCAAGTTCACAACATTGGTCCCTTCCCTTGCTCCATGCCGCTGGGTGCTCACTTTTTTAAAGCTGCTCTAGTTGAGATATATATACAATTTTACTTACAGCTGAGCGCATGCATGAACGCCACTCTGACAACAAAAGACAACATGTGAGTCCACTGCCTGCAAGAAGCGGGGCAGCAATGAAAATTGCAATTTAAAGTGTAACTGAGAAACAATGTGCAGTCGAACTTTCCGCAATACAATTGATAGACAGTTTTCTTTCAGTATACAATTTTAGCCAATAAACAATGATTTCCTAGGCAATTATTCCTTCATAAAACACATATCAGAGCACGCAAAGGTTTTGAAGGTTTTCAGATTGAAACCTTTTGAATCATGTACTAATTTCAGGACTGCATATATTGTGGGTAATGGGTCGGAGCAGTGAGAGTAACCCAGCAAGTTGAGGGACCTTTGCTGAGATCACACGTGCCTGTAAATCCTATGCATTTATTTCTGGAAAATGGCCTGTAAATATTTTTACAAATATTGGGATAAACACTGCCACTATACCCTCGAGGTGGGTTACTTGTACCACTGTCATCCACATTCACCCTAGCAACCCCCCTCCTCAACCTCACCCTAGCACCCAACATCACCAAACCTAGCCACAACCTCCCCTTAGTCTCAACCACATCCCAACACCAGTCATAGAAGTCCACTACCCAACCCCCAGCACTTCACACCTGAGTCCCTGCTACACAGCACCCACCCCAAGTATCTTAGCTCAGTCCCCACCACCAAACAGCACCCAAGCACCTCACCACAGAGCTCCCATGACCAACCCTCAGCCCAGTGCCCCACCACGTATCTTCACATAGCACCTCACCCCTTTGCCCCCCCACTGAACCTCATCCCAACGCCGAACCTCACCAACCATCCCCCAGAACCCCCTCAATCGTAATTTAGCACCTCATCCTAGTGCCCAACACCTTAATTCAGCACCCCCAGCACCCAGAAAATCCCAGAAACTCATGTTTCAAACTCGCCCTAGCACCACCAACATTCCACCTCACCCCACTAACTTCAACACCGACCCTCACCCCAGCACCTTTCCAAAGCGCCACTCCACCACCGTGACTCACAAGGTGTTTCTGCATCAGGGCTACTTTGCGGTTGCTGAGTGAAACATAGGAATCGCACGTGCATTGTCCGAAGAACGAGTATGGTGCAGTACAGAGATACCAGGAGCGGGCAAACTCCCAGGGTACAACGTCCTTTCATCGTGGGATGGTTTTTTGCGGCGTTTTTTACCGCGATTTTTTTTTTCTCAAAAAACCCATCAGATTTTTTAGAAATTGGGGGGTTTGGGATAATTCCCCGAAAAATTCTTTTAAAAGAAATCGATGGGGTTTTTCGTAAAAACAATTGCGGTAAAAAAAAAAAACACGAAAAAACATCCAGTGATGAAATGACATGGAACCGCTCCAAGCTACTGTTGACTTAGTGTGCACAAGTCAGATATTAAACACTGTTCAGCAAAAATGCATACACAGATTGGAATCCATATGTGTGGACATAAGAGACATTGAACAGTAGAGAGGAGCCCAAACATATTCTCCTTTTTTACATTTTTCAAAGCACTCAGCTGCTGGGCAAAGTGCCTCCATTCCCATGACAACAGAGACTATGGACTGGCAGAATGAATTCCCTAGGTCTCAAACCACGTTCCGCCTGAAATTAAATGAAGGAACAGTGATGGAAGATAGGAATAGGAGGGTTTCCAAATAAACAATCATTACCCTTGAAGGCCATCTGTGCATGGGTCATAGTCAGTCCTTTCACCCTCGTGTCTGCCTCCCACTGTCCCTTAAACAAACTCGACGTGTCCTGTCTCCGTGCAGTGCTATGTACAACAACAATAACATAGAAAATACAAATAATTATCACCATCAATTATGTAAAGTGATTGCCAGTCCTCCTGATGAGTGGGCAACCAGATGCATTAGTAATATGAATTAAATGGATAAGGGCAGGTCATGCCATCCTCAAATGATCAGGGACAGACAGTTTATGGTGACCTCTTGAAGTAATCAACAATTCATCCTGGAATCGGCAGCAACAATTATTAAATACCCGTTGGCTTTAAATGCATGATGATGTAAGAATGACGTATCCAGTAGTTGATGTTCATTGAACAACTTCAGGTTGGTCTCTAATCCTTTGAATCCCGGATTTTAGAGGTGCCACTTTCAGCGAGTGTAGACTGCTTAACCAGCAGCTCTGCGCATGCCCGGGAATGCAAGCTCATACATACAATGTCTGTGTGGGGGTTGGGGGGGTTTGACATGGGGACATTACTGCACATTGCAGAATCAAAGTTTTTAAACAAAGACTGCAGAGGATGTGTGACACACTGTGGCAAAGCCAATAAGCCAACGAGGACAAGCCAAGACTGTGTGAACCTGCACACAAAGCCAAGAAGCGGACAAGGGGAAGCTAAGTGAAGGTGAATCTGTACACAGGGACACATACAGAAGAACCTGTGTGGGCTTAAGACCCTAGGGTTCCTGGTTGTGCAACCTGTGATGGGTGGACTGTGTGGTCTGACAACTTTGCCTAGACCAGGGAACTCTCAATTTTGAAAGCCAAAGACATTGTGAAATAAAGTAAGAAGGAAAACTCTAAGTGAACTGTTACTGCAATCCGGAAGGAGCGTTAAGTTGACCTGGAGTTGTGTTGAACTTTAAAAACCAGAACAAAGTATAAGTTGCTACATTGAAGTCTTGGAGAAGGAAACCCTGAGACTGGAGGAACTGCAGATGATGTCTACAGAGCCTCAATCCCCTTTTATTTGGAACAGTGTTTCCTTGAACTTGGGGAAGGGAACCCCAAGGATTGTGCGGAATTGTGTTGCTTGGAACTTGAGAAAGGTAATCTTGACTTTTGTGGAACCTTCTTGAACTTGGGGAAGAAGAGATGAAAAGGAAACAAAGAGTTAAAAGAAGCTCAGAACTTTGTGTTAATCACCATTTAATGATTTATTGACATCCCTACACATTGATTAGCTTTAGTTGTGAGTGCAAGGATTGGCTTTAGACAAAGACAGACTTTTAGGTGGAACTCTTTGACTCAGACTTTCATTCGCTTCATTCAGGTAGCAAAATCCCACCTTAGCATAAGGCATATTAGGCCTACTACCATCCTGACATTTGAGTTAATAAATCATTTCTTTTTGAACTTTGAATCTGTTGTCTGAGTCTTGCTTCATGATGCCTTCACAACTGTCAAGCGATACTGAGGGCGGGAGCTGTCCTCCGGTTCACACAGTGCATATAAAAGTGTGTTGGGGTTTCCTGCCTCCTTTGTTAGCTTCTGCAGCCAGGCACCACGGAGGCCTGCATTAATTAAACTCTGATTAGTGTGTAAATGCTGCCATCAGCTACATGGCTCAACAAAAGGACAGGGTGCATCAATGGAGTCTTTGTTAGGTCATTAGGCTGGCCATGGCAGGTGGAATTTTTGGCCATCCCCCATCTGGAGATGCATTGTGTACTCCACTGGTCAGATCGCAACTAAATATGATGAGTGGGACTGTGCCTGTAGGCTGTTCCCACCCACAGTACACAGGTCTTTGCGTATGGCGTGCGATGAGCATAGGTACATATGTGCTGATTATTCCCACACATTTTCCCGGAGGTTGATCTACCATCATTCAATTTAATTTAAAATTTCCAAAAAGCACTGGTGATCGCACACCCACCATGCGGATGGTCGAGATCCATATGCAATGATCAGTAATATTTTTAGTAAATCCACAACTGCAATACCCCTCTACTGCCTGAACTGACCCTGCCTCCTCCACCTACCCTCTGCAGCCTCCTACTGTGACAGTGGCAAACCCTCCCTCAGCCATACCCCCTCCATTGCCATCTTCTCCCCTGTTGCTGTGGAAAATCCACCATCAGTCCTGCATCCTCCCCTCTGCAAAAGCTGTCCGATTGGCTGTGGGCATCTGGCACCTACAAGGCCCCCAACTAAAAGAAGCCATCATTTACCTCTGAAAACTCCACTTGGTAATCAATATGCTCAGCCCCCACGATGCCTGCCCCATCTTCCTCTTCCAATTGCCTTTGCTGTATTTTTTATTTAATTTCTCTTCTTCTTCAGAGGTATTGGCACACAATAACAACATTGCCAACTGACAAACTATTGCAAAGAAATTGATTCATAATGAGTTCTCAGATACACAAAGGAAGATGTCTAAGAGAGTATGGATTCTCCGATTCAGACACAAATCCGTCTTTATTTAGATTTCACAAAAAATTGTGAAAACTAAAGACAACAGGTGTTTTTTCTGGTTTTTTGCTGGGGTTAAATGCAAAGTATGGGAAAGAGATTAAACAAGTCACAAGAGGCCTAGTAGGCAAACACAGAGCCAAATGCAATGAGGCACACAGAAGGCAAAATGCATTGTCAAGAATGATCAGCAAACCCATGACATCTAATAAAGCTTGCAGGGTGAATGACCCAAAACCCAAACGATAAAAAACAATCCCAAAAAATGGATGCACTGTTTGCAAGGAAAACAAAGTTTTATTACATGCAAAAGTATCAAACAGTCCTGTAGAACCGAACAACACGGATCTATTCCCACGCAAAGATGTTAAATCTTTTATAGCGGAACACTGCAAATTAAAAAATTGTACATAATAAAGATTACAAGATGATCCCACATTCCCCATTGGCTAACACCTATATACAATTCTAATTACCACCTGTAGTACATTACCTTATTGGTCACGCATTATCTAAGCACACTCCCCTAGACATGTGACCTACTACATCATCGCTATGAAGCGCAGGAGTTGATTAACTACCAGGTACATTGTTACCATGATACATTTCTCCAAAGAGTAAGATATTCCTGACCATCACGTGATGTGCACCCCACCTGCAGATCCTGATCAAAGTGTGAATAGCGAGGCCAACGCTGCTTTGATAACACAATGGGCCACCTCATTAAGCCTGTGGCATGCACAAACAGCTCCCTGCCCTTGTAGATACATTTTTTTAGGCATCACCTCTGCTTCGCCCAGCCCAAATCAGAGTACAGCCCTAGCATGTCTCTCCCTTATCTCTGGGAACCCAGTGCCCATGAATGACATGATCAGGGACACCACGCTTATGTCTGAATTTCGCTTATTTATCGATCCCTAGTTTGTGGCGCCTGCAGTTCAAATGGATGACCGCTCTTCAGGTGAGGGCAGCAGTTCTCTAAATCTTCACCAGGCCTCTGGGGATCGTAGAACCTCATGCCCAGCTCACACGAATTCAACCTTAAAACGTCGCACCACTACCCTTCCTCCCAGGACCCAACATTCCTTTCCCAGCTCCTCTGAGCTCTGCAGGTGGACTCAATTAACTGTTATCGACACAGCTTGATTGTGTGTGACCTTGACAGCATAACTTATATGTGGGGGGAGGGATGGGGGACTTGTCTCAGGATCGAGTGGACAAAGCCACAGCTCCACGTTAGGCTTGTTGTCATACTATCACAAACTCTTCCTGTACCGTGCCTTAAAATCCAACATGGCAGAGCGCCTGGTACCTTACCCCCCGGAACTTGCCTTTACCGCAACACTTCAAAGACTCCAACTCATATGCCTACCTATGTCATCTATCTACTGGTACTTCCCTTAAATCATAATACTGTACACTACTGCTAAATGCAGAATACATCACCCTATCTTTAACCTACGTGAATACATTGCTGATGGCTATATGGTTTTTCTAATATGTGTCAAAGCTAACTACAATTGAGTACATGTGCATTCTGCTGCTCCCTGTGAAAACTGCTAGCACTAGGCCACCTGCTAATATATTTTCTGCAGTCTAAAGCTCTTCGCCTGACTGGGACGTTTCACTTGCATCCAAACAAGCACCTCTAAATGCCCTGTAGACTCCTACTCTTAAATCCAAAGTAAACTTGCAACGAGAAACTGAAAGTGATTTATTCTTCTAGTATAGCACCTGAACCTCCAAGAGCACATGGAATCTCAACAGGTCATTTAGGGCTCTCAATGGTTCTCCGTTCTCTTCGTTGATCAGAGGTTTGCCGAGACTTAATGGTCAACACTGGCTCTCAGTTGTCCGCCAATGTTTATTTTGCCACAATGTGTGTAAGAAAGGGTTAGTATGCTCGATTGAGTAACAGAAAGAGGTTGGGAGACATCAAAATGATGTTTTGAAGAGCGTGACAATGAATCGTCCTGACGCCGGCGAGGGACAAAGGAGTGCAATGTAAGTGGGGCAGGGTTTGGAGGTTGGGCGATATGCAAATTGAGTTTGGGGAAAGAGGGGAACGGGATTGCGGTGCTGCATTTGGATAAATTACAAGTGGGAAGATGACGGCCTCCCACTTCCGAAGATGCTAAGAGTGGGTGGTTTACCATGAAGTAAAGACCCCATTCTGAGCTTTCTGATTGGCGGGGAGGCCGACCCCCGACCCCCGCGAGAGCTAATATGTGATATTTAATCATCATCGGATGTATCACCGGTAAAGTAATCGTCCTATCGAACTTAACCACCTTCTGTGAGATGTGATTCTAACTCTGGTAACAGTTTAAGTGGTGATGTTCAGACTATGCCTAGGCGCTATGAAGTGCATGCTTCAAACTGTTTTGAACCTGCTTGGAAATATGCGCTTGTTTAATACCAATGACACCACAAAAGGTTAAAAAAGCAAGCACTGTAAGTTTGGCCCAATTACACCTACTTCAAATTGAAGCAGAACGCATAATTGACAGTGATGCGGGAAACTAACATAAATGTGTTTCCTTTTTTAGCTGTCGAGAAAGAGTGAGTTTTTGAGCGACACCAATCTCTCAGAACATTCGATCATTCCACAGAAATTCTCCGTGCTCAACCAAATGAGCTTTGCCAGTCGGTCCATGCCAACTATTCCAGGTGAGATAGCTTTCCACTGTTCAATTCACGTTTCCCATCGTGATATGTGTGCGCACCCTCTGTCGGTGTGTTCCTGCACAGTTGCCTGCGGAATTACACCAAGCAAGAACATACCATACACTGAAGCACCCAAAAACACAAACATGCTTATTTTAATGCGCCTAAAATAGAGTTTGTAGGAAGTTATGTTTGCACACAATATGTGTCTTCTGTCAGATATCCAAGGGAATCTAAAACGAGTTATTCCATTTAATTGTGGAAAACGCGCACAGATATATTGAATTATTGTGCTGCTATATGACATTACCTGTTCTGGCATTATATCACACCACTCAATCTGAGTTTAACACATTCCCAGTAACAGAGTTTCAAGGAAAGACGTGTTATTTTATGTTTTGTTTTGGCTCAAACGTTGGGATGCGCTGGCGCATTCACTTCCCTTGCACCACACACTGTGGTCCGAATCTGACAATCGTGGCTGCACTTTTCCTCCACAATGCACTATTGCATAAAACAGGGTGTAAACAGGAAGTGGGTGTTTCTGAGCATCAGGGTCCGCCTCAGGGCAGGGTGGGCCGGGCGACCGGCCGGGGCGTCATGCCCCCCACGGCACCATTAGCTCCCTGCCACACCAGCTCAGGGGAATCTTTCAAGGGCTCCACCGAGCTGGCGTTGTGGGAGAAGGCACGGCAGGCGCCCTTTTGTTAGCAAGGCTCATTTAATAACAATATGGTTAGCATCAGCACCCTATTCAGATGATTGTGGCCCCGCTTCGACGCCCTGCTGAGCATCACAGGGTGCATCTTGATTCCACAGTTGGAATGCACTTTGAAATGCAAAGGAAACAAAAGCAAACCTCCCTACGCAGAGGAACAAGCTCAGGGGACTGTGCAGTGCATGAGAACCTCATTACTGAAGTACACGCATTTTTTATTTAAGTGGAACTGCCACGGTATAAACCACAGCTGTCTCCCCTCCATTTCTACCCCTCACAATGAAGGAGCCCATAACGGTTGGGGTCCGGGGGCATTATCTTACAAGCATACCTCTGGCAGTAATGTATTCAAGATCACAGGCCAGTGCATTATTTGTACAAGTTCACAGTCCCCACAAATGCACTGCACACCTTTGTTAATAAGGTGACCTGAACGTTTCTTTTTTTATTTTCTTTTTTATTAATTGTTTATGGTCTACAATTTCTGTCTGACCGACATGAAAAGGAAACCTTTACAATTTCTTTTACTAATAAGAAAAAAGGAACATATTCCAGAAGAGATGGTAAATGAAGAAGTAAGAGAGAAAAAAATAGATGCGAGTGGAAGTTCTTGTTGTCCCTCAACATCTTAAGAAAACAATTTCCTTACCCCTCGTTGGGAGGGGAAGAAAAAATAGTTTTTGTTCCTCTATAACAAGTGTAGGGACTGTAAAAGATTCACCAATGCCGCTGTTAGATGGATCTCGTGGCCTGCTATTATTCTGTGCCAGTTGTTTTCCGATATCAGCCATTCGGGTCTTTCTACAAATCTTCCTAGTTTTTTTAATCGCAAGCCCAAAGTTCCCTTACACTCTATGAGCAGATGTTTTAGAGTTTGGTTTCTTGGGGTTGCACAATTTTTGCAGTAGATCACTGATTTTCCTGGCTGTTTCCGAAGGTTCAGAATTTCCCCTGTTAATAGAATGTTCATTCTTCCTCTGAGAAAGTTGTTTCTGACTTTTTCAACTGGACATTTTTCTAGGTACTTTGGGAGTGTACCTATTTTTTTGTCCACTGTCAGGAAGCTATTTATGGATATTGTAGATCTTGCTTCTTCTATAGTTTTTATCCAGTCTGATGTTACCATCTCTTGCTTTATTTTCAATGGATTTTCCGTCAGGGTTTCCATATTTGACTCAGTTCTTGATATTACCACTTTTCTTTTCTTTTCCAGTGTTTGCAGCATTTCAGATCTTGATTTATTATGATGCTTGTTGATGTCTTCATACAAAGAGCCTTTTTTAGGTGTTATAATTTCTCTATAGAAGGATGTTAACTTCCAATCAGCCATGCAATTTAGAGATTTTAAACCCAGTTCAAAGCGTAATTGTCCTCCTGATGCACACCATGGCAAATTTAGGGCTTTCTTCCAGATTCTTCCTTCTATTTTGTCCCAATTAAAGTTCCATAGTTGTGGCTTAGCTTCTATTCCGTATAGCAGAATTGGAACTATTTTGCTCAGGTAGTATTTTACCATTGGGATGATTGAGAATTTACAGAATCTGGTCTTAATTTTGATCAGGTGGGGGATTAGATCTTGGGCTTTGGAGGTAATGCCTCTCTCTACTTTATTTATTGCTGGGTTAGCATAGATCATGTACCCCAAGTATTTGAGATCTTCAACTTGGGGAATTCTTTGACCATCCAGAGTCCAATTTTTGTATAGTATCTTTTTCCTCGGATGTTTGAGTACTAAGATCCTTGATTTTTTAGGATTTATTATCAGCCCATTCTTCTCTGCGTATTTACCCAGGCCGTCTAGCAGTCTTTGCAACCCGATGGCTGATCTGTCCAGCAGAATAATGTCATCCGCATAGGCTAGCCAGTATATTTTTCTGCCATTTATGACTGGGCTTGCCAGTGCGGGCGGGCCCAAGTGTTCTCCTATATCTGCTAGGAACAGATTAAAGAAAGTGGGGGCTCCTAAACAACCCTGTCTAACCCCTCTTTCCACAGTAACTGCTTCTGAAAGATGGCTGTTGTTATCTAGCCGTACTCTTACACTTGTTCCCCTGTGCAGTTCCATTAGCATTGATAGTAGTGGTTCCGGTATTCCCTTTTTTCTGAGTTTGTGCCATAATCTGGTTCTATCGATCTGGTTAAAAGCCTTAGAGAGGTCTATCCAGGCTCCATAAAGGGGTATTTCTCCTTGGACCCTTGTTGTTTCACTAAGGATGTTTAAGAGGGTGGATTTTAATGATTGCAGGGTCCCAACACATGTTTATCACGATCAGGGCAATGTCTTCTGGATTTTCAGAGGCATGGATTTTGCAGGCCATTATTAACCCTCCTGCCTGCCTCCCTTTTGCTTTCTGGCTTGCTGGTAGGCAAAAGGTTGAAAATCCCTCTATTTCCATTGAATTCACTAGCCATGTTTCCTGAAAAGCCAGTATGTCCATTTTCTCCAGAAGATAGTTTTTCACTTCTTTTGCCCTGAACGTGCTGGACCCTCTTGTATTCCAGCTGACCATATTCAGTTCTTCCTGCCTAAAGGTTCTGAGTTCCTATGCCCATATTTTTCAATACTTGCGTCAGTATATCGGGTAGGGCCACTAGTTGTTTTTCTTGAAGTGATGTTCCCTTCTTAGATATTCCTTCTTCTTCTCCATTTGCGTCCTTTGAGCCCCTCCCTTCATTCCGGGCTATGTCCTTCTGTTGTTCTTGTTTGTTCGTCTGAAGTTCGGTTGATTTAGGATCGGAGGTGTAGATGGTTAGCCCTTCTTGTTCTAATTCTTTATTAGCCTTTAGAATTGCAGCACAGGCTTTTGTTGAGCTCAGTCCTATTTCTACTAGGAACGAATTAGCCCGATCTGGGAATTTCACATACTCTAGGTCTTCTGTGGAAAATAGGTAGAGATTTCAAATTTTTTTGGTTATAGATAGTATCACCATTTTAAGGGATTTGGTCTTTGCTCGCTTTGACTCCATTTTTAGCCATAATTTAGGTATTTTGAATCCTGTAGGGGAATCTTTTTAAGTGTCTGCGCTGCTGCATCCCAATTCATTTTTCTCTTCCACCCTTTGTTTTGTGGGTTCTTTTTCTCTCTCTCTAGTTTCTCTTGTTTCTGGTTCTGGTATAGTTTGGAATTTTCCATGTCCCAGGTTCATCACCACTTCGATATAGGAGTCTTTTGCATTTGAAATTGGCAATTTCGGTGAAATTACTTTCTTTTTTCGAATATCGGGGCTATTCTCTTTTTAAGCCCTGCTTCTTCTGTTTGTCTTTTAAGTAGTTTGGTAAAAATTGGAGCCAATTTCAATTTTCTTTTAGCAAAGATTCCCACTATCTCAGTCGGCTTGATTTGATTCTCAGTTTGTGAGCCTGCATTTACACCTGTTAATTTCAATGTGTTTGGGGCGTCTTGCCCTGTGCTTTCCTTTCCCTTCTGTCTTTGTGGTAAGCTTCCCAAATTGTCTTCCAATGCATTTTGCCCCTTTTTTGGGACCTTTTCAGAGGTATTTTACCCATTTTCGGGGGGGTGTTGTTCCCAGTTTCATGTGTGTTTTCTTTCATTACCTTTCCCCTTTTTTTGCTGTTTTTATTTCGTAACTTTTTTTCTTGTTTTTTTGTCAAGTGGGAGAAATTTTCCTCCTCCATGTTTTCCTTTTTTGGTTGTTTTTTTTTTGTGTTCCTTCGTCTCTTAGAGTTTTGGTTATTTGCCTCAGTCCTGCTTGTAATTAAGTCATCTCTAGGATCCTCGTGGGCTTCCTTTTGCATGTTTTTGGGTTCCTCTTCTATTTGATCTTGTTCTTCCACCAATTGGGCTGTCTTTAAAAGCTCTTCTATTGTCGATTCTGATAGAGGGGTGTCTTCCTGGGCGTCAAGATGTTGGATTTCAACCTGGATTCCTATTTCTTTTTGTATTGGTTTCTCATTCAAGTTCCACATAGCCTTCAGCATCTGGTCTTGATTCTTCTGCTTTCCCTAGATCTTTCAACACGGTGCAGAGAAGAGCTGTTTCTTTTCTGTGGTTTATGGAGACTTTTTTATCTCTTCCAATGATGGAGTATTGTGGTGTTTATTACATTGCTGAGGCCAACCATTGATGCTTCACATCTTGCTACTTCTTTGGTTAATTCCAAAACTATGCCTGCTTGGGATTGGACCTCCTCTTTTAGTAATTCGAAAACTAACACCAATGAGTTTAGAACATAGTTAAGGGTACTCAAGGTTGCCCCGCTTGTGGGGGGTTTTGGCTCACACTTTTTCCCTCTACCCTCTTCTGCAGGTCGTTGTTATGGGTCTCCGTTGGGGGGCTTCTATTGTTAATATCATTGCTTTCCCTCTCAACTTCCCTCCCAGTTTTCTTCTCACTTTCAATACTTTCTTGTGTTATTTGTTTTTCATCCCCTGATTTTTTCCCCATCTCATCCTCTTCGCTTTGCTGCATTGGGTCATTTATTGGGTATTCCACCAGTTCATCCAAGCTTCTACTTCTCATTTTTTCAAAATACTCTTTTATTTTTTTCTGTTTATTTCTGGTGGTAACTGTGTATTCCAGCCCTTTTTTCCAATGGTTTCTACAGTCTGACTGACTTCCATTTTCAATTCTCTCCTCTTCTGCTCTTGGATTAGGGGTGTGTATTTGGGCATCCACTGAGTGCTGGTTATTCATTGTGGGTTCCTGATCCCTCCTATCTGCAGGTGATCCTACAGTAGTGGAGAATGCCACTGGCTCCAAATAGGAGCCGTCTCACTCAGGTACTTTGGTTAGGTCCAGATGCGCTGTACTCCTTAATTTCATTCTAAGGTCAGACGTTGCCGGTAGTTGTGATTTTAAGAATCTTATGTTGTTGTTTATCTGTTTTTATACTTTATTTTATTTGTCTTTTACCTGAAATTGTCCCGGTATGATAGAGATCTTCCTTTTCCTCCGTTCCAGCCGGTTTGTAAGGATGGAGGGTGATCTTGTAATCGGGGGAAATAAACCCCCTATCAATCGAAGGTGGAGCGCCACACGCCACAGCTGCCAAACAGCCTAACAGCACCAGCCCTTCTGCCACCAGGGCTTATGCCGCAAGGGTGACAGCACAGTGTTTTTAAAGATGCCGGCAATGTCACGTGATACAGTCACGTGCTCCTCATCAGCTCCGCCTCCCTCAATACAGCAAGATCCCGACGCTCGCAATGCTGCTAAAGGGGGGTTTTAGCAGGCAGGTGCAGGCACAGTTCAGTGAGGTAAGATGCTCCTGATGCTCTGTCTGAGATTGCACCAAAGTTCTGCTTTCCTGAACGTTTCTCAACTCACACAGGTTAATGTGCAATATGTTGACGATTTGTCCCTTTGACTGTGCATAACTCCCAGCCACCTCACCTTCACACCTGCCAGTCCTGGTAAAACACATTAAAATGATGATTTAAATAAGTGTAGCTCTCTGTATGCTATAGTGAAATGTGGAAGTGTAATTTGATTTTCACAAAAATTATTCTATGCAATAGTATTGAGGCAATGTTTCAGGGTGTTTAGTTGCATTGCAATACTTCCATGTCCATCTTCACCTCTGGCTCAGGACCTTATCATACTCTTTTTCTGGGTCTGCCTCTACGTTTCCACAGCTATACAATAGCTGAGATACCAATAATCCAATAGTTACACAAGCACTGGCAATGCCTATGGTTTTGGCTTTTCCATAGACATGGGAAAGGCATTTACCAGGAACTACGGTAATGGTCTCAGCTGGCCATTAATGGTAGCAGAGCAAAATGGTGCAAGTACCTAGGCATATAATGTCAGTGTCTTGGAACTGCCTATCTAATACCGGCACACAAGCCGAAACTGTTGGCTTTCCAATGCTTGTTTTTAGCAGGACGTCAGTGAAGTATATGCATACTGCTTATAAGTGTCTAAAGGCAGACCTGGTAAAAACATCTTACACAAGTAGCACGTTTATAGCTCCAATTAAACCATTAACTGAGATTATTACATTGACAAAACACTGCCAGGCCCCTTGATTGCAAAGTGTGATTCTAGGGCTTGATAAGAGGAAGCTAGCTCAAAGAGATCCCAAGAGGGTGTGCTTTTGGCAGGGAGGGGCAGGAAGTGGGTGGGAATTGCAACAGGGATTAGCAGGCCAGAGGCAGTCAATGGGTGAGTAAAAATCCAATCAACACCTACAAGCATTGTGTCCCTGCACATGCCATCTTCCCATAGCAGCCTCACCTGAGATTTTTGGTTCTTACGTTCAGGCAAGAGGTAGGGTCTATCCTGTCAGGAAGCCACCCTGCCCCATGGTTGCACAGGAAGGCAAGGAGGGCCTCGCCGCAGCATGAGCCCTGAAATCGGGGAAAACCACTTCTGGAGAAAAAAAAAAGCACTAAGTGATTATTGAAGACTTGCAGTAGTCCAGAGCAATGTTCACAGGATAGGCAGGTCCACTGGAAACGAAGACTCAATATCCGTCTCAAGGCAGGGTATCAGACAGAGATGCCTTGAAGCCCCTGGATGACCCCAAGATATGATGGTTTAAACCAGACTTGTCCAACCTTTTTGAATGTGGGGCCGAAGCATTAACTTTTTGTCACCCAGTGGGCCGCCGAGCCAAAAGTCAACAACCTCACCCAAAGCAGTATGTTAAAAGACGATAGAGTGTGACCTTTGACACAATAGCATCACAGGCACTGATAGCTATGCAGTCCCAAATAAAGCTTTTGGTGCCAGGGTAAGTAATCAAAGGTTAGTTGCTTGTGATTTCTTTCAGTGTGTATGTGATTATATATTTCGGAAATAGTGGGGACGACCAAGCGTAGTATGTAGGGACGGTTTGTGGTGTTCACCCACCAAGAGTTGTTTTTCAAATAAGGTGCTTCCCTCACCTCATCAATTTCCTCTCATCTCCTGCTGTCCCCACCTCACCCCCCTTGGCTACCTTGCCTTCTCTATCCTCCTCCTCTGCCCCTCCTAGGGCTACCTTGCCCTCTCTCTCCTCCTCCTCTGCCCCTCCTAGGGCTCTTTCTCCTCTGCAGGGCATACCTCTGATCTGTACCCCTCCCTGGAAGGTCTTTAAGGCTGGCAACCTTCTTCATATTGCCACTCTCAACTCTTGCTCTGCTGTCAAACACTTCTCTGACATCTGCCAGCTCCTTGAAGAACTAGACCTTGATGTCCTTGGTCTTAAAGAGACATGGTTCCCAGCCAGCGCTGTCACGAGCTTTGACACTCTCCTCACTGATGGCTACAAGATCCTCTCCGCACTCAGATCCTCCCGGTCCGGTCGGGGCGTAGCCCTGATATTTCCTGAGTGGATTCCTGCCTCTATCATTCCCACTCAGACCTACTCCTCTTTTGAATGCCTGGTCTGTAGGCTCTCTCTCTCACCTAGCCATTCTCTTACCGTGGTTACCATCTACTGGCCTCCTGGTCAAATCACCTCATTTCTCTTTGAGTGGGTGGACCTCTCCTGGCCTCTACCACTCAACTCCTCCTCCTCAGTGACCTCAATATACATTTAGACTCTCCTTGTTCCTCCTCTGTACTCTTCTGTGACCTCTGGGACTCCTTCTCCCTGTCCATCCTCCCCTCTGGCCCGACTCACTCTGCAGGGCACACACTCGATGTCTTGATCTCCTCTGACCTCCCCCTCTCCTTCCCCCTGACCACCCCTCTCTCCTGGTGCGATCACTCCTCCTCTCCTCTCATCTCTCCCTCCCTCTCTTCCCCCCCAAGCCAAGACTACCCCAGCACTGCCACCTACCTTCTCGAACATCCAGCCCATGAAGTGTGTGTCAGTTGAGGCTTTTGCCACCCTACTTCCCCCCCTCCACCACTGGGCTGTCACACATCCTGACACAGCCCTGTCTCTGCTCCACTCTTCAATTTGTGATACACTTGATGCCCTTGCCCCTGTCATGAGGATCCATTTGAAGTCCAAAGCCAAGTGCAATTCCAGGTATGACTCTGACCTAGCTACACTTAAACATATGTGTAGGGCGGCTGAGAAGAAATTGAGGGCTTCTTGTTCATCCTCTGACAAACTGGCCTGTCGCCTGCCACAAAGGTAATACCGACTCTCTGTCCTCACCAAGAAGAGAGTCCACATTCAAGCTTGTGTCTCTGCGCATCTAACAATTCGGCTGAACTCTTTAAAATCTGTAAGGAGCTGGCCAACCCGGCTGCAGTCTTTACCCCTCCTGTTGCCTCCCAGGCTCTTTGCAATGCCCTTGCCTCTCACTTCATCTCAAAAACCCAGGACATCCTGTCCACCCTCTCAACTCTCAACTCTCCTCTCCATCTGTGCTTGCTGATCCTCCTTTAGCCACCCCCACCATCCTTCTGGTCCTTTCCTCTTTTCTTCCCTGACGAGGTCGCTAGACAAGTCCGATCTATGAAAGCCTCATCAAAACAGGTTCATCCCTGTTCCTCTAAAACCATCAAGGACCACATTGACACCTCGCTCCGGCCCTTGCTGATTTTTGCAACCACTCCTTTCCAATTCAACAGGTAAAATGTGGAAAGGCGATCACCCAAAGGTGAACCTAATTGAGTTACTTCACTATGCAGATAATAGTGTTGACCAGTGTTGCAGAGTAAATATTCGTTAAAATGCACAATTTGCATCCCATTTTACAAAAAACCTCCCCCTTGGGTACTATTCAAACCGGGTGATTTCTGTTCGCCATAAGCAATGTTTTCTTTTGAACCACACCCAGCACAGCTCCCGCAGCTTCCCTCTGAAAGCAATTGGGTGGCTGCATGTGTGTGATGTTAATAGGGGTATATATTTAGTCATGCAGTGTTTGTCGGATACCTGTATATTTATGTATTTATGCAATGTTTGTGGGATACAGGTATCCGACAAATATTGCATAAGTAAATAAATAAGCCGGGTCCATGTATCCGCCGAACATTGCATAAATAAATATTAACCGGGTCATGGACCCTCACTGCATGGCCTTTCCTGGAGAAGGGGACATTGGAGTGTAAAATCTGACACAGGAAAAGCGGAGGGTGCAGGAGTTTCGAGAACGAGTAAGAGTGATAATTGAAGAAAGGAGAGACTGGTAGAGGAGATGAGGATGGAGGCTGTTATGTGGAGCAGATAGTAAGAGAAGAGGAGAAGAAAGTGGGGGCAAAATGTGAAGTGAAAAGAGCAGTTGAGGAACAGAAGGAGGAGGAGGCCAAAGGAGGGGAGGAACAGGAGGCTGCAGCAAAATACATTCTGCCACATGACCAGGGGCTCTGTGCGCAACCAACCTACTCACACACGTGACTTTTTCTTTCTTTCACCAATAGATCAGAGCTGTGGACCCATGAGCTGCTCAGGACTGGCCTTCTTGACTGCAGCAAAAGAGACTCTGCTACAAGACCAGGGGCTCTGTGTGCAAGCAACCTACTCAAACACATGACTTTTTCTTTCTTTCACCAATAAATCAGGGCTGTGGACCCCTGAGCTGCTCAGGGCTGGCCCTCTTGATGCAGCAAAAGAAACTCTGCTACAAGACCAGGGGCTCTGTGTGCAAACAACCTTGCTTGCACACTTAACTTTTTCACTACCAGAAATAATGTAGTCGAGTATCCCACATTTGGGGACATCGCAGGGCTCCACAAATCCGATGTGCAATGGATGAGCCTCATCCTGGGAGATCTGCCTTTCTGATCACAGATTCTCCCCTGTAGATAAGTATGAGTTGCAAACAAGAGGGCAGGGGTTGGGCCCATTCTGGAATCCCCGCTAAGCGAGGGTGAGAAGGCAGGCCCTGACCCAGCCCCAGCCCTCCCGTAAGCCCTGAACATCTGCAGAGCTGCGTTTCCCACGTGTAGGGGGAAGCGCCGGCAGGCAGAGCCCAACAGAAGAGGCACATTGTAGCACAGTTTCTTTCAGCAGGCCCTGCTCCAGATTTTCATAGATTCGGGCCTAGCTGCCAGCCAGCAGGCCCAATCGGAATGCGAGCAAGCCTGGTGCAGTGTGCCCACTGGCATGTTGGCACTAGACGGGTCCATGGCCCGCCTGGGCCGACAGACCACCCGGCTTAACAAGAGCGTCTCAGGTGGGGTGCCCCCCAGCAGGACACAGCTACGCCGTGAAGGCAAGGCCCGACCGTGCCCGATCGGTGCTCGAATGGGGCCGGTGGCAGCAGCTGGTAGCTAGTCCTGCCCCCTCCCTCCAGCCCACACCAGGAGCTTGCTGGGCCTTCTTAAGGTTGTAGGGCCTGGGCGCGAAAACAGAGCCAGGGCAGGGTAGCTTCAAGAACAACAGGGGCATCTGATATCATGGGGTACACAAGTCTGGGGTTTGGTGCCTGTGCACTTCTCTCCTCCAGTGAATGCTGGCCTTCTTGACTGCAGCAAAATTCTGCTACAAGACTAGGGGCTCTGTGCACAACCAACCTACTCACACACGTGACTTTTTCTTTCTTTCACCAATACATCAGGGCTGTGGACCCCTGAGTTGCTCAGGGCTGGCCCTCTTGACTGCAGCAAAAGAAACTCTGCTATAAGTCCAAGGGCTCTGTGTGCAAACAACCTGAGGCGCACATGTAATTTTTTCTTTCTTTCACCAATAAATCAGGGGAAAGTTGCAAGCAAGAGGGCAGGGCTTGGGCCTGTTCTGGATGCCCAGCTAAGCGAGGTTGAGAAAGCAGGCACTGACCCAGCCCTAGCCCCACCCCAGCCCTCCTGGAAGCCATGACCCAGTTAATGTATTTATTTATGTAATGTTTGTCGTATACAGGTATCCAACAACATTACATGAATAAATAAATCTGCCGGGTCCACGTATCCGACAAACCTTTCATAAATAAATAAATTAACCGTGTCCTGGTGGAGGACTGTAACTGCCTCTGGTGACCCCTCCAGGGGCAGTTACAGTCCTCTGCCACGACCCGGTCCTCAGCCACGACCCGGTTTATTTATTTATGCAATGTTTGTCGGATACAGGTACCCGACAAACGTTGCATAAATAAATAAATCTGCCTCGCAGGACACATAAAATGGCTTGGAGGGCCGCATTGTGGCCTGCAAGCCGTAAGTTGGACAACCCTGGTTTAAACATACACTCAGGAAGGAAATGCCAGTCATCTTGAACATAAATTGAAAATCCTCTGGAAATGGAAGAAGCCCCAGCAGATTTATAAGGTGCGTTTCTTGTCAAAACTGTTCCATCTAAGGGTTTAGGAAGCATCATTGCCAGACAATATTGAAGTAAATTAAATCTTGCCCATATCTTCAAAGAAGCAGAAGAAGCTACTATCAGAGATAATGTGGATGAAAAGAGTGATCTAAGAATGGTGTTCACTGGGGCAGACCTAAGCCTGAGATACAGGTCGTATGCATCATACACAGCTCAGGCTCCCAGTAGTGGCCTGAATAAAGCAAGACAGTGTAGACTTCAATGGAGAGAAATTGAGAATGTCTGTATCAGAGCAGGAAGTGTTGAGAAGTGCCTATTTATTAATGTACCAAGCACCTTGGAATATTGCAAACCTTCAGGCAACAGCAATACATGCTAAAGGCAACTTTTCTAACAAAGACCTGTTATTGAATTCTCAAGTGTGAAATGGAAGGAGAAACCTCCAACAGAGCACTGGTACCTGTTTCTACATATTAATGTGAGAACTGTTGCCAAGTACTGAATAGAACTTAGTTTGTACCACTGCAATGTCTTTTTTGTAAACCACACAAGTAAAGTAATTCACCTTGAATTTCATAAGCCAACATGCCACGTGTTTTCAAATGGATCACAGTTTTCTTTTACCCAGGAAGAAAATGAGCTTCATCAGAATCCTAACACTTGTGCTACAAAGATAAATATATGTTTGAGAATTTACATTGTTCTTTTATATTTGTAATATTTATCTTATTCAGAATATATGCAATCATGTTAAATGGAAATAGTATTTATTTCCTTAACAGCAGTATGTTTGCCAAGTGTGCTTTCATCTTCTGATTAAATTGTCCAAATTATGGGAGGACAATCACTGTGATGTAATTATAAATGGACGAATGCATGTTTTTATTGCAAGGGTATACAATGGGTGTGTTTTAAATATTGGCCATTAAGCATATTGAAGTATTAACAAAAGCCAGTGCCCTATCTTTAACTTTTCCACACTATTTGTTGTCTGTTCTTGAGTGATTCTAACTTCAGTTCTACTTACTTTGGAAAAATAAGAAATGTTCTAGGTTTAGACCTCAGGGGGATTAGTTGTGCAATCAGGAAATACAGGCTTCCTTAGCCAGTCATCAAAAAAGACACATTAAGTCAATTATAACAAAAGGATCATGTGCTCAAGGTTTACAAAAACCTTGGATATACATCTTTGCATCCTAAAAGATCCCAAAACATGGTTTCATTGTCCATTTTAGAGCTGGGGTGATCATAAGAGGGAGGTCTGGTTTTCAGAATCAAAGCATCAATAAATGCACTTACACTTTTAACTTCTTATTTATAATTCACCATCTTTTGAGCTAATGGAAGGTTTTACAAAGGGTGCATTTCAGCTATACATATTGATTATTAACTGCAAAGGAAGCCTTAACATGCAGAGTTTGACAGAAATAGAGCTGAATGGTGTTATTTGGTGCTTCAAACACTTTTGCCTATAATTTCCCAGTGCTTATGTTTAGAATAAAAAGGACACATGCTCTGAAAGCTTCCTAAAACACAAGACCAGACGTTACATATTAATATGTATTAATAATTTATAAATTATAAAAATAGAAGTAATGCAGTTCATTTTTCATGTCACAAACGTAAGTTGCTTTTGTCTGAATTCAGTGCTGTAGTTTCGTTCTACTAATCTATAGTCTTATTTTATTTATTTATTGGTTTTTTATAACATGCTGATTACCGATACAAGTTTGGTTTCTAAACACAGGTCTAGGATTCAAACTTCTGCATGGTCTTGCTTGCATGACCAGCGCGTTGCCCCTGTGCTATCCTCCATTCTAATGATGGGAATGATTTCTAGCATACGTTAGGACAGAAAATCGTATAACATCACCACAGTCACATGCTCAAAAATATTATCAATATATGAAATTAAAGGGCGCAGTCTCTGGGAGTGTCACCCTCTTAAGGCAGCGAATGGGAAGATTTCACAAATCAAAATTTATAATGAAATATGATATAGTGTGAGAAAATGAGAGCATATGCTTGACAGAACCCACAGAAAGTAGGGTGCGAGCTGCTGGATTCTGAAGGCTGCATAAGAGGCATAATGACATATTGCTGAATGAGAGGGATCATGGGTGTTGTCTAAGAGGAAGCCTGAATCAGATTTTACCTACAGTGACACCTGATTTCCCTGAGGCAAGCCCGATTTCCCAGAAGCCCATACAGTAGAGAGTCGATGGGCCTGCCTGAATAGGGAGATTACCTGGCGTCTGTGAGGGTCCATCCTGGCTCCATTCCTTAAAATAATTATCCAAAATTGAGGATAAAAACCACCAATGCAAATTTATAGATGCTCACTAGGATTGCTGGCTCCCTTGAATAGGTGAGAATGGGAGGGAAAGCAAGTAAGGGGGGGCTGATTACAAATAGAATCCTTTAACATTTTAGCTTGAAATGCACAGTGCTTTCTCACTATATATCAAAGCCAACTGAGATATAATTCAGTGTAGAAGAAACAGCATTATTGTGCATTGCACACAGTCTTTCTAAACCGTAGTCAGGTAAATGTAACCCTATGTGTTTTCACATGTGTGTGTGTAGTCAAAACTAGGGCATTGCACTCATGCACAGACTGCATAGCCTGACAGATAGTTACTATATCAACACCTGTGAAGCGCTATTGTGATTATGCAAATTTAAATGAGCATTCAGACCTTGCCCATGAGATAGTGCGGATGGGGGAGGACCCTGCACAAGATTAGCTCAATTTGCAAAGTGAAGTGAAAAGAAAACTTATTACACTGTCAGAAGATCATCAAACTGTATTTCTATGTAGTGTAGATGAACCAAAAATCTGAATGTTCAAAATTCATAGCACCGCTCCCCTAACCTTAAGCCAGTAGATTCTGCAAACTACCATTGCTTATATTTATTTACATGCATAAGCTAGAAACCAACAGCACCATATCTAGACGGTCAAGTGGCACAGCGAGTAGAGCGCCCGCTTTGACACCCGTGCAGAGCCTGTTAACGCAGGTTCGAATCCCGGCGGGGCCAAACTCAGCCTTTCATCCTTCCGAGGTCGATAAATGAGCACCACACACCGTGGGTAATAATAAGCAGCGCTCAGATACCTGAGGGTTTGTAGCGCTATATAAAAGCCTAATTATTATTAGACAGTCGGAAAGATCAACCAAATGTAATTAATATTACTGTTGACTTTTATGTATCTTTTCGCTGATACCAATACTTGTAGTTGATATTGGACAAAACAATGGTCTTTAAACTATTTGCCTTTTAATAAAAAGCCAATTGTTTGTAATTGTCAGGAAAGCTTTAACACAATGGGCAACAAGTCTTAATGTTACCATAAATTAGATTGTGTTGCTTAGAAGTTGCATTGTAACACATAGAATTAGATGCTCAAAGCTAAGCACATTTGATTCATGTGTACTATTGTATGTGTTCTGTGAACTGGTGAGAATGTAAAGGCAGGTGGAATCTTTTTCTTTTTGTAGACCAGCTGCCTTTGTCTCTATGATAATGAGTGGACCTTCCGAGCATAAAGTTAGGATATCATCCTTGCTTTTTATTCGTTTAAATTTAAATAAATTCGAGTTTCAGCTCTGAAAAAAGGCTGTTTCTTGTCCAGGAAATGTGGGGTGGGATTGTATAATTATAATAATAATAATACTAACAATAATAATAATAATTAATAATAATACTAAGGGGAATAAATCAGAGGGTGTGCCTTAGTGAAATAACTTAGATTCACAATAAATCCGACAACAGAGTAAACCAGGGTATAGAGTTGGGACTATAGACCACAAGAAACAGTAAAGGGACAGTGGACTTTCTAGTACAAAGCCAAATACCAGCATGAATATAGAATCAAGATAAAGCAACAGCCTGCTTGTTTTACCATTACCTTGCAGCAGAACAATCCCTGGTGTGCAATAACAATTTGGAGCTTGTCTGTCAAATTTCAAAGATGCCTTTGCACAGGTGGACTATTCAGTTCTCTGGCTGCTCAAACTGGAACACAGAATCAAATTCCAAGAAAATCCTGTCCAAACAGATTCCATGTATGCTCCCCTTTTGAGGAACAGAGTCAAGATAAAAGGGTTTGTGTTGAGCATAGAGGCACTGAAAGAAAAATGACTGAAAGTCCTGATACGGAGAGGTTCCAAAGGAGGAAGGAATCTATATGGTCATTGTCTTGATTTCCAAACTTTCAGGAGGTTTGGTCTGGTGTTTGATCTAAAGGGTCTTAACCACTATGTCCAAAAACACAGTTTCAAGAAGGACATCTTGCAAAAGAGAATTCCACTGATCAGAAAATAAAAAGTCATGGTTTGGCTGGGTCATCAGGATGGCTGCTAGCCCACAATAAATTCCTCAGATGTGCAGTAAGGTTGCCAGTCAAAGGATCGAATCTAAAGGGTCGACAGGTCAAAGGATCGACATCAAAGGGTCGACAGGTCAAAGGATCATATTTAAAAAATAAAAAAAATCACATATTTCTTTTTTTTTGGGGGGGGTCCCCCACCCGATCCCTTTTTTTTGGTAAAAACCACTTTTTTTCCTTAAACGAAAACCTAAAAAAATATACATGATTAAAAAAAAAAATTAGATCCTTTGAACTGTCGACCCTTTGGTGTTGATCCTTTGACCTGTCGAGCCTTTAGATTCGATCCTTTGACTACACACCATGCAGTAAGGTACGACTACTACCAGTTAGGATCTATCCCATTAGGTATGAAATCCGACCCTGAGTTCTTGCCAGTGGTGGTAGCTGCTTCATATCTGCAGGGGATCCAAGTGTTCACCTACCAGGATCACTGAATGATTAGTGCAGTATGAGCAGATTGGCTGAAGGGGCAAGGACAGACAACCTGTGAGCTACTGAGCTTTTCTGGACTTTTAAAACTGGAAACAGTCACAGCTGGAGCTATCTCAGGTTCTGCAATGTAAAGAGGCTCTCTTCTACTCATATTGGATGAATCTCTTTTCCCGAATTTCAGAGGGAAAATGTGCTATCCCTGTTAAGTAGCACTCCTGAGTCAAGGACGGCACTCACAAGACTGCTTTTACAGATTCATGGACATATAGTGGTCTGGTTCTTTGATCTCCCATTGGCAAGACTTCACATACGTTCACTCATAGTGCACTTGCCTTATCACTGTGTTCCTTCTTCTCAGGAGCCAGAGTGGAACATTCCAATACACAGAAAAACTGAAGTTAGCATTACAGAGGTGGTTGGTCAAGGGGATCTTGGAGAATGTTTTCTTGCTGGACTCGGCATCAGAAATCATTACTGGTTCGGACAGACAATATCACAACCCTGTCATATATCAACATAGAGTGACTATCAGTTCCCATCAGTTGAACAGGTTCACTTTCCAGATGGCCGAGTGACACCTTCTGTGACTCAGGGTAGTCCACATAAAGGGCGTGGGCAATATGGTGGTGGATCATCTGAAATGGGAATTCCATGTGTCCAGAAACATAACAATACAGCTATGGCTGCCCGAGAACATTCCTGTATGATCTCCTTGTTCCATCCCAGGATCTGTTTGCAATGCAGAACAGTGCATTGCTGCAGAGGTTTTGTTCAAGGCTTATCATGGACAACCTGTATTCCCACTTCTTTCCCTTTTCCAATCAGAGTCCAGGGGAAGGGTCCACAGGTCAGGCCCTGGAAATTGGCAGTTTGGAAACTGCTTGCTTTAAGACTTGCAGCCGAAGTCTGGGGAGGATAGCTCAGTGGCAACCTGCTCTCCTTGGAAGCAAAACGTCACGGGGCACCAGAGGTTCAATCCCCGGGTCTGCGCTTAGAAACCTCTGGGTATTAAGCGTGTTATAAATAACCCATCATATCATATCATATCAAGTATCACTGTCAGCACAGAGGTGCAGAAGGCCCACTACCCCAATAACATACAGACAGTACTGGAAAAAGATGTGTTGGTTAGGGGATCAGAAGGAATATTCAACCTCTCTCCTATTGCATTCTGGTCATTGCAGTGTCAGCAGTTTCCAAACTCAGGTCTCAGGGGGCTTTCATAAAAACATTGTACCATCAGGTGAGGACATAACCTATACCTTGGGTAGGCTGCATTGATGTTTCTCGCTTGCTCGCCCTGCAATGCAGTCCGCGGATTACCTTTGGGGACCTCAGCTGGTCCTTAAGTCTCTGCAATATCCCACTCTCCCCTTGGCACTTTTCAAAACAGTGACTGTAAGGATGCGGACCCTGAAGAAAGTATCTTTGGTGAAAATCACTTTCCCCACAGACTGGGGAAGATGGGGTCCTTGATTGCTAATCATTGTTAACAGTTTTGCCTGAAGATCTGGTTCTGGGTGGTCCAATTTACCTGTCCAAACCTCTGTCAGATTTTCATCTTTTCATCAGGCATAAGAGATTGTCTTGACTGCATTTTTCTGGTGCCTACATCCCCAGAGGAAGAGGTGTGGTGCACCTTGGATGTTTGAAGGGGCGTCCTCACTTATCTGTCATGTGTTGCCTTGTCTAGACGGGCATTCTCTTTGTGACATTTGCAGCAGCAGGAGAAAGGAGGAAGGATTCTGTAGTTCCAATCAGTAGATTTATCTAAGCTATTTCCCTAGCACACAAAGTTTCAATTGTTTCCCTTGCGTGTAGAATTCATGGGAGGTCTTCTAAGGGGAAGGGCAATGCAGAGAGGGTGCCACTGATAGACATCTGTGTGGTGGTAACAATGTCTGAACCCAATACTTTCATGAAGCATTAGAGAGTCAATGTGGACTATCCAGCAACCTTCTCAATTGCATAAGCATTCACTGAAGGGAGTAGAGTGCTAATGAAGCGGCATACAAAGTGTGTTGTGGGTCGCGCATTTAGTAATTTGACCTGTGTGGATTATTTATAGCCTCGTTCCATCAAAGGTTTTGGTATACCATAGTTAAGTACTGGGACAAAGAAGCAAGAAATGGCAGTAGTTGCTTACCAGTAATGTTCTCTACTTTTAGTCCTACTCTTCGGTGTCACAGTAAGAACTTCCCACCTCTACCACTCTTTAGTGGATGAAAGGACCTGTAATCCAGTGGGAAATACTAAGGGCTGGATTATGGGTATCGGAAATAGAGTTGGGAATGTTCATTGGTCATGGGGAGATACCTCAAAGGTAAGTACTGGGACAAATAATATTAAGACAAGGAGAATTGAAAATTACCAGTAAGTAATTGGAACAATACATTTGCCACACTGCAAATAGATAATAATTGTACTCAGTACAAGGATGGAGCAATTTACTGGTGGGCAAGAAAGCCTGACAAATTGCTGGGCGCGGGTGGGGGGGAGGGAGTGCCTTCAGTAAGAATCCTACAGTACTAAGCAGGTTTCTACATCAGGAGAAAAATGCATGGTGGCTGACAGTAGACATTCTGAACCTCACTATCCAGGGGTCCTAACTGAAATGAAATCACTGAGGCCTCAGTTCTGTCCTGCCATTCGTTTATTGAACGCAGCTGTGATAAAGGTACATCTATGGCTGACAGTGAGAGAGGGTACATCGAGTCTGTCTTTCATGAATGCCACCCGATGAACCAATCCAGAGCAGTGTGGTCAGGAGGTTTGAAGGGAGAAGTCGCTGAATGGGGTGGAGTCATTTCTGTATGTGGAGTCTTTGCAAGGTGTAATATCAGCACGAAGAGTTTAAGTCTAAGAGAAGTCGTCGGGCCATGAAGAGTTAACAAAGATGGAGAAACATAGGCAAGTGATGTCGGGGTGCCGAATCTCAATGGACATTGGATACAGACCCATTGCACAAAATTCAGAATAGAGCTGGATCCACTAATGCCACGTGAATCTGTTAGTGGGAGACCAGGCGTGGGAACACAAGTTTGGTAACAGCGAGAGAGAGGGAGAGAGGGAGTAAGAGGGGGGATGCAGGGTAGGTGACCACATCTAGAGGGAGAGCCCTTTTTATTTTCTTGTTTCAGTGCCTCATTGTATCACGTTTCCATGAAGTGCAAAGGTGACACACTGAAAGATGCATGCTCCTTTTGCTGCAGTTATGGTACATCGCAGCACATGAAGACAAGGAACTGTAGCATGCCTAGCAACCATGTGGTGTGCAGAGTGGCATGAAAAGTTCAGCAGAGCTTTATCGTTATGGCACTCTCTGTCACAAAAGATTGTATTGGCTATAGAGAGGTATACTAATGTCATCTCTGGGGTGGCAGGAAGAGCTAGCAGCGCATCCATGATCTGTATTGGTTGCAGCAGAATCATCTGTAGTGCAGAGCATCAGTGGGAATCAAAGGAAGGACCGCTGTGCAGCATTATCGCCTCATTCGTGCTTCGGTGCCCCGAGGACTGTAATGGTAGGTTCAAAAAATGCTCAAACACGGCCCAGCAGCCGGATCACCGTCACTCCCCTACCCCAAGATGCACCGCCCCATAATTCTGACCTTACTCTGAATGTCTGTATCATAGGGCCTCATTACAGTACCATAGTTACCGGACCGGCAAACTACGAGTTCTGCTCGCGGATGCCTTTTCACCTGCCAGGTCGGGCCTGGCGGGCAGAACGGCACCTGCGAGCAGAGCATGTCGGATGCACCAGCACCATTTTGAATGATGGGAAAGTGGAGTAAAAGTTTCCGGCCCCTGGCAATGGGGAAATACAGGGTCCACCAGGGTTGTAATGGCTCTGTATTTCCCCATTGCCAGGGGCAGCAAAAATTCACAAGTTTGGCGCCAGCCTGCCGGTTTTAACGGCACGGCTACTGCCAAACTTGTAATGAGACCCCAAAGTGTCATGTGGTATATTGTACAATGTGTTGACATTTAAACATGTTAAAATGTGCAGTATTGTTGCTTTATTTTATGTTTTGGAAGAGCTATATTCTGCATAGGGTTAACATTGGCTACTCTCGCCCACGTGGTAGATTTTCAGTTTCTGCAAATTAATGTCTGTAACAAACTAGCCTTCTCACTTCTTATCTTGTTTTACTTTCAAATTCACCTTAATATTCAGAAGCTGTATTAATGTTTCGAGGCTGCATTCCCTCGGTAAAGTAGATCTGATTTGAACTAATGTTCCCTCTTAGCTTTAGGTCTTTCTGTGGCGAATGGTCCAGCGTCAGAAGAGGAGAAAGCTTCCCACAGGCTGAGTCAGCAAGGGCTTCCATCATTTGAGGGAGAAAGGAAATCTGCAAAGAAAAACAAAATGAATCAGTTCTTCAGAGGAAGGGTAAGTTTGAAGGAAACTCTTTTTAAGAGTTAAGAATAACCAGTTTCCAGAGGGGGAAAGTGAAGATTTCAGAGGTGCCCGGGTCTTTCTATCATTGACAGAGTACATTCAGGACAAACTCATTTTGTGACAACAGTCATCAGTGATACTGAGATACAAGTGAAGAATTGAGGATCCCTGCCATAACTGGATCCTGGAATGTATGTATCTACTCTACTGACACAGCACAGCCTTAGTTGGATGCCCAAATGAAGCAGGCTCAGGGAAACAGTCCTGAGGTTTCAGGGTTCATTTGTGGGGAAATCCTCCGATCAAAATGCAGGCACAATGAAAGAAATTCCTCAAAGAAATTCTTGGCTCAGGCACATGAAGGCCTTCGGCTTCATTGGCTGGAGATACTCTGCTCTTTTTCCTTGGGGTGTGGGCCATAGAGTTCCAAAATTCTCTTTCATCTGACATTGTGATCCAAAAGAGAATGATGTCCGGTTCTGCCACACTTGGAACTCCTCCTCAAGGAGCCCCAGTGACTGAAAATCTACTTCAGCAAGGTCCATTCCCTGCTCTGGGGAACCGTGTCAGTAGTTGACCCAGTTGCTGCCCTCGCTGGGTCTTGGTCCATTGGAATCTGTCCCCATTGATCTTTCTACAATGGCCTCTCTGTCCCTCGGTGAGGTAGCACTGACGCGTTCCTCCACCCTCCTCTATTGCCTGTCATAGACCAGACCAAACCCGTCCCTGGAACCTTCCTATGTTTGAGAGTCTTTTGTGGTCACTGTGCTCATGCCTCCATTTTAAATAGAACAGGGATATATTCCCCTCTCGCCTGGGAGCCCCCACCCTCATCCTAGGCTTCCTTCCCAGCCTCTCTTAGCACTTCTCCCTCCAAATTGTAACACTGCTATTCCTCTCCAAACTCTCTCTTTGAATAACAATTCTTCTCTAAGTGTTCTCTCTCCTGATGGTAAGTGCCCTCCTTCACTCTCTCCTCCCAGGTGATAAGGTGGGCTCAGTGCATCTGTGACGGCCCCTTGCTTTAGTGCAGGGACCAAATCCCTCCTCCGGATTCAACATCCACTAGCTTGTGTTAGCTCCCAGCCCCTTTGACCACCCCACTGATGGTCCCCAATGTTAGATGGACTTTTTCATACCACATAAACATTACAATGTGTTTCATCCGCTCGTCTGATGGTTTATCAGCATCCTATAATATGCATCCATCCTTTCTTACACTGTATAAGAAAATGAAAAGAATATAAAATCCTAATTTTGGGTGTAAATCATGGCCAAGTGCTTATAAAATCTCTTACTTCCTCCATGCTTGCTGGCTGTCTGTGGGTAATGCCCTCCTCGTCAAATTCACTGTACAGGTCTTTACTCAATATAGGGCCATGCCTACCCTTATTTGGCCATCTCTTAGCTTGTGATACACCTCCACTAATATCCTCTGCTCCCACAACACTGTCAACCTTTTTATTCCACACCCACTTTGTGCTGCCACCCACAATCGATCCTTCTCAATTCATGTCCCGTGTCAAAGGAAAGGCCTTCCACTGCAGCAAAATCCACACGTTCAGATCAGCACTTAAACACCATCTGCTCCCCTGGGCAAATGCACCCTCCCTCTCTTAAGTATGGCAGTCCACGTTCCTAAATGCACTCTTCCGCCCTTACTGTGAGTACATTTCGCCCATATCCATTGACCATTGTAACGCTACATTGGGCCTCATTCCGAGGTGGGCGCAAAGGGATACCGGGCACCGTTAAGGACATTGGTGCCGGTAATCCCTTTGCGCCCTATTCCGAGGTCCCTTAGCAGGTCCCTTCCTTAATGCCTGGTCTGACCAGGTGTTAAGGACGGGACCCGTTAAGGGACTTTAGAGCTAATAACGGTACCGCAAATTGCGGTACCGTTATTAGCTACTTCCCCATTCCCATTGAGCCCTATGGGGGCTGAAATGGGAATGGGCAATGGTTTTTTCAATGGGGACTTACCAGTCCCTCCGAGGTCAGAATGGACTGGTAAGTCCCCAATGAACCAGGTCGGACTCGGTACCGGTATGGGAGGTAGTCATGGCGCAAATAGCGCCATGACTACCTCCATACTCGGAATGAGGCCCATTGTCTCTGGGTTCTGTTCTATTTTACACCCTCCTTACCAAACGCTTTTGTCTTCCATACTCATCTTTGCTTTGACAGCCACTTGCCCAAATGATTGTTCCTATTACTCTATGCCGTGTTTTCTCTGTGAATTTTAATTATGCGTTTCTGTTCAGAGCACATTGTTGTCCAAACACATACATGCAAATATACATATACATCTAGGCCTGAATGCTGCAATCTTAATGTTGGCTTTTGCTAATGCTGGTGGTTTACTTCTGGCAGCAAGTTGTTGGCCCCTCCCCCGCCCGCATGTAAGTCTACTAAATGCTGGCCTGAAAGATGGCAACAATGCCTGTTGTCCAGTTGTGCTTACGTTTGTGGGGTGTCCACACCCTGCACTTCCTTTTTTCCTCTGCTCTCTACTCTTCGACCTTCTTGAACTCTCCCAACTCTATCACCCCCACTGCACCACTAACTCATGTACCACATTTCGGACCAAACTCAACAAACACCGGCCCTATGGGTCTTCTTGCTGTCTGGAATTCCGCAGGTGTTTCTTGGTGTGTACCATGCAAAGAAATCAGTATTGGCAAGCAATAGTACAGAGGCAAGTAATGGCTTCTTAGTGCTTTACTCCACCCCTCACTACTATTAGTGCAACAGTGATCCGGCCATAAAGGTGGAATGGGAACCAAAGGTATTGTATATCTCCTTCTCCTGTTAAGGTAGCATGGGACTGAGTGCAGGATATAAACTCTGGAGATGTGTGAACCAGTATAGAAGCATTGAAACCACACTAGCACTGTGGTACCAAAATAAGTGCAGTGCCCACACAGAGTCTAATAAAATATAGATACATTCCTAAAACTCAAATAGTTGGTTAAAAACATACACAATCCCACAACTGTAAAGTTAATACACAGATCAAGGCAAACCTAGATCAATGTTGGTGACTCTAGGTATAACTGACAGAAAGGAGTCCAAGAGACGACGAAATAAAATAATTCAACTTGTACAACTTATCCTCGAAAAACGATGATGGACGAACATCAAATCGAGCAAGCAATCAGGAACCTGAAAGACTCCTCTGTGGCAGGTCCGGACAGTCTTACAAACCTAAATTTGAAAAAGGATCCAGCAAAATGGGAAGGGATGATCAACTTATCGAAAAAAATAAAAACATTCCAGAATCCTGGACCAAAAGCATAACAGTCCCAATTTTCAAGAAAGGGAAACGGGACCACACAAGGAATTACCGGCCAATCTCCCTACTTGCCACCATAGGGATACTATTTGCAGCAAATCTGCAGCGAGACCTATCAGACTGGGTGGATAACAACAACATCATTGATCCCCATCAAACCGGATTCAGTAAGGTAACTGGTACGGACCTAAAACTCTTTATTCTGTCAATACTAAAATCTAATACCATCAAGAACAAAACACTTCCACTCAGATAAGAATTAACAACGAGGGTACACCAACAGCGGAAATACCCATCGAAAAGGGAGTCAAACAAGGCTGTCCACTCACCGCAACTCTCTTCAAGTTGTACATCGCTGATGTCCCAGAAATGCTAAAAGACACAAGGCATTTTACCCCGTAAATTAACGAGCAAGAGATCATAGATGAAACCCAGATCGGACTACAATGTCTATTAAAAATACTGCAAATCTACATGAAACAAAACAACCTGGAGATCATCAAAATGTTGTTGGAGGATTGGAGAAGAGATCCTAGAAAAAGTACCAGAGATTAGATAGCTGGGAATAAGATTCAGCCAATCAACAGTGGAACAAAGCTGGGAAGAAAAGCTCTTTTCCAAAGCGAGAATGTTGTGCGCCCAAACCTCTATCTTAAACAGAAGATTTGGGAAATTCTCTTTACTTCCAGTACGACTGTTCTACGTGCAGAAGGTCGTTTCCACACTAACCTACAGAGGAGAGGCAAGCTTAAACCTGTCTTGGAAAACATGGGCAAAGCTCGAAAGCCTTTTTTGGAAACCAATCTTGAAACTTCCCAGATGAACACCAATCGATGCAATAAGAATGGAATTGGGCTGCAGTCCCTTTATTCTAAAATTAAATGAAAATCACTCGCACTCTTAAGAAAAATCAATGTGGACAAACCGACGATGAGTCACAAAATTCTAGCAAAAAACAAGTGTGGTAAAAGTGCATCCATACTCAACATCTGGAAAGAAGAGTGGAAGAAACAACTGTACAAGCTTGATTCATCAATAGAAGAGCTAATAACTAACCCAGACCGCGTAAAAGAAAAACTGAAGAGGCAAGATTGTATACAAACAAGGGAAGCAAACTTTTGTTTAAAACTGAAATTAACATGATAAATGAACATCGAAAGAGGGACAATGTCCTAAACTATATATCGAAATTTCCATCAAAATACCTCCGAGAGGGGCTGATGAAAATTTGGTGTGTATCAAACAAACAAGTACACATAACACAGGGAAAACAGGTACCAACAAAGGAACAACCATCTGGAATCAACAAGGCATCTTCTACTGGAATGTACGGCTGTAGCCGACTAAGGACAGCGGCGCCTTCACAGATACATGGAAACTTTCAAAGTCGAAACCACTGATGAATGGCGCGAAGATTTTAGGCTAGAAAGGAACCAGCGATTCACTTGTGCAGGAATACATTGCCTGGACAAACTTTTAAAAGACCCGGAAAATCTCAAAGAAACATCCATTTAATGGAAAACTTGTTGCCACGGACATAAAGTAAAGCAGACGAGCAACATCGTTTTGGAATAAAAATGAAGGACTCCCTAGTGCGAGACCAGGTTTTAATTAGAAGAAAGATTAAGGACAATATTCTTCCTTGTTTTTTACTTTGATTGTGAAAAAAGTTTCATGTCAAACTAACTCACAATAAAATAAAAATAGAAAAAGAAAGGAGGAAAACACATACATGCAGAAAAACAAATCTATGCAACAATGTTTACTTAGAAAGTTTTGTTTTGTGAAAAATTAGTGAATGTTGTCTTAACAGATTCTAGGCCAGAAGGATAGCTCAGAGTCAAACATGCTTGTCTCCACAAAGCAAAGCAACACAGGTTTGAATCCCAGTCCCACGCTTAGATACTGGTCTCTGGTATTAAGTGTGTAATTTTTGATTAACTAATGAAGCCTATGGCTACAAATACCAGAGGGTTAGAACATATAGAAGGCTTTTTAGTGGTGTGTAGTCCATTAATTTACTACGTTAGTCTCTTTAAGTGGTTTGACAAGATTGTATCAATCTTTTTGTTGCTTTTCCAATGGCATGAGTTGCAGTTCAAAGCGGCTAGCAGCCCAAATGGTGCATGTACTACTATTCATGGGTGCCACAATGAGCTCAAGAGTGGCCTGGTACAGGCAGTGTTGGGTCCTGTAATTGTGGTTAAATCACTCTATGGGTAGCGCAATAATGAAACAGCAGACCATTCGGTCATGATGGTTTTATGAGGAAAGTTGGTATAAAATGTATGAGATCAGTGGCAAATATTTACAACTTCCTGGCTTAATTGGATTCTTCAGGCACGGTAAAGTGTAGCCTTATCCACAAGCAATGAAGAAGTCTGTGAGTATCACCGGCGGTAGTTCAATTACAGTTTGATTGGCTCAATAAAGTTCAAATCATGCTGGGTTCTGCAACCCTTGAAATACATTATACAATGCCCTATTTTATGCAGCCATGGGAAATGCTTCAGAAGTGCTTGCAGGGACCTGGCCGAGTTTTGGGCTGTACTTTCTGGGTACCATCAGTCTTCAGTAGCAGTCAGGCTTCCTTACAGCAGCAATCACTCTCATACCCCAGAGGAGGTTGAGTGAGAGCTGTCCGCCCACCTGGAAATCTTGTCTTCACTCTATGCAAGGGAAGTTGGGGAGCTTTAGGTCCAACACAAGTTCTGTCTGGATCATTTTTCTTAAAGATGGGTTTTCCAAATCAGACGTTCCACCCCCCTACATAGTCAAATCCTATCAGGGGATTGGTTCTTTTTCAAGCATTCTGTTAATGGTCAATATGTGGTTCTGTTACAGATTTTCTTCCTTTGCTGTATCACACCCAGAGGAAGTCATGAGGTTGAGGGTTAATACGGAAGTGATGAACAGTAAGATTCAAGAGTGCCAACGTTGCCTTCTCATAGGTTTCTGGACTATTGGCTTCCCTTGACCTCTCTTTGCACATGTACATCCACGATACAATGGTCTCCATGCTAATTATCCCATTTGAACTATGCCCCCTTTGTCCTGCAGCTTCCTTTAAAGGGCCTGTGCCACGCCCCACCCCTAAGGAAGCGTGATCTTTACCTGGGAGATATGTCAGAATCCCCAGTAAGAGTGCAATAGGCTTCCCGGTTATAGCTGGGCCCATGTGTTGTAGAAGCAACTTCAAAGGCAGAAGCCTAGAACAGACATCCTATTCATGTGTGGGCTAAAGTGGAAAGCCATATTTTTTTATTTTTTTATTTTTTTTTATTTTATTTGAACTTTACTCAGTAAAAACCAAGTTTTGTCAAAATTGACAATAGTAGAAAGTACGGATGTTCCTTGAATGCAATTACAATGGCCACTAGCCACCCGACTGCTACTGTGGCGGACCATCTTGGAGGTCTTGCCGTCTAATTTGGTCAAACACACGGTCTATGAGTTTAGCAAAGGCTTGCGACCACTTGTTGTTTTCACCGGAGATCAGTCTGTTCCACAACTCGTCTGTTTGAAATATCCATAAATTCTCATCAAGGGCAGGGAGATACAGGTTTCTTGATTCCTTCGTGTTAGCGCATTCCATCACCAAGTGTTTCAATGTTTCCGTGGAATCGTGCGTTTTACATAGTCTACACTGTTTATCCCCTCCGCCTCCTCTAATGGCACTAATCTCTCTGGTTGGGAGGAGGTTGAGCCTTGCTCTCATTATCTTGATTCTCAATCCTTTATCAGGGAACTTAGCGCAGTATTGTAATGGTTTTTTTGCCTTATTGCAGGTAGGCGGGAGATGGTTTAACAGTTTGTTCTCGGTGGCATTTTCTATGGTCGTGATCCAGTCCAGATCTTCTAGTTTCTTTTTAATTCTGTCGGGGTTTTCTTTTAGCTCTTTTTCTGAACATAGAATTTTTGCCAGATCGTCCCTTCTCCTTTTTACCCAGTTTTTCACGGCCGTGCACTTCCCAGTTTCGATTTCCTCACCTATAGAAACCAGAATGGGTGGTCCCTCGGCCATGATGATTTTTCTATATAGGCTCATCGCTCTTTGGTCCACCATAGACGCCAGGGAAAGCAGCCCAAGATCTCTCCTGATCGCCGGCATGGAGGTGGATTTTGGGAGCCCCAATACTGTTTTCCATACATATCCTTCCAATTTGGCCCAAATCTTCCTTTGGAGGTATAGCGAGGTCTCTGCACCATAGATTAATGTTGGCACTACCTTGGCTTTGTAGAAAGTTAACGCCGGAAACAGGGAGAATTTGCCGTACTTGCGGTCAATCGCTCTAGTTTGGGCTGTGAGCCATTTGACTTTCTCCCATAGTTGGCTTTGTAAGCTCTTATCCGTTTGTGAACTATCCAAGTCGATCCCTAGATATTTGAAAGACTTTACAGTTTCCAGTTTGGTTTTGTCAAGGAATATGTTTAACTTGGCTGATCCTTTATTGATCACTTTCTCCATTACCATGATTTTGGTCTTTGCCTTGTTAATTGCCAAGTGGTTTTTCTCGATGTACTTTTCAAGGATCTGTATTTTTCTTTGCAATCCCACTTTGGTCTGGTCGATGGGGATAACATCGTCTGCGTACATTAGGCGCGGTATCTCCATTTTCCCGATCTTCGGGGGAAAAGCCCGAATATTCGCTTCAGCTTCTTGGTAGTCCCCTAGGAAAGATATGAACAGGGCAGGGGCTAGCGGACATCCCTGTTTGACCCCTCGTCCCACCATGATTTCTCCTGAGAGCGCGCCTTGATGATTCAATTTTACACGCATTTTTGTATCTATGTTTAATGCCATCATGGGTTCCAAGATGTTTGCTGGACACTTCCAGGCTTGAAGCTTCGCCCATAGCGTGGGCCTGTCGACCATGTCAAAGGCCTTTGAGAGATCGACAAAAGCCAAGTAGACCTTCGGGGCTCCTTCTTTAATTCTGGCTTTGAGAATGTTTAACACCATTAAGTTGATGGAGGTTGAACCCTTTTTTTGAAAACCTGATTGGAGAGGGTCTTTAGCCGGGCTTTTTTTCTCCCAGTCCCGAAAATGGTCTAGCAGGCGGGAGGCATATAATTTGCCCAGGATGTCCAATAAAGCTATAGGCCTGTAGCTTGCTGGTTCTTGCCTTGGCCCCTTTTTATAGATTGGGACGATCACCGCCCTTAGCCAAGATTCTGGCAACATCTTAGAACTGCCACATTTGGCGAATATTTTGCTGATCCACTTGGCCCATTCCACCGGAGATGCTTTGAGGTCTACATTTGTTAGCCCATCCGGTCCAGGAGCTCTAGATGTTTTCAGGTTCCGTATGGCAATTTCAATCTCATCAGTGTTGGACAGGTCAACCCATGGTGTGTCAAGGTCCGGTAGCAATTCTTCCCTGCTGCCTGGGAGACCCTCAAATTCGGCCGTGAAGTACTGCACCCACCTTTCTTCTGCTACCGCATTGGCAGTGATGGTCCTTTGGTCCGCATTCTTGTTTTTTAAGAGGGACCAAAATTCACTAGCTTTTTTAGTTGCTAGTTTAGACATCATCTCCTCTGCGTCTCTTTGGTATTGCATGGCTCTCTGCTGTCTGAGCCAATTTTTGTATTTTCGTTGTTCAAGACCCCAGCTCTTCCAATCTTCTATTGTGTTGGATTTCTTTGCTGTTCTTAGTAATCTACGGACCACTTTTCTTTTAATCACTAGATCTTTATCGTACTGGTGGGCCGTGACGGTTCTTTCATTTTTCTTTTTTGCACCTTTGGCTTGGTAGGCCACTAACAAGGGCAAGTAGTTTGGTCGTTGGTTAATGACCGACTTGGGGTTGGCGCCCTCTTTCCGATCCCACGCTCGGTTGATTTTGTCGATGTCTTGTGCCTTTAAACGAAGGCGGGTTTGTTGTAAATTGACCTCAATCGCCCAGTCATAGGTGTTTAGTTGCTTCTTGGACGTCTGCCATGAGCATTTCAATAGGTTATGATCGCTGTTGGCAGTTTGTTGCACCTTGAAACTTGTCAGATCCCTGATGAGACCGTTGGACACAAAAATGTGATCTAAGGTTGCTTTAGAGTCATTCCGTTCCCATGTTGGAAGATTCGTTTGATTAGGGAACAGCGTGGCCACATTTTGAATGTTTCTCGAGCTCAAAATTTTATTCCAGGCCTTTCCTCTCTTAACCGTAGGGTCCGCTGGGCCCCGGAAATTCGTGTGGCACTTTATGTTCGCCCTGGGTTCAATGCATATCGCATTGAAATCCCCGCAAATTATCAGTTCGATTTGCTCGAATTCTTCGTAGAGCTGGTCAATCAGCGCACTCAAGTTTTCACAGAAGGCATTCGTGGATGAACGCTGAGGATTCCAATAGCAATTGATAATTGCCACCGTTTTTTGCCGGGTGATTACCGCCTTTGGGCTGTTTTCCTCCTGTGTGGTTAAGATTACGAGTGTTTCGTAGGACTGTTTCCACAACGTTGGTTCTGTGAGGCCTGAGCCCGATTTTATCGCTGTCAGCAAACCAGATGATGGTCTTCCCATCAGGCCTTTAACTGCCGGTGCGATCACCAAGGAGAACCCATCTAGGGCAGGTTGTTCCATCAGCCAGGTTTCCTGCAGGCATAAGATATCAAACTGGCTGAGGTCAACGTCTCCTGGTGTCGTGAGGTGCATGTGACCTCTCGTATTCCAGGATCCGAGTGTGATAGTGTCCTCACCGGGGAGTTCGCTTATTCTCTCTTTGCAGTTGTCATCGGAGCGAACCACCCCTGGTCGTTGCTATTTCGCCTGGTTTTTCTTCCAGGCAGTCGTTAGCCATTTCCATGGACCCATTGGTTGTTTTTCGCTGTTCTCCCCTTTTTCTTTGGGACTACCCCGGACCGTCCTCCTCTGAAGTCGTTGCTCTTGCTCGGATTTGCCAGGGGGGCCCCTTATCCTTTGATCATCTCTGTGTCTTATCGGCGAAAGCCCCCTCTGCTCTTGCTTGTTTTTCCTGCTATAATATCGTGGTGACTTTATATCATCCCTCTCACCTACTTCAGTTCCACGCATTTCGCCCTTCATTTTGTGCTCATGTCTATGGTGATCTTGTCTCTGTTGTGGGAAGGTGTATCGCTTATCTCGATATAGTTCTTCCGTTCTTGATCTAAAATGGTAATGTGTTTTGTGCCTCTCCACCCTTCCCTCGTCCCGGTTTTGGGTGCCCATTCTGCTCTTTAGTTCCGTCAGGCGGAAACCCATTTGATCCAGTTCTTGATATACCGAGTCATTGATGCCTTTGATGGCCGTTTCTTTCAGGTGGAGATACGCTTTCGCCCTCTTCTCCCTGTGATAGGGTTCCACCAGCACTAGGTCTTTCGTTGAGATGTTTTCCAAGATTTTTACTTTCTTTGTAATTTGTAGGACGGTCGGTCTGTTTAAGATGATAAAATTTCTATCTGGAACCATTTGTTCAAGTTTAAATATTCTGATCTCTTTGCGAACTTTTCTTCTCTTTTCAGGATCCTCTTTGGGTAGGCACTCTCTACGTGGACTGACCCGCCAGTTTTTTATTCCCTTAGTTACTGGGGATGAGGGTGATGTGGTTCTGAATTTCTTATCTCCATATTGAGAAGTGTCCTCCGTTAATCTTTGTGCTGAGCTGCTTTTGGGATTGTGTTCATCCGATCTTCTTTGTCCCTCTTTCTCTTTGTTAATTGGAAAGGTTGAGGATGTTTTACCTCCTAAGGCATCATTATTTTTTTTTTTTTATTATTTCCCGCGGTTCATCCGTTGCCTCCAAAATCTCAACGACCTCATTTTCTGAATAGGTGGATATATTCATTAGGTCCGCACATTCTAAGAAATCCTCCACTGTTTTCGGGGATTTGGGCTGGTTAACTTCCTGGTGATTTTTGATTTGTGTTGCATCCTCTTCAACTACCGCCCTCCGGGCTGGAGCGGCTCTTTGGTTCGTGGGGCTCTTAAGATTGATTCTAGTTTCCCTTAGAATCCGTACTGGTGTTTCAGTCTTCTGTGGCCTCAGTCGCTGGTTCTCTTCTCGTTTACCTTGCTTTAAGACAAGCAGAGTATTCTCTTTTCTCTGAGGGCGAGACCCCTCCTCACTCCCTGGAGCCCCCCTTGCAGGCGATTTTACTTGCACTTCATTGTTCCACTTTTCCAACTTCTCAATTTTCTTTTCCAATGCTTCAATTTTTTTTCCCACAGTGACCTGTGAGTGGGTTGCACCTGCGGTGACCCTGGATCTTTAAGTCCTGGTGGTCCTTGACCAAGCTGTAGGGCCATGGTCCCAATTTTTCCAACGGCGTCTGGTTTAGTTGCCCAATGGGTATGTTGCATGAGCATTTTTTCACTGGTTTCTAAGAAAAGAGTTTCCATGTGGGTCAATTTATCCGTCATATTAGATAGAATTGCCGTATTGTCTTGAACATTCCCCTTGATTGTCTCGTATAATTTACAGAATGGCGCTAAAACGACGGTCATCGCTGACATGATGGCGATCATGTCAGGTTTCTTGTTGGATGGTTCGTTCTGTAATGATGCTGCAATCTCACTAAGTCTTCGCTGTTTCGGTGGAGTAGGCATTTTATCAGATCTTCTCGTTTGGACTACTGAATCAAAGGTGGCTCCTTCTTCTGATGATCCTTGGTCTCTGACAGTGATTCTCCCTGTGCTGGGGGAGCCACCACACTTCCCAGCCTTGTCTATGTTCAATTTGGGAAGCGCCTTTATCCTTCCTGGCGTAGCCATTAGATGGGCGCTGCTTAGATCGGATTTCGGCCACGCCCAAAGCTCTTCTTCGTTCTTGTTGGTCTGTGAAATTTGGTCCATAGTCCTGTCGGTCTCTTGCTCTTCTTCTTCATCCTCATCCTCAATCTCTATCGCCTCTATTGCTGTTGTTCCTGCGTCGCCGAGGCTTTCCCTTTGAATGATCTCAGGGATTCTCATGAGCTGACCTTGTGGCTCCCTTTGTCTACCCTCAGCGACCTCAGATTCTTTGGTTTTTACAGCTTCCTTGGGTAAATTGAATATTGTCTTGTTTGACATTTCACTCAATGGCCTGTTTGGGGAGCTTGTTTTTTTTGATACTCCAATAGGTGGTTCTGTCCTTTTCTGTTTTTGAACCGGCTGAGGTTCAGTTACGAGTTCCAGCATCTCCGCATCTGATATTTCAGTATCGACGCTCAGTTTTCTTTTATGTTGTTGGATAAAGAAGGATTTGAGCGAGCGGAACGACAAGTGGTTGGGAAGCCCTTTCAGAATCGGGGCTCCTCTATTGGGGCCTTTAGTTGGAATTTGTACCACCGGTCCCGTCAGTTTTCTAGGTCTCATGGATGCTCTCTTTATTGCTCCTTGGGATCTCACTGTCAATGGAATAGACGTTTTGTTTCTTTTCTTCTTTGAGACCCCCTCTCCCCCCTTCACTTGTTCTCCGTCCGTTTCTTTATTGGAGTCGTCCGGTTCTCGCTCTATAAGGTCCTCACTGTCTGAGGCTTCTACTTCTAGATCTGACTCAGTCTCCGGGTCCGGACCTGGCCCTTTATCTCCGGGGGTTTTTTGCCGGCAAGACCTCTTTAGCCTTGTCTGTTCTTCGTCTAGGCCACTGATTTCTGCCTCCCCGGTGGTTTTGTGGAGCAACACCTCAATTTGAAGTGGAGTACATGTCTGGTCATCTTTCTTCCTTTCGTTAGTACTCTTCGTGGTTATTTTGACTTGTTCCCTCCTGGGATTTGGCTTTGCTCCAAGCGACGAGCAGTGTGGTGAGAGTTTTCTTTGCTCAGTTGCCACCGTAATCTCATTTAATTTTTGTGTATCTGCTGATTCTTTTCCTTCCCCAAGCCCTCCGGTTGATATGACGCAATTGGGCGCCGCGCTCCTCCGGGCTTCTGGGTTTGTGGCTGGTCTCTTAGGAGACTGCTGTTGTCTCGCGTACTTTGTCCGTTCTTTCTCCGGGTTTGCATTCCACGTTGCCTCTTTCACCTCTATCACTTCAGATGTACGCTGGGTATTTTCGGGCACTTCCGAGCCCCTCTCCGAATCCCGCCACCGGGCCCCGCTAATCCCTTCATCCATTGGGATAGCGCTGATCGATCCTACACCTTGATGGTTGATGGTTGCATTGCGTGAACCCGAAGGAGGTCCTCCTCTCGGCTTGTCCACAATTACCTGCACCCTGCCATCAACTTGTTGGTCCTCCCCTGAGCACTCAGGGTCCAGGGGCCAGGGCTCTACCCGTGCCTGCCCTTGTGATGCGACGCTCAGTGAGTCCGCTGGGCTGAGTGAGCCGACCACTGTGTCGTGGGGCTCGGGTCTGGAATCTTCCATCTTGTCAGGAATAATTTCGCCCGAAACGTCTGAGGTCTGTTTGGAAGTTTTGCTGTAAGGAGTTGCTAGGAGCCCCGAAGATAACGGGGACGGGGACGTGGGCGGTCTATATGCCGAGTCTGACTCGCTTCTTCTTCTCCCAGGGCACATATCTTTCCCCTGCCCGGACTTTGCTGTCTTTGCCGGGCGTCGGTCTTTCGGGGTAGGATTAACAGTCCTCGAGTCGTGGGTACCAACGGGGGGACGTACCTCGGGTTCCATTCGGGCGCGGCTCCGCGTCTGCAGCGGACTGCCGCAGACTGGCTCACACCTCAGCCTCACAGCTCCGCTTCACCGCTCCGCGGTGTCAGGTAGAGGAAGTAGCACCTTCCGGACAAAACGATGTGGACAGACTGCCGCAGACTGGCTCACACCTCAGCCTCACAGCTCCGCTTCACCGCTCCGTGGTGTCAGGTAGAGGAAGTAGCACCTTCCGGACAAAACGATGTGGACAGACTGCCGCAGACTGGCTCACACCTCAGCCTCACAGCTCCGCTTCACCGCTCCGCGGTGTCAGGTAGAGGAAGTAGCACCTTCCGGACAAAACGATGTGGACAGACTGCCGCAGACTGGCTCACACCTCAGCCTCATTTAGGGGAGAACGTGTTGCCGCAATTAGGTTTGGGCTGTTTAATGTAAACCCCTCATGAATCTCTATACCTATCTTTTAATAAGAAATAGTTGTTTCTTTACTTTAGAACTGCTCCTAATTTTAAAAAGGGCAGTGGCCCTGCCACTGCTTTCATGGAGCTACCAATTAACAATTGCAGCCTGTTTGTTTACCATTATATTGATTCCTGTTTTTGTTCCAAACAAGGCCAGTGTGTGTGATTTTTAGAATGTATTTTATTTATTTATGTTACTGTTTGCTTGTTAGGTACTTTTACAATAAGGAAATACTGTTTCAAAGCGCCCACCGGGCAAGTGAGGGAGCAGGAATTGGAAATACATTAAATTACGTTACGACACAATGGGCCTCATTCCGAGATTGGAGGTAGCCATGGTGCTATTAGCGCCATGGCTGCCTCCAATAACAGGTCCGGTCTGGCTGAATGGGGACTTACCGGGTCATTCCGACCCTGGAGGACCCGGTAACTCCCCATTCAACCAACCATTCCCCATTCTCATTTGAGCCCCCATAGGGCTCAATGGGAATGGGGAAGGCGCTAATTACGGGCCTGCAAATAGCGGGTCCGCTATTAGCGCCCTGGTCCCTTAGCGGGACCCGTAAAGGATGTGTGGTCAGACCACACGTTCTTTGAGGTTCCCGCTAAGGGTCCTTGGAATTGGGCGGTAAGGGTTTACCGGCACCGGTCTCCTTACCGGTGCCCGTAAACCCTTACCGCCCAACTCAGAAAGAGGCCTAATATATAAGAGCAGTGGTGGGAGAGGAAGACAGGACAAACCTATGCCTTGTGAGTTTTCAGAACGTGCATTTGCAGCAAAGTAGAAGGCAGGGGGTACCCAAAATGAAGTGCTGGGCCTGGAGCCACTAGGGGTGTAAATGGGAGCCACCAGGGTGGAGGGTGTAAGTGCAAGTGCAGATAGACAGGAGCTGTGCTGATTGGGTGTAGGAGGTCAGGGCCTGAGGATGCATAAGGGCCCAGGACGCCAATCGCAGCAACTGTGGGATTACCATGGGAGAGAAGAAGGGAAGGACTAGGTAAAGGGGAGAGTTTTATGCAGCTTCCATAATTTAAGAAGATCCTGCTCAAGGTGCAGAGGGAGTCTAGCAAGTGTACAAACTGACTTTGCACACTTGATAGCAATAAATCCTTTGGAGGAGACCTTCCTGGTGTGGTCCGGAATGGACCTTTCACTTTGTTGCTGCTAGATCTTTTGTTGCAGATATACCCACCAGAAATGAGGTTTCACTTTATAAGTTAACCAATCGGCCAGGGTGCTTTTAGCTCTATTGCCGCTAACATTATTTCAGTCTATCAGACTGTTTGTAGCTCCATATCATACTTTCTGTCATCCTATTGTCCAGCAGGGGCTCTTTAGCAGTCACCCCAATTACCAGCAGAGAGACACTTGGGCCAATCAAAAATTCCCCACCGCAAGAACGGAAGGCTCAGTCATGTGGCAAAGTTTACTGTCTTTATTATATAAGTAAACAGCAAGGATCACGCTTGAAACACATGAATTCTCCAGGGCTCTTGTCTTCTGAGCGTGTGTCACCTGGTTTTATCCAGGTGTGATGTCACAAAACCAAGCTCCGTCCTATAACCTATTGGGCATTCACATTGGTCTGTTTAAGGGAACTAGCTATATGTCCTATAGGGGTTCATTTTACTACTGGATAGACATATATGATGGCTCCTCTTGGGACCACCTCTGCATGTTTCAATCTGCAATGTTGCATGTCACAGGGAGACCATTGGCTCCTGCAACATTTATCTTTACGCGAAAGGTGACTCTGGATTTGGTAGAGTTGGTCCTCCCAGCCCTGGGACCCTGGACGATTACCCGGCTGAGTGTACCTTTTCAAGGCAATGAGAATGAACATGGAGGGGCTGTGAGTTCCCTAATGTTGCCATCTATGATCACCTAAGCCTGGGAGAGTGTATTCAGTTGGCAATTTGTGAGCAACATTTGTATCTTTCCACCTCTGATTTGGTGGGAACAGCTTCTCTCCGTCCACCTCGTTTGAATGGGCATTTTCTTGTCCTGCTGGGTCACGTGTGTTGAGATGACAAAATAGAGCTCTCTTGCCTGTAATTATGGGGATTTTAGTCTAAATTTCTTTCAGGTGACTTATCGCCTTGTTAACCAGGAACTTCTCCGTCTCCACTCATCCTTGGCTGGGTGCATCTTTTCTGCTTGGCTATGGCTGCAGTGATCATGCAAGCCTGTCCATGTCCTTGAAGCTTGTCTCCCCTTCCTCGTTCATTTCACTGGGCCTACAGCTTCCATATCTGTCCTTATATCTTTTCCATGTTAGTGGCAGTCAAGCATATGCAATCTTGGCATATGTATACTTTAGAGTCTTGCAGTTCAGCTTTGGCCAAGAAGAGGTGCATCTGTTCTGTCGTATCTCAGTCTTCACTCTGAGAGTCATGTGGGGGGCATGGGGGCCACACTTGGACATCCCTCTTCACTATGATATGTGATCAATATGGTGAGATGTGTCAATGGATGTCTGCATGATATGAAGGGGTGCCTTTTGAGGGCTAATTAGCTTTTAAAAGGAGACCTACATGAGACTTCTACTCAGTTTCGGCATGTGCACTTTTTCTGCTATGCATCCATCTATGCTCGGTAATGTGTGGCCAACAGCTGCTTGCATGCCAATTAATAATGCCCAGTAGAAGGAATACATGGGGTGTCATATATAGATGTTAGTAAGTTCAATAATGCACCTAATGTCCCAAAGGGCATCTGGGTAGAAATACACTAACATCATCTTTGCCAAAACACAGAGTGCTCAACATTTTGTATACCATCCTTTGGCAACCAGTGTGCAGATGTAATAGGACAAGTGCACATGTCTTGCCAAATATGGCTTAGCTGCAGAAGAACTGTCATGTAGGTTTGAGCTATTTTGACGGCTAACTTACACCCCTATCTATCTACATTGTCGGATGATTTTTGCAAAAAGCCACATAAGAGGTCACGAGTCTAAAATAAAATAATTATCTTACCACTATTCAAAGTACTCCAGTGCAGCCCTGAGTGATCTAGTTTTCTGGGTGAAAAACATGGTTTGATTTTTGCGGGCACGCGTGAGGATGCATGGGCGTACACCATACCACCAAGCTGTTGGGCATAGTTTAAATAGGATGGTGTTGTCCTGTGAAGGGGTGCAGTCATTCTCAGTGAAATAAATTCTCTTGGGAGAGAGCTCCTGCTACTGGCCCTATATTTCTTTTGAACTCATGATCATTAAATCTATGTTAAGGACATGTGCATGGAACCGCAGGAAGCCCTGCAGTTCTACAGAGAAGGGAAGTGAAAGGTACTTTGGATGTTGGTTGTGGTGGAGTGTCCTTGATTGGTTGCATTAGCGAAGAAACAAGACGACGTGGCTTGTTTCTGTTCCTAAATACTGCAGGTGCCTACAGCGAACGAATTTTACTTTTAAGGTAAAGAGGTTTTGTATTGTAAATATTCATCCTCACTTGATATATGGGCCCAAGCCTCACATTTTGGGCAATCTCACTATGAAATCAAGATTTTACTCTCTTTAGTTAGTGCCCTCTTTTTACTGTATATAATAGTAGCTCCATTATACAACTAAAATAGACACGCGATGCTCTCTGCAACTATGAGATGCTGCTATATTCCATTTAAAACACCAGATGGCGATGTTGGCCTAAAGTTGATACATTCAACAAAAGACATGCTTCTGTAGAGCCCTGTGCCTGTCTTTTTCTTGCTGATAGATTGTATCCATCAGCGTGATTATTGGATACCCAGGCTTGTCAGGATTCTTCTGGGTCTGTGTGGATTTGTCACAGTAGGGCTGGTTGTACAGGGTCTTCGTCTGATGGGCGGTGGGTAGCGGTCGAAAGGGTTTGCAGTGGTGGGAGAGAGTCTTCTGATCAGAGGGTTCAGGCTTTGATCCAGTCCTTGGCAGAAATTCGGAATCTGCTTCACTAGATGTTCGTCCAACATCTCGACTTCCACAGAGCTAATGTAGTTTGAAAGGTATGGCAGAATTCTGAAGTACTCTCATTTGACGTGCCTCAAGAACCCATTACGTTATGCAGGCTTACTAAAAACAGAAATTCTGCATTTACGGCCTGAAAACAAAGGAATAGTATTCATTTAAAAAGCGAAATTATTCTTAAAAAGCGACATTTTAGTTAAACCGTGCACTTGTAAACGGCATTTCATTTAGAGTTAACACAACAGTGGCGGTAATGCTCTTTTAACCTAATTGTTTTTGTTTCTGTGCATGCTCTTCACAAGGCATAAAAAGTCCTCAGCAAAGGCACGGGCTGCCAGTATGACAGCTCATCTAAAGGCAGCAATAGCACATCTATTGAAGTGGACAGCAGCGCTAAAATCAATTGCAATGAAATGGCGCAGTAAGAAAGGCGCTATCTGGCAGCTGCGGTATTTACAATCATTACAAAGCTTGTCCTAGTGCTAATACGCAATGTTATTAACACTAGTGCAAACATTGCCCTAGTGCTAATAAAATGCATTGAAAGTGCACGTTGTTTGCACTAGGGCTGTTTTTGACCTAGTGCTTATACCATGAAAAATTGCACATGTCGCCATTTAAATATTTTCAAATATGGCTGCAATGTTTTTTGCAATAGTGCAAACTATAGGAGCTATTAGGCACTGCACAATCACTGGTCTATGCCTCACCTGACCTCTTTTTTAAGTGGGCCTTAATTAGTTCTGCGGGTTTACCGTACTTGACTGATTCACAATTTGGGAACAGTGTTTTGGTTCTTTGTTAAATTATGGGCCATCCTTTATTAATTGTGAAATAACGCAAACATGTCCATCATTCTCGATGCCTTCCTAACAATTGCAAGACTTCAACATAGGAAAACCATTCGACAGCTCTCAATTGCTTTGTCTTTTTCACATTTGACATCAGTGAAAAATTCGCTTCTGCTCTACAGGAGTGCATCTATGAGTAGTGGCTGAACCGCCTACCCACTCCTGCACTACTATTAAACCAGAAGTGACCCCAATCCCGAAGGTGAAAAAGGCACAGGCCAAAAGGTATGTCGCCTTTGCTTCTGTTGGTGATGTATGCTGAGTGCATGCACTTTATTGGAGGGTGAGGTGCCAGGGGGTGTGAGCTGACAACAATAGCAACTAAAACAGCTTCAGTACAATGGATCCAAGATAAAAGAGCATCCAATCCAGGCTCTAAAAAATGGGAACTTTAAAAAAAACTGCCAATGAAACAAACTAAACACTTTAAAATCTCACCCCTGTAAAAGAAACTCAGAAAATCCATAGTTATTTTGTGAAAGGGCACTCTGCGGTGATAAGCAGGAGTATTCAGGCAAGAGACTTAGCAGCAATGTCAATTGTTCGAGGACATGCGCATATGGAGGTCGTGGAGGGATAAAAGTCAATTTTGTCCTTTACAATGGACCAGGGAGCAAGGTTCCTTCATAATTCCTTAGTTATTGTGCTTGGGTGGTCAATAGCTTTGTGCTGGACTTCTTGGTGTGTTTTCTGTAGGAAAGCCAAATCTGAGAAATGTCAAGTCATTGTCATTGGTGAGTCAGAGCCAAGTAGGTTTGATGTGCGGTCTCCAATTGGGTAGAGTCGGCATTTAAGACAGCTATGTCGACAGCATCCAACAGTTCAGGAGGGTGATTGTGACAGTGGCGAGGCAATGCTTATGCTGGGTCCAGTCAGCAATCGAGACGGGCGAGCCTGAGGCTTCCTGCAGGTCGAGTTGGTGAGTGAATCACCAACCAACTCCATCAAGTCGAGTGGGCGATTGGGTTGATCGATGCAGTCCACTGCAATGCGTTGAGCCGGTGTCTGAATGGCTTTAAGTGCAGCATATGGTTCAGGGTTTCTCTGTGCCAAAGGTAGGGCTGCAGGTATGGTGGTGGCTCAGAGTGCACACAAGCTGCTTCTGGATTTCCCGGGATACCCAATCCAGGGACTTTATGAGAAGGTGAATCTTTTAGTTCTGTGCTTCCCGTCCAGAAATGTGTCTGGCACCTAGAGAAGGGTCCTTCATCTCCAGCGAACAATGATATGATATTTTATTTATATTGCACTCGTACACAAGTGTTTCAGAGCGCGACCAAGCAAAGGGAGCGGAAAAAGGGAGAACAAAAAAATTTGAAAACAACAATCTTGCTAGGCCCAGTGACATTAAGAACGCGCAAGTGCATTTAAGAACATAAGAATATCCTGGTTCCAGTGCAACAGGCAGCAGGGAGGCCTATGTCCAAAGCCGTTCACCCCACTCTTCCTGGCATTTGGTAAAGGAACAGAGTTTACCTCAGCCTTGGAGGCCTCCGATCTTTACCTCTCTGAAAGAGTACCTTCATATAGGCTGTATTTCCAACAGAGGTCTAGATAGTCCTAATTCATTCCTTGAGAGTCCAAATATGAATCAAAGAAGGAGGCGTCCCCTCCTTATAGAGGCATAATGTCAGGCATAATGTCATTGGAGATTGGTCCAAAGCAAGGCTGCTGCAAGGGTTCCAAACCAAACTGTTGTCGGAAGTGCCATTTGTCTTCTGACATCATAGCCAGAGTGATTTGTTCTGCAGTACATGGGGGTGGGGAGACATGAAGTTGTAGTGAGCCCTGGCAGAAAACATGATGGTGGAACCCTTCTCTGAGCTTCCCTCTATACTCTGGCTACCCAAACTATGAGCCTTCGCCTGCTGTCATCACAGGGGCTTCAGTGGTCAGCACCCTAGTGTCGTTGTGGCTTTGTTATATCAGTGCTGCCTTTGAAGAACTGACTCACAGGAGTTCCTGTGCCTTCAAAGAAGTTATCCTTACCGCAGAAGTATCAAAAATGCAGATTTCGGCCCATCATCTCACAGGACAGCTGTGGAGACACCCAGACCAGATGGCTAATACACACAAGTCCTGTCATAGCTGAAGTCCTGCTTACAGACAGGGCTGACACTTGTATGATACTAAATTGGAGTGGCTGTGTAATTGTTTCCCTACAAGCCACCATGCCAGAACCAGGCATGACTTATATTTAAAGTTTAATGTGCCACCAGGCTGACTAGGTTACACAATTATTATGTTTTGAGCCCGAGGTGCTGAATATTAAAAAGCCACCTTTGCCTGCTGCCAATGTGTTCCTGCAGCTGGCAGGAATGCACATGCCCTTTGAGCCTGCTCTGTGGCACTACAGGGCTGATGTTGAGGATGTCGGTACACTATCTAAGCCATGGAACATGATTGCATTATAATTTTGGCATGGAACATTCATGAAAGGGGTGAGGGTGATTAGCAGACCTCCCTGGTTTAGCAAATGCATGGTGCTAAGAGTGTTAAAAAAAAGAAAATATGATCTTGCAGTGTGGCGTTGTGCTGTGCTGTACTTTCAAAGTCTGTTTCCCTGTTGATGCTGTCACGGTCATCAACAGAGAACGTGGATTTGAGGAAATAGGGCATGGCGCCAAAGTATTCCAGAAAGGTAATTGTGTTTTTTTTTTTACCTAAACCCCCAATTGTCTTTTTGTTTTTCAATTAAATACCCTTAGCACCTATATAGTGCTAAAGGTGTTCAATTAAAAAAAATATGTATATATATGACTTTTCAATATAATCTGTGATGGCGGGCTGAGACTGCTGGTGATGGTACTGCTGCCTGCGTTAAGGGACCCTTGTTTCATTTGGGCGTTTAACTTGGGCGGCAGGTGCTTACCTGTAGGGTTAGTCCATTGCCATGGGACTTAATATTAAACCCAATTCTCCACAGCTTAGGTATTTCATTGAACTTTCATGGCGGTTCTGATAAGAAACGTTGTGGGGTTTGGGAGGGGAGAGAGTGAATGTAGGAAAGATAGGTGTAAAGTAGAACAAGTTACATATGTTTGTTTTTTGTTTGTTTAAGTTACAGTCTGGTAATAAAAAAACTGAAAAAGGAAGTAAAAAAAACTCGCAAAATGAAAAAATAACTGCTGAACATTACACCCATTCTCCGTCCAGGCATCTTCAATTGCCTCAAAGGTTGTTGCCTTGAGTACTATTGGCAGATAGCACTTCCTGCTGGTAAAAACGCCCCCTGCTGGAGACCTGCATTTGCATGGAGGGTCCAAGATTGAGGCTTCAGTGGCAACATTACCATCAATAGAGCCAGATGAAGTTGATGGGAGAGGTCCAGCATATGACATGGCTGGTGATGATGGCCTTGCTTCCTCCTATGGTGTTGCTAGTATGGCAGTGGGTTGCAGGGTATTGCAACCAAGGCGGAAAGCAGGTTGCCGGAGCATGTTCCTGAAACGTTCACACACTTGTCACGTTTTGGTAATGGATCACATGGTTGACAAATGCTGTGGGGCCCAGGCTTTGTGCATGAACTGTGGAAAAATCTCTCCTTTGGACCTCGCTGCAAAATGCACTGTCTCTTCTCGATGTCTGAGAGTGGAGTGTCTTTAGACACCTTAAAGTATTGCTAGTCCAGGCAAGGTGTGAAGCTCCTGCAGTGGCATTTCTATGGTGGAACCGGCTGCTCTGGAGGGGTGCCTCAGTATGTTGTGTTGCCATCTCCAGAAAACAAGGAAAAATAAAAAGAAATAAATGAAAAAATGAAAAGGAAAAGGATTAAAAAATCCTTAAAGAGGAAGAACAAAAATTAATATAAAACTAAACAAACAGATATGTACAACAAAGGGAAAACACACAGGGAAAAGGTTTGGAAATGATATAGTTCCAATGAGCAAACTTGGTAAAGTGTTTTCGGTGTCTGCCTGAATTTGTCTCCAAAAACAATTAGGAAATGTAAGGATTTCTGCAGTATATGTATGCGATTCACAATCTGTGTGTCTATAAATCAATCAGCTCTCAAATTTTATACCGTGTGCGTGCCCTTAGGCCAGTTCGTTGGCATAGTTTTTGTACCGGTGAAATGCAAATCGGAAAGAACAATGTCTGTTTTTTTCTCCGTTTTTATTCAACTTTTTTGCAAAAGGGAGTCCGAATGTCAATGTTTTTTGTAGTGTTTACATTCTCCCTTCACATAAAACAAAGTTATTGGAAGATTAAGATGATGTTTTTATTGTATTGGTTGTAAACACGGTTTGCGGTATGCATTGTTGTTCAATGAACTCTTCTTCCTCTCTGTGCCATGTGAATAATTTGAAACATTGTGTCTTCTCAATACAAAAAGTGTCTTCATATCTTTCCTTTTTTGTGAATTCTCGATCTCAATATTCAAATACACAGATATTGTTTAGGAATCTAGATCTCATATCAGCACATCTTTCTTCCTCATCCCAGTACTTTTGTAGTTCTCGAACTGAGTAATAGTTTTTTGTTAAACATCATATTTATAGGTAGTCCTTAAATGAGGTCTGTGTTTATAATGTGTAAGGTATATTTCTGTACCAATTCAGTCTTCCTCCTGACAGGCCCACTCTAATCATGCCTTGCTATTCCACTTCACAGTCCCCACCTTACTCTTTCTTGTCACAGTACCTAACTACTCACCTCACTGTACTTTTATCACAGTACCCAACTACACAACTTTAGTCTTCCTCATCACATTCCCTCACTCGTCACAGTGCACCATTATTAATCCCATTTTATGTAGTGGACACAAAGCTCAAGAACCGATATTTATAACAAATTAGGTGGTGGGAGGTATAGCATAACAGAACCTGTGAATCTCAGTGAAAAAAACATTAGTTGAGGGACAGTTAATGTGGGTAAGTTCCGTTAAAATAAACTTGAAATTCGGTGACATTAAGGTGAAACCATCTGATGCAACGCGACCCCAGAACCTTAGTGAATACCCTTTAGTATAGCCATTGTGGGGCCCCTAAGCACACTGATGACTTAAAAAAGTACATCACTGATGATATCACATATGACATCACTTATGGCATCATGAGTGACATAACTGATATGCGTGCAAGAAAGATAGATGCAACATTTGAAAAGAGTTTCTTGCATATCAGGTTGGATTCAGCTTGGTTAGCGTTTGCATTTAACAACACTGTTGATTTACAACCATAGTACTCTTATGAATCAAGGTTACTCTGTATTGACTGAACGCACACCATGATGAGATACTGTAGTGTCTTTATCACTCTGTCCTAAAAAAAACAGTTTCCTATGCTAAGAAGACATTTCAGTACTCCAATTTTGACTCTACACATGCCCAAAGAATACAACATACATAGCAAGATGCAGTTTCTGAAGTCAATTTATCAATTTATGGTGGGTAACTTTCTGTCATTATAACATCATAGTTAAGGTGGCACAGCTTCTGCACCTGCTGAATTTCAGGGGTTTTGTGGCATTAAATCAGAACTTAAATGTCACTTCAACTAAAGGTTTTTCAAGGGTTTTATTGCATCTGATTGTTTGACCTAATGTCACTTCAATTCCTGTTTTTTCACTATATATAAATATATACATATATATATATATATATATATATATATATATATATATTCAATCAAAAAAGTTTGTTAAAGGGACGTTATGGTTAAGTTGCACTAATAAAAACCTATGAAATTCAATGATATGATATGATATGATATGGTATTTGTAACGCGCCTATACACAAGTGTTTCAAGGCGCGACGAGGCAGGGAGGGAGGGAAACAAGGGGAAGACAGACAAACGATCCTACTAGGCCAGGTGTCATTCAGATCGCGCAAGTGCGGAGGTAAGGGGAAAAAGGACGAAGTGCAGGGGGAGGAGGTGGGGGGGAAAGTGCAGTACAAGGTAAGTAGCGTAAAAAATAATAAATAATAAATAATAAATAAAAAGGGCCAGCTGGTGGCAAGTGCGAGGTAAGTGCAGAGCAAGTGCTGGGAAGGGGGCTGTAGGGATACAGTGACAGTCCCACAGTGCGGGGGAGCCAGGGAGGCAGTGCAAGTGGAGAGTGGCTGGGCCCTGGACCGAGGTTGCTGAGAGTGGCCCAGATGCAGGTTTAGTGCTGAATTCAGTGGGGAGTTAAGCAGGTTTAGCAGGGGAGAGGGAGAGAGAAGGCAGAAGCGAAGAGGAAGGTTTTGAGGTGCTTCCGGAACCGGAGATGGTTCTCCTCAAGTTTCAGGGAGGCAGGAAGGCTGTTCCAGAGGGAGGCCCCTGCTGCGGAGAGAGATCTACCCCCAGCTTAACTTTGTTAAGGGGACATTATGGTTAAATTGCACTCATAAAAACCTTTGAAATTCACTGAAAAAACTTTGTTAAAGGGCCGTTATGGTTATGTTGGACTAATAAAAGCCTCTGAAATTCAAAGAAAAAACTTTGTTAAAGGGAAATTATGGTTTCAAGTAAAATCGAAAAACCCCAGAAATTCGCCAGTTATGGTAAGCTAAACAACCATAACCCGCGCCACCACCGTGCACTGCTAAAACTAACACCCAGGACATCAAAGTTGACATCACAAATGTCATTGCACTAATAAAAAGCTAAACTTAGCAAAAACATGTATATCCCACCAAACATGTATATCTTGATCTATTATCAGTTTGCCAAATGAAGTGTAGATTCGTCAAATGGCACCTCATTTATAAGCCTTTACTTTATTTTGGGACCCCCCCTCTATTTTTGCCCCCTCTTCACAACACCCCATCAAACTTCAGAAAAACATTAATTTCTAAAGGTACTATCAGTTTCCCAAATTAAGTGTAGATTCGTCAAATGGCACCTAATTTATAAGCCTTTATATTATTTTGGGACCCCCCCTCTAATTTTACCCCCTAATGACAGAATCCCACCAAAACTTTGCATACTCACTCAGAATCAGCTCAGAAATATACATGTAAAATTTCATGTAGTTCCATTAAGTTGGCGCCAAAGTTATAAGCCATCGCGAACATCCGAACTGTTTGCGGACTTTCACAGCAAAAAACACCCTTTTTTTGCTTCTTGCAGCCATATCTCATCCCATCCTCATCACCCGTCACCTCCCGAGAGATTATTTGATAAGTTTGACAAGTGCAATGTTGTGTTTTTTAATATGTTTTTATCGCGATGTCCGCGGATAGCGGCGAAGTCCGTGAATCCAAGATGGCGTGCGTTTCCACAAATCTGACGCGCTTCACGCTCTTCACCATCCAATCAGCGAACACATTGCATGTCCGCGGACATGACGCAAGCCGATTAACCAATCGGTGTCCTGTCAGCGGAGCGAACAGGGAAGTGTGTCCGCGGAGCGGACATAGATATCACTATTTTTTTGTGACCTACTTTTTGGTCTTTTAAAAAAAACTTCTGGACAGATTTTCACCAAATGTACAAAAGCACACTTTCGGGACCAAGCCGCTGCTCCTGCTGCAAATTTGGTGAAAATCCATCCAGCGGTTTGGGCTGTAGGCGTGAAAAAAGTTTTTTCCCCATTCACTCTATGGGAAAAAAATACATTTTGGGACCCCCCTCTATAATTGTGTCCCCCCTGGACCAAACCTCACCAACTTTTGCAGAAAAAATCAGAGTGGGCCATATACTTTTGTTTGCAAAGTTTGGTGAGGATTAGTCCAGGGAGAGCAAAGTTATAAGCCACCCAAAAAGTGTTCTTCCTATGGGATTAGCAATTTAACCATAACTACACAGCCACCTCTGTGGCTGTGTAATATACACATATATATGTGTGTGTGTGTGTATATATAGGAACCGTTGCACTCCCCCTGTGTTAGGTGAAGGCGCCCACTCCCCACCATGCAATATCCAGTGGACCCAGGAGATGGATTGCAAGTAAAACAAATGTATAAAGGTAAGTTGTGCATGCAGAGAACTCTGCTGCCCAGAGAGTGCTCTGGCAAATATTACACGGCCAGCACATTATAAATCAAGACCACGTCACTAGTGACACCATACTATAGACACACAACTCTGCAGTGCAATTGGTGAGGCACAATGATACAGTATGTATCCATATTGGGTGACCATGTTGGATTGGCTGTGGCTGGGGTGTCGATCCCGTGGCACTTGGCAGCTGGGTTCATCTCCGCAGAGTGAAGGTCGGGTCAGTGGAGTGCTGCATTCCTGACTATCTAAACTACGACAACAGGATATGAGGGCATGAGACAAATGGCGAGCATACACATTTGGCATGAATGGGTAGTGCACTGACAAGTAATATGGACATTCTACGCTCTGCACCCAAACATTCATAAAACACAATGCCCCAGATCCAGCTGCCCACCATGGGAGTTTCGATCTACTTGATGCCTCATGATACGGATGTATATGAGTTATTGCTATAGAGGATATATTGGTGTGGAGGATTAGTGCTATGGTGGGTGTCCTCGTGTGGTCATTGCAAGGGGTCAGATGTGTATCTGTATCAAAAGAGCAGAGGGACATGGGACTGGTGGGGTTGGGGTCGAGGGAGCACAGGCAGGTTAGTGGAGATGGATGTGCTCTTGAGCTTGGGCCGGCTCCCGTCTCAGACAGTGCAGTGAGCTCATCTTCCCCAGAGCAATACTGAATGTTGCAACAATTAATGGCTGGACCGTGATAACAGGGCTTGTACGCAGCGGGCAGGAGATGGAGGTGTCCTGGGCTGTTTGTGCGAGGAGCTGGGCAAGGGCGCTGGGCTGGGGAGGGACACATTTTTAGAGGTCATTGTCGGGCCTAGTAAAAGATGGCGTCTAGTGTGTCACAAAATGGATTCTCTAAGCTTCAATAAAGCTTCGTTATGTGTTTGTCTTTTGTTAGGAGTTAGGGGTGATTAGTACAGATTATACACAGGAGAAGAGGGGGCGTCTCCCCCCTTCACCAAATGTGGTATTTATCAAGTGCCGGAATGCTATGGGGGCCGAAAAGACCACCTCTCCCCCAACATAAAAATGAGTGTATATTGCAAAACAGCAAAGCAGACTCTTTAGTTCAGAGTTCTTCAAAGGAAAATCAGCAGAATTCCTGAATCCACAAAAGGGTTCAATATTCCTCCAAACATTTCAAAAGTGTTTTATTTGCTGTTCACAGCCAACACGTGTTTCGACCTATTGGTCGTCCTCAAGGCTGCAGCAAGCATTCAGAATTACATTATTGACAAAAAGTGGGTGTGATTTCCATATATTGATTCATATAGGTTGTGTAAAAAAATCATATTCATATAATAAATAGTTCAAACCGATCAAAACAAATACAAAATGTGAATCAAAGAAAAATAATAACCAGATATGTACATACCATGATGTAAGTCAGTAGGAGGCAGGATGGACAGAAGCAGAGGAATGGTATAACAAGATTATTTAGTGTTAGTTAATTCACAAAATTAGTGTTCTAAACATCAAACCAATGTTCTAATTGCTAATTCAAATGGCGTGATTATTATTGAAAAGCAATTGCAGAAAAAAGAGAGAAAAAAAATAAAGAAAATACAAGAGAAAAAGAAAATCAAATAGAAAGAAAGCAATCATTTTTCATGTGCACCATTATAATCATTTATAAGAATAAACAAAGAGCTCTTGCTGTCAAAACCACTATGTACCCATTGGTGTAAACAGTTCTTCATCAACATTTCGTCCCTTCAGAGATTCGATTTCACAGTAGTTTCTAGCTGCCACAGTTGCAATTCCCTATTGCCTCCTCGTTGTGTATTAACTATTCTATGTATACCAAAAGAAAGCAACATTTATTATAGCTAGCAGCATGGACTACATGAAAATGTTTAGCAGTTGGATATGTAAAATCAGCACTTTTAATGTCTCAAACATGTTAGATGATATGAGTCTTTAACTTGCAGCTAGTACGGCCAACGTACCTTTTATTGCACCCACATATCAATACATATACTACAAAAACTGTTTCACAAGAAATTCTGGAATTAATATTTACTTAAAGGACAAATAGTGGCTGGCAATATGTAGTGTATTTGATGGCATGCTGGCAGACCTTACGCTTTGTGCACTTATGGAAACCTTCACCAGAATCTCTCAAACAAGAGAACCCAATAATAGCTTGTCTCTTGCTTAAAGGCTAGACATTAAGGGGCTGATTCATGGAACAAATGTGCGCCGAAAATCTTGGTGCAAGCGGGCGCAAGCGTGAAAAAGAAAGCGCACGCGTGCGATTCATTGAAGGATCTGCGCCTATTTACAGCGGGATGTGCGCCAAATCCGAGCCTGGCGGGCACGGGTGCACACGTCACAGCAACATTTGAATGCCGTGCACGACACGCACAGCGAAAGCACACAACATTGACGCACACACCAAAAAGGGGGCGGGACACAAGGCGCAACACGCAGAATGGGGAACAACGCGTGAAAAAGAAGGCGTAACTGGGAAAGTACTGCAGGGAAATACACGGAACGGCCACACGCATGCGAACAACACGTATTCATGGAATCGAATACGGGAAACCCATGCACGCTAAAACACATGCACAGGCGTCAACACGTCCGCCACACGAAGGCAGGCGGAAGCGTCCCCGCGCGCAGAATCAAAGTGCGTGCAACAACAAACACGTATATACAGCTACAATGAATGCCCCATTTGTCGCACCACTGATCGTGGGACACCGCAGGAGGAGGAGAATAGCCAGGCCCGGCATTTTTTTGCCCCAGATAAGCCTTTTTGGGATGCTTGACGACCAGGTTTATGGCAGGTATAGGTTTCCACCTCGTATCATCCTAGACCTGGTCAGGGAGTGGGAAGATTACCTTACATCACCCACCCTGTGCTCCCAAGCATTGAGCCCCTTGGAGAAGGTGCTCAATGTCCTGCATTTTTTGGCCACTGGGTCATTTCAGCGGACAACTGCCATAGTGGGGGGGGGGGGTCTCACAGGCCACGCAGTCACGCTGCCTACACCAGGTGTTGGCAATCATGACTGCGCGCACCTCAGTCCGCAGGCACATATACATGTCCAGAACACCCGCAGAAAGGCAGGCCGTGGTCCAGGACTTCTACAGGGTGGCACACTTCCACCAAGCGCTCAGTGCCATAGATTGCACCCATGTGGCCCTACGTCCACCTAGGGCCAGTGAGCACATCTATCGAAACCGCAAGCACTGGCATTTCATCAACATGCAGGTTGTATGTGATGCAAAGGGAATCACCTCTGTCTATGCAAACTACCCTGGCTCAACCCATGACAGTTTCATATACAGAATGTCCGCCCTGAGCCGGGCCCTGGAAGCTGGGAAGCATGGCGACACATGGCTCCTAGGTGAATACAAATGCCTGTGCACATGCATGTATGTCACACACAGACAAATACTCAAACCCAACTAATCACAACCATTATCACCTCCCCAGGGGACAGTGCCTACCCTCTGAGCAACCACATGATGACGCCAATCCAGCTATTTTGACGGCTAACTTACACCACTATCTATCTACATTGTCGGATGATTTTTGCAAAAAGCCACATAAGAGGTCACGAGTCTAAAATAAAATAATTAGCTTACCACTATTCAAAGTACTCCAGTGCAGCCCTGAGTGATCTAGTTTTCTGGGTGAAAAACATGGTTTGATTTTTGCGGGCACGCGTGAGGATGCATGGGCATACACCATACCACCAAGCTGTTGGCCATAGTTTAAATATGATGGTGTTGTCCTGTGAAGGGGTGCAGTCATTCTCAGTGAAATAAATTCTCTTGGGAGAGAGCTCCTGCTACTGGCCCTATATTTCTTTTGAATTCATGATCATTAAATCTATGTTAAGGATATGTGCATGGAACCGCAGGAAGCCCTGCAGTTCTACAGAGAAGGGAAGTGAAAGGTACTTTGGATGTTGGTTGTGGTGGAGTGTCCTTGATTGGTTGCATTAGCGAAGAAACAAGACGACGTGGCTTGTTTCTGTTCCTAAATACCCCACCACACCACCCCAGGTAAGATACAATGCTTCCCATATTGCAACCAGGGCCATAGTGGAGCGCACATTCGGAGTGCTCAAGTCACGCTTCCGCTCCCTTGACCGCTCTGGCGGCCAGCTACTATATGCACCCCCAGTAGTCTGCAGGATCATTGTGGCAGCATGTGTCCTGCACAATGTTGCAACACGTCGGGACGTACAGGTGGACATGGTGGTGCCCCCACATCCCCAACCACATGCACAGGCGCTACCCTTGGGAGGGGAAAGGGCACGTGGCGAGGCAGCCCGGACCCAGCTTGTGTTCACATTTTTCACCTAAACTCACACCCCTGCGGAGTGCACACAGGCCTGGCACATACCAGGTGACAATCGATGATGACATAGAGACAGTCAACTGCAACAACCTTACCACCCTGAGAAGGTTGCCATGGAAGTGCTACATTGTGTGCATCTGTAGCTACTTAAATATAACCAATCCTGTGTGACCAAAAGGAACACATGCAAGGTGTGTATCACACCACCCCCTGCAAAACAGGCCATGACAATCACTGGTATGTCACCCAAACCCTCCCAACCCACATTACCCTTGTCTGCCACACCATGACATGGCATGCAACAGCAAAAGCCCAACCCATGACCAATTACATAAGAAGTGACATGTGATAAATGGGAAGTGGCCCAACACAATGACGCCTGAAATGGAATCAGATGAAATCACTGACCAACAACCTCCTACACATACCAAGTCATACACAAATTCTTTCCACCAGTGTTAGCATGAACACAAGACTGAATGCCAGTTCACATACACATTGGGCAAGGCAAAATGGCTACTCCCTAACCTGTGTGCTGTGTGTGTCTACTGCAACACACTGCTCAGCACACAGCACAATGAGCAGCCATTGTGTTGGGGATACACCTTGAGCATCACATCAAAAGGACAAACAAAATAATCAACATATTGACGCATGTACACAATCCCCAAATGGCAATTGATCATGCGCTGCAGGGACACAGCGTGCCCGAGAAGGCAATCTGTGTGAACCTGTGGGCATGGAAGAGTGGTTGTACGTGTGGTGGAGCATTGTGTAACTGTGTGTGTTAGTAGGGACATGCACTCAAAATATGCATGTGAAATCAAGTGACCCTCAGTGTCCTGTACACATCACATGCGAACATTGCCCATGTGTACACCCCAGCATGTCAAACCACAACAATCCCCTGACACCTGAAAAGTAAAAACAACACAGGAACAGCCATTGACCAGCAGAACACATCATGTACATAGTAACCATCAATACCATTGTCAGAGAGTGCCCAAACACTGTAACCCAGGCTTACGGTCCAACAACAAAAGGCCCTCCCTCATTTACACATCACCATGACTTTCTGAACAACTGTGTCTGGGGTATGTAGCTTTCTCCCTTTTAGTCTACCTGGCTACAGGATCCCCCTACCCCTTGGTCTTCGTGTTCCACCTTGCATGTAAATAGGGCCCAGCCCCCCAGAGGCATCCTTGACTGCTAAAAATACCAAATTGCAGAGAACTCCAAAGAGCCAAACCCCCAAACCAGGGAAAAAGTCTCAATGCACAAAAAAAACCTAGAAGAGTCTCCAGTAGATTACTTGAAGTGGCAAAAAAAGTCCAGGCACATGTACAAGCAGAATGATAGAACTACCGTAGCACAGTTCAACAATGGTTCAACAGGATGGGTACCTTTTTCAGGATACAATATACAATGAGGATGCAACAACTGATGGGTAGTGTCACAGCTCCGGTCTGCAGGCGCAGGAGTGGCACGAACCAACCACCCCCTTCCGTGGTCTGGGCGCCTGCAAGGTAAAACTTACACAGGCCTCTGAGACCCCGGCGGGGAAAGAGGGTCAGGGATCTGTTGTTTGGACAGGCATTGGTATTCAGGATAACCAGAAAGAGGGGCAGGAGAGGGGAGTTGGATTGGCAAGGGAAAGTAGGAAAATACAAAATACAACTATTGACAATAACACATACTCAATCAGAGAAACCATGTTCTACATGCACATTGTAGTAAATGAGTCAAATGCAAGACAAAGAGAGACTTATCTCGGGGGTGAGTGCTGGCCTCCTGCCTGCACACTCTCAGGTCCGGTAACAGGATCAGTTCAATGCTGCAAAAAGAGTGTGAGTTACTAATCTGTGTGTGTTTACAACACACACACAACACCATTCATGCCCCAAAGTAAGTGACTTCTCCACAAACACTCTTGTCTGCTGATTTGTATGTATACGTTAGCTTGCCCCTGTGATGGTTCATACACTGTGAATGCAATAAGGCAGGCGCACGTGGGTGCGCGTTAAATGGAAGACCAATGTGTCAAGAATCACACACGATAGAATGGTCCCTGGGTGAGCTGCTAGACGTATATAGTGAGTGGTGCGACTTCAGTACAAGTAGTGTTCTGGCAGCCGTGGATTTCAATAGGTAGTGCACATGGCAATTTGCACATGCAAATGATATGCACTGCACATGAGTCTGTGCCTCGCTGGGTGTCCCTGTGCGCTGTATTAGTTTCTGGCCAGAAACGCTACTGCGCTAATAACTCAGCTTATATGGAGCAGGGGGGACTGCAGGATATGTGCGACGACCCCTGTGTGTGCCCCTGACAACTTGTAAAGCTACTTGGCATTTGTCCCTCAACGCATTTTAACTGTACTGTGCGCTTCTACAACAATGCCTGGCCAAGCACCCCGGTACTGGTGCTACTTAGCATGCATGTGCAAGTGGCCTGGTGGAAGGTTGGCTGCGGTGTGGCCCCTTGTGCTGCTCACCTTGCTTGGAGCTCCTGGAAACATGTCTGCTTCTGTCGGACGTCTGAGCACAAGCCCTGTGCTTCTGCTTGCGCACACAGGCACATGTCTGCACCACCGAACGTGGCCAGGTTTCAGTAGTACTTGGCCCTGTGTCTGCTGGCAAAGGTAGTCAGGAGGCTCATTTCCCTTCAGAAAGGGCATAAAAGATATTAATAATGCTGGAAAGTTCCCTGTGTGTGTGTCTTCATGCTGGTTGTCACAGACATACATCCAAACTCCTCCCACCATCAGTGTGACTTTGACAGGCAAAGGGTGCGGGCTACTGTCTACAGCATGAAGTCCATCAAGCACATATACAGGCAAGAAAATAACATACATCACAATCCACATCAATTAATGGACACATCAATCATGTACTCACCCAAATTGATTACAGACATGCCGTGGATAAAACCCACTCAATCACCACTAGGGGTGTTAACACAAGTAGTACAGCAGCAGACAAGCCACAGATCTGATGAAAGTCCAACGCCCTTGTGTAAATGGTTGTAACACCGAACCATCCTTGCGAGCCTATGCATAAGGGAAGCAGGAGTGGCCTATGTGAGTCAGAGCCCCAAGCTGCAAACACATACACGAGACAAGCTTGAAGGGCCCAGCTGGAACAGACAGTGGATGCTTTCAAAAGCCACAAATCACCACACCGTCACATGAATGCACAATAGACAAGCAATTTTAAACTATATTAACTAATTAAACTAACTATAAAAAACCTATATTACCGAATTAAACTAACTATCAAAAACCATATTAACTAACTAAACTAACAATAAAAATCAGAAATGGCCACATACGACCTGGGGGCTGGGGGGGCACCCAGGAGGTGGTAGGTACAGGGTGCACCTCAACACCCACATGCGATGATGTTGAGACAAACAAAAAAAAACTCCATGGACTCAATGCCTGCACAGCCCGACCTGTGTGGGAGATAATGTGTCGTCCTCATCACCCTCTGGCTGAAGAGGTTGACGTGGCACAGTACCCTGACCACGCCTAGGCGCAGCTTGCTCTTCGTCGGCAGCAAGTCTGCAGGACGGGTGAGCCTGGTTCTGTGCGGCGATAATAGGTAGGTCAGCATGTAGAACCTCGCGTGATACGCATGCTTCCTCTTGCAAGGTAACACGTGTAACACAGAGTTCTTCTTGCATGGACTTGCTGGACAACTGGTACACCTCATGGGAAGCACGTAGCTCAGCCGAGATGGTATTCTCTAGCTGCTCCAACCTCTCCTCTGACAGCCTCCTCTGGGACATCAAGAGCACAGCCAGAGTAGATTTGAGGGATTCATAGTCAACCCTATGGCCTCCATGTGTGCCTCTGCGTGAGCAGCAATTGCTTGACGCAAAGACACCATTTCAGCCCGCGTGCCCTGTCTGAGGCTGCCATGCACAGCCTGAGCAAGCGGGCCGTGGACTGTGCCACCTGCTGCTGGAGTTCTACCTGCCTAGCAGGGGGTAGCACGGATTGGGCCACATGTTCCATGCTCTCAGCGATGTTATCAATTGCTGCCCCTTGGTGTTCTGAATTGGCAACCGTGGCTTGCTCCCACTCAGTATACCCCAGTGACAAACGGCCACTGCCTTGCTGGGCTTGACACCTGCGGGGCCCAAGGAGCTGACGTCCTTGTTGGGTCGGCACTGCCCACGGCTGCAGGACTATATTCCTCCATTGACGTGATGCCCAAGCACATCAGCAACTGGAGTGGATGGTTACCCTGCGTCCCGATCCACCACAGGCAGAGGTCCCACCACCATCTGGCCCCTCAGTGCAGGTGTCGCCGACAGAGGAGCGTCCACATCAGAATCACCTACCCCTGACAAATGGACCCGATGCACATCCAACTCGACATTGTCGTCAGAGTGATCATCCAAGCTAGACTCATTGCCAGCTCTAGACAAGATGGTCTGTAACACAAGTGGGTTCTCGTGGCCTACCACCCCACAACCCCCACTTGTGCTGGTTTGCTGGTGTGATAGCAACCCTGTGTCTGGCATGACAACACCATCCTTTGGCTCCATTGCGTCATCATCTGAAAAGTGGAAAAAAGATTAACATTAGTACACATGTCAGAAGCACATAACACACACACACATAGACATCACATTGACAGCCAACACATGAAGCAGACATGTCACACACACATGAGAACCTGGCATGCATCCAGTGGCCTTGATATGCAAACACATCCCAAAAGCAGACATGGATGTGTCTAAATAGCAAAGCCTACACAAGTACAAAATGTAGTATGTGAACTCCATCAGACACCACCTCTGTCAGGCACATGTCACAGGCAGAAAAGACAGATGGCAACTAAGAGATGCAACACACCATAAGCATTTCTGAACTACAAATTGACCACTGCTGCAAGTGATTCCAAACACACAATGACAAAGGTACCGGTTTATAGTGATAATTTCGACAACAAAAATGTCGAAAGTACAAATGTCGAAAAAAAAATGTCGAAAAAAAAAATGTCGACTTTTTTTTTCAATGCATTTTTTTTTAAATGGGGGTGTTCCCCCCAACCCCCCTTTTTAAATTTTTTTTTTAATTGTTCCCTTTTTTTAACTCCCGAACCCCTAAAATAAATATATAATTAAAAAAAAACGAAAGTCGACATTTTTTTTTTCGACATTTTTTTGTCGACATTTTTGTTGTCGACATTTTTTTTCGAAATTATGACTGGCCACCAAAGGTACCATACATGTAGACATGCATCACTAAAGCATCATCATCAATATAGGTACATCCATCTGCAGCTCGGCCCTTACTGGGTGGCATGGGCAAAGCAAGGACCTGCAACCAGGCCTGTGGGACCATAACGCCCAGTACCGTCTGAGCTGCAGGACATGAGGCCTCCACAACACCTCTCAGGGCCTGATTGAGCACATTGGGCTATGAATGTGCCCGATTACATCATTCCTTGTGGAAATCTCCACGGCCAGCACCCACCATAGTAGCTAGGTGGGCCTGGGCATACACATACTGCACAACAGTGAACCTTTGGGATCATGCCAGCTCCAAATAATGTGCGCAATGCAGAAATCTCACCAGCATAAATGTTTATCAACTACATATTAGTCAGTCAACAATAAAGCTGCGGAATACACATGTGTAAATGGACACTTTCACAAACACATAAGTGAGTACTCGCAATGTTGCACCACACAACGTTGAAGCTGCTTGCATATGTACATGTGAAGGTGTTCAAAAACAACTATTTCCCCATACACCTGTATTGTGAACATGACCAGAATCCAATACGCCAAAGCAAGCAGCTATAATGCTCCTTGCTTTGATGTATGTGGAAGTGCACACATACACATGTGAAGGATGCTCCACAGTCATTACAACCCGATTGGCAGGCTACATCCAATCAGTGCCCTATGCCAGTTGGTATAGGCTGCACATTGACCAATCAACTCATCTAAACAACCACTAGGGAGTTCCAATACTGAGTACATGTGTCACAGGATGCACCTGTGCCTGTCGCATACATGACAGAGAAGGGATGAAAAACTTTCCGTACAGCCAGGTGACTTTGACATTGCATCAGTGAGTAGGCATGTAGAAGGGTGTAACAAGGCTCAGAAGTGGGTTGATGCAGTGTAGAACATGTGTATGTTACCCACTATCTATATGAACAAGTACATTATTATGTCTATCAATAAACGTGAAGGCAGTGCAAGGGCAAGTGCAGGCATCACGTACAATGTGCATGCAATGGGTTGCATGGCTACAAGCAAACCCCCTACCTCCCCTAAGTGAAAATGTAGGGAGGCATTGCAATGCAGCGAAAGGGTGACCAGAGACCTGTGTATTGGCAGACAGTGTTGACTAGCGTCAATTGCATCATCTGAGTCAACTGACAACACAGCAGATGATGATGGGACAGTAAACAGGACACATGATGAACCCTCAGTAGTACACCCATGTGTGCAGAAGCCACTACACCAGTTAAACAGAGTCAGTGGGCCTGAATCAGGGTGAGGTCTGTGCCCCACACAGACTGTGACACCCTAAACCTGTGTGTGTTGCTGGACAGAGCCAGAGTGGGCATGGAATGGATGATCAAATGCCATGAAATGTAGGTCTTCCTGGAAACGTACTACATTGATCATCCTGTCAAGGACACTTAGGGGCATGCATGGAATGCACATGGAGCATGAATGGCCACTCCTGTCCCTGCGGAGCATCTGCCATCTGCACAGTCCAAGTGAGACACCCTGCATCAAGGGCAGAGGATGTACCCGACTGCATATGTCTGGCAGGTTGGCTAGTGGAAGTTTGCATGTACACAGGAGCCTTGAACAGACCATTGCAGTACGCTAACATGATGCACACCAGTGCCATGGTGAAATTGTGGTGCAGGGGGGGGTGGAGGGGCAAGTGATCATGCCTACGTGGAGTACCCGCATGCAGGCAGAAGACACATGCACCTCAGTCATGCAATGACATAGTCCCAGTGCTGAGAGGAAAGACACCCCAGGCTACATGCAGAAGGGTCAGTGAGCTGGAACATGGACCGGAGGGGCAGCCGGGTGAGTAGCATGTGAGTAGGGTGCAAGTGTGGCCATGAGGACAGTCCCCGTCTGCTCTACATGTCCACATCCTGCACAGCAGGCATGCATCAGTGAAGCATTGCATGACTTGCACATGCGAACCATGTACACATGACATATAGTGGCAGTCAAGCACAATACATCACACAAGCAAATCAAACATGGCCTCGACAAACACGCAACAACACTCACTGGACGGGGCATCAAAGTCCAGCATCTCTCCCACTCCTTCGACCATTCCTGCTGGTATGAACTCCCCAGTGACTGACTCGTGCGAAGTGAGGTCTCCCTCCTCAGGTCGTGGCCCACTGCCAGTCACCAGAGTCATGTTGTAATTAGAGGCACGCTTCACCTAAGTACTGCATTTGAGGTCATCCCAAGGCTTTTTGCACTCTTGAGCTGTGCGCACTTCATGGCCAAATGCACTCACACGATCCACAACTTGCTTCCAGTGGGACATACTATGGGCAGCCGTAGTTTGACAATTCGGCCCCACTAGCATATCACGGTTGTGGTCCTGCACGTAGTCCACAAGGAAGTCCAGTTCCTGCATGCAGCAAGGCTTCTTCCTCGATGTGCCGGAGGCCGAAGCTGTGTCTGGGGACCCAGCCTTTACTGCAGGTGCAACCTTCCTCCTCTTGGACAGTGGTCCGGACCCTGGCTGGCAAATACCACCCTGATCAGTATGGGCTGTGGCGCTGGTGGGTTGTACTGAGGGAGTGGCATATGGAACGAGGACGGAAGCCCTGACTTGCGTCAGTGGCTGCTGGGTGGCCTGGAATGGACCCTGCGCAGCTACATCCGCTGTGCCAGGGTCATTGAGCGGGATTGTCCTGGATGGTAGACTCACAATCGGGGTGGTGTCAGCTGCATCTGCCAATGCACTTGCCAACACCCGGCTGGTCGGGGCACCAGATGACATTACTGCCACATGGACACGTGCCTCATTCAGGGCAGCCTGCATGCACCTACGGTGTGCCTCCTGACCTTCTGGAAATCTTCCAGGGACTCTTCAGGTGCCAACGCAGCCTGCGCTGGCAGACCCTGAGCCTGGGTGGTGGTGTCCACAGCTGCACCTGCAGCTACCACTCCCCTTGGGCCCATGACAGTCGATGAAACGGACTGCCGGGTCACATGGGTGCCAGTGCCAGATGCAAGAACTGCATCTCCCCGAGCCTCAGGGGGTGGTGGTATGACTGTACCAATACGTGACACAACATTGTGCCGAAGTGGCGCACCCCTGCCTCTTCCCCCTCTGCAGCCACCCTGGACACCCTGGAGTCCCCCTACTCCCTGGTCATCCTGGCCACATCCCTGACCACGCCTGCCATGTGGAGTACGCCCAGCTGAGGCGCCCCTCACCTTTCGTGGCCTCCCAGCTATGGCACAGATGTAGTAGTGCCCGCACAGATGTAGTAGTGCCAATGGGAGGTGTACACGACAATTGTCCTGGGCAATTGGGGTGAAGGGGGTGGGATACAAGATGTCAACAGCACCCCTGCACCTGCAAGGCTGTATGTGACCCCGGTGATAAAGTGACGGGTCACGCAATGCTCAGGCACCCCAAAACTGCAGTAAAACCGTGCACGCAACCCCCGGTAGCCCACATGTGTGTGGAATTAACCTCCCGCAGTACCCGGTGGCACCCAGGGACACGAAAAACATATACGCGTGGGACACGTAGGCTACTATGACCTCGAAACGGCACTTGCAGTGGGAAAAATAGCGTGCACGACTCAAAGTCAGACTAGCGTGATAATGAAAAACACGCATAGCCAAAACTCCTGCCAAAAGAAGAGATACGTCCTTGTTCCGCTGTGAAATTCTGATGGCGCCCGAAACAACACGAAGTAGCAACACACACGTCAGTCTCCATGAAAGGCACGTACAACGAACTGCTGGCCCCGCTCACTTTTAACCCGTGCTGAGGGAAACGCCAGTGCACGTCACTTCACTTATGCACTTAGGCGCTTTCCTCAGATTACACGCATTCACACGCGGACATGCTGTTTTCTCACGTGCTGAATCACTATGCACCCGTGATGAGGGGAACGCCAGTGTGTGTTACGTCACATACGCGCTTACGCGCTCAGGGCCTTTCCTCGAATTATACACTTACGTGCAGTTTTTTCACGTGCCTATTAACTCCGTATCTAGCTGGCCACGTGACAACACACGGAAGACCACGCTCCTGCCCAGAAGGCCGAATTACTGCCCCCCAGAGCCCCGAGCAGCCTCCCACAAGCCATCTGCTGCTGCCTGCCTGCCTGCTGCCACCATGCCCTGTCATTTGGTGCCTGCACATCTGCCATCTCCAGGGGTCCCGTTGCTGTGACCACCCCTGCTGAAACAGAGAACTTCCGACTGGTATTCCATCGCTCCACAGCCCAGCCCCAGGACCCACTTGCCCACCCACACCTGCCTCGGGGGTTGCCATGTCTGACATAACACCATCTGGCACCAGTGGCAATCCCCCACCTGAGAGCCAGGTGGCTGCCAGCTTCACCTCCAATGAAGTTGGCATCCTGGTGGAGCAAGTCCTGGGGCAGTATGATGCCCTCTTCACACCATTGCGCGCCGACAAGGAAGGACAGAGGAGGATCTGGACGGACATAGTGGGTGTCATTAACGCGGAGGGGGTGGCACCCCGCGACATCAAACACGTCCAGAAGCGCTGTGAGGACTACAAGTCCCGGACCCTCAAGAAGGCCCGGCACCTCTTAGAAGCAGTGGATGCTGTGGGGCGCCGTGGCCAGCTTATCATCCAGCAGATAAGGGTCCTGGAGCGCATTCGCCCAGTGCTTCACCACCAGATCCTCAGGATGCAGGACCGTCTGGAGTCGAGCGGTAAGTGGCCATGCATTGCTGTGTGAAACAGGGCATGTTGCAGTGTGCTGGTAGTTAGCTACTTGCCTGTATGCGTGACAGGGGCCATGTATGGATGTGTGTGTGCAGGGACATGATGGTGCTACATGTGAGTCCAGTCATGCGTGAACCACATGGATGGTGTATGTGTTACAATGCAAGATGCGGAGCAGTATGCGGAATGCACATATGAATGCATGCCTGTCTCTGTTCTTGGACATGGTTGGGGTGTGAGAGATGGGTGCTGCTGTCATGGACATGTATGGTGTACATGTCAGTGTGTCTGAGTAGCATGTGTGTGACTTGTAAATGCCATGGATGCATGACACATGTCCGTGACGATGTGTTGATTCACTGATGCAGCCTAGTCATCCTTGTATCCACTGTGTCTGGGGTGTACGAGGCCAGATGCATGAAACTATGGTGATGTGTGTGCATGTGATCTGTATGACCCATGATGAATGTGAGTTTCAACCCACCATTGTATGTTTCAACAGTTCCTTGGACATGGATGCAAATGTTCATTGCATGCACCATGCCTGTTTCTGCATGTGCGTTGCCTGCACTGACCTATGTGTTGTGGAGAGACATGATGGAAGTGATGTTTGACAGTGCCACTCATGTGATATTGCTTCCAGTCTATGGGACTATTGTACAGTACCCTGATGCTTGTGTTCTATGTCTCCCTCTACACAGCGGCGAGTGAAGAAGAGGGCAGAGACAGGACAGTGGAATAAAGCCGCAGAGATGCCTACACCAGCCGGTGACGCAAGACCCAGTCACCCTCCCAGGAATTACCATCATTCGGAGCGAGGGGACTGGTGCCGCGTCTGCCACTATGGCTGCAGCGTAAGGGACAGGTGAGCCCCCACAGGGGCTTGCGAATGCGGAAGACAGTGTGGAGCCATCCAGGTTGCTGGTGTGCATAGAGGAGGAGGAGGCTGCTACTGAGCCGCACATGGGGCCTGGTGGGGGTGGTACCACTGGTGCAAGTGGTGCAGTCAAGGGCCAGGGGCAGGAGGCAGCCCAGGTCTCCGTGGAGGGGCCTGTGCATGTCTCTGTCCCTCACACTGTGACTGCACCACCATGCACCAGCAGGGATGCCCCATCCCAGGCCGTCCGCAGGTAGGGGGGAGGTCCACGTCATCTGGCACTCCTCTACCTGAGGACGAGGGGACCCGTGACCGTATGGAGTCCGTCCTGATTGGTGTCACGTTGCACACGCGTGACATTCGTGATGACGTGCGTGCTTCCTGGGGGGACCACTCATGTCATCCCAAAGAGCTGCGTGCCGACGTGTCCCAGCTGGGAGGGGTCATGCTCGGGGGTTTCCTACATGTGTCGGGCACTCTGGCAGCCCTTTCCACCTCTGTGCAGACTATGTGCCAGTCGTTCTCCATGCCGTCTTCCGGCCCAGATGCCACCAGGGCCCCCTGTGGACCTGCCCCTGACAATGCAGCCAGCCTGGTGGAGATCCCATCCCTGCCACAGTCGGGAGTCGGAGGTCCAGCAGGGGTGGACACCCCAGCAGCTGGACCCCAGCAGATGGAGAATGTGCCGGCATCATCGGGCAGGGCATGTGCACGACGGCGCCAGGGGATTACAATCAGCCGGAGGCCATCGTGGCGGCAGAGGCAGTTGCGACTGAGGCAGCAGCGGGCTCAGCGTGGGAGGCATCATGGCTCGGGCCATCAATACCCCGGGGGCAGGCATCAGTCGAGTGGCAGGAGGACCCCGGACTCCGTGTGGCAGCAGTTGGGCCAGCAAATAGATGCAGAGAGGCGGGTCGGCAGAGAGGGCACGGCTCAGGATGGTCAGGGCGGAGAACTCCATGCTCCAGGGCGTTGAGGCCAGCGGAGGGCCTCGAGGAAACTTCCAGGGAGTTGAGGGATTCCATGGCTGTATCCCTGCGAGACCTCGAGGCCAGGGGACAGGCCCGCCTCCGGGACATCGACGTGGAGTTCAATGATGCCCAGGCCCGGACCATCACAAAATGAGCCATGGGACTGGCCCGCCGCCTTTGTAAATAGTTATGTAGGTGTAAGTTTCCTTTCTATTTTTCTTTCATTTGGGGCTATGCCCCACCTTTTTGTATATAGTTATTTATTATGTAGGGTTTTTCGGAGGTTTCCTTTGGATTGTTGGGCTCATGGACCCTGGATTTTTACATTGTATATAGTTCTGGATTGGATTTAACTGCATATTTTTGTTTCCCATGGAGCAATGGTTTTCTCTTTTTTGGGGGGGGATTTGGTTTAATGAAGGTACGCTTTGGAGCAATTTTACTTTGGATTTAATTGAAATGAACATTGACATTTTTCATTCATTTTGGACATTCAGGCTTTTATTTCTTATTTATTTTCTTTCATTCCTTATATTTTGTATATAATACATTTTTATTTCATACTTCATTTGTGTGGTATTCTCTCATTGGTATCCTGCATGTCACGATGTGGGTTTTCTCATTTATGTGTGGCCATTGTGTGTGTCTGACGGATCTACCATGACATGGGGATTTCAATGTGGCGCGGATGGAAGGCTTGGTTGGGTGTTTGGACTGGGGTGGCGTGGGGTGGGATTTGGGTGGCCATAAGGGCCATGAGTATGGATCGTGATGTAGTGTTGGGTGGGGGGACATGAGTCAGGGGCCTGCTGGCAGGTGCCCGTCACTGGGGATGGAGTGGGGGACATTAGTCAGGGCCTGCTGGCAGGTACCCGTCACTGGGGGTGGGTTGGGGGAACATGAGTCGGGGCCTGCTGGCAGGTGCCCATCACTGGGGGTGGGGTGGGGTGGGGGGACATGAGTCGGGGCCTGCTGGGAGGTGCCCGTCACTGGGGGTGGGGTGGGAGGACATGATTGGGGGCCTGCTGGCAGGTGCCTGTCACTGGGGGTGGGGTGGGGGACATGTGTCAGGCTCCCAGGTGCATGGTGCCATGCGGGCTGCCTGCGGGGCAAGGGGAGTGGGTAGGGACACACCAGGGAGGGACCAGACTGCCAAATCGCGTGTAAAACTGCCTGCGCACGTGTATTCTGAGGGGTGCGCGGGGAGTTTTACACGTGTTTTCCCCATGGTTATTTCATCACATGTACCAAACACTTATTTCTTGGCCCTTGGTCTTTTTTGGCTGTTTCTGAAGTTGACACAGCGCCACATTGGTCCTTCTGGACTGGAATATTAAGTACATCCACCAGGTACCATTAGGTTGCCTGACGAAATCAGGCATCAGAAGATGCAACACGAGATGGACTTCAGCGTACTTAAGCCTTTGCCCTCCATGTTAGTCCTGCATTCCAACTGATACTCATCCAGGTATACACTTAACTCTCTTTATACCTGGTTCTTGTTCTGGTCCCTCCATCACCACTTTAGCAGTATCTATCTGTCCCAGTTTTAAAGGCTGTCATCCAGCACATAACCCTTATGCCCTTCCTGCTCCTTCTCCTGGTCTCTCTTTGTTTCATTCCACTCTCTCGTTCCTCCCCTGTTCTGCTTCCTTCCTCACTTCATTTTCTCTCTCTGGATGGTTCATCTCCTCTCTGCGTTCTCGTCCTTGGCCCACTCCAACCTTCCAATCCACTTTCCTCTTCTCCCCCTGTTCATCTCCTCTCCCTCTCCATCACTCGGCTCTAAACTCTTCCTCTGTTCTCTTTCTTTCCATGCTCTCAAACATGATCCTAACTCCTACACCACCATTTATGTGCCCACAGTTTATATGCTATATGGGCTTGTAAGTGGTATCATAAATGGTAGAGGGCTTTTGGGTTGGGTCAAAGTGTGTTTATCCACAATCTTCTCGTGTGAATTTTTTACGTGGCAGCTGTTTACTGCATGCCTCTGCACACCAATGCCATAAAGTGGCCTTCTGATATCTTGGAGTGAGGAGGCATTTCATCTCTTCTCACTGGATTCCTGTATGGTGCTGAGGTGGTAAGCAGTTGTTCCAAACCCCTCTCTTTGTGAACAGCTTCCATCTCTGGAAGACCACAAGCTCTTCCCCTATATTAGAGATGTAAGCTTGCAGAACCACACACATAATATGTATGATTGTCAATGCACAAAACTTAGTTGTGATGCTGCTGCATCTTGCAGTAGGCTTTATACGTACTGAATATAATTGCGCTTAAATTGTCGGCCATAGAATGATTTAGGGCTGAGTCAGCCCAGTCACGGAATTGGTCCTTTGACTGATGGTTCAAATAGATCTCTAAAGATAGTGCTCATCTCACTGAGTGGTCTTACCACCTTTCAAATAAAATATTGAGCGAGGGATGAATTAGTATGTTGAGTCCATGATTCTAGACATCTAACATTGTTTTTAGGCAATGAGGCTCGCTGTATAGCCTTGAAATGCAGGAACTGGAGGTAGTCGTGATTTCTGGTTTTATAACCCCACTTCAGATGGGTCAATGCACTGTTACAGCTGTTCTGCATTATTTATAATGTAATGCACAAGCGCTCAGCACTTTAGCGATAAATCATGTCCAGATCGATAGTCCGCGAGTATAGTGCTGGTATCCTATCATAAACAAATAATCAGGATGAGGAGATCCAATACAGAGACACAAAAGTGCTGTGTGTGTGTGTTTATTATGTAATCACACAGGAAGTAGTTAGTGGCTCAACAATTTACTTTACATTTCTTCCCATAAGCACGAAAGATGGTTGAAACAAACAAACGGACAAAGTTAGTTATACAGTAGTAACACAAATAGGTGTCGGCCTCTGGAGTGTAGAGGTCAAAACTACATTGGGATACATGTTTCCTTACAGATCGAGGGGTTACAAGAACCCGCTGGTACAGGAAAAACACGAGCCTGAGACTGGGGATGGTCTGAGGCGTGGTAAACAAAAAGTGCACACAACAATCTTTGAATATGACAAATACAAGGTAGTGATACAGTTGTGTCACGTAGTTCGACACAGGGTGTGACACAAGGTGTGTTTCGGCCAAAGAAAGTGGCTTAGTTGGAGCCTGTCTCTATGCTGGCCTTCGTCAGGAAAAGGCACCGGTGGCGGTGCTGTCCGTGATGTCTACTGCTGAGGTAGCAGAGGGATGCTGTCGGGAAATCCAAAATGAATGCAGGGTAACCGGTGCAATACTGGCACTGGGTGGGTCGGCTGTAGTTTCCTAGAGGCCGACGTGGTTCAGAGTCTCACGGTACCGGAGTGGGCCGATATTGGACCCAGGTCGCGGTCATGATGATAGGCTGCCGTGATGCGCAGGGACTGCTGAGAGGCGTGTTAGTCGGTGGTGCTGGTATCGGACATGGGCAGTGCTGGAAATTTAAAAAATGTATTGGAACTGTCACCTCCTTGGAGGGGCGGGGCTGTGGGAAGGAGGGGGTGTGGCCCCCAGCTAGGTTGTGCGGCCCCCAGCTAGGTTGCGCAACACAGACCCCAATCATAGCCATTTGCATAAAAGCAAAGCACATTGTGGGAACATCATAATGTCCACTTTTTTGTTGTTTACCATTCAAATTTTATTAAACAAATACAGAGCACCAACAATACAGTGGTGTTAAGCAGTTCTATAACAGTGGAATGGATTAAAAAAATTTGTAAGCATAACAAACATCATAAAAGGATATATGGACCAAACGAAAACAAGTTGCAACCTGTTTGCACTGGAAGAATTATTAAACAAAAAGGTAGAAACACACAGACAAAAATGATACATAAAACATTTCAACAAACTATACGGCTACAAAGCAGTGTGTGCAGGTCATGACATAGTCTGATAAGCATGTCTGTCCATCAGGCACCAGGATCATGGGACAAAAGCATTATAGTAATGTAGGACATCATATCATGTGCTTTGTGATGGAGACCAGGATTGTCATTCTCAGCTACAAACCGAATGAAGGGCTCCATTAAACATGTCTTATAGTGATTCTGTAAGAAGCCCTTTTAAGTGAATAATATACTCTTCTGTTTTGATTGGTCACCAAATTTGCCCTAATAAAGAGATGTCTGTAAATTGCAGGATATCTATACTAGTTTGAACAGCTGCAGCACTTTACATTATGCGTTGGCAGTTTCTGCCTGCAGTACTGAGTCTTCTGAAACCTCCTTTATCACTCGTTCTTGCAATGTAACGAGCAGACTGCTTTCTAAGTGCTCCCTGCCGAGTCTTCTGAAGGCGGTCTGCTCTTTGAGGCTGCATGCAGGACCTGGGAGAGCCGTGCGCTGACCCCTGGGTGAGTCATGTGTTGGCCCCTGGGTCTGGTAGACGGAGCTCTGCTCCGTCTTGTTCCGGCCCATTCCCTGCACTGGACATGGGACCAGCCTGCACTTTGCAATTCCAAATCCTGCGGCACTATTGACTCAAACTTTCATCGTTCTGACGTCAAAGAATTAAGCACCTTTACATTGGTTAATGATGCCACCTGCTATTTTGTCTGTTAGAAGCGGGAGGAATCAGGCATAACGAGCTGCATAAGATCGCAACCCGGATCTCAAATAATTATTACGCAATGACTCTAGAAGTCGTTTTGGTCAACATGAACTAGAGGCTGTCTATATGTTCAAGCACGGTTTACATGCACCCAGACTGGTCCAACATACCTCTTTTGCAGGGATTTATTTTAGAAAAGCTTACCTGACACTCTGCAGTCTTTTGATCTAAGTGAATGAGTGAGCATGTGTTTGAATGAGAGTGCAGATCAGAGCGCTGGCAAGTGAATGAGTGAGCTACTGAGTATGAGGGCGGGAGGGAGTGGAAATACACAGACGCAGAATCTGCATTAGGGTTCATACAAGACATTGCTTACTTGCCTAGGCTAGGTTCATCTCCCCAGTCATGGCAACAGAGGGCACACTGAAATAAGAATGTGCATACGCCTGTGTGAGCCACACAAGCTCCAATGTGGGCTGCTGCACTCCAGTGAAAGTTCACTGAAGCAAGGCCATTCATTGTCCAGGGGCGTTATTTGGAGGTAGCCAGGGGTCGCAAGTGTGACCCCTGAGGTCTCCCTTGCTACCCCTGTGGTCCTCCTTGCTACCCCAAAAAAGAAAACAGGTTTTGAAAGTCCCTGGGCTGTTGCCAGCACCATGTGCCGCTTTGTTCCGGAGTGGCTGGCTTTCTTGTTTAGGCCTCTAAAAAAACGTGGGGTTCCAAAAGTGTAACACTTTGAGCAGTGACCCTAAATAAGAATGAATAGGAGTAACACATAGGCTTTCTGGAATTCTATACAAAAATTGCTAGACTTATTAAAGGTTTATGTTAGACACACGTCAGGGAGTGAGTCATTGATTTAGTCTGTTCTTAAACATCTACAATTCACAATGCAGACAACAACTATAAGGATTTTGCTTTTCGCAAGTTGCAGTTAAAGCATATTTTTTTCTGCTGTTGTCTCTGTTACGATCATCACAAGAAATTCCATCTCGGTGTCCTTGGTCACTTGACAAAATCCTTGTGCCTAAAAACTTGTGTACAGTGCAGAAATGTTTGACTATTGCACATCAAGTGGCCCTTGATTTCATTGTGCCACAATTAATGCTTTGTTGTAATGTGTCTATCTTTCCCATCTCTCTGTCATGCTCTTCAGGATGTTTGTTTGCATGTATGAGGTAACGAGTGTCTAGAGTACGGGATGCTGTCTGTGTGTGCTGCTTTCCATGTGCAACTCTAAATTCTTTAACACACAGTTATGCACCCTCCCAATGGTATGTATTTTGCCAACCTCTGAAGTCTGAAAAGTAGATATGTGCAGGCTTGATATCTGGCCAAGTTTTGCACCAGACTTGCAGATGACCTGGCCTTCTGTTAAATCTCAGTTACCAGTGTATTGGTATCCACTAGAGAGTGTGATTTCCTTTCTGACTTTGAGAACATTCAGACATGTAATTTGCTCATTTTACTATAGATGATAAGATAGCCCAGTGGGTTGAGCACTTTCTGCTGCAATGTGTGTGTGATCTGTAGATTGCAGATTTGAATCCTGGCAAGGCCAACTCAGCCTTTCATCCTTCTGAGGTCTATAAATGAGTACCAACACAGGATGGGTCATATTGTTTGTATATTTGTTCTATATAAAGTGCTTAAGCGTAAGTGCTATATAATAATACATCATCATCATTTGGCCATGGACGTCTGCTTGCATTCTCAGTAATTTGTTAATATGGGCCTATACACACTGATATTAACAATACATATGATTCATTCTTGCAAGAAATGTATACCACGGTATATTGATAGCGTAACTATATTTATCGTAGTGTACTTAGGATTATGCGTGATGACACTTACTGTTTTGTCAAGGGGTGAAAGGTTGTGTTCCATCGCTTCTCGAGATGTCACACTCAGGGTAGGGTCAAATTACCTCATTTCATGTGATGTCATCCACGGCTAAGGGTCGTGTGATGTCACTCCCGCTGCCCCTGGCATTTTAATGAAATGACGTACCTGTCATTGTCAAGTTCAGACCTGTTTGTTAGCCCCGACCCTGTTGCCCGTAGTGAGAACAGCATGCTGGGTAATGCATAGATCTGTGCTCTGCTCTGTTCTTTGCCGTTCACATAACGGATGTCCTTTCTTTGCAGCTGTCTTCGAGAGCGTCAGAAGATGTGAAACCCTCGAAGGAGCAGTCATCGGAACTCTAATCCAGAGAGCTGTAAAGTGTTGCGTCGGGAGCTAGAGGCATTTCTGCAAAGACCCCAGGGACAGCATTTGGCCTGTTCACTCCGAAAGCAGACCTAGCATCTTCCCTCAATCCCCCATATGGTTTATTGTTTGCGTAGCGCCCACGCCAAAACATCTGTAGTGCCAAAGGTTGCAGAACCCTGCTCTAGATTGATAGATTGTCAAAGTCCTTATCCATGTAGGTGTTGCCTCGCACCATAACTGAGGCAAACCTTGTATCACCAGTCTCATGCCTCCAGCAATGTCCCCAGAATTCCACTGCAGCCCCTTAATCTTAAAACTCCCATTCACACAGAATGCCACTGGCATGTCTTTATTCATTGGGTCGCTGAATTAGACTTTATTCAAACCATGTGGAATTCTCCATCTTCATTCTATTCAACATTCCCTTAGTTGCCCACCTGGCCGCACCAAGGCAGGCCAACGTTATTCTGTGTGAATCAGTGATTTGCACAGACTTCCTCTTACCTTCACTCCCCTGACTAGGTTGCCCTGACTCCATATGGGTGGCACACATTCCCTCCAGATGCCCTGGCTAACTTCCTGAAGGAACCACTGCTGTGCTCACACTTCTCTGTCTGCTCCACCCAGTGCAGCCGCCATTTCATGCACTCTTCTGCTTCAGGTTCCAATCCTCACCAAGTCCCTAGCCATCAGATTTAAGCACTCACCCTTATACGGAACAATAATGTAAACCATAGCATAAATATTCACCATTTATAGTGTGCAGGCCCCAAAGTGTATTCTCTGTTGATACCTTCATAACAAGTATAACCTTACGCTGTTGAACTGAATTATGGGATGAAGGAAGACAAAGTCTCTATAAATATTGCAGGCAAATAAACCAGTGCACTGCTGGTCCACAGAACATTAAAGCAATGAATCATTATACTATCCTGTGATGTCCTTTTGCACAACCTTGCACAAACAACACCCGGGTTCACTCCATCCACAATGCACACTCTTGCATGTCCCTGACGGTTGCCTTAATCTGTTACTTTTTCGCTAACAACTTTTTTTTTTTAGAAAGACAAATATGTCCTTGAACTGTGAGGTCTTGTACGTTGCATTGCTACTGTATTCAATAATAAACTGCACTCTGATAATATGAACTAATGTTGATCATTTATCATACTTTTAATAGACAAAGAAAACAGCCTATGCTTTCAGCACTGTTTGCCTAATCGTCTGTCTGTGTACATAGTGATGTAATGAACAGTCAGGTTTCTTCATATTTAATTCATGTTAGTGAACGAAACTATTTAAGAACACAGCTTGGCGTATTTTGTGCAATTATAAGTTATTTCAAATTTTTAGAGCCCTGAAAGTGCTTAAGTTATGTGTATGTAACATTTGTCTAAAGCATGTGTGAATATAGGCAAAGAGGGGTCACCTTTCCGGTGCATTTCAGACCTGTAACATTTTGTTCATGACCACTCTCTCTTAACATGGTTCTTTTTGATTTTTCTTCATAACATTTTTTTTTCAATAAAGTATTCTCTCTAAAAACAATATCTGTTTATTGAAATAAAAGTCTTATAGAAACATTTTCAAGGAGTCCTTTTGACAGTGGTACCATTCTGTTCTCAGGCCATAATTCAAAACTTTAAGTCATGATGTCAAATTAATTTAGGTGTATCGCAACAAACGGTTGGCCCTTTTACAATCGTTAAGGTGCTGTTGGTGAATTTTTAAATGGAAGGTGTGTAAATGTTTTCCACAACTAGCCATAAAGGTGACCAAGTTAAGGAGCCCGAACCACATAAATCAGGTTCTGTGGGGTTGTCCCTCGAAATAGAATATTGGGTTAAAATGGTGCACTTTCTGTGAAAAATTGGGTAAAATGCACACAGTTTGCAACCACTTTTGTAGGGTAACACATGAACAAATAAAATAGATGCAAGCCCCCAACAGGATACAGGAGCATTGTCCAACTCACTTCCATGTTGCCTTTGCACACAATATATATTCCACTTTAAAAAAAAAATACTGGATGTGCCCATACATATCAATGCAGGCTGTACCAATATGTGCCAGTATTACCATATAAGAGCACACTCCTGTTGGCTTCACCAGTCAAACATGCCATGCAAGAGTAGGAAAATGTGTCCAGACTACTTTCACCAAGGCAGGCCATTATGGACACATAAGAGCACTTATCATGTTTGCTTTATCCTTGATGTCTAATAAAACATATGATGCCACAATAAGAACATATATCCAGAATGGTTAAAACAATGTAGGCCAGTCTAGACACTGCATAGCATTTCATGTTTGCTTTACCCTTGATGTACAGTAAAACTTGTCATGCCACAATAAGAAACTGCACCAATGTAGACCATTATAGCAATGCAGTTACACCTTATCATGTTTCCCTTACCCTTTATTCCCAATCAAATAAAAACATGCCATACCACAGTAAGAAAAAAGAACAACACTGGCAGCACCAATGTCTGGCCTGTCTAACAATGCAATATACCACATATTATGTTTACCTTATCCTTGAAGTCCAGTTATACGAATTTCATGCCACAATATGAACAGAGATCAAGACTGGCTGCTCGAATGTAGGCCACTCCAGCTATGTAATGACACTCAAAATTCTTGCTTTACCCTTTACACCAGTAGAAAATGTCATGCACACATGCTGCTGAAAACAAGCAGAGGGGACTGTTGAATGCCGATAGCACTGAGCACACAAGTTTCAAATGGAAACTATAGGAAACAGTACATTTTTAAAAAGGTGAACATATACAACGTCCAATGTAACACATTGACAATACTTTGGAAACATTCTAGATGCCAGTGTCACAATATCACTGTAGAAGAGTAAAACACTTGCAACATGTCTCATGTGACTTGGATTAAAGAAATGTTCAAATACAACACAAAAGCATAAGTTGCTTTAATTGTCACTTATATGTGTTCATGCATACATGTTGTTGAATCATATAACCTTTAGCCGTTTCACACTAAGAGGGAGGTGCAGACATTTCCAGGTGTTGATATTGGTGTTACTTTCAGTCAATCTAGAGTCATTGACCATGGACTCGTGACCATATCTCAGATTAATATTAGTTTGCTGACATACCTAGGTTTTCCTATGTAGTTCCTCAGTAAGAAAATACAAAAAGACTGGTTGCACCAATGTAGGCCAGTTTAGCAATGTAATAACATTCATCATGTTTGCTTTACTCTTGATGGCCAGTATAAAACTGTCACACCACAGTATGAAAATGTAAAAAGAATGGCCTATCAATGTGGGCCAGTGTACATTGCTTTATCCTTGATGCAAAAATGTAACCCCCCTGATTCTCCTTCAAATCAGTGGCCTGCTCTCCAGCACTCAAACAGCAAACAAACACACACATTCATTCAGCATTCATACATATTCAATTGTGCACTGAGACAGAATGTATACACTCTCTCAGCTGCACACCCATACACCACGCACTCTATCATTCACACATACACCCATACAACGTACAATCTTATTCATGTGCAGAACTGAACTCATCCTTTCACACGCAGCCATGCTTACAGGCATACAGACATACATTGTTTTCCCTTACCTGCAAGCCCAGTCTAGAATCCACTCCACTTCAGGCTCCCACAATTGCTCTCCGACTTCTGTGCAGCAAGAACCGGAGCAAGGAAGTAAGGAGAACTTCCTGGTTTCTGCACATGCCCGGTAGTAGAGACGGAGAAGCCCCATCTCCATGTTGCAGTTCATTTGATTTTCGTGGAGAGGCCTACAGAACACCAGCCTGCATCCTCAATTGGCCATGCAAGGCTGGGGCAGCAAAGCACCCCTGGCTTTGCATGTCCTTTCATGGTCCATTGGACATGCGTATAGGAGTACTAGAACTGTCAAAAGGAAAGTGTGTTTCCATTTGACAAATATAGCCAGCCCAGGAGCACTCCCTCAGATGCTCGCTACAGCTGAGGAAGCGTTCAGTTTTCTCATTGGTCTGTATGATCTCATCCATAATAGGTGATGGGTCGGCACCCCATCACCCATTATGAATGAGCTGCCCCTGTAATCATTTGTACTTGCCTGAAGAAAAACACGCTAATCAACAGACTTCCCAGAAGTCAACTGACATATGGTGCTCGGATGTGGAGCTAATTGGAAATTGCCTCAATGGCACCAGGGATATGTTTGCATTGCCCTGTGGAAGGGGTCTGTAAATTCCACTTGTCAGGAAGTGGTGCTGCGTCTCCTGTGGCCCCTAACACAAAAGATAAAGGAATATGTTTGTTTAGTTATTTGTGTGGTTTTATGAAACACAACATATGCAAACAAAAGACATTAGAGCACTATGGGTGGGGATTCTGAAGTGGGTGTGGCTCTGTGTTCTGCCACTAGTGCCTAATCACAAAAGAAAAGTAGGAAATCATTATTGAAGGAAGCATTTCTTCAGATTTCTCTTGAATCTAACATAATTAGCTCCTGCTTGGAGATCTTTTTGGATGGGACTCCAGATGGCAAGGGCAATGGAGACAAATGTGCTGCCTCTCGTCCATTGTTCTTAAAGGATAGTTCCGGGACTTTTTTTTTATTGTCCCTACGGTTCGGCCATGTGTTTTTAAGCATAAATCGGTAGATCGTTGAAAACTTTCCTATGGACCTTACCCGACTTTTCGTCCATTAACGCACTCGAAATCAGCCGCCATTTTCTGATAATCCTATCATTTTCCCCCATCGACCTGGCTCACCTGCTTTTGCGGCACTAACTCAAATCCCCCGCCCCTGAAACAGACTTGATCAAAACATTCATATTCCCCGCCTCTATCCGTGACGTGACTGTGCTGCGTAGGCAAATGCGCCGAGGCGTCTTCTACGCGACTCCACACAGAACCCGGAAACCAACACAGATCAGCTCACAACACAGCACGCCACAATTCGGAATATGAAACTGTACTTTTAAATCAAACCGCAAGATTGTAAATTTGGTAAAGTACATTTATTTGACATCAAATGTTTAGAGAATATTCAGCGATTTGCATTTTTCTTTGCTCTCGATCCAAAATAGTTCATCTTGAGGCAAGCGATGTTCCTTTGCTGTACACAGGGTCTTAGATCATCTCACAATACAGCGCCACAATTCGGAATATGAAACTGTGGTTTAAAAGCCAACGGCAAGATTGTACATTTGGCAAATTACATTTATTGGACATCAAATGTTTAGAGAACATTCAGCGATTAGCATTTTTCTTTGCTCTCGATCCAAAATAGTTCGTCTTGAGGCAAGCGATGTTCGTGTGCAGTACACAGGGTGTTGGTTTACGATAAAATAAGCTCTTCGGTCGCACTGATAATCGCATGGCTGTTCCAACAACGAGGCACTAGGCCACCACAACGGTCTGTATGTTGCATCTAGCCGTTAGTACCGCGTAAGGGCATACTTGTACTTGGCGATCGTCCCATAAAATGGTCAGGGTGGTAACGTTGTTCACGCGGAGAAGCAACTGGCGGTTGAAAAAGCCATCCGCCGGTGTCTGGTACTCGTGACACATACAATAATGAAGGATGTACCTGTTTTAAAAACATAAAAAATGAAATTAGTCTCACCATCAGATCTTTATAAAAATTATTCATTTTATATATTAGGTCGGGAAATTATTTCATAGCTAGGACAGTGCACCTGGCTATTATACGTCAAGGGGGGGCTGTAGGATACTGAGACAGTCCCCCAGTGCAGGGGTTGACAGGGAGGCAGTGCAGGTGGAGAGTGGAAGGGCCCAGGACCGAGGTCGCAGACAGTGGACCAGTTGTAGCAGGGGAGAGGGAGAGAGAAAGCAGAAGCAAAGAGGAAGGTTTTGAGGTGCTTCCGTAAAAGGAGATGGTTCTCCTCAAGATAGTGCGCGGTACAAAACAATATGCCACATAGAACGAACAAGTACAACTTAACCCGTCTTTAAAGCTACTGTATAGTAATTAAATTGCGGTATAAACTCATCTAAAGAGTTACTTACATTATATTTGCATTTTCCATTGTGTCTGTGCGTAGGACAGCCCCGAAATACCACTCCTTCTATGCCGACGTTATTTCTTCTAATGAAAGAACATTAAATGGCTTTCGTTTCTGAAATTATATTAATTATCGTTTCTTACGTTATTGCCCCACACCCCCAAAAAGAAGTCTTTCGGGATGGTCCCGGCCTGTCAAGGTCAAATAACAATAGAACCTTATACTGAGTCGTGGGCCATTCCGGCACCCGAGCAAAAAATCAAAGCAGCTGACCTTCACTTTGAACGAGCACACATTCCTAGTTAGCTACATTCAGTGTAAGGACATCTCACAGGACTTGAAATTTACACTCCATCTTTGCATTTTGTCTGCGTGCATTTGCAGCCCCAGCGAACCATAAATACGGAGACATTCTATATTTTTTGAAAAATGATTTATATTACTGTTTGGTTTCATTTAATGCGCAAATGAACAAGGGTGGAGAGACACATTGCATGTACACTGAGCAATCACTTTTATTTACACAATACATAGCTACACATATTCAATAGGCCTGCGACATGAGGAGACTCGAGAGAACAGACAATCAAATTACAATCATTTAAACCGTGATGTGTATTTCTCAATGAGCTCTGCTTTAGGTGGACATGGAACAGAGGCAATGTTGGGTGGCAATGCAGTTGTCCCCTGCACAGGTTCGTTCACAACTCCATGTATGTGCCTATCTAGGACATCAACAATAAGTCTCTCAATAAACTCATATTGCATATCCTCAAACACTGGTTTGATCACCCATTGTTTACTTCTTTTAGTGAAGGCCTTATTGTAGCGAAGCGTCCCTAAAGTTCCGGTCGTCCTACTTTGTTGACGGCCAACATTATGGTTATGTGCCAAGACCGCTAGAAGAGTCTGATTTATCATGCCCTCCATGCCAAAATGCAATCGTTTTGGCCTGTACTTTAGGCACATATTGTGGAACACCTCCAAATCTCCTGTGTGGCAGAATTCCGTGAGTCACCTCAAATCTCTTGTTATGGTTTTATCAAATACAATCTTTTCAATGGCTTTGTGAGTGGGTGATGAAGGAATCAACCACTTCTTCTTCCGTGCCTCCTCTGTGGACAAATGGCCATGTTCACAATTGTGGAAATGTTGGTTTGTGGTCCAGCGGTGAACGTTGCTACAGTGTAGCATTACTGACCGCCATTTTTCCAGTAGAATTTCCAACGACCCTCCACATGTTTTTGAGCTCCACCAAAGATGGTTGCTGATTGACTTGGACCACTGTGAAATACCTTGCATATCTTTTTTTTTACCTGCAGCCGACATTTTTTTATTGATTGTTTTTGCAAGATGCCAAACGTCAAATTGGTGATTTATATTTTTGTACTCTTCTCTCATTGTCTTGGCAATTGAAACGTGTCTGTCCGTGGCTATCAGGTCGATCACCATTCCCCGCGATTGTAGTTCTTACAATGATGCTACAAAGCCAACTTTCTCCATGGCGACTGAGGATGTACTTTGTGACACCTGCACGACCACCGAACTCACAATTTTCTTACTTTCCATGTCCTGAAAGTGGTAGGCGCAGTACTTGGCTGAAAATCCTGGGCTGTCGCACTGTCCATCACCGGCTAGCCTGAAGCGTTTGCCCGCGAATGTACTATCAATAGACATTTTTTCCATTCTCCAAGCTTCGCTAATGGCTGGAAATAGATAATCGGTTTGGTATTTGTAGAACTGAGTTTTCGCAATGAAATGGATTCCCACAAACTGAAAGAAAGACTCTAACTTTTTAAAACTTGAACCACTAAAAAGTGCAGCCGCTGCACAAAGTAGATTGCCTGCTGGCAGTTGCCCCAGCATGGGTTGTGCAGACCATGAGAAAGGATGATATTTTGTACAGGTGGCATGTATTTTAAGGTTAGTGCCTCGAATTGCACGAGTCACATTAATCAATGGCTCCCCACATACTTCCCCACCAACCGAATGCCCACATTTCATCCGAATAATAATATCAATCAAACAACTATCGAATACAATGAATTTGGCCTCTTTCCTTATACTGTCACTCTGCATCCCAGCTGGTTCGGCCTGTAACGTTGAGGACATGTCACTCACATGAAAGGTAGAATCTCTGATATCGTCTTCCGCTATGTTCAGTGATATTGATGGTGTTTCATTGTCGTCCACTTCATTCTCTTCCATTGCAACATCTGTTCCTTCTCCGGCGATGGGTGAATAAAACAATTTCTTCAACTTTCTCGCGGTCTTAGTTTTTGCGGGTGTGGATTCTGTGAATTGATCTCCGACTGCATCAAAACTACCAGGAGGACATTCACTATCAATGGCTGGTGGTGGTATAGCTCCGTTGTCAATCACTTCATATTCTTCCCATTGGCACGATGCATCTCCAGTCTCAAGTCCCTGCCAAAAGGTTTGACAAGCAACATCTCTCGTTCGCTTCACTGTCTGTGTAGATCTAGTTCGTACACCCACTCGCAACTAGAGGACAGATTGGAAAAGGGATGTTCAGTTTAAACACAACTTACAGTATTGAACTATTAACAGTGAAAAACAACATAATATAGTGACCAGGACACTAACCTTCTTTTGCTTTCTTTTCTTTGAAACTTTCTTGCCTCGAACTTCAACATCCGGACGCTGTTGCTCCGACTCGTGTGTGCATGTCTCCACTTCCTCTTGCGCTGCAACGACTATATTTTCATGATAAGCACATCCATCACGCACTGACGCTCCATCGACTCCCTGAAACATAGAACTTTCATTAGTATGTATAATAATATTGAAAACACAAAATGTACTTGGGGACCAATACCCACGTACATCTCAATAGCAAAACACGAATGAACGCTTTGTGTAGAACATTCAAACGACAATTATTCATGCATTGTTGATCTAGTTAGATGGAACTGTCAAGATCCATACCTCGGGCTCCTCATAGACTTCCATTGATGATATTATTGAAGATGATGCTTCAGTAACTCCCTGAAACACAGTAATTGCATTAGTATGGTTTTCTATTTTGTTAAAAAGAACATAAACTTTGTGCAGGCGTCAACGGCTCATCTAAATAGACCTGCACAAATGATCAGTTGTCTAAAATAAATAATGGATATGTAAATATGATTCCATTAGCTCGATCGTTGGAAGTGTCACCACCCAGAGACCTGCATCAACTACTAGGGGTGATGTTCTTGTAGAAGAAGTTCCGTCATCTCCCTGAAACATAGTACTTGCGTTAATAAAGAAGGAAGTATAGCGGATGTAATCACGTCATATGATTTCGCTTGATCGAACTGTCAGTATCCATACCTCGAAATGCATAAGAACATCAAGGGACGATGTAACTGCGGTGCACACTTCTGCAAGCTGTTGCGCCGTCCCGTAACTGCATGCTCCCCCTTCTTCTTGGACTAATGCTCCATCGACTCCCTGAAACATAGGACTTTCATTAGTAATGAACACAATATTGAAAAAAGAAGACACATAGGAGGGCGACGACAGAAGGACATATCAATGGCTAAAAACGAAAGAAACATTGTGTGTAACAATCACGCTACAAGAATGCAAGATCTGATGATCTCCATCGATGGAACTGTCCGGAAACGTACCTCGAGCATCTGAGTGACATCAACGGTTGTCGTCAATACGTTGGACTCCTCAGCATCTCCCTGAAAGACAGTACTTGCATTATTTTGGATAACAATAATTATAACTGAAAACAAAGACTAGAGGACGAGTACAAGGGTGTACCATTAGGTAAAATAATTACACGATAAATTAAAACTATTGATTTACATGCCTAAAACAAGTCAGTGGCAGAATAGCCAAGTAAGATTACCCGGTAGGCGCTTGAAGTGGCTGATGACTGCAATAACGACACGGATGGAGAATCTTCCGCCTTCATATTGAGTGGATACATAAATGGGGAAATTATTGTTAGCTAATGCTACACACTACCGCAAGGCCGAGAGATAAATACGTAAACTTGACTCACCAGTGGAGGGATGTGGATGAATAGAGTGGGAATAGTGGTTGAGAGCAATTTTCGCTTCGCTCGCGGTGTGTTCTTCTTTATTAGCAATGATGTGGAGTACATGTCTGAGCTAAAGTGCCTGCTGCAGATGCGGTATCGATCACCCCTCTTGTCCGCAAAGACTTCTAGGACTCTACTTTCAAGCTCAGACGGTGGATATCCGCAATATCGGGCCCATTCTCTTATCTGATCTATTGTCTTAGGGAAAACATGCATTATAGTACCTTCAGAATTATTATGGGTCTTCGAAGGGCAACCGCCAATGGAACAGGCAGGCATTGTGGAAAGTTCTGAAAAGTAAAGATCAACAATTCTCTATGAATACCAATGTGTTAAAAAATTAAATGACACATAAAAGGTTCAATGCAAGGTTCGTTTTGGGTCTTGGAACTATACACGTTATTCACATGCGGATAAGTATTTGAATAACTTTAAAAAAATAGAAAAATAATTTGACTAAACTCAGAACATGTGACTAGTTCCTTGCATGTACTGTCTTGAACGAAAAGAAATTGGACGCAAAATGATTATGGTACATGGCCTTACCTCGACGAACAAACAGTTAGATGCAGGGATCAGAGTAGTTTCTTGTCGTAGAACAGGGAGCAGTTCACAGGTTGCAAACTGACGAGTTTCCTCGAAGTGGTCACGGAAGTTCAGAGAGACGAAGAGCAGATAACCAGCACCTTCACGGGTTGACTAGCAAAGCGCAAAGAAGTTCTCATTAGAAATATGAAGTGGGTTATAAAGAATTCGAAACAGGGGTGTGTTTGTGAATGAATGTATATGTCGTGGCATTATGCGGTTTGCAGGGGGCCGTCCAGCGTGAGGGGGGATGCTTGGCAGGAGACACGGGGTCTGGAGGTAGACATGGGAACAACAACCCATGCTCTATAGACCACTTTGAAGTGTACATGGTCTTTGGCACCTCTTGGCCTTTATCGCTCCCTGACAGCTCCACTTGCCAGCACAAGTACCCCGGTGCGAACTGCCTTTGATAGGGCGGGGGGTGGATTGGGGCGGTGGTCGTGCAGACAAGACACAGGAAGACTCGTGAATGGAGACACACTTATGTGGATTGCAGGGGGGCGTCCAGCGTGAGGGGGGATGCTTGGCAGGAGACACGGGGTCTGGAGGTAGACATGGGAACAACAACCCATGCTCTATAGACCACTTTGAAGTGTACATGGTCTTTGGCACCTCTTGGCCTTTATCACTCCCTGACAGCTCCACTTGCCAGCACAAGTACCCCGGTGCGAACTGCCTTTGATAGGGCGGGGGGTGGATTGGGGCGGTGGTCGTGCAGACAAGACACAGGAAGACTCGTGAATGGAGACACACTTATGTGGATTGCAGGGGGCCGTCCAGCGTGAGGGGCGATGCTTGGCAGGAGACACGGGGTCTGGAGGTAGACATGGGTACAACAACCCATGCTCTATAGACCACTTTGAAGTGTACATGGTCTTTGGCACCTCTTGGCCTTTATCGTTCCCTGACAGCTCCACTTGCCAGCGCAAGTACCCCGGTGCGAACAGCCTTTGATAGGGCGGGGGGTGGATTGGGGCGGTGGTCGTGCAGACAAGACACAGGAAGACGCGTGAATGGAGACACACTTATGTGGATTGCAGGGGGCCGTCCAGCGTGAGGGGGGATGCTTGGCAGGAGACACAGGGTCTGGAGGTAGACATGGGAACAACAACCCATGCTCTATAGACCACTTCGAAGTGTACATGGTCTTTGGCACCTCCTTGGCCTTTATCGCTCCCTGACAGCTCCACTTGCCAGCGCAAGTACCCCGGTGCGAACTGCCTTTGATAGGGCGGGGGGGTGGATTGGGGCGGTGGTCGTGCAGACAAGACCCGTTTGCCGCAGGGCCTCACCAAGGAGAGGCCATCTAACTGCATGTAAGAGGCAGGCTGCAGGATCTAGTACATGGAAGGCAGGGGGGTGAGTTTATAAATACCTCACCCTCCCAGGAGAATATATGGGTGCAGTTCACCCTGGAGACCCTGGATGCCTAGGCAGTTAGTCAGCAGCAGGCTGGCCTGTGGTGGCAAGGCGGCACGGGCCAGAGGGGGTCATCTCTGTACCCGGTGCCCAAAAGGATGATTTATTATGATCAACCATATTTATTATTTACCTATAACCATGTTTTGTATCAATAAAATCCGACGGCCTTTTATTGCCAACGCTTGAACAAAAGAGTGTGGTAAGTATTTTTGGGGGAGGAGGCAAGGCCGGGAGGCTTGATGCCAACCCGCAAAATAACATATGTATGTCTGCTGCATATGGGTTCAACGGTTATGTGGATTGAAGGTGGGCGGCCAGCGTGAGGGAGGATGCTGGCCGGAGACATGTGGTGTGACAAGACAAGGCACAGGAAGACTATTCAATGGAGACACACTAGATTCATTTAAAAAATCAAAACAACCATTGTTAAAATATATGTTGGGTTTTATTTTAGATCTTAATTTCAATTGAACATAAATAATAAACATTACACATTGTAAAGTTCCGGTTGCAGCACATCCAGGGAAAATCCGCGGTATTGTCCACTGTCGCTGGGGAAATGTTGTCTAATGGCAAGTACCGCACAGGCAGGTATTACTCTCCGAACGCGGTGTCCGAGCCTCCCGTGAAGCCACCAAGTGAAGCAACGATAGGCCACCAGCCTGTACCACCTGTGAAAATGAAAGATGCAAACTGTATTAAAATGACAAAACTTTCTTATCACTGTCGATTAAGGTAAAAAATGTCATTCAGCTTTGAAAAAAGTTCTAACTAGAAAATGCACAATATGGAACCAATTTACATGCATTCGAATGATATGTAGATGTAATTTTATATGTGGGAGACGACCATGAAATAGTAGTGGCATCACTGACATCACAACCAGAGTATACTTACTCGTTACTCGGATTACGCGGACGAACAGTGCCGCGAAGTTCGTGCATAAGCACCATCATCATCCTCAACACGGTCCGTGAGAGGCAGGCTTCCCTGAACTCTGGCAGCTCGGTGATGCATTGCAGACTTGGCTCGCCTTCCGAAATGTAGGCCAAGCACCCGGAATTTTCACGGCAGCAGCAGTTCTCCTCCTCAGTTGGCATTAGCTCGCACCGATTGCACGTGCACCAGGTGGAGACGCCGTCCATGCGACATGGTCCAGGCTCTTCATCCGTTGACTGGTCCTCCCAACTGCCGTCCGAATCCCCATCGTTTTCGCGTGCTTGCCTTTCCAGTAGTTCTTCCTCGGTGTACTCGGGCTCGTACATATACGGCATTATTGTAGCCATTGTGTGGTAAAGAAAGTAAAATAATTTACAGAGATGGTACAGGTGTTCACAAGGCCTAGAAGCAGCGAAGGTAGCTGACCAGAGCACAGAAACGAGTCACAGAATACTCAAAGTAACACACAGAGAGTAATGGAATCGAAAATCTGCTGCTGTGTGTTGTGAAACGGTGTGTTTATACTTATTGAGGAAAGAGGCGTCCTGCCATTTCCATGGCGACACTTCATTAGCTGAGGCGCAGCGATTGTTGACACGAAACGTGCTTTGGCGTTGGGAAATGGGCGGTACGCGTCTGCTGATGTCAGGCTCAGGGGCGGGGGATTTGATTTAGTGCCGCAAAAGCAGGTGAGCCAGGTCGATGGGGGGAAATGATAGGATTATCAGAAAATGGCGGCTGATTTCGAGTGCGTTAATGGACGAAAAGTCGGGTAAGGTCCATAGGGAAGTTTTCTACGATCTACCGATTTATGCTTAAAAACACATGGCCGAACCGTAGGGACAATAAAAAAAAAGTCCCGGAACTATCCTTTAAATCTTACTGGGGCATTTTTGTAAAATTTAGATCAGAAGGTTCGTGCTGGGTGATATGGTTTTAAAAGCAGTTCAAGGTATATTGGGCCATATGTAGGAGGCTTTTGTGTCCAAGACTGTTGGATTTCCATCTGCTAAGGGGAATCCCGTGGATTATTTGACATTTAAGGAGCTCTAGTAATGGATACCGCCATGTAATTCAGGTCTGCTAAACAGTTTCACTTTCAGGCAGCACTCTCTGTTTAAAAATAAGGGATACGTGTGAACATGTATCTCTGTTAGAATACTCTACTGGCAAAACCTGCATCTGCAATGTAATTTGGCAAAATGGCAGGCATAGATAACATGCACATTGCAATAAACAGCCTGCTGTAATTCCAGTTCCAATAGACATGGGTCTACCTTTGCTTGTGGGACACATGACCTAAATTATAAAGGTTTGGGTGGTTCCACGGTATGGAGGCTGATAAATATCTAAATATAAGCCATGACTGTTCGTACATGTGAACTCCTGGGCCTATACAATTACAAAAACCAAAAGCATTTTGTGTTGTTTTATTGTCAGCTTGGTGGACTGTGATTCATTTCTGACAGGGCCTCTTCTGTATTCAGAAGTGTGGGCTGATTTTCACCCATAACAACCATTTGAAGGCTTGCCATCCCCACAGAACAGTAAACATCTCTGGGAGGATAGCTGGGAACCATTGCTTCGATGGCAGCTCCCACCAGGGTGCTGATTAATAGAGACTCTTTCATGTAGACAGAGCAAGGGGTTTAGTTAGAGAAGACAAGGAGAGGACTTTCCAGAGGGAGAAGTTTTCCAGCAAGTTGGGATTTCCCAGGACTCCCAAACTTCCTGTGTCCCTTCCCACTTCCTGCAGACAGAGCCCTCTTGGTATAAGATCAGTAGGAATCAGGGGGAAAAAGACTCTTGTTACGGCAGCATAGATTGGCTCTTTAACAAAGACTTCAAATGATCAAATTTGTGGTGGCATCTTGCCTATATAAGGGATTACGCTTACCTTAGGGGATTGATTTTAGGACATGTGAAGAAGGATTCACATGGAACCTGGTTTGGAGTACAGTCTGCTCCAAAGTCCTCTGCCAGGGAGGTGAAGACCAAGATTTCCAAGGGAGAGGCAAACTCTTCCCCTAAACATCCATAGGGAGCATTTGGGCTGATCTGCAGGTTGGACAAGGCCTATTGCAGCTGAGACAACTGCTACCCAGGTAAATGCTGATTGGAGGTTAAAGGACACTGCAAAAGCTCTTAGAAAAAGCCCTTGCTAGGAAGCACTGAAGAAAGGACTTACTTTGATCCTGGAGATGGTGCATAGAGTCCCTTAGGTGTAAAAACAAAAGTAATAGACCCCTTGTTCTCCCTGCATCTTTTAACCACTGCCAGAGTCATCTTCGACTGTGAAGCACAACTGCTTCATGCATCTCCAAATTTCACTCACCACCAATGCCAAAGCTCCATTGCCCCCAAAACTCAGACGCACAATGTCTTCTCACATCCTCAACTCGACACCACCTGCCTGTTTATCAGACTCATTGGGCACCAAGCATTCACTGCTACAGAACCATGATGTCATATGGATCCAGTTGAGCCAGCTCACCATCAACGGCAGTCTCTGCTTTCTCACATCTGAAGCTGCAGTGTTTCCAGCAGCACTGGATCCTTATGACAACACTCCCCGACTCAACCCTGGCTTGGTGCTGAAAGCACTCAGATGCTAGTTTGATGCCAAAAAGACTTACAAGCAAGAATAAAGATATCAATACTGGTTCTGTCCCCCTTGCCTGCCTTAAAGGGCCTTGGCTTTAAAAGCCCATTCAATTTTTAAGATGATACCTTGAAACTGGAACATTTGCTTAAGAAACTGCTTGCCTGGCTATCCTTTTTTTAAAACCCAGAGAACTGAAATATTTCATTCTCTGTGTTCTCTCAACAGGGGTGGGTTAGCAGTGTTCTATTATTTGTGTGTACTTTTAGTTTGTTTCAGTTTTTTGATTTTTACAGAACCTTGGTTGGACATTTCTTTTATTTTGGTAGCCCAGTACTATCAGTGTTTGGATTCCTTCTGTACCAGCTCACATTCCTAAATGAAGAGTATAGCCTAACTCCCGGCCTGTTCTACCTTAAAAGTCAATGGAGGTATACCATTTGGGTTGTGTCTGTTTCACCTTTATGATTGGGATCACTGCTGGTGTATTAGCAGTGTGCAGATCATTCGGCACTCTAGTCACTACTCATCCCTGTACTCCTGCAAAGCAGAAGTCATTTTGTCACAAAGACACTTGGATTCAAGTGTGATTTTGTCATTGATTGGGAATCATTTTAGAGATTGTAGTACTGCGGAGAGGTGTTGCAAAGTTAATAGCAGGTGATAAGACTGCATGCTCTGCTTGGGGTATTCCGCTGTGTAGTTCCAAGGCATCCACATGCTCAGTTCTGAATACTTCAGGGTTGACACTGAGGTGTGACTTGCCATGCTTCCACATAAGACAGTGGTATATCCTGCCTGTTAGTGGAAAGGAGGCTCCATAGGCTGTGCTCTGCCTGCCTCGCCTATGCTACCATTTGCTTTGGAGTCTGCATACAAATTGTAATTTTGCTTCATATGGTACTGTTTGCGATTTCTCTACCTTCCATGTGTCACAATAATAAGCAGGAGGATGGGTTGACTGCATATGTCCTGTGGAACGTTCCCCCTTGAGGGTAGTCTAAACATTATTTTGCTTCAAATCAGGTTGTAGTCAATGGAACGTCCACATTTCTGTGATGAAACCTACAAAGTCATCACTGATCCCCAGCCTAAAGTATCCTCTCATGGGCCCAGGGGAAGGCAGCCACTACCTGATGCTGACCCTGGGGGTGGTATTCTGAGGGTTTGTTAGGGAGAATTCTCTGTTAAGGCTAATTTCCCAAACCTAGTGAGTCCCCCAGCAGCTTTGCTGGATTTTTGGGGTTTATTTTTTTCTCCTGCTAAGAGTGAGACTCTTTTTCTCCCACTCTTGGACATGATTTGAGATATCCTTTGACTTTGTAATGTGTTTTATGGGCTATGGGGTCTTTTTACTCCATAGGGTTTCAGGTGGTTTTTGGTAAGTGTGTTACACAGCACCCTCAGTGCAGTAACACAGAGGTGTCATAGTGACCCCCAAACATAGACCCCATACCCTGGGACTGACTACTGTCTCCCAGGGCATGTAAAGTCACCATTGACTTTACTAGTCTTAAATTGGGAACAGAACCAGTACAAACCATCATATTGTGGAAGTACTGGTAGGGGTAATTAGATTCCCCCTGGGTCTGTTTTTCGAGGGGGCACTGTGCAGTCCCCCCTCGTCGAGTTTCTCGCTGGTGGCAGTGGTTACCACGCGAAATATTCCACCAGAATATTTTCTATGGGATTTTCCCATTCATTTTAAACGCACCACTTTTTGGTGCAATGTTAAAGATACCGCTGGGTTATTTATTTAATATTTATTCCCCGGTTGGGTCTTTTTGCCAGAATGTGGTTTTAAAATGGCGTTTATGTTCGCCTCTGTAACTCCAACCCAGGTCGAGCCCTTTGTTCCACTTTTTGGCGGGCTTCTACACAGAAGCTTCCAAAAGTGGTGCCACTCTGTCTGGGTCTACAGGATGTGTGGGAGGTGTGTTTAGGCACACTGGACTGAGTTGCCTCGGCAACTCAAGTCGCACTCTTGTGTGATTGGCCCAGTGGCGAGCCGCCCGACTCACTGCTTAGCATGTTTGAGTGACAGCTAGGACTGATGAATGGGGGTTTTCTGCATAAAAGCAGGGGTTTGGGGACTGGAACATCAGACGTCGCCACAGGACCTAAAGAATCCAAGGAGGGAGAATCTGAGTCGACCTGCAACGACGACACCAATGGTGGAGCCCTGCTGAACCGTCTCACCACTTTTCCCGACGACAGAGAAGATCTTCATTCCGAGGAGTCTTCTTCCTTTGACTGGTGGGGATAACCAGTTTGCCCGCCTTTTCATCTTTCCGGATCATCTCGTGGCCGCCTTGCCTGTGCCAAGCACCTCGGCAACCGGGATACCATGATTTACCACTACCGCGAATAAAAGGGTAGTACCTTTTAACCCGGGAACTCTGCGGCTGGTTTCTTCCCTGGCAGTGCAACGACCTTCAGCTTTCCTCCACGTCGAGATTTTCTCTTCCTCTGGACGGCGCCGTGACTTGCACCCGCTGCCAGGAACAACTGCCCCCGCTGGAGGATCCTCTCCATTTTAAAGGTACTGTGTCCGCCTAGCCTCCCTTGCAACGGTCTGTACGGGGTGTCTATTAAATCCTCGACTTACTACCTGGGCTGACCCTAGGCTGGCTAACTGAACATTTCTGAGCTGAACTAATTCCTTTTTGAACTCCCTGCAAGACTTTTTCGAGCCTCTTAAACTGTGTGATCTTGGGCTCCTTGGTGCTCTGCTCTCTCTAAGAGGGAGCCTGGCCTCTTAACTTTTTGCTCACAAGTAGACTTTGACTTTCCTGCCTTGCTGGGTGCTTCTAAAGTATTAGTGTCATGTGCTTTTCTAATTTCTGCCTTTTTCCCTCCCTTCTTTGATAACTTATTGGAGTGCCATCTTCAGTTAAGCGCTCACCTCTGTCTGAAAATAAGTGGTGTTAACTAAGACTTGTCTAATAAGGAATAAGGGATGTATATATATTAATAGTGACTGTGTTTTGAACTTGCTTACAATAATAGTGCTGGAGTGTTTCTATAAGTGTGTCTTTAAATAAATAATTATATACTTTGATACCAAAGCTCTGGTCAGTGTTTGCTTGTGCTACTGTATTTTGGTACCTATCTTGTATTCTCTATATACTGTCTAACTCTTCTTGAGAGAAGTCTGGCTGCTCAGCCACAGCTACCATGTAAATCTGTGTGGTACAGACTGCTACCAATTGGGTTTACTGCCAACACCTGCAGTCTTAAGCCTTTTGCAGTGGTCCCTAAGGGAACTGCACAGGTGTACAGCGGTGGGATTTGTATTGAGTATACATTTTAGTGCGCTTATAGATGCCTTAGGGCAACATCTAGAAATGGAGAAAATGAAACTGGAATTGGAGTTTAAGAAACTGAATACTTCAGCAGAACAAAGACACCAAGAACTGAATCCAGAACCAAGGCTCAGGGAAATGGAGATCAAGCATGAGTTAGAGATGAAGAAATTGTCTGTTGAAAATGCTTCTCTCTCCGGATCCTCTAGGAGCTCCAGTCCCAAAAGACCCCGGATGCCTAAAGAGTTTATGGGTATGTATGAGCCTAAGTTTGATGTGTTGGATTGGTTGAGTTTGTTTGAGTATAATCATGGGCTCCAGAACATTACAGGAAATGAGTTACTTTCCTGGTTGTTCTCTAGGCTCCCCCCTGTTGCAACTGATGTGGTAATGAAGTTGGGGGAGGAGGATAAGAAGGATTATGAATGTGTGAAGCTACCTTTGATAGCTAGATTTTGGAAGACCCCTTCCCAGTACCTTAAGAGGTTTAGGACCCTCAAAAAGCATGATGGTACCTCTTGGGCTACCTGGGTGAGTGAAAGTTTGAAGAACTTAAAGGGATAGATTAAGGGTTACAAGGTGAACACTTATGAGGGAATGAAGAATCTTGTGATGTTGGAGTCAATTTATGATGCCTACTCTCCTGAGCTCAGACATCACTTGGCTGATTCAAAGGAATTAGATTCCATAAAACTAGCTAAGGCTGCTGACTTGTGGGTTGCCAACAGGGCTACTCACAAGGACTCTGGGGTAACTCAGAAAAGGGATGAGGGGAAACAGCCAAAAAAGGACTCAAAAGAGAATTCTAATAATTCCTATCCCAAAGAGGGCCCCAAACAAAACAATCAGGGTAAGCCACAAGGGAAACCGAATCAGGCTAGTGTACCTTCTGGTGCCAAACCAGAAGGAGGTCAGAGCAAGCCACCATTCCAGAAAGCATTTGGTAAATGCCATGTTTGTAACTCACCTGACCATGTGAAAGGGGATCCCAGCTGCAAGGGTAAACCTTCAGGGGTCCACACTGTCTCCTTAGCCTTCGCTCCAGAGGAGGAAGTACAGATGGCCAGTGGAAACTTTCTGTTACTAGCTGATGAACCCATTGGAGTCTCAGCTAGTGTTTCTTTCGTGTCTCTGGGGTTGTGGGAACAACAGAATTTAGATGAATATAATTCTATCCCAGATAATACTAAAGAGTATTATAAGGACAGTGTCCAGGTGAATGGTCAGGAGACTCCTGCCATTAGGGACACTGGGGCCAGCATAACTGTGGTGGATAAATCATTTTTTCAGGCAGAGGATGTTGCTAAGGCACCCAAACGCCTCACCAAGTTAGCTGGAGGGCCTGTGCTGATGCTTCCCCAGTTCCCAGTTCTCATCCAGTGTAATGACATGGCTGTGAAGATACGTATCAGCATACACAGTGAGGTGCCAGGAAGGGTTCTTTTGGGTAATGACCTGAAGACTCTTGGAGTAGTGTCACATACCCCCAGCCCTCCTAGTAAAAGGTTACAGGAGCTCACCAGACCTGCAAGGGCGAGAACCATGAGAGGTACTCCCAAGGAGATGATTAAGAAGGATATCACTCCTACTCCACTGGAGGTACAACTTGCTATCTCGGAACAACAAGAAGCAAAGGGGAAACCCAAGACTTCTAGGAAACAGCCAGCAGCAAGCACTCCAGTGCTTCCAACAAGGACTTCCCCTAGGTTGTGCAAAGTTACACCTGTAACTCCACCTCCAGCTGAGGCTGAGAAGTAGGTACAACCCTGTGTGGTTGAACTAGCCTCTGAAGATGAGCTAATGGAAGGCCAATAACTCATTGGAGATCTGGATCCTGTTGACCATCCTGAACTGCAGTCTTTACTGGCAGAAGGTGGACCCAACAGGGCAGACTTCAGTAAGGGACAGAGAGAATGTCCAACTCTGGAAGGTCTTCGCCAACAAGCAGCTTCTCAGGCTGATAGGCAAGAGCCTGGGAAGTATAGGTTGCACTGGGAAGATGGGCTCTTCTACAGTGAACCAACTGAGTCTGCACCTGGAGACTACAAGCGGATTGTAGTACCTCAAGAAAACAGACAACAGTTCTTGCAACTGGCCCATGAGATTCCTTTGGCTGGTCACTTGAGTTTCAAGAAGACCAGGGAAAGGCTCTCACTCTACTTTTATTGGCCAAAAATGGGGGTTGAGGTAGATAAGTTTTGCAAGAGCTGCCACACCTGCCAAACTTCTGGTAAGGTTGGTTCCAAGAATGTGGCACCTTTAGTGCCTCTCCCAGATGTGGAAGACCCATTTGAGAGAGTAGGGTTTGACATTGTCGGTCCCCTTGATCCTCCAACCACCTCAGGCAACAGGTTTATCCTTGTTGTAGTAGACCATGCTACTCGGTACCCAGAGGCAATTCCAATGAGGACTGTTACAGCTCAGGCTGTGGCTAAGGCCCTCCTTGGTATTTTTACCAGGGTTGGGTTTCCTAAGGAAGTAATCTCTGACAGGGGGTCAAATTTTATGTCCCACTACATGAAAGCCATGTGGAAAACCTGTGAAGTTACTTACAAGTTCTCTACCGCCTACCACCCTCAGACAAACGGGTTGGTAGAAATGTTCAACAGAACCATGAAGAGCATGATAGGTGCTTTAAAAGATCCCCTTAAAAGAAAGTGGGAACTTCTATTGCCATGCCTTCTCTTTGCTTATAGAGAAGTCCCTCAGGAGGGAGTAGGTTATTCTCCCTTTGAACTTCTTTATGGCCATCCAGTCAGAGGTCCATTGGTCCTGATTAAGGAGGGGTTGGAGAGTGCTCCTTCCCCCAAGCCAGTCAGAGTGACTAACTATGTGATAGGTCTCCGGAGGAGAATGTCACACATGATGGCAGAAACTAGTGATAACCTGAAAGCTGGGCAAGCTTTGGTTAGTTATGATCCCCACAAGGCAGAGGGCCTTGCAAGATAAATGGATGGGACCCTTCAAGGTTGTGGGTAAACTTGGAGAGGTGAACTATCTGGTGGACTTGGGCAATCCCAAGGAGGCTCCCAGAGTCTACCACACGACCCGACTAAAGGCGTATGTCTCCAGGCCTGAAGTAGGAGCCTTGCTTCTAGCTTCAACAGAAGAGGAAGAAGAGAGTGAAGCTCTCCCTGATCTCCTCAGAGGCTTACTCTTGGATGAAAAGATTGAAGGAGTAAATCTCTCTTCAAATCTGACACCTGAGCAACAAGAAGTGTGCAAATCTATGTTAAATCAGTTTGCCTCCTTGTTCTCACTTTCACCAGGCTTGACCCCTTGGGGCCAGCATGATATACTCACTGGTGACTGTCTGCCAGTCAAAAGCAGAGGATATAAAATGTCAGAAAATGTAAGGACCTACATCAAAGGGGATGTCAAAAAGATGCTTGATCTCGGGGTAATAGAGCCCTCTACTAGTCCATGGTCTAGCCCAGTTGTGTTAGTACCAAAGGTAGGATCCAAAGAATTGAGATTCTGTGTGGATTATAGAGCTCTTAATGCAGTCACCAAGACTGATGCCCACCCTTTGTCAAGGACAAATTAGTTGGTGGATAGACTTGGTTCAGCCAAGTTCCTCAGCACATTTGACTTTACGTCAGGCTATTGGCAAATAGCCCTGACAGACCATGTCAAGGAGAAAACTGCATTTTCTACCCCAGTTGGCTTATACCAATTTAAGGTTATGCCTTTTGGACTGAAAAAATGCACCTGCAACATTCCAAAGGATGGTAAATCAGGTTCTGGCTGGGATGGAGGACTTCTGCATGGCATACTTGGATGACATTGCAGTATTCAGCCAATCCTAGGAAGAGCATGTTAACCACCTAGGACATGTTTTGCAGGCTCTTGGACAGGCCAATCTGACCATAAAGGCAAGTAAATGCCAGATTGGTCAGAGTAAGGTGGTCTACCTTGGGCATGAGGTAGGAGGTGGAGAAATAAGGCCTTTGCTCAGTAAGATTGAAGCTGTGCAAAATTGGACAACACCTACTACTCAAACCCAGGTGAGAGCCTTCCTAGGCCTCACTGGGTATTACAGGAATTTCATAGAGAACTATGGGACCATAGCTTCTCCACTGAATGTAATCTCCTCTCCAAAATTCCCTAAGAATTTCAAATGGAATGAGGAGTGCAATCAGGCCTTTGAAAACCTGAAGAAAGCTCTGTGCCAAGCACCAGTATTGAGAGCTCCTGACTATCACCAAACTTTCATTGTGCAGACAGATGCTTCTAATGTAGGTATAGGTGCAGTCCTTAGCAAACTGGATAAGAAAGGTAGGGAACACCCTATTTGCTTCATCAGCAGAAAGCTGAAGGATCCTGAGACAAGGTGGGCAACAATTGAAAGAGAATGTTTTGCTATTGTGTGGGCACTGAAGAAGTTTAGGCTATACTTGTATGGTTCTACTTTTGTCATTCAGACTGACCACCAACCCTTGAGAAGATTGATGCAAATGAAGGGGGAAAACCCAAAACTATTGAGATGGTCAATCTGCCTGCAAGGGTTTGATTTCACCATTGAGCACAGGTCAGGGTGTCACCACCAAAATGCTGATGGTCTCTCTAGGATGTATGTTATCGACTAGAGGTATGAGATTCATCCAGGAGTGGATGAAATCTTCCTGTCCCTTAGTCGGGGGGGCGAGTGTTAGGGAGAATTCTCTGTTAAGGCTAATTTCCCAAACCTATTGAGTCCCTCAGCAGCTTTGCTGGATTTTTGGGGCTTATTTTTTTCTCCTGCTAAGAGTGAGACTCTTTTTCTCCCACTCTTAGACATGATTTGAGATATCCTTTGACTTTGTAATGTGTTTTATGGGCTATGGGGTCTTTTTACTCCATAGGGTTTCATGTGGCTTTTGGTAAGTGTGTTACACAGCACCCTCAGTGCAGTAACACAGAGGTGTCATAGTGACCCCCAAACATAGACTCCATACCCTGGGACTGACTACTGTCTCCCAGGGCATGTAAAGTCACCATTGACTTTACTAGTCTTAAATTGGGAACAGAACCAGTACAAACCATCATATTGTGGAAGTACTGGTAGGGGTAATTAGATTGCCTCTGGGTCTGTTTTTCGAGGGGGCACTGTGCAGTCCCCCCTCATCGAGTTTCTGTCTGGTGGCAGTGGTTACCACGCAAAATATTTCACCGGAATATTTTCTATGGGATTTTCCCATTCATTTTAAACGCACCACTTTTTGGTGCAATGTTAAAGATACCGCCGGGTTATTTATTTAATATTTATTGCCCGGTTGGGTCTTTTTGCCAGAACTCGGTTTTAAAATGGCGTTTGTGTTCGCCTCTGTAACTCCAACCCAAGTCGAGCCCTTTTTTCCACTTTTTGGCGGGCTTCTACACAGAAGCCTCCAAAAGTGGTGCCACTCTGTGTGGGTCTACAGGGTGTGTGGGAGGGGGGTTTAGGCACCCTGGACTGAGTTGCCTCGGCAACTCAAGTCGCACTCTTGTGTGATTGGATCAGTGGTGAGCCGCCCGGCTCACTGCTTAGCATGTTTGAGTGACAGCTAGGACTGATGAATGGGGGTTTTCTGCATAAAAGCAGGGCTTTGGGGACTGGAACTTCAGACGTCGCCACAGGACCTAAAGAATCCAAGGAGGGAGAAGCTGAGCCGACCTGCAACAACGACACCACCGGTGGAGCCCTGCTGAACCGTCTCACCACTTTTCCCGACGACAGAGAAGATCTTCATTCCGAGGAGTCTTCTTCCTTTGACTGGTGGGGATAACCAGTTTGCCTTCCCGGATCATCTCGTGGCCGCCTTGCCTGTGCCAAGCACCCCGGCAACCGGGATACCAAGATTTACCACTACCGCAAATAAAAGGGTAGCACCTTTTAACCGGGGAACTCTGTGGCTGGTTTCTTCCCTGGCAGTACAACGACCTTCAGCTTTCCTCCACGTCGAGATCTTCTCTTCCTCTAGACGACGCCGTGACTTGCAACCGTTGCCAGGAACAACTGCCCCCGCAGGAGTATCCTCTCCATTTAAATGTACTGTGTCCGCCTAGCCTCCCTTGCAACGGTCTGTACGGGGTGTCTATTAAATCCTCGATTTACTACCTGGGCTGACCCTAGGCTGGCTAACTGAACTTTTCTGAGCTGACCTAATTCCTTTTTGAACTCCCTACAAGACTTTTTCAAGCCTCTTAAACTGTGTGATCTTGGGCGCATTGGTGCTCTGCTCTCTGTAAGAGGGAGCCTGGCCTCTGAACTTTTTGCTCACAAGTAGACTTTGACTTTCCTGCCTTGCAGGGTGCTTCTAAAGTATTAAGGTTGCGTGCTTTTCTAATTTCTGCCTTTTTCCCTCCCTTCTTTGATAACTTATTGGAGTGCCATCTTCAGTTAAGCGCTCAGCTCTGTCTGAAAATAAGTGGTGTTAACTAAGACTTGTCTAATAAGGAATAAGGGATGTATATATATATTAATAGTGGCTGTGTTTTGAACTTGCTTACAATAATAGTGCTGGAGTGTTTCTATAAGTGTGTCTTTAAATAAATAATTATATACTTTGATACCAAAGCTCTGGTCAGTGTTTGCTACTGTATTTTGGTACCTATCTTGTATACTCTATATACTGTCTAACTCTTCTTGAGAGAAGTCTGGCTGCTAAGCCACAGCTACCAGGTAAATCTGGGTGGTACAGACTGCTACCAATTGGGTTTACTGCCAACACCTGTAGTCTTAAACCTTTTGCAGTGGTCCCTAAGGGAACTATACAGGTTTCTGCCTAACAGGGTGGATCACATGGGAGGACATGGCTGTAAGGGAAGTGTGGCGACTCCACAAGGATAGAAGCAATATACTTGTCTTTATTGTGAAGCACATCCACAAATTACAGGGTGTTTGATGGCTTGCTGCTATTATTAAAAAACATTTGATTCTGAACAAAAAAACTATTCTGTCTTCAAGTTGATATGCTGAAAGTAAAATATGATGATCAAGAAGAGCAAGTTATTCCTGTGGAAGAAATGTGACTTTGGAAACAATGTGCAGTCTAGTTGTCAACAAGCTAATCAGCTGCACTGGACTTATGTCCAAATCATCTGCATCTAGGGAAACAGAGATGAGGCCAGGAACGAGAATGTGAACTTGGATGGAGAGAGAATGCAGGTTGCACATTGCATGGAGCGTAAAGTGTGGATGGTGGAAGAAGAAATCCCACAAAGGACTGTGGGGAGAGAAGCACACCAGAATGCAGCTGACGGCGTTAGGTGCATTCAGATAGGAGCTCCTGAGAAGAAGAAGTAGAGGGTGCACAGCGGATCTGTGTGTGGAGATGTGGTCCTGAAGAGCAGCGCCGGTCTTGGCAGCAAAGACTAGAAGAACAGACTGGAGACCCAGCAGAACGCTGCATGGAAAGGGAGCCAGCCCATTATGAGTATCTCGCAACTGCAGCAAAAAGGGCTGTTGAGTCAGCCTCATAGTGAAAGGGACCCCGGGATATGAGAATATGCTCATAAGTATATGAAATTTACTTTTGAGAACCAACATAATAAAGCTAAAAAAAGGCAAATTTGGTGCAATTTCCCTGACATAAAATGTCAGTTGGGGAAAACATGGGAGCAGCATTGCCTAAGCCAACAGACATTGGCAAAAGAATGGAAGTGGCAACTATAGTGTAGTTCTCTTGACTTAAATAAGTCAATTGGGAGATACTTGGATCAATCATGCTAAGAGTCAACAGAGATTGTTAAAAGAAAATGCAAACATATTGCATGACAATTTGGGGGAAATTGAGGCAAGTTACCGTTAAGGAGAAAGTGAATGTGCAGACAAGCCTGATAAGGATATCAAGCAGAGAAACAATTTTGGCGAAGAATACATGGCAGGAGAGTACACCAGGGGATGTTAGTGAGCCAAAAGGGGATATTCCTGGCAAGAGAGTAAACCAGGATATCAAGAGTTACAGTTAATGAGTTTCCTGGCAGGAGAGTGTATCAGGAAATTTACTTTGAATTGGTATCTTGAAAAGAGATTTATTTATCATAAGTTCTTGTTTCCTCTGAGCATTTTGTCAACAAAAAAACCTTAAAAGATGTGCCTTTCGTCATGTTTGGACCTCTATTTTTAAAAAGAAATTTGTTTTGCCATCCTGAAAAATAGTAAAGACTTTCGTTTACCTTATTCAAACCAATACTGTGAAAAGATACATTGTTTTGGCATCCTGAAAAATAGTAAAGAATTTCCTTTATCTGATTCAAACCAACACTTTGGAAATAATACTTTGTTTTGCCATTCTGAAAAAGCAGGAGAGGCGTCTTCCTTTGCATATCAGTCTCAAGGAAAGAACATTTGTTTGATCACCTTGAGGAGAGCATTCAGAGAAAGAGACATTTGTTATTCTTTTAAGAGACTGGTCCTGACACAGAATATTGTGAATAGTTTGCTTGAAATAATCCAGGGGAAGGGAGCCCACCCTTTGATAAAAGAAGTGTTGTGTTGAAGTAATATGTTCGTATTACTTCACTTTTCTGTTGAGTTGATCTTTTAAAGATTTACCTTTCACATTGTGTTTGTATGTCTTATTGTGAGGGTCAGATTGTGTTTGGACACATGGTCATCCTGCTTTTGTTTTGGTTTTATAGGAAGGCACACTCTTGTTAGGATAGGGAAAGTTAGGCCTTTACCCCAACCCTTTCTATTCATAAAATGGCTGATGTTGAGAATGATACATCTTTGTATCCACCTCTCATTTCTAAACCCTCACATTTAATGGTGCACACCTCATGCTTTTCATGGCTGAGTGCTTGGTTGAATGTGGCACAGTTCTGATACAACACTGCTATCAGTGGGATTCTGGTGATTTCAGAAGGAGACGGGGTAGCAACACTCTGGCAGATAGAGGGAAGTGTTCAAATGAGGATTGTTTGTTAACCAGTCTAATTTTAAGATGGTGTCCCTATGTTGTGCTTTTCCCTTTATGGTGTTTTGTGGATGACAAGAGCTTTGACCATGCACAATTATGGATACAGTTTGTTCATACCATAGACTGGAACATTAATTGGCTTTTTGGTTTTCAATGTGTAAGATATATACTGGGTCTGTACAAATGGTCAATCACTTGATAAGAAGACATTCCAGTATTTCCACACGTGTTAGATAAACAAGTCGATCGACAGACATTGCAAAACACAGCTGGGCGTTGTTCTCATTCAATCTTGCAGATTTAGTACTTTAAGCGGGATCGAAAGAAGCACATAGAGATATCAAAGTCACATGTTAGGCTAGACATATCTGTGTGAAAGTTATTTGAAAGCAAGCACAGAAGAATATTTAAAACATATATATTTACATTTGATTTTGAATGTGTCCATATCATAGCAGTTTAGCAATTGGAGCACTGTACCATAATGTAGGCTTGTAACCAGTGCATTATTGTAAAAAAGAAAAAGGTCCAAATAGTTTCTAGCATGCCTCTTACACAACGGGTGGTCAGCTCCCCACCCACTCCCCATCCACTTTTGCTACCACCAATGGCTGCTCCCTTTAGTGACAATACTTTTGTGGTTAAAGATGCAATGTCCACTGGCTCATTGAGGGTGGTGGAAGCACTGACAATGGCAGATGTGCAATTTACAGATAGTAATCAACAAAACATAGCATATCAATCAAACTGATGGTGACACAATAAGCACCAGGGTTCAGAAATAAGTGCTGGGGCTGAGCCCTAGCAAACACCCCAACAAAGCAAGCACTGCTAATAATTTGCCAAATGGTTAGAGGCTCTTGTAAAAGGCCTGAGTGTACTGGAAGCCTGTAAGATGGTCTTATGAACCATTAGTGCCCTGTTTAGCCTCCTACGCTGGGTTATACATATTCTAGCACATATCCAGGTGTTCGAACAGCCTAAATGTGAAAGAGGGCTCTGTCAGGAAGGTTAGTTCCCTCTTTCCTTGTCCTTGGAGATTATGCCTAGAGGAGATGGACACGGCATGAAAGAAAAAGCAGCAGAAGGCAAAGTCACATGACTCGGCACCATGGGCAACAAACACTAAAAAGAGGAAAGCATTGCAATATGACAAATATCAGTCGAAAATGGCAACAATCCGAGCAATCTGATTGGTTTTGTCTCATGGCCAGGGTGTCAATATTTCATGCAACTTTATTGTTATTATCAGTTTGGAATACAAGTTCAATGTGTAGGCAAAGATAAGTAGAGCAAAGCATAAGCAATCTATGCACATATAATTGCAAAAAAAGTATAATGAAAGTTGTTGATCCTACACATACAGACCAAATTTACATATTCATATGTATGTAAATATTACAAATGTGGTATAGATGTTTTTGTTGCTTCATATGCACTTCATGGAATGCTTTTTGTAGATCACATCAGCATATACTATCTGTAAGCGTGCAGAAGTACGAGTCTGACACAATGGTGACATGTTTGTTGGCAAAGACTTTTAATTATATATAAATATAAAGAGAAACAAACTCTCTCACACTATTTCTAATGGGGGTTGCCCTACCTCAACAAAAATATTTAGGAATCTGTCAGGATGTACAATAAAGTAACATGTCAACCGTCCTGTGTCCAAGCCTATATCTGTCCTTTACACTATAGATTAACTAAGGGAACACTGGGTGTCTTACTGATCCAGAAGGAGAATGCCAATTCAGTGTTCAGCTTTTGATGAGGAAATACTTAAAGTCATTCTCCTATTTAAACTTAAAGTGCTTGAAGTTGATTGCCTCTCCAAATGTATACTAAAACAACAAGATGTTTTTCTTTCACATTCTTTTTTATTTCGCAAAAGACAAAGTTCCCAAGTATCAGGGGAAGTTTCTCACTTCCCCTGTTCTTTCTTCGGTTAACAAAATGCAATAACTAGTCTGGTTCACCATCTTGCCAGACTTGTCTGTAGATCTCTGTGTTTCAGAGAGAGTCCCTTTTTTTAGCAATGGTTCCTTGGCCCCTTATCTTCACTTCACATACTTCTTGGTCGCTCTTTTGTGGGTCCCAGAACCTTCTATGTTGTCCTGGGATCTTCCCGACTTGCTATGGGTCCCAGCCCCTCAGTTGCATGCTTCTCCAAACTGATATGGGTCCTTGACCCTTGTGTGTTCTTCTTGCAGGGCTTCCCCAACTTCATATGGGTCTGCAACGCTTGTCTGCTCATCTTGCTAGGCTTCCTCAACATTGTATGTGTCCCAGGTCCTAGTGTGCTGCTTTTGCAGGGCTTCCCCTGAGTTTGTATGGTCCCAGACCCTTCTCTCAGGTTTATATAGGCAGTAATCAGGCCTGGTTCACTAACCTGCCAGGCACTGTTTCTCATATGTCTCTTCCCAAGTACTGGTACAAGGAAGATGGGGTTCTTCAGCCTTCCACATCCACCTCCTTTGTTATACTTTATCTCTACGACCAGCTACGGTAACCTATGTACGTTGGATGGTGTTACCGGCTTGTTTGGGTGGCTTTGTGGAACTGCTTCCTGCTTTTACAGGCTTCCGCACGCCTTCAAGGGGTCTTGGCATGTCCTCACAGTCTTCCCAGGTCTGGTCCCTCTCGGCGTTTGCTTCTCAGACTGACCGTGTAGTCCGACTCCTGGTTTCTCTTGGGCCTCCGATTCTCCAGCCTGGATAATGGGGAACACTACTTGTGTTCAGCAACACAGTGTCAGTCTTTCCTGTTCTCTGCTGCAAGCCCCCTGCCAGCTCTCGGTTCTTCCAGCGAGGATCTAACAAAGCACATCATCCTTCTTCCTGTTTAATCTTTGGCTCTTGCTCTAGTTGACTGTACCGCATATTTTGGTTCTGAAGCAGGATTTTTCCTCCTTGCCTGTTCTTCTTCATGCCAATGGTTGTATGAACTCCATCTGGCTGACCCTTGCTCTTGCTCATCCCAGTATGATCTATATGGATGGGGTTTTCTATTCTACACAAATACATAGGCATGTGGGAGACCACAGAGGACTGAGTGGGATAAGAGGAAAGAGGGGACTGAAATTGAGGGGATACATACATTGTTCTCCCAGGATAGTCATCTCTGGTCCCATAGAGGGTTTCCCTCCCCATGAGATCCACCCGCTGAGTAATATCCCCAGTGGGACTATCAGATAGCACCCCCACCTCCCTGGCCTCATGGGAAGGGGCTCCCCCTCATGGGAGCAGTGACAATACCCTGGGATTCATAACATATCTCATATAAACCTGTCAATTGTGCCTAATGGAAGTTTGAGGGTTTGAGGGTCTCTGGGGCCAGCAAGTGTCATAAAGTAGAATGTTCAAGGAAAGAGGTCCTAAGGAGGAGGTTCAGGACACAATGTAAGAGAAGGTCATTTAAGTCTGCTGTGGCCAAAACAAGAGGGCCAAACATGGAGAGTCAGTAAGAAGGGAAGTTCTCTAAACCAATGGAGCCAATGCTTGAGAGATGCCAGGATTAGAGAAAGTCTAGGTGAGGAGGCCTACCGACCTACGCTCAGAGACCACTGGAAAGGTATACACCAAGATCCCAAATTGTTGCCACCTAAAGCTAGCTGAGAGTTGTATTCCAGTCCTTGGTGGGGGTAGCAAATCCACTATCATAAATAGAGACAGGTTGGTAGTGTCTAAGACCAAGGTTGTGGCACATAGATCCTTCCTGTACCCAGTAAATGGGTGGTCAGGGTCATAACTACCAGTGTTGGGTACAAAGAAAAACTAGAATAAGAGGGGTACATCCAAATCTTGCACAGGCAGCTGTTCCAAGGCAGTCACCTCATCCTTCCTTGAGAAAGACATCAACAACGGCTATGCCAAGCACCAAGACCCAAAGTCAAAGAGCACAACAAGGGTAAACACACCACCAATCCCAGCTTTGCAAAATAAGTTTGCAGGGATTCCTAGAGGTTTTGTGTGGAAATCAGTCTAGGAACACACTTTGGGCTTTTCACCTGGTAATGTAGATTTATAATAGACTAGGAATGGATTTTGGATCTCAGGCCTCCATTTTTCAGTTCTTTAGAATTAGCACAATTAGCACTGTTCACAAACGTTTGTGATGAAGCCCTTTTCCTATACTGTTGTGTCTAAAGTAATCTCCCCTTGAGTTTCACCCCATCCTATTGGCCATCCGCCAACCCAATCACTGGAAACATTCAATAAAGTTATTGAAGCATCAACTACCTGTGACAGATGGTGGAAGAAGTGGCATCCATAGAACCCATCATAGGTCTCACCTTGTAGGATTGTTTAATTGGACGACATCCAATTTGGAGGAATTTTCCACTCAAACCAAACCAGGCATGCACAATTTGTATATATTGAATCAAGTTCTTTTTATGAAGATGGGACCACCAACTTAATCATATTGATTCCAAACAGCCTCACTCCCCCTTCGGGACAAGAAACAAGCAGGCTTGGATAGAAGGTCCATTTATCAATAAAGTAGAAATAATTAAATCAATTAAAATCTAAGCAGTTAAGCATTATGAAGTTCCTACTTCAATTGTCAAAATGGCTTTAACATGAAAATAAACATTTAAAACAAACGCATCATCATGTGTACATTTAGTTTATCCTGAACAATGCATTAGGGTTCGGAATAAAATTGTCATTTGATAGAAAACCTGTTTAAATGAGAGCATCCCTGCTTATATCAATCTTTCTATTTATTTGGAATAAACATAAACAACTACCCTCTACCCAATACAATAAAGATGTACGTAGTGCTGGGCAAAAATTCACCCTGGTTGCCTGTAATGATATATCGAGAGACCACCCTTAACACAGGGTTTCCCCCCCAAAATAAGATGACCCAGAGCACATTGATTATTTTTGTCCATCTAGTCCTTCTATGACTCACATAGAGCCACATAGATCCCTCCCCCATGCCACCAATGAGCCAAGAACCAGGCTGGGGTATAGAAAGAACATATATTTATTTAAATTAGAGGTTCAATTAATATTTTCACTCAATGTCTCAGGAGGATAGCTCAGCGGCAACGTGCTCGCCTTGAAAGCAAGACGACATGGAGCAACACAGGTTTGATCCCTGGGTCCGTGCTTAGAAACCTCTTGGTATTAAGCGTGTTATAAATAACCCATCATATCCTAGATCAATGGTTAAACATGCCACATTTTCTGTGGCAGAAAACAAAGCTTCAATACAAAAAACACACATGTTTCTTCTTGTCTCAGGTACAGGGAACACAGGCCAAATTAACAGGTCACAACTCTTGCCCCATGAACCCCTTGATGTCAAAATTCAACAATACATTGCAACATTACTAATTCTTAAGAATTCTTATTTCTTGATAAGGGTTTAGTTTTAAAAACAAATGCAGAGTTGTATTCAAAACCAAATTATACACACAGCACTTGCATATTTTAGTTTCCCTGCACACTTAAAAATGCTAGCAATGTTGAAATCACACAGACCTTTCAGACTACTTTTGATTGTTAGAACCCTTCTTCCTTCTTAAACCCAAAGCAATACAACATTTTTCTGCTATCAGTGCCACTTACTTTCAGGAAAGAGTGTGCATTTCTCAATGGAAAATTACACTTGGTTGAACTTGGCAAAGCACTTCTCTCTCCAGAACCAAAAGCCCAGGCTTCCGTTATATTCAGCACCCCTCTGTTAAAAGGCAAGGTCTGGGGAGTGGGGACAGTTAGGAATTATATTTTGGGACAAAAACACCCCTTTTCTTTAGAAAAGTCTGTGGTTGCCAGGAAAAATACATTTACCCAATTACTTTAAGTGACTATAACTTAACTTCCTGCTAGGAAAGAGGGCAGAGGGTTCAAACTCCCCCTAGCTTCCCCTGCAACAATCGATATTGGAGTTAATTAAATTAATATTCAGTAAAATATGCTAAGGGTTTACTCAGATGCCTCCCACCCACTATTCAGGTAAAATATGAAGGCAAGCAGATCCCCCAAATACACTTCGTCTCATTTGGATTAATCTACTTACATAACAAATATAGATTTTTGGCACTCAGGAAAACACACCAGCATTTCAGGACCCTTTGTTGGAAAAACACAGAGATCAGGTCAGGGACTTCAGTCAAAAATAGCCACCAGCATGCATCCCTCTGTTCCTGCCCTCCTTCCTCCTTGCCAAAATGTCATCTTTTTTTTTTCTTTCTCAGTTGCTGACTCCAATGTAAGGTTAAATCTCCATCAATTTTTAGGCCTTTTCAATCCAGGTAATGTCAGACAGCGGTGTCAGGATTCACCCAGATGGTTTTAAGGCAAGTCTCCATCAGGATTTGTAGGCAGCACCCCTTTCCCCATAGAGCGAGGGTGTTTTACCTTATAAACCACACCTCCAAATTTTAAAATTAGAAGGTGCGAGTTTATTAGTTAATTTTCAGTGGAGAATTATATCCTTTTCCTCATCCAAGGTCCAACCACTCTCCTGCCAATAGACTTGGGCATTCTGAAGTTGAATTGATGGGACAGAGGTACACACATATTCTCAAGCTGTGGTGATCCTTCCCTCTGTCCCTCCTCACCTGGTTCTTCAGTGGAACTGTCTTGGGTTTCCATCTTCTTCTTGTCTCCTTAGTCTCTGCCTCCTTCTTCTCCTTCTTTTCGTTCTTCCTTTCGAAGAGACAAGGGTGAGCTCCCCCAGCGGCCACCTTGACGGAGTAAGTACACACCAGGAAAAGGAGACTCAAAGGAGCCAGCCTCCAACCAGGGAAAAAGCCTTATGGTGAAAAACAACTGGATAGCAATGGATGTATAGCAGGTGTAGATGTTCTGTAGTCCACTAATGGAGAGTCCGGAATGATGAAGACTTCTGACGTGAGGCTGAGTCTTTCTGGGTGAGTAAGTATGTTGAGACCGGAAAGGAGCCACATATGTGGATAGAGATGTGACCAATCACCTCCGGGATCAGAGGCAGTATAAATCCTGCGATTGCAACACAGGAAATGATCCTTATCCAGCAATGCACAGAGCGAAGACAGAGAAGAGCAAAGGAGAAAGAAAGTAGAAAAAGGATTAGTAATGCGAGCCGGGAAACAGCAGATGAAGCAGCCTCAAGGAGAGATGGCTCTGCATGGCACGGCTTGCGTTGAAGAGGCAGCTGACAGCAACAAGAACAGAGAAGGCACAGAGCAGGCTGGCGTTCCGTGAACCTCGAATGCCGAGGAGTGAAAGCATACACATGTCAAATAAAGGAGAGGAACAGGAGAATGAAGGGCGGACTTGCGTGTGCCTTACCACAAGATAAGGCATGCAATGCTCTGAGTCGCGGGTGCAACTCCAGGAAATAGTAACAGCAGCCATATTGGAAAAAGGCTGGACCGTTACAGAGAGAAACAAGAAGAGTGTGACGGTCCATTCTAATGGACACGCCAGCATTGCCATACCTTCCAGGGATGGAGCATGACACCTACTAGTATTTACCATTTACACTTTTCAGATTGTTCACTTAACAAATCATTACATGATAAAACTTGGCAATTTACAAATAAATGATAAACGTTACAACATATATATATATATATATATATGTTCCTCTATTCATGGTAGACCTATGAACCATAGTTCCATTTCACATGCAAATTGTGGTTTTTCAAGCTTTATTCAAATATTATAATGGTTATAAATGTGAAATTTTATACCCAGATATCAAACTGAATAAGCCACCAGCTCCCCAACATTTGAGTTCAGAGCATTTTCAGGGAAGCTATAAACACATATTAGGTTGTCACGGAAATTCTCAAAATCGCATGTAAACCAGAATTATATCAATAAGTGGGCCTGTTCAGTAGCTATTTGGTGATACCTGAACCATTACAGTGCAACTGATGATTCTTAAGAAAATTAATCAAATGTGGTTACACAATGCAACTCTATGGCAAACTAATCCCTTGCATATTTCAATTTTCACATTCCATCTCTTCACGGTTTCATTAGTGGTCTGGCCACCAGGTTATTGTTCCTGGCATAAAGGCAATTAGCATTCTTCTAAGGTCAAAGATCAGGACATAGTTCTGCTTATCTGGAGGAGCAGAGCAGGTGTCCCACCTCCATGTTCAGGGAACATTCCCCGAGAACAAACCAGTGATCTGAACTGACCACAATTCAGATTTACAATTTTGTATATTTAAGAATTGTTCAGAGCTCACCCCATTTAAGGGCCGATTGTCTGTTGACCTAGTCACCTAGCAACCTCCCCATAACATCCTTCTGCTATAGCCTCAAAGAGATCTGACTTCCAGATAAAGAGACAAGCAGATCTGTAATGATGGGCTGTCACTTGAGTGTTCTGAATAGAAACGTACAGTCATGTCTTTCCTGGGCCCATCAGGCCTGTGTTATGTTGCATCTGAAAGAAAAAGCCTTTTCAATATGTTGCATTCATGTCTCATGTGAAACCTTTTATTTCTTTCAAATACTTGCATCTCGCTATGATATATTTGTTTTAGCAAGGGACCAATTATCTGCAGGTCTTTATTTAAAGTTGCAACATGCACATACCAGGCCATTTGGAACAGTTTCTCTTGCACACAGCATTTGTCTTTCAATGGGGAAACTGAAAGTGAAACACGGTTTTCATTCTGTCAGTCACAATGGGCATTTTCAATTCCTTTTCTGCAGTTTGGGCTATTAGGCCTACCCTAGCCTTTCTGTTAATTTTCCTGGCCTGAAAATATCCCACATCCCGCTTCCCTAGGTTGTGCGACATCACCATTATGGGTCCACCACCACTGGAATTTTTCACAGAAAGCTAAATATTTCATCCCTCATGGTTTTGATGGGTTCTCGTGAGTTTCATGTGCCATTGCCCCAAGTTCACCTGCACGATCATTAGCACTGGTACAATAGTATGTTTAACATTCCAGTGTCAGATTTCGTCTGCGCAAACCATTCTGTGGCACATGATAAAACGTTTTGGGGCATGACAAACCAGTTCAGTCTTGCGGTACTGAAATATGGCAATACATGCATGTGGATGATCATGAAATGTGAGTCCTGCGTACCTGAACGGAAGTCGAGCAATGCGCGAAAGAGAATTGTGTAAAAAACTTGAGGCACTCAAAATGCAGTGTGGATGGAGGCAAATTTGCTGATGCAGAGCTTGTGCTTCAATTCGGTGGGTTTCGCTGTAGATGTTAAGGGAAGAAGGAACGAAAGTGAATAATTTGGATTTCATGACCTGCCAGATGAGTGCGAACATTTTGGGAAAATCCATGGGCGTGGCGGAATTGCAGCGACAGATGAAGCAGATAGAAATCTGAAAAATTCTGTTTCCATTGCTGGCGGAGTTAAATCTAGCAATTTTACCCAGGACTGTATGCGCGCATTTCAAACAGAAATCCAGAACCTTTATTCAAAAGACACACTACTTAACAATCCAGCATGTGAATCACTTACAAAATGAAAATGTATGTTTGCTAAATTCCTTTTAGTGGTGATTCTAGCACATTCATGTGAAAAATGTACATTTCTCATTTTCAATGAGCAACTTAAAGGAGAGAACATGGGTAGCGAATAATGACCATTTCCCCTTTTTGTTGAATGATCTATCACTGGTATTAGGACTATGCTTGGTGATGTAGCCAGGAAATTACTTCAATAACCTTATGGTTCTAGATATGCACACATTTAGATGTCCCTTGGCTTTGAGAATACTTCTTCTTTGTATGCATATTTCACAGAGGAGGAGTCAGGGGATCTCCATATATATCCACCGTCGGACCTACTCCTTCAAATCTATACTTTCAGAAGCACGTACACTTCTGAAATATGTATTATTTTTTCAGGACGCATAGTCAATTTATCTACACACACCCTCAGTACTTTCCCTTTTAAAAAAGGGTTGAGTTTTATGTATTCCCTTTTAGAGTATCACTCTCCTCAAGATTATTTCCCCTTAAAATTATATCTACTTAGGAATCTCTTTTGGCTGTCTAAGAGACAAGTTAACCCCCTCTTTAGGGCTGGTTCAATTCCTTCCCTTTTGTAACAGATGGGTATCAGGCACCATGAAGGGTTCAGCTTACCACCACATCCTGATCTCCTTTTTTCTGTATTAAGACTTGTCTGCTGTCTATTCCATTGAAAATGGCCTGGGTCTTTGACTCTAGATAGGCCTCACTTACAGTGATCTTCTACAATCCAAAACTGGTCCAAAGGAAATAAATCTATTCTATTTTCCTTCCTGTTGTTATCAATTTTCCTTTCTCCTTCTTCCTCTCCATCATCCAGTCAGTCAGTGAGTGTGCTAGTGAGTATTTCTGTAGAATATATGGCTTTGAAATTTTAGAGAGCAGAAACCACTCCCATTATAGGTGTGTATGATGTATCCAATCTAATTGGTCAACGTATGTGATTGGACAGGGTTCCAAATGTAATATCACACTAAGCCAACCATTCCATACTCATTGGGCATATTATTGAGGAGACTAGCCTGATGGGAGCAACTTCACAAGCCAGATTCTCTCCAATAGGATGTAACTTCATATTAGAGATTTCTGAATTAAACTATTGTATCCTTATAAAACATCATATTCCTCACATGTAATCATGGTGCTAATCATTTCACCTAATTGCTCTCACTAAGGGGAGTCAAATTATTCAGTTCCCAACTCAACATCACGTATGGTGGATGAGTTACAATGTTTGGCTTCTTACTAACCAATACCTCTATACAAAAATAATTTTTCTATCTAAAAGTAACAGGCCCACCGCATGGACATATATGTCACTGGTGTGCTGTGAATCTGTGACATGCCTTATAGAATCACACATAGGCTAGTAAGGAGCAAGTGTCTTTTTTAAATTAAGTTGATTTGTTCTCAGATGGTTTAGAGTCAGTGATAGCTATTTATTATTATACTTCTGGGAAGAAAGAATTAGGAATGATCCTGAATAATGAAATACTCAGTCAGAAACACATTGAGAAAAACTAACACACTTGAAAAATAATTGATTTTCAGTATCTTGTATCTATCTAGTATGGAGTAACTATACATCTGTATTTTATCAATTCTTTGGCAACTGTATATGAAATTAATGTTTACTCTTTTTGATGAAAAAGGTGAAAATTGTATACCATTATTTGTTCTACATTTCATTGAATATTGGAATAGGAATTAAATATTCACCGATCATTTGCATATTTAAAATACAAGGAAATTTATATTTTAAGTTATTTGTGCACAAATTTCATTAAGTTAATTCCAAGAATGTGTGTGACTGTCGATCCACATTTAAATGGTATGTGGTTTAGTGAGTTTTGATTATATGGGTTTGGAGAGCCAAAACTCCCTTTCCATGTGCACAAAAGCAAAGTTAATTAATAATAACTTTGAAAACGAACTTGTTAGAAATTAGTGTGTGCTTCTTAATTAAATTGTTTTTTTAGGACTTGCCCAGGAAGGGTTCAGGAATTTTTTTCATCATGTCCATACACCTCCCTGGAAATATGCTAGACTCAGCCTCTATTGATTACCACTGCCTGCAGGCATATTGTCTAGGACGAAATTAAGAAAATGTTAGACCCAGTGGGCTACATAATGGTCCTATTGCCAATGCTCATCCACATTGACCTAGTGGGAAAACTCAAATGTTAGTTGGTAATTCTGCATCGACTTTGATAAAGTTAACATCCTCAGACAGATTGTGTTGGTCCCCCATCTTGCCTTTTTGTCTATATGTGGCCCATGCCACCTTTTGGTGATTGATGGATACTTATGCCAAGAACATAGTGTTTTTTCATTGGAGCCTACATAGATGAAACTGTTATTTAAAGCTGAACATGGAAGGAGCATATGCACAAATGATATCTGGTAGGAATGGCACTGTGCAAAGTCAGACTTACTCAATCCATGGTTAAATACTGGAGATCTCATGTTGGGAATGGCTTAGTTCAGCCGAAGCTGTCCAACCACCAAAACGGAACAAGGGGCCTTCATAGGCATGGTGGGTTATCAATGCTGATGTATTCCCTGAGTTTCACCACAGTGGGTACCTTGACTAACAAACTAAAAGGAAGAAAACCTACCCAACTGTCGTGGGCCTCCCCTGGCCCAACAACATTCCACACCTTAAAGAAGGCATTATGTGCACCCCCTTTCTATAATCATGCCAGATTTAACCCAACCATTCATTCTGTAGACAGATGCGTCCCACGTCAGACTGGTGGAGGAAATGTCTCCAAAGGATTCCAAGTTTGTATAAGTCAAAAATGATTCCCTTGTGAAAAAAGTTACGCAATCATAAAAATCAAACGTCTAGCAGTTACTTGTCCCATTTTAGGTTTAAAGTGTTTTCTCACTTGGAGGGGTGGAATGAGAGGGAGTTCTGCCTGAATACAGACCCTGAACCATTGATTTGGCTGGCCAGTAGCCATGATAGTCACCTCAGATGAATATGCTTGTTAATAAGCCTGGAGATATAAGTGCTTTCTGTGAAGCATAAAAAAGCCAGAATATTAACCAATGCAAAGTACCTTAGTTAACACCCCGTCGCTGAACCTGAGAACAACAGGGGGGCGGGCATAAGGGGGGGAGGGGAGAAGTGTGGCATGGTTGCTAGGCAATTGTGCCTAATCTGGGGCTTGAAGGCTCTGGTGGCTAGGGGCTGAAGGAGCCACCTGCTCTGTGATGCAACCCCTGGAGGTGGTAAAAAAAAAGATCAACAGGGCTCCTTTGGCCTTCTGCTATTGAGGCAAATTATGCAAGGGGACAGAATGTGGTTCTTTCCATGTCCCCAAATCCAAATACAGGTCTAACAGTAAGAAAACCCACAATTATAGGCCACAGATTAGGGGCTCCCATGTGATGTGACACATGCTGTGCTCTCCAGACTCAGACCCATGAGTGGAGCAAAAATGTAGAATCACCTCACTGATGAGGCCCAACAAGACTGAAAGGCGTATCTGGGGTTGCTGTTGGTACTCTTGTTTAGAAGAGAATCGCCATAGCATTTCTGTGCTGGACTGCCCATGTGGGCGGGACAAAGACTTATATGCAAATGGATATTTCCCTTCTGTGAAAGGTACATTGACCTAAAGTGTGGCAGCGGACTCTTGAATGGGTACCTTCCCAAAGAACAAGTCATTTAGCCGTGTTCGTTCTCACAGAGGGGAACCTATGGACTATTTTTTGACTGCCCACACAACACATCTTGGGAGATTGTTATCACCTGTCATAGTAATGGCAAGGAGGTAGATCTATTGAGCAAGGGTCAATCACAAGACATCGAGCCAATAGGGAGGCAACATGATAAATCAGTCTTCACTTTGTCTTCCTCCCTATCAATCTATATATGTATAAAAGCGACATTTGTCAATATGTGTGTGTGTCTGTTTGACATGCTCAGCATGCTTCCCAACATGCCACAAACCTGAAATTTGGCATGTGGGTAAGCTCCATGCTGCAGACAATGACAAATTATAACATGTACATGTTTCTAATTTATTCTTTTGGATATGTGTGTGTGTCTGTTTGAAATGTTCAGCATACTTCCTAACATGCCAGAAACCTAAAATTGTGCATGTGATTCAGTTCCATGGTGTAGACAATGTAAAAAGAATGAAATATAAATATACCTTTGTCTAATGTATTATTTTGGGAGACATTTGTGGGTGTGTGTATGCTATAAACCTGAAATTTTGCATGTGGTTAGGTTCCATGGTGTAGACAGTGTAAAAAGTATAAAATATACATTTTTCTGATTTTGTTTTTTGTAAGCGTTTTTTTAAGCTTTCAGCAATACTTGGATATGTGTGTGTGTCTGTTCGAAATGTTCAGCATACTTCACAACATGCTACACAACTTTAATTCGGCATGTGGGTATGTTCCATGGTGTAGACAATGTAAAAATCATAAAATATAAATATACCTTTGTCGAATTTCTTTTCTTGTTGTAGGATTTAATGTGCAAAGCATGGATACAACTATGAGTGTTTATATAAAAGGAGGCAGAAACCACCTGACAGTGTGGGCAATAGCATGGCATTTATTAGAGAGCGTGGCGATGGACTGAAGAAAGTTGAGATAAAAGAAACTAGCAAGGGGGGGTGTGCATTGGCCAAAGCAAGCGGATCAAAGAGCAAGATTCAGAACAGAAAGAGGAAAGGTAAGAGAAGGATATTTACATTTGTTGTGAACAAGCCAAGAGGGCCAAACAGTGAGAAGCAGTAAGAAGGGAACTTTTTCTAAAACAATGGAGCCTAGGCATTGGGTAAGCAAGGAGTAGGGGAAAAGGCTGGGATGAGAGGCCTGCCTCCCTGTGCTCAAAGCCGGGTACTAAAGCATACACCGATATCACTCAAGAACTGAAAGCCGCAGCTATCTGGGAGCTATATTCAAGACACTGTTAGGAGTAGCAAGGTCACAGCACAAATATATAAAACGTGATAGCCTAAAACCTAAATCCTGCCAATAAATATCCAGTAGGGGGGCAACAACTACACGTGTTGGTTACCCAAAAGACCTCTATGGCTAGAAGGCATAGTTATTGGTCTTGCCCAGGTAGCAGCTCCCAGTTTGTTGCCTCATCTTTCTACGATTAGTACACTAACCAGGGCTATGGCAAGCATCAGGACCCAGCCAAGGCAAGGAATACAGCAAAGGCAAAAACCCAAGACAAAACGCCTTTCAAAAGCCCCTGAGACTGTGAGTGATTTGCTGAACACTGTCCTGGGAGGGTGCCTGTGTGTATTTAGTGGATATTAGACTAGAAATGGACTTCGGACCACCATTCCTTTATATTAGGCACTTTTTACAGACTTGTGTGTTGATCCAACTTCCTTGCATAGTCTAATCTGCACTTGATTGCACCTCCCATAGGCCACCCTCCAACCCAATCCCATTAAGCAATGAATAAAGGTTCTGTGGCCACCACCCATGACAGAATGTTAGATATGCATTTCTGCTAAAATATTGAACAGGTTTACATTGGAAGAATTATGACATTAAGAGTAGCTAGCTGTTGTTTTATTATGAATCCCTTAGAAATAATTAGTAGGTGTTTGTGAAAAATGTATTTCACATATGCATGCTTGTTGAGAGTGTCAAACAGCTGTTTTACAGTGTAAAAGAAATAGGCATAACATTGTATTTCAGATGCTAGACCCAGTCCTTGGAAAGATTTTCATTCATTTTCATTTGCTCTTCTCTCATGCTCCTCTACCATCCTCCCCCTTTTGACTTGTGCCCTATTCTTACCCCTTCCCCATCCCTGTCCCCCCTTCCCTACCTGCAGCATCTCCATCCATAAGCCCACCCCCCCCTTCACAGGGTTCCTCCAGAACCTTTCTCTTCCATCCACATCAATGCCAGATCACTCGCCAGAAACAAACACATGATTTTTGACCTTATCTCTGATGAAAACCCAGACATCCTCTTCATCACCGAAACCAGGTTTTCTGACAACGTTCTCTCCATTTCACATGAGGCTTTCCCCTGGCTACTCCGTGATCACACACAACAGAGCCAGCAGAGCAGGTGGTATAGCCATCCTCCACAAGCGTCATCTCACACCCTTACATGTCGAGAAACAATCCTGCAGTGACGACTGTGAATCCCTGCCAGTCGAATTACAATGTTTCCCACCTTCTCCCTCAGCTTCCTCCTCCTTTACAGATCCCCGGGCAATAGCAGAACTTTTGAAGACTCTCATAGTAACTCTGTAGTGGCAATCATGATCTATCATCTAACGATTACTCTTCAATGTAATCTTAACATCTGGTTCAACATCCCCTCCATCCCAACCCGTCATCTCATTGACATCGTTGAAGCCCTCAATATCTCAATATCTCATATCTTGCCCCACACACATTGCTGACCACACCCTAGTTGAATTGGTCAGCTCGTCCAACCTGATCTCATCCTCTCTCACTTGCCCCTACATCTGGACAGATCACTCAGCTATCTTTTTCTCAACTCTGACTCCCCCCCATTTCCCAAACCTCCTCCCCTGCTGCCTCCTCCAGGATCCTGCTCTGGAACAAGGGAACTATCGCACAGGATTTATCCTCCTCCCTACTATCCTCCCTTCCCAATGTCCCCCTCAAAGAAGACCCCCCTTTCCCAGACCATTTTGACCAATGGATCTCTGATGCTCTATACCCCTTAGCCCCAACAAGACCCCCGTCGCAGCATACAGGTCCTTCCTCAGGTGGTTCAGCCCTTCCCTCAAATCTCTCAAAACACTCAACCATCGTCTGGAACAATGTTGGTGTTTAAATCAGAAAAGCCAAACATGCCTTCTACAGCTCCCACATAGCCAATGCAACTAACTCCTGCAAAGAACTCCACAAGACTATCACTGAGTTCAAGACCCCCCTCTGCTCTTCCTCTCTGTCCCCCGTATTCCAGGCACTGTGCCACACCCTTTCTGACCACTACGTCAACATAGCCATTGAAAGAAACCTTGCCATCAATGATAAACTATTTCCGCCTTCCCCAAGCTCCTGACCACCCCCTTCCCATGCAACCTACACACCCTCTTCAGTTCCTTCTCTGCAATCTCCCAACCTGAGTTCTTAAGGCTTCTTTCTAATAGCCGCCCCTCAGGGTTCCCAGGAGGCCTTTGCCCCGGCCTTCTTCAAAATCATTCTCTCCTCCACCTGCCCAGGTACCCTTGCCAGATCTATAATCAACCATTCACTAGCAGCAGGGATCATCCCAGTAGCACAAAAAACCTCTTATGTCAATCCACTACTAAAAAATCCCTCTCTTGACCCCCTCCTCCCCTCTAATTACTGCCCCAAATCTAACAATCGCTCAAAATCCAAACTACAAGATTGTACGGCCTAATCCCAGCTCTGCCACTTTTCAGAATGCCACACCCTTCTTGATCCTTCACAGCCTGGCTTCAGGCCACTCCTTGGAACTGAATTCTCCCTTGTCTCAATCAGGGATGATCTGAAAGAACAGTAGGCTCTGAGGGCTGTGCCACACTCATCCTACTTGACCTCTTGGCAGCCTTCGACACAATCAACCACTCTATACTCAATCTTTGACCTAGGCATCAGAGACTCCACCCTTAGATGGGTCTTCTCTTCCTTCTTTGACTGTACCCACATCACATTCATCCATCCTTTCTCCTCTCAGACAGCGACCACTGGATGATGAACATCCACCTCCTCCTCAACCCAGGAAATATAGAAATCCTAATCTGTTGACAAAACAGCTCTCTTTCCCGAACCTACCCTTAGGACCCACACCCATTGCATCCCCCTCGGTCAAAAACCTAAGATGCACCTTTAGCTCAGACATGAACCTCTCCCGCCACATCAACACAGTCTCCAGATTATGCACTTTCCACCTTCGCATTCTCATGCAGATTGTTCCATATTGCTCCTTCCCCCATAGAGTCTCTGCAATCATGGCCATCATCCTTGCATGCCTAGACTACTCTAACACCTTCTATCTAGACGTACCTGCCTATCAACTTAGAAAGCTCCAACGGATCCAAAACTCTGCAGCAAGGCTTCTCCTCTCACTCTCCCTCAGAGAACACATCTCCCACGTACTCAGGGCACTTTACTGGCTGCAGATCAGCCAACAGGCCCCTTTCAAAGCCATGTGCATTACTCACTGCGCCATCCACAAAAAAGGCCCTGAATTCCTCCAAAACAAGCTCACATGCTACCGCCCCACCCAAATCCTCATATCAGGTTCTGCACTCCTGCTGGTGTCCCGCCTTTCAAATTCTCCAGACTAGGAGGTGCCTGCTTCTCTGTCCTTGTGCCCACCATCTGAAACTCCCTCCCCCTCTCACTTTGTCTCATAGGGCATCGCCTGGCTTTTAGGAAAGCCCTCAAAAACTAGTTGTTCCCTCCCACATCCTGACTCCCCCCACTAGCTCCATCCAGCAGTCAGACCCCCATCCACACTCCCTCCCACCAGTCCCTCTTACAGCTCCCTTGCCTCATCCTTCATTCATCTTCTCAGCTCTGCCACCTCAAAACCTGCCGCCCTTGAGCCCCTTCAACTCCCTACAGAGGACTCAATAAGGTATCCATTAACTTGTACATGATAAGAATCCTGAGAGTGGGCCGGGTTTTACACTCAAAGTGGTTGGGAGGGTGGGCAATGCATTACACTTAAACACACCTCAGGTCAAGCAATTGGATCAACTTGGAGGAGGTCAATTAGATACATTTGAATCTTCATTCGTAGTCGGCACGGTATGTAGATTTATAGCATAAGAAGGTGGACTTTGCCGCTGCAAGTAGACATGAAAAATGGGACTCTTTCTCACTTGAATGATCTGGGGAAGGCAATTATTACCTTAAAAACTACTCAGAGTATGAATATGTATTCATGTATTCATTCATTCAATTACTGCACTTAGATCGCATGCAAGACTTATCACCGCTCTTTGTACATATATGGAATCCAGGGGATAGACATCAAACCTTTTTTTATCTCTCGTGCATTGCACCTTTGTAACTTAGCGGATGGCACAGGTTCACTCCCACACACCTCTGCACTCACATACAACACAAACACTATTGCACAACACCTCTGCCATAATAATGAAGCTACCTTTCATGACAAAAATGTGAACTTTAGCTACTCACATCATTTTCTTTCCATTTTAACAATGCCCCTCCTGTTTAGTTCATAGTATTCCTCCTTTCTGACTATCCTCATGCCATCCAGACATGGGTGACTAGCAGGGTCTTGGTCACCCTCTCATAACTTTAATGGCTGAAATACACACACACGCTTAATAGCACCTCCCACTTTTCCCATATTCTGCACCAAGTTCTAGAGTGTCTTGCTTTCTGTATTTTGAATGTAAACCCATCCGAAACTGCACATTACATATCCATGTGAGCCTTGTTTTCTCTAAGCGTGATAATCCGCATACACTGACTTGAAGTGTCTCATTTGCACACGCATGTGATGGAATCAATAACACATCCTCTATATGCAGGTTGTGTGGAACTTAGCTGTATTTTGCCCATTTAAAGACCTGGGAATATAGTACATAAATCAAAAGAGTGCTGTCCTGCAATTAGTACTTAGAGCATTGGGTACCTTAGGGTGTATTCTTTTTTAAGTTTTTAAACTCAAATCTCCTAATCGTGCTCATCAAGAACATTTATTTAACAATATTATGGTCATGTGCAAATACTTATGTCTTCATTGCATTAGTCGCCATATGCAAGAATCTAATGACAACACCGCAGTTTCAAGTAATAATGCTATTCCAGCGATTTTCATGTCATATCGGTAAATCGCAATATTTACCACGGGGTGGCAGTATAGCTCTGTTTATAAAGATCATGATGTCTAAAATGTGGGCCCAGTATAAATAGGCGGAAGGCATCTGTGTTGCTTTTTTCAAAAATCCACCACCGCTCACTCCAACCTGCCACGCATCAGCTGAAAGTCTACCAGATTCTATTACCAGGAGGATGGCGGAAATATTCTACTCAGCTGCTACTAACACATGTTTTCTCTCTAGATTGCCTATAGATGTCCCTATTATCCTGAAATTCGAACGGCTTTTGCCAAATCCTAAGCTTGAACATTGTGCAAACAAACCTTGACTCATACTTCACTTATCTGGGTCGCTGTTGGGCCCCATGTGTCATGACCCACGTGCAAGATTGAGTAGAAGAAGCAGCATGAGGGAGGCAAGGTTCAGCACACAAGCATGCACTAATGTAGACTAAAACCAAAAAGAGTATTGCCATGGAGTGTGGAGCTGGCAACCTAACAGTCTGTCTACTGTTTCTATTGAATGATAAAAACCCATCTGCTTCGTGGAGCGAGCGCGGAGTGTATTGCTGAGTGTTGCTGTGTAGTGTGGAGCCAGCAACTTATCAGTCTGTCTACTGTTTCCATTGACTGATAAAAAACAATCGCTTTGCTGAGCAAACACAGAGTGCATTGCTGAGTGTTGCCGTGGAGTGTGGAGCTGGCAACTTATCAGTCCCTCTACTGTTTCCATTGACTGATAAAAACCCATCAGCTTCGCAGAGCAAATGCAGAGTGTATTGCTGAGTGTTGCCGTGTTTCTGTGTTTCTGGGTGAGGATGTGAGGACTCTAGCAAAGCATCATCGACCGGACCTGGGGGAGGGACATGACGATTGCGGGAGCACGAATGCGGCAGCAGGAATGACTGCTAGTGGCTCCAGAGTCTATCTACTTGGATTTTGCAATTGAGGCTGTAAACAAAAGTGAAGGGGGTACCGTCTATTAACCCCGGGAAAGTGGTAAAACATGCAGTGAATTACAGCAGCACCCTGACCCCAGAGAAGGGTTAATGGGAGGGAAATCCGGAGGAAGGGATGTGGGCAAATCCATGTCTGATGAGGAGCTCCCCAAAGGGGTAAACAGCTGTCCCCTTACTGTGTCGGTCATGCAGGCGATCCTGAAGGTGAACCAGGGCCCAATGAAAGACGCCGACCAAACTGTGGTCATGGCCTGCACGACTGAAGAAGAGGCATATATCCAGCCTTTTACCCCTGGAAATACATGTTCCAGGGGTAAGGTTTGAGGGACAAACAGGGCACGACGAGAGGGGGAATGAAGGAGACGTCCCTGCTGCCCTTGATGAGAAACAACCTAACTCCAGGTGTGGACATGCAGGAAGTGGTGTGCCGGCAGGAAAATAGTTGGAGTGAGAATGACTGCAGGGCTTTGGAAGGTCTGATATTGCCTGTGTCTGAACACACGGTAGTGAATTTTATTCCGAGTGACTGTGACCCACAACCCTTTAATAGGGGAAATAATGCAGTGAATACAAGTGAAATATGTGAGATGAAAAACACAGAGCTAGCAGCCTGTTTATCCAAGGATATCCTGGATTTAGCAACTAAGATAGCTTCACAGAAGGGTTTGTGTCTAACGAGTCTCAAGGAGCGACTGGACAATCTTAGCTATCATGCTGTCAATTTAGATAATGGCCATTAGGAGAAGATTGTGCCAATGCCAACTCTAAATGTGGACTTGGAAATGGAGTAGGATGATGTGACAGATGAGATATGTGTGGGGGAAGAAAACCCCAGAGAGGACCAACATGTAAGTGACCCTACCACATATGAAAGAAGGTTGGAATCTATGGACAGTAGTTCATCTGGGACCTCCGAAAGGACTTTCCGAGGAGAATCTGTGTTTCAAGTGAAAGAACAGTATCAGGAGGTGGGGATTTCGAAGGATGCAATGTCCCACCTGCGCCATACTGTTACGGCTGCCCTGTCAATCTCAATGGCTCATTTCTCTAAGCTTTACAAGAGCCTCAATGATTCTTTGAAAGATCAAGCCACATTAATAGCTATGGCTCACGTGAAAATAACTGGTTTGGAAAGGTGTGTGAGCAAAGTCCAAGACAGATTAGATAGAGAAGCTGAAACATCAATAAACTGGCAAAATAGATTATGTAATCCAGCCAGAAGAGAAGCAACAGACAAATCTGTACTAATGGAAGCAGTATTTGAAGACTGTAAATGGATGAGAAGCCAGTACAAAAAAGACACAGCTATGGCACACCAGCCTAATGAGGACTTTCAATTGAGATCAAGATCTGCAGAAATGAGAAAGTTAGCCCTCAGTTCCAATGTGATTGAATCTAGTAGAGAAGTTAATCCAGCCCTTAAAAATAGGCTGAAGAGGGGGGCTTTGGTGCAAGCAGAACTGCCTATTGAAGTCTTAAGACCAACAGCCCAGCTTCCGCTTGACCCAACAGCTGAGAGAGGTGATGATTCTAGGATGGCTGTGGGTGAAGGCGGCTCTATAATAGCCAGCAAGTCCATTATGTTTTCGATATTTCAACCTTCCCAAGTGCCAGGTAGAGTGGACAGAGAGCCGGCAAAACGAGGTCAGCCAGAAAATAGTGGCAAAAAATCTAAAAATGTAAAGATGGGGTGAAAAGTGTAATGGAATAAAGGCCTTCATGAGGAAACTAAGGATTTCACCCACAACTGAATCCACCCAGATATTGAAACACCCAAGAAATGATACGGAGGAGCCACAAAAGCGAAAGACAAAGGCGATGTTACGCTCCCAATAGGTACTGATCTTAGGAGAGATGTCTGCATTGATGACACAGACCTCCTATCTGAATCGTGCCTTTGTGACATGATTGAAACTACGGCAAGGGAGGAGTAAAACGATGATTGGAATAACATAAGTCATTCAGAAATGGTTGAGATATATCAGCAGGTAAACTGCATAACAACATGAGCCCCCTCTCTGCTCCCAATAATTCAGGAGCTTAAGACAAATCAGGCAGATGATATGGCTAGCAAAGCCACCTTTAGAACATTGGATGACAAGAGAAACCTTCTGGCTCTGGGCCAATGGGCTGACTGATGACCAATAGAGCATGGCCTGAAAAAGCCCATAAGAACCACTCATGGGAATCATAGTAGTGCAAATCAGATACTCACATCTGAGACTACTGGTTCCACAGATTCAAGTACGATGATTGAAGTCTATTTAGAAAGATTTCTCCCAGTGGCCGATAATTTAAGCATGGATAGGAGGAATGTGATGAGGCTATTCCAACATTCCCTAAATGAGACACGTAACGTCAGAGGATATTCGGGTAGTCCAATTAATAAATGTGAATCATATGGACTGGGTGATCCTCCATCTGGACTCTTTACTGCCTTATTAGAATTGCGTGATCAGCTCTTACCGCTGGGATATGAGCTGAGTGACTATGCAGAGAATATAGGATTGTCGAGGGGGAAAGTTGTGACAAGAGAGAAAATTGAGACCCTCGAATACAGAAATAAATCAGATTAGGCTACTGATGAGAGGAACCAGAAATCCCTGACACCATTGGAAAGAGAGTTCAAGTGGAAAAGACAGTACAAAGAACAGAAAGATTATCATGCACTGGCAATTACTATTGACAATTCGATTCCAAATAAACGGAAGGTAATAAATCACCACGAGTCCCAGCAGAAGGGAAGAAAGCCCCGGAGTTGGTCATGGCTGGCGAGGTATTAGCTGAACCGAGTCAACAAAGGAGCTATATAGAGAACGTGGAGGAAGCACTCTATATTGGTTCTTGGAACTCTAGAGGTTTCACAGAGCTATTCTCTAACGAGAATCTATGTTTGGAGCAGTTTGACATCATATGCTTGCAAGAGATTTGACCTCGGTCCAAACTAATGTGTGAGGGGTATGGAGTGTATTTAAATCAGGCGCATAAAGGACTTATGGGGAAGCCATATTCGTGACTATTAATGTTGATCATAACCGAGAAAGGCCTGGTTGTGGAGAGCATTTTCCAACCTACTCCATTTGTTCAGATGCTGAGAGTGGACCGACAGAGTCAGGATAATTTCCAGAAAATTGTAGTATTTCTTGTGAACAGTTGTTTGGAATTTGTTTTTATTGACTCAATAATGGGACTGCTAGATGAAACCCTCATTTCAAGGGAAAATCTCCAAATTATTATATGTTGAGACTTCAACATGTACCTACTGAATATGGAGGGAGTGGTGGGAAAAAGGGCTTTGACATGGTTAAACGAGGCAAGTGCTCATGATCTAATAATGCCAAATGGCCCGACAATTGGGGACATCCCGGGGGTATGCACATGGTTTAGGGGAGCCCAGTAGGCGTGTCTGGATTATCGCTTTGTCTCAGAAAGAGTTTCAGGGGCAGTGGGAAAGTTTGAAGTTATAGAGATGCCAACAAGTGATCATGACCTACTAGCAATTAGCTGGACAATGGCACGACAAGCTAGGAAGATGACTGAACCTGAATCATTTGAACTAACTTGGGGAAGAAATAAGCTTAGAATTAAGCAAACCGAGGTGCCAAAGGTGACAGCCCAGTGTGAGCGTTATATAGCTGAGAAACCTGGTAGAAGAGACCATGCTTGGATTTTAAAGGCCTATAGGAAGAGAGTGACTGAAGTGGCAAGGTGAACTTTCTGGCTGTCCACTCTTATAATCATGACGAAGAGAGCATGCAGAGCCGATATCAGGAAACTTCAAAGGAGTTGAGATGATCTAGCAGCCACAAAAATAAGAAAAAGGAAGCAGACATACCGCAATTGTATTCATGCATCCACAGCAGCGAGGCTACAACAGGATGCGGAAAAGTATGCTGAGGGCAGTTTGTACAACTGAATTAAAGTAGCATCCTCAGGCTCACAGGTTGCTTCAAGTACAATTCCATTATTACAGCTTCTGTCAGTTACACCAAGATCTTACAGAGATAATCACTCACTCCCATCACCCAGGCAGTGGCTCTCCAACTTCCTGTCTCTAGAACCTTATCAGCACACAATTCTCTCACTCACACATAAACCTTCGCTCAGTCACACTCAGATTCATCCCAAGCACTATACAACACATCTCCCTTCCTTCCAGATCTCACCATATAACTATGGGGCACGTCACAACACATCTCCCTTCTTCACATAAAGCAAACATCTACCACACTTACACATCGCACATTCACCACTATCGATATCAGCCACACAATAGGTACACATGGAGCTTGTGAAATAAGATGGGGCGGCGCTAAGTACTTTGCAAGAAAACAAAGGCAAATGGAAGCCATTTGTGTTTACTGTCTACAAAGCACATAACCATCTTTCACCAAATAATTCTCTCCTCTGAGCACTACAACATGTATGGCAAGGCATCAAACCCACATCGCACACCACTCATTTTTCACCTTTTTCATGAGAGGTGCAACTCTTAACAATGCAGAGGATGCACTCCCTTTCTCTTATCGGGTTAAGCAAATATAACTTCAACTTCAACCCATCTTCTGTCTCTACCTCAAGTGCTGCAGAGGTAGTCGGAGAATGCACTCCCTTTCTATAGTTTAACTAAACACACACCTTTTTAATGCGTGGTGCTGCTCTGCAGATACCACTGCACTTTGTATAGTGGATCCATACCACAAATGGGGTCTAAGCACACGGCCACACACATATTCCTGGTACAGAACTTACTCCCACACCTCCCCAAAACATGTCAATACTAGAGCACGTTGGAATTTCAAAATAAAATAACATTTCAGAACTCTTTGCTACATAGTATGTTGAACATAATCTACGTAACACATGCAGCTCTATACATATTAAAACATTTTGCTAAGATGTGATTGATTTGATTTGACACATTTATAGCACACACACAATGAACTGAATCGAATTCTGACACAGATGACAAGAAAAGACTGAGTGTAAAATCAAACCAGCTGGATAGTGATATTGAGATCACGACAAAGGAAACATTTATTTAAAGAGGTAGGTCTTTAAGCCTGCTCGGAATGCCAGAAAGGAATTGCCCCTTCTTAAGTTCAGAGGAAGGCTATTCCACAATCTAAGTCCGGCAACCGAAAGTCTACAATCTCCTCTTGAGACACATTTTGTCCTTGGGATAGCAAGCAGAAGTTTGTCTTCCGACCATGACTCTGTTATAGCCTTAATCCTAAAATTCCTCAAATTCATTAAACTAGCGCCCTCTCTCAGCACTCTCATCTTCTGCAGCTAGTCAATATACTCACACTATGACAATTTACCTTTTTATTATAGCCCTAAAATTATGTAGCCGGGCACAGCTCTATTAACCTGGAATTCCTATAAACAGGTTAACAAGCTTATGCTCTCCCGTTCAGCTCACAAACTCTCACTAGCTACTTAACCAATTGTTTACGCTATCATATTCTGCATTTTTGACATATCCTTATGCTTGTTGCCACCCTGCAACACAAACCTGAAATTCCTCAACGGGTTAATCTAGAGGCAAGACAAACTTAAATTGTGAACATCGTTTCACACTCATTGCACCATAAATAAAACTAGGTGGAGTGGTTTATGCACAATCCATTTCTAACACTATCTCCTTTCTTCACATGGGAACAGTTCTTGCCAACAGCACTTAACATATGGAGTCAACTCACCAGTGAGTCGTTGAAACCTGCTTACACAATGAAATTTCACCTCTCTTTAACGTGGCTCACAATAATTATTCACTTCTTTTCTGTCACGGCTCGCAGTAGTCACTCCCTATCCATTAATACTTGCATGCCAATGATGTTCCACGACAGCCTCTTCAGCATCAATACAAAACAAAACCCTAGGCATTCCACAGGTCACTTCCTGCATGACACAGCACAGGTTCGATTTGACCACACTAAGGAAGTTTGGTGAGGCGGCCGAACCCACAAAGAATGAGAGCAACTTTGAAAGGCAAGTGGGACTGTCAGCGGCGCAGATTGCATGCATGAGCGGCAAGATAAGAAATTTAGGGGTGCTTTTACGAACGCTGCGTGAGCATTTGGGTCAACCGAAGAAAGAAATATTAGAGGAAAGCACCTTCTTGCATGCTCTGCGTGCCGCCATTTTGAGGACGTTGCTATGGCTACAATAAACAATACGCGGTGATCCCGAAGTGGTGCGCGTATATTGTGATGGGCGTTTGAAATGAGCTGCACTCAACCTGCATACGTTTCATTGAACTGAGCGAAAGAAAGAGGAGCCAGTCAAGCGACATGAACTCTAATATAAATGTGGTGGAAAACATGTATCAAACCACACGAGTATTCAATGGTGAAACACAGTAAACGTCACAGTGCTGGATACCGCCGATCATAGACATTGTTTTGACCTAGATGATACTCCATCAGCAGGAGTGAATATGCTATGGATTTAAAGACAAAACGTGTGTTTAGAGCACATATATGTGTCCAATTGCTGTATGCTGAAGGCATATATGGTGGAAAAGTCAGTACTCAGTGAAACAATGTGGTGAAGCGAATACAAAAAAAAAAAGTCACATTGAGACACACTTTAAGATGGACTTGCGCAATTGTAGTAACATGGAATAAGTGTCCACAGTCTAAAAATTCAGAGGCCTTTGTGTTGATGAAAGAATAACTTTTAAAATATAAGACTTGTGGGCGTGAAAGTATACATCATGCAGAATATTGCAGCTCCGGTGAAATTTTTGGTATCACCTGGGAATCCAGTATGTCCTTGGGAGCAATGGCAGGACAATTTCCGGGTATACTTGAGGGCAATCGGAGTTTCCAAATTTAATGATGACTTAAAAGAAGCTACACTTCTCAACTGTATAGGTACAGAGGTGCTCAGGATTTTTAGAACCCTGCCTGATTTGGACCACACGGATGAAGTCTCTGGTGATTCCTCAAGTGGAGCCCTGAAGTATGATACGGCAATTGCTAAACTAAGTAAAGATTTTGGAAAAAAGACCAACATAGTGTTGGAGCGGTACAGGTTTTTTTCAAGGAGACAAAATGAAGGTGAGAGCATAGATGCTTATATGGCTGCATTGAGAGGTTTATTGGCTACGTGCGCTTTCACAGGAGTAGCAGAGGAATACTTGAGAGATCAACTAGTTTTACACGTAGCGGATCTGCGCATCCAACAGCGTCTGTGGCAGGCAATTAATCCTACATTAGAACAGGCGATTGAGATTACAAGGTCCATTGAACTTGGTGAGAAATGTATGAGAGAAGTCCAGTGCAAGGTGGAGAATGCAGAAATAAGATCGGTCCAAGAAGCTAATGATGGACAGTATGGCAAAGAAGAGGAGGATTTGATTGCCATAGTTAAAAAGTTGGTTAAGTCTGATATTGGTGGTGGATCCAGACAAGAGAAGGAAAATACATACAGACCACAAATGGTTTAAGTGTGGATGGTATAGACACCTAAATACAGAGAAGGAGTGTCCAGCATTGTCAGCCGAATGCTATAAATGTGGACAAATAGGCCATATTGGCAAGGTGTGTTGAAGCAACAGAGGAAGGGGCAGGTTCAACACTCGCTATGTGAGGAATGCTGGTCGCTATGGTAGAGGAAGAGGTACAGCCATGACAAGCATAAAGGCGTTGGAAGAAATTGGTGGCCCAAGTAGCCTGTTGGCGATTACAGACAAATTTGAGGAGGAAATACAAATACTTGCCTTCACACCAAGTGAAGATAGTCCAGGCCCATGGGTACCGATGAAAATGAATGGCATAACTCTACAAGTTATGGTGGATACAGGCTCTCCGTATACTATGGTTGATGTAGAAACCTATGTGAATATTTTAAAGAAAAAGATGGAAGATTTACAATTAACCAAGATAAAAGCAACTGGTTACGGAAAAAAGCCTATCAACATTATAGGTTATGTGTGGGTACACCTGAACATTGAAGGAAGAAAGACATACTGTAGATTGACAGGTTTGTTGCTCCCGGCTATCTTGCTTGTAGTTTGTGAAATGATTATTTCTGACACCTTGGTTAGTATGGATTAATTCGTTTATTGTTCGTTGTTTTTCTGGGTGATTTTTTCTTTTAAATACATGTGTTTATGAAAAACACTCTTTGGAACTTGACGAGCAAGTTAGGTCAGCCGACACGTGTTTCGACCTTACGGTCGTTCTCAAGGCTGAACAATATTCAATTAGTGACAAGGTAGTGACATATTACATTATTTTCAGCAGTGGTGTTTGAGGTGATGTGCAAACATAGTGATAGGTAGTGACATAACAAAAACACATTGATGTGTCGATATAAAGAAAGTTTAAAAATGGGAGAAAAGGAGGGAGGAAGAGACGAGAGAAGTAAGTAGCTGGTTAAAAATTGTGCTAAAGGTAAAATAGATTGAGGTAATTGCCTCTTACCCAGTTGTGGTTTGCTGTGTGCCCAAAGTGGGGTTCTGTAATATAAACTGTCCTTTACGGCAGTCCTGGCTCCTGTTGGGCCCTGGGATGAGAAAAGATATATGTATTGGGGGGAAGGGTTAGTGGGAACTTGCAAAATGATCCCCCCAAGGTGCGTCAATGGTCCCATTCGTCACGTTAAGAATGTTTGCTGTGGTCTTTGCACATGAACACGGTGGAAAACATCAAGGGCTTTTCTTGAATAGCCCTTGTGTGTTCCCACCTTGTGGGCGTGTTGGCGGCGGTACTAGCAATATCATCAAGATATGTAACTGTCCAAAGGTTGGCCCCAGGCAATGATTTGGCTAGGGTTGTTGAAATAGATGGTCCGGGATGTACATCAGGGGTTCTTTTGGGAAGTGCCCCTGTGTTTACCCAGCCATATAGAACATTGAACTGCATAACCTTAGTGTTGAAAAGTGAAAAGGGAGAATTATAAAAATAAGCACTTAATGCTATCCATTGCCCATGTGTGGGCAAGGAAGCTTTGTGTCCCTGGGGTGGGCTGGGAGGCTTACCTCTATGTTCCGTCTGGCATCCTAGGCGGTGCTCCGCTGCTTCTGCACACCGCGCTGGGTGCCGCCATTAAGAGCTGTTCGTTTCCTGTTGACTCACGTCAGTCTCGGGTCGCGCATGCGCAGGGTATAGTGTTTTAGCGCTAATCCCGGCGCATGCGTGTCATGATAGGCGACTTGCGCATGCGCCGCGGATCAGTGAAAGACACTCACCGGATGAACGCTTGTGAATTGGAAAGGGGATGGGTGGTCCTAGCCAATGGCTGCGAGGTAAAAGGATCTAAGGGGAACCTGAATTAATGATGCAGTTATGTGTTATGTAGTCCGCGGGGATCAAGGGAGTACGAAGGTTGAGTCCAATTATGGGTTGGTTCATGAGGTGATATGAGTCAGTGAGACATGGGTGCGTGAATGTGGCATCACTTGCATTGTGCCCATAATAGGGTCAATTAAAAATAAATATAAAAGGTGTGTGTGATATGGTCTCTTTTTGGGCCATGTTATACCCAAACCTGGTCACAAATCCCTGTGGGGGTTGAGGAGTAGGAGGAGAGGTAGAAAAAGGTAGAAGAATATAGAAAATTGTAGAAATAGTAGAAGAAAGGGGAAGAGGAAGTTTACAGGAAGACATTTAAATCATGGTCTTTATTAAGGCCATTTTTCACACATCTGAAATGACAAATTAAACGTGCTTCCTCTTGTCTTAGTTTTCGGATTCTGTCTCCTCCTCTTGCGCCCAGTCGGACCGTCTTGAGTCCGATGAACCTTATATCACTCTTGTTTTCCATTTGGTGGTTCTTCTGCCAGTGGTTTGCCAGTGGCAGTTTGGGGTCTTGTGAATGTATGCTGTTCATATGCTCTCTAATCCTGAAGCGTGTCTCACGGATGGTGCTACCTATGTATATTTTATTGCAAACACAGATAATTGCATATATTACAAATTTGCTTCTACAATTAATGTGCTCAGTGATGTTGAAGATTGGGCAGCCTGAGAATTTGGCACATTTGGTCTGTGTTGCATGCTTGCACATTGAGCATGTCCCGCATTTCGTGAAACCAATTGGTGTCATTTTGCTGAGCCAGTCCTGTGCCACGATATGTTTGTCTGCAAGAAAGGAGGGGCTCAGTAGGGTCCTTAGGGTTGGTGCTCTGCTGTATGACATGCTGGGATATGTTTTTAGTTGCGGCTTGATATGTTCGTCCATGAGGAGAAGTCCCCAATGTTTACTCAAATTTTTTTTTTTTTTTAAATTTTTTGTAATGCATAACTGTCTTTGTTGTATCTCGTTACGAATCTTATTGTTGGATTGTCATCATGTCTTCAGAAGACATGATGACAATCCAACAATAAGATTCGTAACGAGATACAACAAAGACAGTTATGCATTACAAAAAATTTTGAGTAAACATTGGGGACTTCTCCTCATGGACGAACATATCAAGCCTAAATGCCAACATCTGGGTGGATCGCCATCCACTTCCAAATATAGGGGAGATGTTGACCACGATGAAGCGGACGAAATACTTCACAACACTTGATCTATCGTCTGCATATCATCAGGTGGTTTTAGATGAAGAATCTAGACATCTAACATTGTTTATAACCCCTTTTGGGGCATTCAGGTATAGGAGCATGCCCTTTGGATTAGCTTCGGCTGCTGCCGTATTCCAGAGACTAATGCATCACTTGTTCAATGGTCTCCAAGGAGTGCATTATTTCCAGGATGATCTTGATATCAGCAATTTCTGAAGATGAGCATGATGCTAAATTGTTAGGTGTGCTGCAAATCATACAACAAAAAGGCATGACACTCAAGATAGAGAAGTGTAAGATAAAGAAAAGTGAAGTAACTTACTTGGGCCATTGCATCAACGCAGATGGTATAAAACCTAAAGAATCATTAGTTGACACCATTCTTAAGATGCCTGATCCTATCAATAAAAGATCAACTCCAGAGTTTTTTAGGTTTAACAGAATACTATTCTAAATTCGTGGATCACTACTCTGATAGGACTGAACAGATGAAAAGCCTGATGTGCAAGGGCATAAAGTTTAATTGGTCAGAAGGATGCAAGAAGGAATTTGGAATGATCAAGGAACTGGTTAACAAAGCACCAACACTTAAGATGTTTGATTCAAGTGCCAAAACCAGAATATCGGTGGATGCCAGCAACATAGGTTTAGGGGGTGTATTAGAGCAAGTACAAGAAGGTGAAATAGTTCCCATTGCCTTTGCCTCCAGAACATTAAGAGGAGATGAGAAAAATTAATCGACTATTGAAAAGGAAGCCCTAGCAGTTAAATGGATCTTAGAACACTTCAAAGGACTCATTTGGGGCACACCTGTTGAGATCAAGACAGATCACAAGCGATTAATACATGTTTTGAATTCAAAGAATCCTCACATGACATCTCCACGCATAAGGAGGTGGATATTGATCATTATGCAGTACAATGTTAATATAAAGTACACCCCTGGTAGAACAAATGTTGTAGCAGACTGTTTTACTCGCCTACCTTGTGATGATGACTCGGGAGGTTGTGATGACAAAGAGGAATTAACAGATGATCAGAACATGGAATGCATAATAGCACATGTACATCCAAGTTTTTCAAAAGAAGAATGGATTGAAGCCAGAGACAAAGACATGGAACAAAAAATATTAAGAAAGTATTGAAAATGGTTGGAAGGATATCGAAGAAAATATTAAATCTTGGGAGAAAATAAAGGATGAATTGACTAGTGACAATGAATGTATTTATCGTGGGGATCGAATAATACCTCCGGTGATTATGAGAGAGAAGATTATGAGAATTGCACATGAAGGTCATGTGGGGAGGAATCTAACTAAAGGAGAGTAAGAGAGCTTACTGGTGGCCCAATATGTGGGTTGAATTGGAGGCTATGGTCAGAGATTGTACAGCGTGTGCAGTGAGTGATACAGGTAAATCAACACACATCACACCACTGCAACCAATAGAAATTCCAAGTACTGTTTGGACAAAACTGGCAATTGATATAGCTGGGCCATATGAAACCTTGGGACCACAAAAAGTTTATTTTATCGTATTGGTTGATTATACATCCAAGAGGGTGGAATGTGGAATTTTTGAAGAGTCAATTTCAGCCATGAAGGTCATAAGGTTTTTAGAAGACATTTTTAACAGGGAAGGTGAACCACAGGAATTGATATCTGACAATGGAGCTCAGTGTATGTCACATGAAGTGCAACCATTTTTAAAGGAAATAGCCATTAAGCACAATACAACAGCCTTATTCCATCCCATGGTAAATGGATTAGTAGAAAGAATGAATTGTTTCATAAAGGGCATTATTCAGTTAGCTGTAGCAAACAATCTACCTTGGAAAGAGACGCTCAAGGAAGCACTCAACACGTATAAAGTTACCCCACACTCAGTAATGGAGAATGAACCATTCACTTTGATGAGAGGGAGGATTACCACAAACAGGCTTAGACCTGCCTGGATAACCAAGAGGAGAAATAAGGAAATTAACTTGAGAGAAATTGTTGACAGAGTAAGGAGAAAACAAGAAATTTACAAAAATTATTATGACAAATCAAAACATGTGCAAGAGTGTAAAATTGAGAATGGTGATTGGGTGAGAGTGAAAGAACCCAAACTAGTGATGAAAGGAGAGTCAAGATTTCGTCCTCCACAGAGAGTAATAGATTGTTCAAAAAAATCGGTGATACTAGAGGATGGTAAGAGATGGTCGTGTAATGATGTAATCTTAGCAAGGGAGAAGGAGGTATTCAGATATGAAAGAGAACAAAATCCAAATGAAGAAATGTTTAAAGATAAGTTCAAGGACCTAAGACTGATGGACAAGGGAGATACACAAGAGAAATTAACAACAAAGGATCCACGTGGGATAACACTTGAAGATAATTGTTTTCTGTCAAGATCCAGAAAAAAAGTATCGAATTACAAACAAGACTATGTATATTATTGAAAATGAATAAGGACCGCCTATTCCTATACACATGCAGTAACGTGAAGAATCACATTCAAGAAAAAATGTATCCTTTTCTATGACTGTTCAAGTTAAAGAAAGTATTTATATATAGTTGTATTAGTGTTGACTACACATAAAACATTAATTGTTAATTAATTGTAGAAGGGAAGATGTTATGATGTTAGATACAATAATAACTTGCAGGTACATAGTTCCTTTCCTGTGATGTACATATGTTCTGTTACCTTGACCACAACTTTGTTTATGGTTCTAGAACAGTCAAGTAAAACCATACATGAATATGTCTTGTCCATGAAGGTTGGCCTTCTGGGGGCTCCTCCCAATAAGCCTACTAGTCATACTAATATGCTGCGTACGACTCATTTATTATATAAAATTTTACAACACGTAGGACACGACGATGAGTCCTCTTCTCTAACGCATCTCTTCACGGCACTCCTGTTCTCACGCAGCGTTCCAGCCATTACACCTTTTGAAGAGCATTACAATATGTCTTCAGCGCACAGGACGGGAGGCCTCAGATTACTGGGAGGATGAGAATTCTGCCAATCACCAACTCCCACAGCATACCTGTGATGTCACCATTGAGCTCCCAACCGGTGCAGGAAACAGAGCTCTCCCAGTCCAACCGCTCACTAGACACAGCTGCTACTCGCCACAGCCAATTCCCCACCTGGACGTGACCGTATTTCCATGCAACAGACACTGGAGTGTCGGAAGGTAAGTCTGCTTCTTAATTGCAATACTGGCACTCTGGGCAACTCACAAGACTGTTGCTAAATTGTAGCATCCTCGTAATGTAGGACAGCCTGTGTACTTAATTGGGCCAGCAGCCTTATACTCCTCACGCAGCTGTCCTCGTGATTCCCCTTACTCTGTGCTGGCACAGGACCCTTCTTCTTTTGCCCTTGTTACTGGGCACAGGCACCAGATACTTCTCCCTTCATTCTGTTTGCTGGGCGCAGGCACAGGACATGTCTTCCTTGCCTTTCCCTGGGTCTTCTTCTGCCCTGGGTGATAATGCACCCCTTACTTAATCCAGGGTCTTTTACTGAAGCTCAGCTCATGCTCTTCCTCTCCCTGGGTTGTCTGCAGGCCAAAGCTCTCTCCTCTCTTCATGCTGGACCCCTACTGCCTCCTCATTGCCAGTGAAATAAAGTAGGATCTTCGGACTCACAGGTAGGTTGAAGTTCAATTCCTTTATTACAGTTTCAGTCAGTTACACCAAGATCTTAACAGAGTTAACCACTGGCTCCCATCACCCAGGCAGAGACTCTCCAACTTCTTTTCTCTAGAACCTTATCAGCACACATTCTCTCATGCACACATAAACATTCTCTCAGTCACACCCAACATTCTCTCTTACATCACCAGGCTTCCACATCCACCCAAGCACTATACAACAAAAATCTAAACAAAGAACCTTTGGGAACTTAATACTAGTAGGGGTAGTTTCCAGCCAGCACATACAAACAGCCAAGTCCCAGAAGAAAGATGTGTGGACCACTACTTGAAATTATTTGCATTGGGTGGAGAGGGTTTGGATAAGTGCAACTTGAGGGTGTGAGATAGGTAGGTGGTCATTTGCATTTGACAAAGAGGAAATCAGAACGATGATAGTGAAATTGAGTTCATCAAGGGCAGCAGGACCAGGTGGTCTAGTGAATCATGTGTTAAAAGGAAATGCAGAGGTCTGGGGGGGGGGGCATTTAGTGGTGATGCTGTTTAATCAGATCATGGTGACAAAACAGATTCCAGCCACATGGCTGGAGGAGATCTTGCTGCCAATATTTAAGAAGGGAGATCGTACTGATCCGAAAAACTACCACCAGATCGCCCTGCTGGACACCATGGGCAAGTTATTTGCATCAATCCTATTAAGGGACCTAAATGCATGGGCAAAGAGATCGGGTCAGCATGACCCAAGACAGACAGGGAGTGTGTACCTCCCTCAACCTCTTCCTGCTGAACCTTCTCAAGCGGAGGTCCATGGAAGCTAAGACCAACATCTAATTGGCTTTCATGGACCTGGAGCAGGCCTTTGATGGAGTCAGTAGGAAATGACTTTGGTCCAAACTGGTGGATTGGAATTGCCCAAAAATACACTTTGAACTTCTGTGTGAATCAGAGTGTTTGTTGGCAGTGCAAAGTGACTTTGTACCAGTGCAAAGTCCCTTCTCACTGCACTAACAATTCCATGAATCAGGCCCAATAAGTTTTAAATTTGAGAATTGTGTTTTATTGAAAATAATAAATCAATAAATTACCAAATTATAGCTTGTTAACAGAAAGGAACGCACAACCTGCAGGTTTATGTGTGCTTTCACCATACCACAAGCATGTTATTTTGCATAATCATGGCAGCATCCATACATATATACAATACAATATAAATGATGATTACATGCAAAAAAACAATATTCTAATATCTGTGGATACTCAAAACTAAACACTTCTGTCTCTGTTTGAACAGTTCTATAATACGCAAAAAATAATTATATTGTGCAATTTTCACATTGGACCAGCAACTGTGATATCTAATAAGAGATACTTGCCTGATATTTCATCTAGTAATCTCTAAATCATTTTAATAAAAAAATGACAAGTAGCGCTGCAAAATGATGGTGATCTAAACAAACAGTTTTTAAATCAGCCAATGGACAAGGCTTTTGGAAATAACACAGTTTCCTTGTTGAAATATCTGGAAATCACTACCCAGCAGAGGCTTATAATTTGGAAAGCACACATGCCTTGCTTCATTAAAGTGTGACATGAGATTATAATATTGAACTGAAAGGGGAATCGCAAATTCATTTTAATTGCCATCAAGGTACACTTACAAAGGAATCCTCCTATATGTGTGACATGGAAAAATGAGAGTGGGTGTTTAAATTGACATTATTTTTTGGGGAATGAAGGGGAGATAATCACCTCCTTTCCTATTCCTCTGTAAGGAGTAGAAAACTCTATTCAGAATTTGTTTATGTAACTGTGTTTTTTCCATGTCAAAATGTTTATCAGTTCCTGCAAATCTGAAAAGTATGTTGTACAGAACACTTGCAAATCCAGATGCAATCTGATTCTGTGAAAACCCATTGTATTAATTAGTACATTGTTATTGTCAGAGAGAAATATATGCCCTGCACAATTATTGATTTTAGAAGAATTAAGTTACATTTTTAAGCACAGTCACTCTGTGGCATAGTTTGTGAATAGGGTTCCAATAAAAATACATTTAATTTGTAATATGGGATTTAATTGATTTTGGGGACATTTATCTACATGCATTGGGATTTGTGTGTTCATTTCTGGCTTGCCTTTCAAAGGCAGAGAACAGATAGGGAGATCAACTGGTTTCCAGCATCATCACTAGATAAGCTTTCTTTTAGTGTGGCTAGCTCCTCTCAAAATCCCTCTTAAGTAAGCTTGTTCTGTCATGTGAAAGGCCTCTGCATTCAGCCACATCTGGGAAAGGGTTTATAGTGATAATACCGAAAACAAAAATCTCGAAAACAAAAATCTCGAAAACAAAAGGCCGAACAAAAAAAAATATCGAATTTTATTTATGACGTTTTTTTGTCGAAATGGGGGGGTTCCCCCCAACCCCCCTTTTTTTCTATTTCTTTTTTATTTTAACCCTTTTTTTTACTTACCTGACCCCAAAAACACATATAAATAAATAAATAAATAAATAAATAATTCAATTTTTTTTTTTTTCGGGATTTTGTATTCGAGATTTTTGCAGTTCGAGATTTTATTTTCGGTATTTTGACCGACCACCCTGGGAAAGGCCTTCATAAGGACATTTTCAATCAGCTGCCTCCAAATGGTAGCCTGATCCTTTTTTCTTCTGTTGAACAGGTACTTTTCATGTTCTGCTTTCTGAAAACTCATCTTTTTTGATGTGTATGAGAATAAATACACAACAAACTCCACCCATGCAGCATCGTTCGACACAGCAATTGAGGAATGGGAAGAGGCTGTTAACCTTCACTTACACACTCCCCATTATTGTGTTCCTCCTCGGTTTAATTTGCCCATTGAATTTTCTGTCTCACTCTGAAGGGTGTTTGTTAGTTATAAGGTAGCCCTCCCTTTAGGAACGTAAAATAAAAGTTGGACTGAATTATCTATTTCCCTTATAAGTCATGATTCAGACATTTTATGCCAATAATAACACTAAACAGGCCTATTCATAAATATACAAACCGTCTCACGTGATTTGGTATTCACATTCTGCCCATCATTTCCTTGTAGATTACTAAAATTCAAGTTGTGCAATTTGTGATATTCCCTTTTACATGGCATCATAAATACATCTCCTCTGCATTACCTAATTTTGTTTTTTGAATAAAACATTTTGTCCTTTTATGTTTAGTATTAATTACATGATATTGAAATGCAATTTAACATATGAATGAATAAATAAATAAATAAATAAATGAAGCTGGCATTATTCAATGGAGAACATTGCAGTCAATCAAATAATTGCTTACACTATTGTCCCTTGTAAAAATCACCAGCTACTTGATTTTGCAAGAAAGTATTTCCTTCAGAAACATCTCCAGAGACATAAGGGGGTTTCCAGAGTCAGCATGAGCCATGTCATCAATGCTGCATCCCAGAGCAGGTTCCCAATGCCTGGCTACTGTAGACAGATGAGACTCTCCTCTTACAGCTTTTCAGCTGGTTCTCATTTGTCATGGTGCTCCCTGTCTTTTTAGCCCACCTCCATGAGACTTTCAGACAAGGACTCTTTCCCAGCATATATGGTGAGATTTCTCCTACCACATGGAGGGGGCACCAAATGTGACATACGGTAGGGTGGTCATTTTGACTTGTAGCAAGTATTATTTTAAGTCATTATTGTCCTCTCCAAAAGGGTGAATGTGATTCTTAAACAACACGTGCCATCAGATTGCACAAGAAGGATTGCTCTGGCTACTGTCCACACTACCAGGCTGTTGTATTCTGTCACAATAAATCACTTGCATCACTGTTTGCTTGAATATGGGTAACTCAGCTTATCAATACAGCATTGCCATTTTCTTAACTGTGATCATGTTTATGTTTGCAAGCATGCATGTGTGTGTCTGTGTGCGTACACACACACGTATTCATTGGCCGTGATCCCAACCCACTTGTCCAAGAAAGTGGAAGAAGTGTCCAGGTAATGAACAGCCTTTTGTAGTTTGATTTGGGAGATCTTATTAGGAACCAACTATAAAATCAAGTTTGTTTAGACAAGGATGACTGATTCTGGTGAAATATAGAAGCAGCTGCACAGTAACAGTATGGCTTGTGATCAGGCTCGGACTAGCTTATTAGGCAATAGGCCCATGGCCGAGCCAAAAACACACAATGCTGGTGTGGGCCTGTTTTTTTGGGTCAAAGTGTGCCACTTTTTTGGGAAATGTGGGCCAGTTTGGTGAGTTACTTCACTAGGCCACTTTTTCATTGGTGCCCAAGACACTTTTATGCCCCAGTCCGACCCTGCTTGTGATACAGAATGCCTGAATGCTGAATGCCAGAAAGAGACAGAGCACAACCAGTTGCTGAGGCTCAAGAAGTTATTGCATGCCCGCTTCGTTTCAGCTATAACTCAAATTGAGATAGAGCAGTAAGCTCAGACTGAGTTCCTGTGGCTTCTGTGACTCATAGATCACGTGGCATAATTTCAGGCACCAATGTGGACCCCATCATAGAGGTGGGGAGATTCTATTGGAGTGTTGCTTTATTGTTGTGCTGCGCTTCTGTGCCATCGCCAGTCATCTTCCAACTACTGAGTGTTGAGCCAGACCAATTCTGGTTCAAGAAGTAATTTCTTAATGAGATCCATTTTGAACCTCGGATAAAATGTGTAATTGCACAAAAAAGCACACCTTTTTATGTATCCCATGTTGATAATGTAATTCATCTATTTAACTCTCGCCCCAGGGTTGATAATGAGGCAAGCCCCGTCACCATGAACTGAGGGATGATTGAGCTCCTCCCACATTGCTCTTGAGGGCAATTGGAGCTTATTTGTTGCTATCCATAACCCGTTTCACCATCCTTTTTAGAAATACGGGGACATAGGCTACCCCACCTATCTGACACTTGTCGGGAATGGATCCAGCACACGTTTAACAAATCACAACATGTGGTCTGTACATAAGAGAGCACCCAATATGCATGTAACACATTGACAATTTTTATTTTTCATGTGATTAAAAATAGCATAACAGAGCTATTATCAAATCCTTTTTCCTGACCATCCTACAGACCAACCTAACTAACACAAAATTCTAGGTGATCAAAGGGCCAGTTATTATAATTATTATAATTGTCATTTTATAATGCGCTTAATACCAACGAGTGGTTTATAAGTGCGGGAACGGGATTTGAACATGGGTTGCACTGCTTCATCTTGCTTCCAAGAATAACGCGTTGCCGCGGATCTATTTTTCCTCCCCATCCTTCATCCTTCATGCCCGGGCAGAAGGATGCAAAAGAGCATAACTCATTAGGCAAAACCAGTGAGAAACCCCTACTCATTTTATTTAAACTAGCTGTTTCTGATGGAGCATGGCATTTCATCATGTTTTAAACAGATCTGACCAGAAAAATAGAGCAGGCTTTTTTTGCTGTGAGTTGTGGGACTAGGTGTTCTCCCACATTTTTTACCAGGTTAACTCCATTAAATTTGTTGTTGTTATGGAACAGGGTCTCCCCTCTGTTTTTTTCTCTAGGTTATCTTCAATATATGTATTGTTTTTGCGAAGAATTAAAGTTATAAAGCCAACAGGATAGGTTGAAATAATGCAGAAGTCAGAGAAACAACAATGGGTCATGGTAGATAATAAATCCAGACGTAGCAATATAAAGGAAGCGCGTAGAGGGGGGCATAGATATTCCTACAACCAAATAATCATCCCTCAGAAGGGAGAGTCACATTAACATCGAAACAACCATGCTTGGTATGGACACTCGTTCCAACCTCTATTATTGTAATAGTTTATTTATAATGCGCTTAATACCCAGAGGTGTCTCAGAGCAGACCAGGTGGTCAAACCAGTGTTGCTCTGTGTCGCCTTGCTTCCAAGGCTAGCTGAGCTATCCTCCCGAGATTATTCTTATTCTTATTATGCAATCAATCCTAATAGGCTATTTTTTAATAATAAGGTCACTGGTACCTTAATGTAAAAACTGACAACAGAAGCGATCCCCCAAGATTTTATCCAAAATACATTTCAATAATCACCAAAGCATACTTGCACATTTTTTACACGAGGCAAAACTGAGCAACCGAATCATGAAAGTCATAATACCTTTAGTAATGAACAGCAGAGATTATTTTATATTCAGAAATATGATGGCTATGAATCAATAGGTAGTAATGAATGTGGGGAAGGCTAAATAGAATTGTACTCTAAAAAACACATCAGTCTAAATGCAAAACTAGTGGAAGGTTTGAGGAGGGTATCATTTGCAAACAATCCCTTTTCCTAACTATTCCTGCCAGTGAGCTTAAGTGTGATGAGTAACCAAATTCATGGAAATAATTCAGACCCATAACAGTTAGTGCCCTATAGGCAATGTGAAGAGTGATGCAGTCACTCGCCTTATCCTTCTTACTCAGAAGTCATACAAGGACACACAAGCAGCGTTTCTCAGCAGGAACCTCTATTACCAGTAACTCAAGTTGACTCTGGTTCTCTTTTTAAGAAAGAGAAACATCAACATCTTAAACTTGAATGGGTGACAAAGGAATGCATGTATATAACAGCAGTTGGAGCCCCCTACACACGTTCTAATTTGCAAAAATTGATAAACCACTAGGCAAAGGTTCACAATTTAGTGTGAAAATGTGAAACTGAAACAGAAAGTGAGAAAATACAGCATAAGAGAGATTATGTTGATGGCGAGAATGGAAGACATTCAACTCCAAAGGAATATGGGGAAAATGCTTGGAGGAGAAGCACAGACATAAATCAAATTTGCAAAAGCTGGCAAACAAAAAACAGAGCACAAAGCACAAATTAAACGAAATAACGTATAACCGACTGCAGGAGGAAAGCGGCAGAATGCACAAAATGAGGCAAGCAAAATAGAAACAAAGAAGTGAAATAGGTGCATGAAATCTATCATTCATTGCAAAGAGAAAATGGCAGAAAAAACAAAGCCCTAAATTAGACCCAGATTGAGTCCACTTCGACTATAATTATAATTGTTATTTTATAACGCAATTAATACCAGCGAGTAGTTTGGAAGCGCAGGATCACGATTCGAACCTGTGTTGCATTGTGCTGTTTTGCTTCCAAGACAAAAGTGTTGCATCTGAGCTATCCTTCCTATCATTCAAATGGCTCAGTTGCAAAGAAATAAATGGGTTAAAATACACCCTACATTTTGCACAAGTGCTGCAGAAACTGTGGAGATGGACAGAAAAAGGACTATCGATGGTCGCCCATGCGAAATAAATTAGAAGAATAATGAAGTAAAGGACTGCAAACCAACAAACAAAAACCATGCAGAAAGGACAAATGTAAATCTTAATTTGGGAAGTTGCAAAATGATGTCAAACAATGGAGCAAAGCACACACTTGTGTACAGAATGTATTAATTGATTGCTCGTGAAAGCTGCTATGTGTTCTAAATAAATCAACTATCTTGAAGGTGCTAAGACATGTTGCAGAGTGACAATGCATTCAATCAAGAGATATTGAACTGACAATGGCCACTTTTAATCTATTTTTACAGGTTGGCATACAGTCATGCAGGGTCCATAAAACAATGCAAATGTAAACTTATTAAAAAACAAGCTTTGATCAAGCATAAAAAGCTATATTCGTTGGGGAATACTCAAGCAAAGAAAACATGTCAGGATAGCATTTCCTCAATAGTTGAACCTATTCAAAGATCTCCTTTTTAGGTTGCCATTCATTTGGGGATCATCACAGCACACACTGCCCCTCTGGGTGTATGACCCAAAGCAGGGGAGTTGCTAGGTCTGGAAAAGACCCGGGGCTAAACTGATGTCAGAACTGTTGGGACTGGGGGCTAGCTAGTCTTTTGGCTGTAGCTCCTGAGATTCTATCCGGGGCTACAACCAAAAGATCAGGGGCTATAGCCCCCTTAGCACCCCCCTAGCAACGCCCCTGACCCAAAGTCCTTGGGCGTGTCTGCTCTCGTGTTTCTTCCTGCAGTTTATTGAGATGGTGCTGTATTTCCACCACCATTCGTGGACACATCTGGAGCTTCGCCTTTGTTGTTAGCTATAGTCAACCAGGTTTGTTAGACCCAGTTTCCACAGAAGAGCTTTCAACGTTCTTATAACCTTTACTTAGGGTCATTAGGGTCATGATTTCGACCTTTGTTACTTACCTTCTATTTCTATTCTGATCATGGCCCTCCTTGACTCCATACTGCGTGCTTGTTACTCCTCCCATTATGGGTTTAACCCCTTCAGATGATGGTATCACCCTTCCCCCTGTCTTGGGTGTTGACTGTCCTCTCGAGCTCTGTCTGAGTCTGAGCGGTCGTCATCTCCGATTGTTTGTTTAAACTTTAGACTAGGCAGTCCAAAGTTGCATGCTCGTCCAATCTGCCCCATTTAGCTCTTTTTAGCCATGTTCATATCATACTGTTTTGTTGCATACCGGTGCCATACACTTCAAGTAGCCCCCTGTAATATGAGGTGAGGCTTTCCCAAGTCGTGTGCTCTTCCATACTGACACATTTCCGCTTTTTTAGCTGTGTTTAAATCAAACTGTTTTTGTTGCATACCGATGCCTCACGCTTGATGTAGCTTTTATGAAGGGAAAAGGACATCAGCACCTTTAAGGGGAAAGCGAAAGTGGGAACGGGAAAGGGAGGGGCGGGAGGAGGGGAGGCGGGAAAGAGGGGGAAGTCAGTAAGCTGTAGTAATAAACGGAGTGAAGACGTATCCTGTGTCCCGTGTCGTTTTTCAGGCCAGATTGAGTTATAACAACTGGCGACGAGCGGAGTGAACCCCACGCCACCAGACGGTGAAGGAGGAGCGTGGAGCACCGGAGGGACACGGCGACATTGGGTGGAAGTATCCAAGCACGACCAGTGAGGGGGGCCGGTACGTCGGTGCTTGCGGAGGAAACTAGAGAGGAATATCCCAGTGAGGCAGCCAGCTCACCCAGAAAGGAAGAAGAAACAGTCGGAGACCCAAGGAGCGACCGGGAAGGAGGTCCGGCATGCCGGGGGAGCAAGCGGGGAAGGAGGAGCCCCGCGAGCCTGGATGCAGACAGAGGGCCAGCAGAGCCGCCACACTGGAGCTGCAAATACAGGAAGCGCCGCCCGCGGAGAAGAGGGAGTGCACCAGCAGGAGATACGGCACGAACGGCAGTCCGCATTGCTGTAGGTACGGAGGGGTAGGCGTGAGGAGGGCATGTGAGCAGACTGCAGCGGGGATACAAAACCACTTGAAAGCGATGACCTTTGCCAATTGAAGGTGATGCAGAGGGTCACCAGCACAAGAGTGTGAAGGCCTAGCACCACCATAAAACCACTAGAAAGCGAGGAACTGGAGTCATTGAAGGTGATGCAAAGGTTCACCAGCACAAGAGTGCAAAGGCCTGGCGCCACCATAAAACCACCATAAAGCGAGGAACTGGACTCATTGAAGGTGATGCAGTGGGTCACCAACCCACGTGCGCAAAAGCCCATACTTCTAATAAAACCACTAGAAAACAAGGAACTGTAAATTAAAGGTAGACGGGACACAAGTCGGAAATAGACTATCAACCCCACCTTAACCGTGATAACGGGAACACACCCAAAGAGGGAGAATCAGCAAAAGATACCTAAGGAAAGACAGCCCTCACACAACAGGAGAGTACCACACCCTGCAACCAGATGATGAACAACGCAGCAGAGACCACCAGAGATGTCGCAATCGGGCAGCTCCGCAGTGGACACTACAGCACCGTCCACACCGGGGATAACTCCCACCAACCCCATATCATTTCTACATCGCCTAAACCCATTCCCGCTAGAACCGCAAGAAAACCAAGGCCAAAGGTGGCAGGAGTGGATGGATGAGTTCGAAGAGTTTATGAGAGCCGTAGGAAACCAAGATGCACCAAACAAACTAGACATCTTCACCAACCTGGTCGGGAAGGACATCAAAAGCGTCATCAAGTCCATCCCGCCTGCAGAGAGGACAACATATTCGTCGAAGCCGTCAATAACCGCTTAGTTGTCGTTCCAAATAGAGACTATGAACACTACACCTTCAATCAATGCACCCAGATGCCCCAGGAAACAATTGGACAGTTCATACTACGCCTCCAGAGAAAAATAACATATTGCGATTTCGCAAACTTTAATGATGATGAAGCCATCCGTCTGAGAGTCATCGAAGGGTGTCTGTCATCACAATTTCAGAAAGACTTGCTAAAGAAACCCCTGCCCCTGCAGGAGATAGCAGAACTAGCCAGCGTATACGAGAGACTGGACATCCAGGCCGCCAACATTGAGAACCCGAAGAAGACAGATACCATAGCGGCCATTGGCAGCAACCAGCAGGGTTGCCATCCCGGAAATACATACAAACAAGACTCGTGGAACCCCACACGACAAACACCACCAGAAAGACAGTGTTACCGCTGTGGATTTGAATTTCCCCACAAAGGTCCGTGCCCCACGATTGGCCAAATGTTCATGAGGTGCAACCAGGAAAATCACTTCCAGAGCATGTGCCGAGAGAAGACACCAGAGTTACCAGCATACCGGCCACTGAACCAACCAACACAAACAAGGAGGTATGAGCCACCAAGACCTTTCAACCCACGACCATACCCCAAGAGGGAAAACACCAGGAACAGCAACCCCAGGAACACTGCACACCCTGGGTTCATCAGAGCGGTGGAAAACCTGCAAATGGAACCGACTAACGAAATCTATAACAGTCAAGAAAAAATATACCACATGCAATCTTACCCCGACGAAGACCTCAGAAGAGAAACCTACAACCGTGACCCATATGAAAACCCACCCATCGAAGAACAACCAATAGAACTAGAACAATACACGGAGTATGATTGATACAGCAGGGAATATGTACGGCTCATCTCTGATTCTTCAGGTGACAGCACCGCACCCCGAGTGGCAGTTCACCTAGGAGGAGTCAACACCCAATTCCTAGTGGACACAGGCACCACCGTCAATGTCATGAATCACCAAACATATGAAAATCTGACTGACAAGTTCCCTTTGCTACCATCGCAAGCCCACATCTTTCAATTTGTATTTGTATCTGTATTTTATTTATTTGTATAGCGCACTAGCCCGAGGGCAACCAGGCGCATATCTTAAGGCACAAGAGTACAAAAATGGCATTGATACAGTTACAGGCAAAAATGTATTAAATTCACAAGCAGTAAGGTGCCAGTAGGACAGGTGCAGTGGAACAAGTGGCTTAGGCTGGTAGTAGGTGGGATGTAGAGGTGATGTGAGCCGATCTAGGGATATTGAGGGCTGCTCTGATGGCATTGTTTTGGGAGATCTGCAGTTTGTTGAGGTTGCGTTGGTTGGTGCCTTGATAAAGTGCGTTGCAGTAATCAAGTTTAGACATAACCAATGTCCTGGTGAGAATAATGCAGTTCTGGGTGTAGAGGAATGGGCGGCAGGCTGTAATCAACTTACATGTGTAAGCCGAGGCAGCAGCGACTGCATTCGTTTGTCGATTTAGGGACAATGTGGAATCAAGGTAGATACCTAGTGTTTTGGTCTCTTTGGCCACTTTGATGGAGTTACCATCAATGTTGAAGGTGCTGAAGGACGAGTCAAGCTTGTTAAGTCTTTGTTGGGTGCCAAGGATGAGGAGCTCTGTCTTGTCATCATTGAGACAAAGCTTGTGTTGTGCCATCCATGCTTGGATGACTTGGTATACGTTGTTCAAAGCTTTAGCATCTGCAATGTAGTCACCAGTGATGGGGATGAGTATCTGGGTGTCATCTGCGTAGTTGGTGTAGGTAACACCCAGATAGTCAAGCACATCGAACAATGGTTTGGTAAATACATTGTAGAGCGTAGGAGATACACACTACCCTTGAGGAACTCCGCAGGGGACCGGGGATGGGTCAGCGGATGCGGTGGGTGAGAATGCTCTCATGTGTCTATTGTCCAGAAAGGATCTAATCCAGCTAGTGGCATTTTCCGAAAAAGTGGGCAGCTGATTTTAAATGTTGGCATAGGATTTGGTGATTGACCAAATCGAAGGCTGCCGAGAGGTCCAGCAGTAGACGAAGGGCTAGTTTGCCATTATCTTTTAAGTCCTCTATTTGTGTTTTAAGATCTAATAAGGCTGTTTCTGTCCTATGAGTCTGAAGCCAGATTGTCTTGTGCCAAGTAGGTTGTTAGTCTCCAAATACTTCTGTATGTGAAGGTAAGCCGCTCTATCTAAGGTTTTTAGGAGGAACGGGACTGTGGTGATCAGTCTGAAATTGGTACGATTGGATGGATCTAGTGTAGGTTTTTTCAGCAGAGGAATGACCTAGGCGTCCTTCAGATTGTTGGGGACAATTTCAGAGTGAAATGAGGAATTGATGAAGGTGGTAATGAAGGGAGCAAGGTCATGGGCAGATTCCTTAATGATAGGTGCAGGCAATGGGGTGCAACCTTCCCCTTGACATCCAAAGTAAAATGTATGTGTGACCTGATAAACAGAGGGAAGAGAGTCCCAACGGCAATTCACGTCATTCACAGCCCAGCGACCATCAACAGGAAGATGCCTCTAAAGCCAGAAAACAGCCGTCGCTCTGCATCTAATAGACATCCACTATGATCAATCGGAAGCGATACAAGGGCTCCCACCCAACGCCCAGTCTATACAAGCCGTCGGCCAAAGACCACTGGACATTGAAACACTGAAAGCCATATACCCAGCCTGTTCGAAGGAGTTGGCATGCTAAAAGACAATGTAATTAAGCTGCACATTGACCCATCTGTACGACCCCTGCCACAACACCCCAGAAGAATAGGGTTCCACTTGCAAGCCAAAGTAACTCACAAACTACAGACAGTACTTAAAAACGACATCACAGAGAGAGCAGTTGGACCCACACCATGGGTGTCCCAACTAGTAGTCGTCCCCAAAGCAGATGGGTGCCTCCGCCTCTGTGTTGCTATGAGGATCCCCAACACTGCCATTCAATGAGAAAGGCACCCAGGACCGAACATAGAAGACATGCTGGTAAGACTCAACTAGGCCACCAAATTCTCAAAATTAGACCTAAACCAAGGCTACCACCAGCTAGTCATCGATCCTGAATCAAGACCCATCACAACCTTTACCACACACGACAGCCTGTTCCACTAGAAAAGGCTGAACTTCGGCATTTCATCCACCGCCAAAATCTTCCAGGAAACAAACCGCAGGTTAATCAGCCCAGTGACCAGCGCATTCAATTACAGCGACGACATTCTAATGTTTGGAGTGACCCAAGATCAACACGATGAAGCTCTAGACCACATCTGTCACATCCTTCAAGATACCGGCCTCATGCTCAATGGCCTGAAGTGCAAAGTCAACACTCACACCCTATGTTTCTTCGGCCACATCTTCTCGGACCAATGTTTCAAAGCCGACCCAGACAAAATAAGTGCCATCATGAACTTGACCAGCCAGAAAGACGTGTCCGAACTTCACTCATTCCTGGGCATGGCAGGGTATTGCGCCGATACCTCCCTCACTACGCGACACTCATCTGCCTACTATAACAGCTTCTGAAGAAGGATCAAAGGTTTACATGGACGGACCAATGCCAACAAGCATTCTGCTCAATCAAACGAGTACTTGCATCCAACCGACAATTGGCATACTTCAACCTGCGATGGAATACAGAAATAACCGTGGATGCCAGTCCAGTAGGGCTGGGAACGATATTGGCCCAAACCAGCCCGCAACAAGACACCATAACCCACATAGTGGCATACGCCAGCCATGCTCTGAACACCACTGAGCAAGCCTACTCACAAGCGAACCGCGAGAGCCTAGCGGCCGTCTGGGCATGTGAACAATTTCACCACTTCATCATCGGATGAACCTTCACACTGATCACTGACCACCAGGCCCTACTGGCACTGTTTGGAAACCCCAAAATGAAGATGCCGCCATGCTTCGAGCGATGGGGTATTGGCCTCCAAGAATATGACTATAACATCATCCACAAACCTGGGGGGGAAGCCAACCCCACCGACTACCTGTCAAGACACCTGGACGGAGCCTTTCATACCGAAATGCAAAGAGAAGCCAAAGAATACATTCCGTACCTGTCACTGAACGCCCTTCCCTCAGCAATCACGGTGCAACTGTTTGCGGAAAGGAGCAGAGCAGACCCCACCATCAGGGCAGCCGTCCAACTCACAAACACGAACAAGTGGCGACAGGCAGCCAAGGAACACTTTGAGCCGGGGGACGGGGGAAGCAGACAGGAGAGACCTGCCTAGGATGGAGAAAATACATAACGAATTAGCCACAACAAACCAAGGAACATTACTCAGAGGAAACTGACTAGTAGCCCCCAAAAGCCTCAGGAAATGATCACACACGAAGGTCACCGTGGCGTAGCTAACACGAAAAATATATTACGGAATCAGGTATGGTTCCCTCACATGGACACCATCGTCGATGACATATTGAGGCAATGCAACCCATGCCAAGTGAACGCAGCAAGTCCACCGCCATGCCCACTGCAGACAGTTCCCCTCCCAGAGGGACCGTTGCAACGTGTAGCACTTGACTTCTACAGGTCATTGGAAGAAGGAGGCCACCTCCTAGTGGCGATCCACGAATGCTTCCGATTCCCACTGATGAAACACGTGCAGTCCACAGCCTTCCATCACGTGGTAGCCACAATCGACGAACTGCTTCACCCAAAGAGTGCTCCACCCCTCTCATAACAAAGGAAGAACACTTGACTGGGTGGCAGACTACAACTGCAATGCTTCTATTTCATCCATATCCCCTCAGATCTGGACGGACCACTACCTTGTAACCTTTTCCTTAGTAACTGTGAAACCCACTTCCTTGCCTCTATCGCTAGCCCCTCCCATTCCAACAAGGAATAAAAAGAACATTACATAAGAAAACCTACTCCCTCTCATTCTACCTACACTCAATGAGCTCCCTGACAATTTGGGGCCTGACCCATTGGTTAAGGAATATAATAAAAAATAAAGTTATGTCCACTTCACTAGACTCATTAGCGCCACTTAAAATGAGACAAAGCAAACCTAAAGCCCACCTCAATTCATGGCACACACCACACCTGAAAACATTACGAATAAAAAAAAGACAATGGGCCTCATTACGACCCAGGCGGTAAGTGATCGAAATTACCGCCATGGCGTAATGAGCGTTAACGCCATGGTCCGATGGCGATAAGAGCGCCATATTACGACCCATCGCGCACGAGCATTACGCCATGGCGGTAATGTAAACTACGCCATGCCGTAAACAGCCCTTACCGGCCTCGTTAACAGCGCAGGGTGACCTACCGCCACCCATCATTGCGCCGACCGTAGTCAGCGGTCACCGTAATTAGCGGTGACCGCAATTAGGCGGAACCGGAAATAGCGTAATCGCGGCGGAACGGGAAACAGCACAGCGGCCATCTTAAAAAACACAATCCATTGCCATCCTACCCAACCACACCACAACCAACCCTCAAACCCTGACATTCCCATAACCCACCCATTTCCTCAGCCAACCATGCCGAAAGTTGTCAAGAAGGCATATGACAGGCAGCGGCAGGAGCGCTTCAATCGTGAGGAACTGCAAATGCTTGCAGACACGCTCCAGGAGAAGGCCGATGTTGTCTTCTCCACTGAGATGACCCGGACAGCCATAGGGCACAAAAAGGAGGTGTGGGAACTTGTGGCACAACGTGTCAGTGCTGTTGGAACCACCCCACGCACCTCCAAACAGTGCCGCAAGAGATGGGACGACCTGCGGATCAGGGTCCGGGGCATTATGTCTGCCAACCGTAACCTGGCCCTGGGAACTGGCGGGGGAGCAGACTCCCCACTGAAGATGCAGCCATGGGAGGAGACATGTGCCTCTCTGATTGGCATTGAGTGCATCGAAGGTGTCGGCGAGATGGAGAGAGGGGCCCCGACACAGGTAGGTGCCTCATATCCAGCCTCATATCCAGCCTTGCAAGACACCCTGATACACTTGCACGTGACAATCACAATGTGGCAGACGCAACACATCAGCAGATGAGCCACACCCTGCGCACATGCAGCATGTACACTGTACAGTAGGCAGACACACACCTGCATGCAAAACCGAACCTGAAGGGAGGCAACCTGTATGTCACGGGCTACTAACTCCACCATCTATCCATTACACTCTTCACAATGCCTGCTCAATGTCCGCTGAACCATCAATAACAGTCACCCTCCTCTGCTCCACCACAGGCTCGCAATCGGACACTGGTAGGGACGACAGCACCAGCACCCCAGCCAAGAAGGCCAGAAAAGTGGGAGAAGGGAACCATGCATCCACCTCTGCTGGACCCAGGCAGAAACCACGCCAGGCTGAAGAGGCCAGGGCAGCAAAGTCCCCCGAGGAAGGGGTTGTGACAGCGCCTGCAGCCCAACAACACCCACTGTTGCCCACTGAGGGCAATGTGTCAGCAGGGAGCAGTACTGTTGGGGAGACTGCAGCCATCGCTGCCTGCTCCGACAGTGATGTGGAGGATGACACTGGACTTGACCACAACACGCAACTGCACTCACCACACCTATCCCCAATCAGCCATCATGGAGATGACACCCAGGGCCCATCGCCAGCTAATTCATGGCCAGCAACTCCAAGCCCAGTGGGAGTTGTGGAAGATGGGAGTAGTCCCATTGGTCCCCCATTGGCACCCTCCATTGGGCCAGAATTCCAGCTGTCGCTGGAGCAGATTGCCAACAGGCAGGAAGCACTGGGCACACTCCTCACGCAGCATGTTGCAGAATGTGGAAGTGCCAGTGCAGCCATGGAGAGGAGTGCTGATGGCATCAGGGCTGCCATCCAAACTGCCAGCAGGGACATATGCACCGAACATGCTGCAGTGCGGCAGATGATGAGCCAGCTCATCCAGACAATTCTGGACACATGCCGTACTGAGCAGCCCGGTACATCCTCAGCTGCAAGTTCAGCACAAGCCTCTCCCGTCCGCAGGTCATCCAGGACCCTGAGGAGCACAGGCAGGGGGGCCCCAGGTTCCGGGAGAGGGGGCAGTCAATAGTGTGCTAAACTATACACACTTCACCACGGGCACTGTCACATGTTTGCAGGGTGTTCAGGGGGGAGGGGGAGGGAGGAATTGGGTGTGTTGGAGTGTTCAGGGGGGAGGGGGAGGGGGGAATTGGGTGTGTTGGAGTGTTCAGGGGGGAGGGGGGAATTGGGTGTGTTGGAGTGTTCAGGGGGGAGGGGAAGGGGGGAATTGGGTGTCTTGGAGTGTTCGGGGGGAGGGGTTCTGTTATACCTATTCAGAAGAACAATACACTTTTTCTTTTCTCACAAACGAAATGTGTGGACATTGCTCATTGCGTATGTGTGCTTTATTGTTTTACAGTCCACAGTGTTGACATACCAGACACACACAGTGCCCCAAGTGCCATCCATATGTTACACACTCGCTGTGTGTGCTAGAAGTATCGGTCAATGACATTCTGACGCATTATATGCCCCTCCTGTGCATCGCTGCCTCCCTGAGGTGCTGCCCCATCCCCATCATCATCATCCCCATCATCAGGTGGTTGTGGTTCTGCGTCAGGGGGCAGAGGCACGTTTCGTCTGATGCACATATTGTGTAGCATGACACATGCCATGACGATCTTTGCAACCTTCTCATGGCGGTACAGGAGTGCCCCGCCAGACCTGCTGAGGCAGCGGAAACGTGCCTTCAGTAGGCCAAAAGCATGCTCTATCACCACACGGGTACGTGCATGGGCATGGTTGTAGTCCTCCTCATGCTGGTTCGAAGGGTTCCGCACTGGTGTGAGGAGCCACCTCTTCAGGGGATAGCCCGCATCACCTGTAAAATGTGAGAAAAGAATGTGTCAGGAACGAGATTGATATGTGAACATGACGCACAACCATGCCTTGATTCTGACTGTTACTGTGCACCAATTGGAGTTGTGGTTATGGATTTACACTATGCAACCAGTATGTGTTCATGGCTCTCATGTACTGTTTTGCATGCAAAAACACAATGCAGGGGGGACGATTGCCTTGTGAGTGGCCATCCACTGTGTCCGTTCAGGCCGTCATTCATGTGACCTTGCACGTGTCCTGTGAGCTTGAAGCTCACATGATAGCAACATTGATGTCTGGCTCATTATGACCCCAGTGAGCATTACTGGTGTCAATGGGGACAGTTTGTGGGTCTTGTAGTGGTGCATTGATGTTTCTGTCTGTCATGTGCCTCCTTTGTGCGCAGTTGTGGGGGACAGGCCTTTCAGTAGTTGGTGCATGGTGACGTGCATGTTGGTGGTTTTCTTTAGGGTCAATGCGGTCACAATTTGCACAATGCACTTGCAGATGGTTGTGTCGTTTTTGGGATGCACTTTCATTCACATGTTGGGATGATTAGGTCAGGCATGATGTGTACACTACTCTGTTGACGTCAGTGCTGCCACAGGGAATGATCTGGCTACTGCTAGTTGCACCCATGTGACGTATGCATCACCCCCCTGTATCTGCCAGATGAAATATGCATTGGTACGTCATTCAACACCCACTTTGCATTTCCATGCTCATGACATTAGACTCACCGAGTAGGTAGGATCTTGGGCCTGCATGTCGCTCCATGTAGCGTGGTATTGTGGAGTTCCGAAGGACCATAGAATCATGGGTTGATCCGGGGAATCTGGCACAACAATGTGTGATGATCCTGTTGGAGTCACAGACCATTTGCACGTTGATTGAGTGGAAATGTTTACGGTTGCGGTACGGTACCTCCATGGCATGTGGGACCACCAATTCAACATGGATGCAGTCAATGGCACCAATGCAACCAGGTATGCCGGCCAGTGCATGGAAACCCACTTTGGTGTTGGCAATCTCCTGGGCAGACCGTGGTAATGAGATGTGGTCATCTGTGTGCTTGAGGAGGGCATCGAGCACTTGCATCAGTGTACGCGAGAATAATGGTTGTGATATGCCATGCAAGTGCCCCACTGTGTGCTGGTAGGTGCCTGTGGCCAGGAAGTGGAGCACGGACACTACCTTCAGTAGGGGGGGGGGTGGCAGTGGGTGTTTCAATCATGCTGACGATGTCGTTGTGTATCATGTCCACAATGGTGGTGATGGTGTCCCGGTCCAGTCGGTACAGGGTGTGGATCTGCTCAGCGGTGAGGTTGAATGGGCTGGCTCTGATGCGTGGGATTGGGGGCTGCCTGCGTGGTGGCACTGGCTGTGCTGGTGGGGCTTGCTGGGCCTGCCTTGCCCTCCTTCTCCTCCTGCGTCTCCTCTGTGCAGCCTGTTGTTGTTGTTGTTGTTGTTGTTGTTGTTGTTGTAGTTGCTGTTGTAGCACTCGCATTGCTATCAGGTCCTCCAGCCCCAACATTGCTAGTCCTATTGGTATCATTGTGGAGTGTGACTGGGTGTGGGAAGGGGTAGGGTGTGCTCTTTTTGTACTTCCTGAGTCTGTATTGCCTTCACCTGTGCTGTTTCTGTGCACCTGTGGCAGCTGCATTCACTTTACATGACCCTTTACTGTTGGTTCGCGATGGCGTAATTAGCACCATGGCGGTAAGGTACTTAACGGGCTGGGTGATGGCGTTAGGGGCATGTCCGCTTGGGTCGGCATTCGTGTACCTTTCCGCCATGGCGCTAAGTACGGTGTGGATGTTCGCGTGCGCGCGCCCTTGGCGCAGTCAGCGACAGCGTAAGCTACAATGCCGCTAATGACATCGTAGTTTACGGTCACGGGTCGTAATCGGCCCTAGCAGAAGACGATGGCGGTAATCGTTTACCGCCATCGTTTTTCGCTTTGCGCCAGGGTCGTAATGAGGGCCAATGTGAGGTATCTTGGAGAAAACTACCATCCGAGGAAAATAAGACTAACCTCAGTACTATAACTGCCCTCTACAAAAGTGAAATACTCCTAGCTAAACGTGAAACTTACAATTCCAGAATATCACAGGCCAAATCAAGTACGAAGGAACTCTTCGTCATCCTGAAAGAGTTAGAAGCCCCTATCCCAGTACCGGACAACTGTATAAAGATAAACTATGGTGCTCTAACATACAGCAAGCACTAGCCAATAAATATACGACCTTACAAACAATAATTGCCAAGAAAAAAGCCTCACTAACTAGTACCACTCTCCCTATAATCGCCCCAGCACCACCTAATAACATTGCTGATCCACTCCGTTTTAAGTTCTCTAAAGTCAATTTAATTGAAATGGAAAAAAATCATATTATCGCTTAAACCATCCAATTGTCAGGGTGACCAATGCCCTGCACAACTTATAAAGGATGCTGCCAGAGACTATGTCCCCTTCATCACACAACTCATTAATGCCTCATTTTCATCAGGCATTGTCCCATCTAACCTTAAGGAATCATGGGTGCTCCCTTTACAAAAAAAAACAGACCTTAGACCCCCCTTATACCTACCAATTACTGACCGATTACTACAGTGCCTTTTCCTCTGAAAATTATAGACAAAGTGGCCTACTCTCAAATACAAAAACATCTGGAATCCAACCTTTTACTAGGATCACGGCAGTCCGGTTTTTGGCCTCAGCATGGGACCGAACCAGCTCTTATAGATCTGCAGGCCCAGATTGACGAATTTAGGGATAGAGGGAAATCAGCCCTTCTTCTTCTCTTGTACTTATTGGCTGCATTCGACCTTGTGGACCACGGGGTCTTATGCAGCCATCTGGATTCTGCCGCACACTTCTCAGCAGAAGCTATAGCGTGGATATAATCCTTTGTAAGTAATCGCACTATGAGAGTCTTCTCGCCTACTTCAGCTGCAAACCCCATCCCCATCATTTGCGGAGTGCCTCAGGCATCCAGTGTCTCACCCACCCTATATAACATCTTCATGTAGCCCCTTTTCGATGATCTGGATATCACCTACACTAACTATGCAGATGATACTCAGATCCTCACACCACTTACTGAGGAGTATGACAAGGATTTGGCCTTGGTGAATAGGGTATATCTCATCATCCTGGCATGGATGGCCACACATGGACTATGCCTGAATGATGATAAGACTGAGATCATCATCCTGGACACGACCTCAACCCTAAAAAAACTGAGCCCTAAATACTCTGCCTTTAATATTGACAACAATTTTATCACCATCGCCAAAGAGGTGAAAACCCAGGGTTTCTACCTGGATTCTACACTATCTTTCAACAAGCAGGTTAATGCCATGGCCTCAGCCATGGCATACACCTATAAATTGATTAGAGCAGGTAAACCCTTCCTGTCTAATAATAGCTGTATTATCCTTGCCAGGGTACACATTTTATCAAAGCTTCATTGGTGTAATGTGCTGTACATAGGGGCTAATAAACAAACTATTGAGAAAATCCAATTCCTTCAAAATAATGCCCTTAGTGTAGCACTTGGAATTGCCAGGAGAGAACATATCTCTGAGACTAGAAGAGCTAATAATTGGCTCTCAACACACGACAAAATCAAGCTAAAAGTCGCTTCACTTACATATAAATGCCTGAACAACGTGGCACCTTGCTAATTGACAGAAAGACTCACCATGAAATCCTCAACAAGAACTACCAGATTATCCAACTAACTACCTCTTAGTTCCTAGATTTAAGCTATCTAGAGTTGGGGGTAATAGTTTCCCGGTCAAGGTAGCCCAATTGTGGAACTCTTTACCCACCCCTCTGAGGGCAGACCAATCGTACCAAAACATCTGCCAGAGTATCATAAAATGGCTCAAAGACACTGACAACTAGGCCTGATCCGGACTCCTAGGACCAACCAGCTCTGCCCTATATAAATAATTTTAGCTATTATTTATATTATTGACTGTCCTCTGTATATGTCCTCTTTTCGGACCATGTCATGCCTATGCTCCCACTTGATCCCTCTCTACTTGTACATTATCTCTGTTCTGTATATTTCATATGTATTGTATTACCCTGATGTGTAACTAAACTGTGAATTATCTTATGCTATGCGCCTTGATACCTGCGGGTCTGGTGCGCAATACAAATAATAAAACAAACATAAAACAAACACGAGTGCAGTTACCTAATTCAGAAATGTACGGTACAGGGTTGTATTTGTTTATGTATGACACGCTGATGGGCTTCCCATCCTGACAGGGTCCCCACATATCCCGATCTGAATCATCTTACCCACAAGAAGTGATTGCCCAATATAATGTCCTGGAATATAAGGGAGGTCACTAATGGGAAGAAATTTAGTCTGGTGATTAATCAAGCAAAGCTGCATAAGATTAATGTGCTCTTATTGCAAGACACGCACTTGTCCAAGGGTGGAGCGCTCCCACTAGCTAGAGGTTGGGGGTTGCATAGATATGGTTCTTCCTACTCATCACAATCCAGTGGGGTCACAATATATATACATCAGTCACTGAAATTCTGCTTGCATGATAAAATAAGTGATGAGGAAGGAAGATATATCTTTCTCACTGGTGAATGTCTTAGGGTTGAAAATTCTGCTTATCAACATATGCTCCTAATGTCGATACACCTGACTTTCCAAAACTGTGTGGCTTTAATTCACAAATTCCCTACACATGAAATAGCGTGGGTCAGGGACTTTAACCTAGCGTGTTCCCTCAACTTGGATCACTCAACCACAATGCAAATTACAGTACGTAGGTTGGGGAGACATAGCCATTTGGTCTGACAAATGTATGGAGACATATGTGTTAAGAAGGATTTCTGAACTCTGACCAGGACAGGCAGAGGTTCAGAAGGCCAACCTAGTTTCTTGGAACAGGGTAACCTCTGGGCAAGCCAGACCAATCAGGATAGCTATGGCAGGTGGTCAAGACTAAGTCTCAAGAGGGGTGAGGGTGACTGAAAGACCTCAATGAGCACACAAAGCAAGGACACTTACAAATTACTCCTCCAGACACGTGTTATATTAAAAATATAGACACATAAGGCCTTTGTAACATAGACCATAGCAAAGAATCACAGTAATACTAAAGTAAACGAATACATCACAACCAACACAATATATATACAAAACCATAGGGGTCTAAGGGATTATAAGCACGAAATATGTAGACCACCTAGATGGGGAGGAAAACAGGCAGTGCAAGTAACCTTTAGACCCAATTCTACATCAAGAATACACCTGACTAAGAGGCAGTCCAAGCCCTACGAAGACAGGAGCCTTATGCTCAATAGTACATGCACGCGCTTGTGCCAATGGGCAAAATAGGGTCTCTTCAAGGGTCTCTCACAGCTCAGGACGGTGGATGAGGTGATGAAGAACAAGTTCCCACTATTCAAGCAGGACCTCCACTTGAGGGTAGAGGCAGTTGTAGAGTTTTTGACGGAGTCGCTATTTTGCAATAGCTGTGGAAAGGAAAGGGGCCCTCATGGGCCACTTCGTGAGTAGAAATGGGCTCCTGCGATAGGGGCCACCAGCTGGGGTTAGGATTACTCACCTGTCCCCGATGCAGGCAGACCCAAACTTCGCCAGCACAGTCCACTTCGTTGGCAGGTTCGAATGCGACAATCAGGACGTCTCGACACCGTGTAGACTCTGAGATACAGCGGGGATTCCCAAATGGGACAGTGGCGATTTCTCTGCTCCGGGAGGAGGAATGGGCCCAATTCCACTGCAGCAGGCTTCAGGGGCAAGGGGGTCACAAATGCAGAGAACTTGTACAGGTCGTTGCCACAGCAGGGCAATAAGGTAACTGCGTTTACTCCAGTCCATGCGCACTCGTCTCACTTCAGACCTGGGAATGCCAAGTCTATGAAATTCAGTGTGAGGGTGCCGTGGACACAGAGCAAGCAGTCTACCAAGTTTTGAGGGACACTTACGAGGAGGCAGAGTTTGTTGAAGGTGCCGAGAATAGTTGATCCCACTATTCCAATGGGTCAAAGCGTCTTCACAGACCTTCTAGGACGATCAGATGCAAAGGGTTCCCACAGGACGACAGCGGGCTCAGGGTGTCAAACCTTCCAGCGGGTCACCAGCGGTTCCTTGGCTCGGCTTCTTGTTGTAGGATACTTGGCTCCTTATGCTTTGTTCGTGTGAACTCGGGAGATTGACAGGGTAGTGGTGTTTTCAGCCTCCTCTTATCCAAAGTTCCCTTCGCGCCAAAATGGAGAGGAACCAATGGGAGATCTGCTCACAAACACTCACTCCATACGTGGACCAATCATGGACCACAGTGGTCCCAAGCATTCAGGACACTCCAGACTCTCTGGCACCCAGGATGTGTATTGGAAACAGACATCCCAACCCACAACCTGGAGGCACACACACAAGGCATGCAGAAGCCCGCAAAAGCAGTGGGTTTCGTGGGAAAGTGCATGACCAAATAAGGACTGACCCGGGTGGGCTCCACCTGGGGAAGGTGAAGGGGCAAGATGGCCAAAGGACAGGACAAAGAACCTCGTGGCATGGCCATCTTAGAGCCAGGCCACTTATTTGTGCCAAGTGTGGTAAGCGTGGTAAACATGGCAAGAAAGGCTTAAAGATATATGAACATGATAGCTGCCACCAGTCCTGTCCATGACACATCTGCACAGTTCATAAAAAGTCCAGCGAGAGTTTCTAGGGCCATTGGAATGACAAGAGACCCAAGGGTGCTGTAAAGTAAGTTACAGTGCACACTTGTTACATGTTGCACAAAAACTGCAACATGAGGAAAGGACTAAGGGAAACAAAGTCTCCCAGTACTGACTGTCTTAAGGGCATGTCAGTTTCCCCATAAGAAGTGACCTAAACCCAGAGGAGTGCAGCTGAGGGCTGTGCTTCTCTGGCAAAGTTTAGAACATGGTGTAAAACAGCGGCAAAAAGTTTGGGGGTTGACACATGGAGGGAAAATTACACATAATTATGAAATCTTTCCTAACACTATGCACCCGGGTGCCAGGGAGCTCTCATTCTATTCAGGAGCCCATGGGAGTGCTTCCAGAATAGATCATAAGTATTAACCACTCCCCTGGTTGGCGTGACACAACACTCTGGGTTGCTACCCAGGACCCTTTCTGACCACTCGCCAGTCCTGGAGACTATTGCTACTACTTTTGCAGCACCACATACCCCTCGATGGCGGTTTCACCCTCGTGCCTTGGAGGATGTTGTGTTTCCCGGGAGTGGGTCCTGGGGGACATTCAGGAATACTTTCAGATTAACGCTGATTCCGTCCCGGACTATACAACAGTCTGGGAGACCTTTAAGGTGTTCCTATGGCGGAAGTTCTATCTCAAGGGAGAGCGGTGTCCTTAAATCCCTAAGATTGACCCTGCAACTTTTAGCGAAGGTAATTAAGGATCTGGAACAGAGACAGACACTGGGAGGGGACCCGCCAGTTGAAGAACTTTTAACTGGGAAAAAACTTGAGCACGTGGAAACAGCAAGTACAGAAGATATATATCTGGGGATCTGGTTTTGGTGGCAAACTATGTGGAAGGTGATAGACCCACCAGTACCCTCGCTTGGGTGATCTGCAGAGATAGCACTCATGGGGGAAAACTGGAGGTGATGACCCAAGTGGGAACACCATACCGGACTCCAACAATATCAATGATGCATTCTGTGACTATTAGTCAACTATATTCATCCCAATTAAAGGTCTCCCAGGAGGAAATTAGATCTCACCTTGAATGGGTGGCCCTATTGTGGATTGACCCGAATCTATTTCATCACTGTGCTGCCCGTAACTGCGCCGAGGAAAATGTTTACGTCATTTACGGCGCGGCGCAGTGCACACATAGATCACTTTGCCTGCAACCCCTGTCCCACATTCCCTTTCTCGAACCCCCATCACCCCACCCCATATACCTTTACGGGGACACACTTCTATGTGCCGCCTACACTTCCCTATCCCTGTGCTCTCAGTTCCTCCCACTAACGTGGGTCAGAGCTAAAGCCGCAGGGTGATTTTCTTTTCTTTTTTTTTTCTGTAGCTTTCTTGGCCCCCGCTTACAGCAATGATATACAGGGGACACCCCCACAGCCCCTAACTTCCGTAACTGTGCCCAAGAATTGTAGGGGACACCCCAGCAACCCCTGCTCTGCTTGAGCGCAGTAATGCAAGTCAGTATTTTGTGCACCCCTGAAGTCACAGTGACTTCGGGGGCGCACAAATGTGGCCGAGATTATGGTACAGTTCCAATTGAGCCTGCACAGGTGGACCTCCTTTATGAACCTCTCTCTGAGGAAGAGATCAGTAAGGTCATCCGGGAGCTTCCTAGCGACAAGGCACCCGGCCTGGACAGTATTTCGCAGAGTTCTACAAAGATGATGTCAACATTCTTGCTCCTCACCTTTGCCGCATGTATGAATTCTCCACGTCTGCGGGCCTCCCCCCTGGATCCCCCAGATGGCCATAGTCACACTTCTATTAAAACCTAATAAAGACCCTCGCTTCTGTGTTTCATAAGGCCCCTCTCGTTGATCAACAATTTTTGGTTGATCAAAACAATTGATCAAAACAATTGATAAAAATTCTCGCTCAACTACCTGCCAATAGACTCCTCCCTCAAATGAATGCCCTGGTACTCCCTAACCAAGCCGGGTTTATCCCAGTTAGATCCATGCAAAACAATTTACGAAGACTGTTTTCTCTAATGAATAATATCAAAGATGAGGTCCCCATTACGGTTGCGGCCCTCGATGCAAAGAAGCCCTTTGATTTCATTGAATGGCCTTTTCTCTTCGAAATACGACATTGATCTGGTCTTAGAATTCACTATATACAGTGGATTTGATTGCTATACACTACCCCACTGGCCATGATATTTACAAAACAGCTGACTTCTGATAGCATTATTCCCTCCAGAGGTGCGAGACAAGGGAGCCCCCTCTCACCCATCCTCTTTGCCCTAATGGTCAAACCTCTTGCCTGCACCATTACAGATTTCCACTCTCATAGAGGAGTTAAGAACTACTCACATATATCAACTATCTCCCTCTAGGCAGATGACATGCTTCTGTATGTCAAGAACCCCAGACAAACCTTGCAGCTGTTAATACATAATTGTCAGTATTTTGGGGATCCTCGGAATTACGAATTAACTGGTCTAAATCTGGGGCATTGCCCCTCACCTCAACGATATGCCCGACAAATATTGGAACAGATTTTCAATGGTGCTCTGAGGGAATGAGGTATCTGGGTATTACAGTGTCTACCTCACCGTCTAGATTATTTGAAGACAGCTGGCCAACCTTGAGCTGTTGGAGCACAAGGTTGACAACTGGATCCGTTTCCCGCTTTCCCAGGCTGTACGGCTAGCTCTGGTCAAGATGGTTGAGGTTCCTAAGATGCTATATATTTTTAATAAACGTCCCACTGGTTCCTCCCACCTGGTTCTGGAAACGTGTCCGATCATTAATGTCAAAATTGGTCTGGGCGTGGGAACAAGCAAGGATCGCACTAGATATCCTGAGGCTGCCAGATGAGGCTGGGGGCTTAGACTACCCAGATCTGTTTGTGTACTTTCTTGCCTCCCAGATCCAGTACTCCATATGGTGGTGGCACCCATCCATGGAACTAACACACATTAAACTTGAAAAAGCCATTGCTTGGCCAGATGACCTTAGGGCAGAGGTCTACATCCTGAACACCCTTGTTACTCACCCGTCAAACCCATCCCACACCCTCTTGCCCCCGTTGGCCACTCATCCTCCTCCCTCTGCCATCTCCACCTTCACCCCTGTCACACCTGAAAATGTTACCAGAGTTGTCCGCTCTATGAAGGCTTCTTTCAAACAGGTTCCCCTCTGCACGGCCAGAACCATCAAGGACAACTTTGGCTCTCTTGCCCCCGCACTCGATGATTTCTGCAAACACTCTTTTGCCGCTGGTTCTTTCCCCTCCTCCATCAAGCACTCCCTTGTGAGCCCGCTCCTGAAAAAACCTTCAGCAGACCCTACCTGTCTATCAAAATACTGCCCTATTTCAATCACCCCCTTCCTGGGTAAACTACTGGAGAAGCTGGCCTTGCTCCAACTCAACTCACACACTGAACTTGTCGGTGGTCTCCACGATCATCAATCTGGATTCCGAGGACAGGAATTGGAATGACTGACCTCTTTCCTAACTGACCGCTCTTCCCAAGTCATCTTGGGCAACTTCTCCTCTCCTACTTCCTTCTCCACCTGTGGTGTTCCCCAGGGATCTATCCTCTTACCCTGACTCTTAAACATCTACCTTGCTCAGCTGGTACTCCTCATCACCTCCCTCTCCCCCAAATTCCAGTGTTATGCAGACAACACTCAACTCTTTTTCAGACTTCCTGCTGACTCACTCGTACCTTCCTTCATCCCTGACTGCCTATCTGACATCCAGGTATGGTGCACTTCCAACTATCTCTATCCTCAATGCAAGCAAAACTGAGATCCTTCTTATTGGGAACCCTGCCCCCTACTCCTTCCCTTCTCTCCAGCCTCCCACCTTGGGCTCGCCCCTGCTCCTTCTTCTAAAGCCAGAAAGCCTGGAGTCATCTTTTACTCCTCTCTCTCATTCCTCCCTCACACTCAGGACATTCCCAAGAAGTCCCACTTTCAACTCTTACTTCTCAAAAGAATTCTCCTTTTTCTCACTTTCCCCCAGAAGCTCAATGTTTCCCGAGCCCTGGTTACTCTAGGCTTGACCTTCGCAACAGCCTCCTCCTTCATCTACCTTCTTCCACTGTGCAACCCCTTCAGCTAATCCAGAATAGTGCAGCGAGATGTATCCTTAACCTTAAGCCCAGGCACTGCAACCTGATTCTCTCCAGCCCTAAAATGTCACCACTGGCTCCTATTGCGGCATGGATCATATTCAAATCCCTCTGCATCATCCACAAGGCTGTTTGGGGACAGGGGCCACACTATCTGTAACTCTCTCTTACAAAATACTCTCCTTTTAGACCCCTACGCTCCTCTGGCATCAACTCGTTGTGTGTAAAGCGTTTTGCCAAAAAGAGAGCAGGAGGTTTTTGTCACAACCCTCACCCAAAACCCCCTGTGGCAAACCCATTGGCCAGGTGGAGTCAGGACTCGGGCCTCTAGAGCCTGGCATCCTCTTCAGAAGCCCTCATGGGGCCAGACTCATACACCATGAACAACAATGTGCTTGAGAACTACTTTATTGTATTGTCAGCCAACATGGAGGCATCCACATAGCTTGGTTCCTAAGAACCAAGCTATGCGGTCTAGTGTTTTGGGTAGTAGTTGGCAGGCCTGGAACTACTTTCCCTGGTACTACTTTACCTGGGCTATATAAACCACACCCTGACTGCAGAACATGCTTCGTGTTACTTTGCAGCTTGCAACGTGACGCTCACCGTGTCCAGCTACTCCCTCGAACCTCAGAGAAGCAGAACCTGCAAGGAGACAAAAGGAACATCATTACCAGCAGCATCTTACCTGCAGTCTTCATCTTTAAACACTCGCAGCTACTGAGAACAGCTTCCTCGAATCTGCACGCCTCCCGGACAGAACGACCTGAGATAGGAAGATTGAGCCAACATTAAAGAAAGCTGTAGAGACATTTACAAATTACAAACTGCTCAAAAGGCTTACCTGGCTGGTTGCCTCTCGGCTGGCACCACTCCGGACATTCCACTAGCGCTGAAGAACACTGCGACCTACAAGGAAGGAAAACACAGATTACCAAAGGCAAGACTTCGCAGCACAACACATAGCGCTTACTTACCTCATCATAAAGCTCTTAATGCGCCATCATTTACGAGCGGGGCTCAACCAAGCCAGTTCGCCGCGCTGAAGCTCCACATACCTAAGGAAGAAAAAAGAGACATTTTAAACAAAGAAAGGCATGCAGAATAGCAACAAAACTAAAGAACAGCAATAAGACCTACCTGAACAATATCAAACGGGCCGGCGTCAGTGAAGTAACTGGACCGCACTCACCCATGATAGACAACAGCCCCTGCAAAGAAGGCAGGACGGAGAGCATGCCTAATTCTACTACAAGGTGAGGAGAGGGCGCCAGAGGGACTGAAAGCATACGGGGGTGGAGGGAGGTTACTTACCCCAGTCGGTCAGTCTTGAACACAGTCCTCCTGCATTTCCAGGCAGAACCTTCCCTGCAGACCACATCAGGACATTGCTGAGAAGCGTACCAGCGAGTAACCCAGCTGGGTGGCGTCCCTGTGGATACCAGGTGAGCGTAACAGAACACGAAGCCTACCAAAACAAATCCACCTGGGAGCCATGGAGACATCAGAAATGGACCAATTGGCCCAATTACTAGGAGAGGTTCGTGGTGAGGTTCATTCTGCCTGACAAGAGACTAATGCCCTTTGGAGAGACCTGATAGTGACCAAAGAACGCACTGAAGAAATTAGCAGGCAATACTTGCAATCACAGGCAGGACAGACGCCTCTACCTGGAAGCAATCCAACGATGCAAAACCCTGCCATACCACCCACTCCAGTACAGAAAACGTTACCTGGAACAGTGCCCCTGGCACCACCAGAAAGGTTCTCAGGCGATCCACAGAAGTATGCGGCATTCATCAATCAGTGCTGCCTTCATTTTCTTTGTAGGCCTGGAGCATTTCCAAACGACCAAGCTCGGGTAGCTTTTGTCTTATCATATCTGAGTGGTAGTGCAGCAGATTGGTCGGTGCCATTGGTAACCCATGATGAACCTCTATTACATGACTTTGGGGGGTTCCAGAGAGAAATGGAAAGACTTTTTGCTCGCCATACCCAGGAACAAGCAGTAGACAATGAACTCTTGTCCCTCCGACAGGGGAATCAGGACTTGTTAATGTACATTGCTACCTTCAACAGACTGGTTGCCGAAGCTAGGTGGCCAGAAAACAAAAGAACCACGTTATTACATTGAGGCTTATAAGGCGAATTAAAGGACGTCTTAGCCCAGGTGGTTGATCCACCCAGAGACTGTGCAGAATTCATAAATCTGGTCGTGCAGCTAGACCACCGGTTGCAGGACCGAAAGGCAGATCGGTCTAAGACGGACCCTCGGAACGTGTATGTTCGACCAAGGGAAAACACACCCTGTGTACCTGAAAATGCTGTAGAACCCATGCAGATTGGAGGGATACGGTGTCATTAACAAAACAAGAGTGGGACAAAAGAAGACAACAACGGCTTTGTTTGTATTGTGGGAAACCAGGACATTTCCTGAAGGACTGTCCAGTAAAACCCCCAAGAAGAACAGTCGGGGCCACAGAGAAGGATGAAAATAAGGAATCGGAAAACTACCAAGCTCGACAAACGTAGGGGTCATTTTGTCGAGTGAGAAGAAAGAGTTGCTGACCTCGCACTTTGCAATACCAGTGATCTTAATTAACCACCAACATTCGTCAAGAATGGATGCCGTTGAAGCATACATCGATACCGGATCAGTTGGAAATTATATTGATCAAGAACTGGCAGCAGAGATGGGGCTTCCTTTGTGTTCTAAGCCAACTATGGACAAGGTAACCACCGTGGATGGGACAGAAATCTCTTCCGGACCAGTAACCCAGTGCACAGCCAGGGTAACCTTGCTGTGTCAGGACGGACATCGGGAGTCTATTTCATTCGATCTCATCAAGGCACCTCACTTCAGGCTAGTACCAGGGATGGCATGGTTGGTTGCTCACAACCCTTTGATAGACTGGTGGGCACGAACATTAACCTTCCCCGGTGACTGCTCCCCTGCCTACTATTACCAAGAGGAGAAACCCGACGTATGTATCCCCATGAATCCCGGAGCGACAGTATCAACCCTGGGAGCAACTAACACCTTGCCAAGTGAATACCATGATTTCCAGGATGTTTTCCAAAAGGACCAAGCCAATACATTGCCCCCACACAGGCCCTATGACTGTCAGATCAACCTTGTTCCTGGTGCACAAATCACTTGCGGGTGGATCTACACTCTCACAGAACCAGAAAAGCTTCATTTGAAATCCTATTTAGACCAGTACCTTGCAAACGGATTTATCCGTCCTTCGAAGTCCCCCGCAGCCAGTCCTTTGTACCGAAAAAGGAAGGAGACTTGAGAACCTGTATTGACTATGGCGCATTGAACCAGATCACCGTGAAGAACCGCTACCCCTTGCCACTTATCCCTGAGATGCTAGATCAAGTTAAAGATGCCCAGATTTATACCAAATTGGACCTTCGAGGAGCATACACTTGGTCTGAGTCAGAAAAGGAGATGAATGGAAAACAGCCTTCCGTACTAAGTACAGCTTGTTTGAATATCAAGTCATGCCCTTCGGGTTATGCAACGCTCCTGCTGCATTCCAATATTTCATTAATGACGCCTTAAGGGAGTTAATTGATGTGTGCGCCTTAGTGTACATAGACGACCTCTTAGTATACTCAGCCTCAGAACAAGATCATGTCAGGCACGTTCGTTTAGTCCTCACCAAGCTCCGTCAACATCGCCTGTTTGCAAAGCTTGAAAAATGCTTTTGTCACATCATTGAAGTAGAATTTCTTGGTTTTATCCTTACTCCAGGAGGCATCAGAATGGACGTGCACAAGGTAGATGCCATTCTGAAATGGCCTTCACCGACGTCTCTGAAAGGGGTACAAAGCATGCTGGGCTTTGCAAACTTCTACCGCCGGTTCATCCCAGACTTCTCTCAGGTGGTTGTACACCTAATCACAGTACTATTAGGAAAAAACAATAAAAAGTTTGCTTCGACCGAAGATGTTACTGTTACTAATACTGGTGAAATTATTACAACAGAGTATGGTATAGCCAAATTCCAAAAGGAGATCAGACAGGAGTAGACACTAACCTGATCGAGCACCAACTTGTCTGTAGCAACAACTGCAGAAATAAAGGATCACCCGGGAGTCCCTGACTCCCTCAATCACTGGAGAGTACCAGCGAAGAGAAACATAAACCCCAGGGAAACCCTCTGGGGGGAAAAACCCTGGACGTCTGGGCTCAGCCTTTTGAATTGATGACTCGGGATGTCCTGGACTGGCTTACTCGGATTGATGACTCTTCTCAAGGTGTTGAAAGTGGGAAGGAGTCCTACAGGACGAGAGAATGACAGACAAGTAATAGAACGAGTGGAAGGGAAGAATGGTAATCTGTAGCAGTGAGTGGGGGTCATTACGACCCAGGCGCTAATTGCGCCAACTTTACCACCATGGTGTAACCTATGTTTACACCATGGTGGATGGCGGATTTACCGCCCCATTCCAAGGTGAGTGGGGCGGTAAATCCCCATTTCCCATTTTCCCTTCCCCATTCCCATTTTTGCCCCTTAGGGCATAATGGGAGTGGGGAAGGCGCTAATTACGCCACCGTAAATTACGGTGGCGTAATTAGCATCATGGCAGGTTAGCGCCATGGATTTTAACGGCTGCTAAGAGCAGCCTTTAAAATCAGAATAGGCGTTAAGGGTTAACGACGGCGTTAACCCTTAACTCCTGGGTCGTAATGAGGCCCAGTGTGTTTACTAATAATTGACGTGACCGGAATCGAGTCGATCAATCCTGTTGGTTGGAAGTGTTGTAACCCGAAGGGGAGGGAAGTAACTGACAAAGTAAGAATGGTTAATAAAGGCACACCCGAGAAGGAAAAGTACAAGTCAACGTACGCACTGAACTCACTTCTGCAAGGCGGACTTTCTCTCTGGATTGGGTCGGAATTTAGAATCGAGAGCCCAGCTCGTATGAACGGGAAAACCCAGAGAAGCAAAGAGGGAGCGGGAGCAGGGAGGCTGACACGGGACACAATTCTAACAGAGAAAGAAAGTTTGTCAGAAGGGAGAGAGAGATTGCTTTTAGAATATAGGGGAATAATCCTCTGCGAACTTACGGAGCATTACATTCAACAGAAGTGACGCATTGAAAAGGCGTTCCGTGTTCCTTAAGAGGAGTCAGGTGATCAGTCACGTGCCTCTGCCGGCAGCGTGGAACAACTAGACTGCTGAAACAGTTCTCTCTTGCCCTATTGGGGATTCTTTGCAACATGCCTCCACACAGAGACCAATGGCGGCTACTCTGCCATTGCAGGAATGGTGTAACAGAAGAAGCAGAAGAAGCCTTTCAGGAACTTAAACAAAGGTTTACCTCCGCTCCAATCCTGTGACATCCTCGTCCAGACCTCCCTTATGTCATTGAAACTGATGCGTCCAGTCTTGCAATGGGGGCTGTCCTTTCACAGAGAGACCCGGAAACCAGCCAGCTACATCCTGGGGCCTTCTGGTCGAAAATGTTGTCATCTCCAGAGATGAATTATGCCATCATGGACAAGGAACTCCTGGCTATCAAATCCGCCTTTAAAGCCTGGAGGCACTACCTTCTGGGGGCCAGACACACCATTACCATCCTCACAGACCACCGAAACCTGCAATATCTCAAAACAGCCAAGGCCCAGTCCTCGCGCCAATTTCAGTGGTCCTTTTTCTTCGCCGAATATGATTATGTTATCACATTTTGACCAGGAGTCAGAAACGGAAAGGCGGATGCCTTATCTCGCATGGGCATAGATGAAATAGTATATACAACTCCAGACCCAGTACCTATCATACCTGAACACAAACTCTTGGGTATCACGACAGCCTTAACACAAGCAGAACTACGAAAAGAAATCCAACGGACAATGAATCCTGATGCCTACCTCGCATGGCAAACTCAAGGCGAACAATATACCATGAAGGACCACCTACCCTTTTTTAGGGATCGCCTATATGTACCCAAAAAGGAATTACAACAGCATATTATTTCAAATTATCATGATTCACTGATCGAAGGGCATCCTGGGATAGCCAAAACCCTAGCTAAAGTGAAAGAGAACTTTTGGTGGCCTACCTGGCGTAAGGACATCATTCAGTGTATTCAGTCCTGCGGTGTCTGCGCACAAAATAAATCACAGAAACAAAAACCATCTGGTCTCCTACAACCATTGGACATTCCTCCAGTTCCATGGCACACTCGTTCCCTTGACTTCATCACTGATCTACCTCCAAGCCAAGGGTTCAACACCATCCTTATAGTTGTGGACTTATTCTCGAAGATGGCCCATTTTATTCCTCTCAAAGGCCTCCCAGACGCAGCCACTTTAGCAAAAGTGTTCCTGGAGGGCGTGGTTAAGCTACATGGCTTCCCTTCGGTTCTGGTCTCTGATCAAGGCAGCCAGTTTGTTTCAAACTTCTGGAAAAAATGCTGTGCAATGGCGCAGATCGACAATCGGCTATCTACCAGTCAGCATCCCCAAACAAACGACCAAACCGAGAGAACCAATCAGACACTCGAGCAATATTTACAGTGCATACTGCACCACGAACAAAGGAATTGGAAAGACCTACTATGGATAGCCGAATATGCATATAACAATTCTTTGCATTCAAGCACGTGACAAACGCCCCTCTATGTGGGCGTTTATGGCAGACATCCACGTACCTCTGAACTAGACCTTCCAGCCAGCTTGGAAATGCCACCGGTAAAGACTCTACGCACACCATTACTCAGGCTTTCAAAAGGGCAAAGGAAACCTTATTCATGCCAAAGAAAAACAAAAGAGATTCAACGACCATCACCGGAAAAAGTCCCCTGATTATCAAGTAGGAGACAAAGTTTGGTTAGCCGCTGAATTCGTACCCATCAAGGGAACTCAGACCTTTCATACCAGATTCTTAGGACCCTATACCATTAAGGCAATTATTAACCCAGAAGCCGTGAAACTGGATTTACCACCTAATCTACACATCTACCCGGTATTCCATGTGTCCCTCCTGAAACCAATGCAACCCAGCACACGGATTGGAACACCACCTAAGCCCATACTTGTTGACGGAGAACCAGAATTCGAAGTCAAAGATATCTTGGACTCTAAATACTCTAGGACCAAGCTATATCATCTCATCGATTGGAAAGGATTTGGACCACAAGAAAGATCCCGGGAGCCCAGTGAGAATATCCATGCACCACGTCTAATCAGGAAATTCCATCAGAACTTCCCAACCAAACCTGGGCCAGACAGAAGGAACACCATGGGAGGGGCCTTGGGGGGAATGCTGTCATGACCCTCACCCAAAACCCCCTCTGGCAAACCCATTGGCCAGTTGGAGTCAGGACTCGGGCCTCTAGACCCTGGCATCCTCTTCAAAAGCCCTCATCGGGCCAGTCCTGGTGCCTATGGCGCCAGACTCATACACCATGAACAATAATGTGCTTGGGAACTATTTTATTGTATTGTCAGCCAACATGGAGGCATCCACATAGATTGGTTCCTAAGAACCAAGCTATGCGGTCTAGTGTTTTGGGTGTGGCAGACCTGGAACTACTTTCCCTGGTACTACTTTACCTGGGCTACATAAACCACACCCTGACTGCAGAACATGCTTCGTGTTACTTTGCAGTTTGCAACATGACGCTCACTGTGTCCAGCTATTCCCTCGAACCTCGGAGAAGCAGAACCTGCAAGGAGACAAAAGGAACATCATTAGCAGCAGCATTTTACCTGCAGTCTTCATCTTTAAACACTCGCAGCTACTGAGAACAGCTTCCTCGAATCTGCACGCCTCCCGGACAGAACGACCTGAAAGAGAAAGATAGAGGCAACATTAAAGAAAGCTGTAGAGACATTTACAAATTACGAACTGCTCAAAAGTCTTACCTGGCTGGTCGCCTCTCAGCTGGCACCACTCCAGACATTCCACTCGCGCTGAAGAACACTGCGACCTACAAGGAAGGAAAACACAGGTTAGCAAAGGCAAGACTTTGCAGCACTGCGCATAGCGCTTACTTACCGCATCATAGCGCTCTTAATGTGCCATCATTTTACCAGCGGGGCTCAACCAAGCCAGTTCGCTGCACTGAAGCTCTGCACACATAAGGGAGAAAAAAGAGACATTTTAAACAAAGAAAGGCATGCAGAATAGCAACAAAACTAAAGAACAGCAATAAGACCTACCTGAACAATATCAAATGGGCCGACGTCAGTGAGGTGACTGGACCGCACTCGCCCATGAAAGACAACGCGCCCCTGCAAAGAAGGCAGGACGGAGAGCACGCCTAATTCTACCACAAGGTGAGGAGAGGGCGCCAGAGGGACTGAAAGCATACGGGGTGGAGGGAGGATACTTACCCCAGTCGGTCAGTCTTGAACACAGTCCTCCTGTATTTTCAGGCAGAACCTTCCCCGCAGACCACATCAGGGCAAAGCTGAGAAGCATACCAGTGAGTAACCCAGCTGGGTGGCGTCCCTGTGGATACTGTTAAGACGGATTTCTGAACTCTGTCCTGGCGGCGCAGAAGTTCAGAAGGCCAACCTAATTACTTGGAACAGGGTAACCTCTGGACAAGCCAGACCAATCAGGGTAGCGATCGTGGCGGTCAAGACTAGGTCTCAAGAGGGGTGAGGGTGACTGAAAGCCCGCAATGAGCACACAAAGCAAGGACACTTACAAACTACTCCAAACAGGTGTTATATTAAAAATATATACACATTTATTCCAAGGCCTTTAAAACAATGACCATAGCGAGAAATCACAATACAACTCTAGTAAACCAACACATACCATACCAATACAATATATATACAAATACAAACAAGTCTCAAGCGTTAGATGCACGAAATGTGTAGTCCACCTAAAAAGGAAGGAAAACAGGCAGTGCGAAATAATGCTTAGACCTAGTCCGCCTTCAGAGGCACCTAACTAAAAGGAAGTCCGAGCCCTACGAAGAGTGGAGCCTTGTGCTCAAAAGTACCTGCACACGCTGGTGCCAACGGGCAAAAAGGGGAGTCTCTTCGAGGGAATCAGGCAGTTCAGTTTAGTGCACAAATGAAGAAGAACAGAGTTCCGCGACTCAAGCGCAGCCTCCACTGTGGGCAGAAGCAGAGCGCGAGTACGGAAAGGCGTGCTGTTTTGACACAGCGGGGAAAAGCTATGGGCACCTGCAGGAGGGCGACCAGTTCCTAGCTATGCTGCTCACCGGTCCCCGATGCAAGCAGACCCAGGCTTCTCCGCATCAGTTTCAGTCGCTGGTAGGTTCAGGAGAGCAGGGGACATCTCGTCATCGTGTAGATTGTGCAGCAGCAGAGTTGAGTAAAAGACGTCCCAAACGAAGTGAACCCACACAGTTTGTTACCACAGCAGGGCAACGGGGCGGCCGTGTGTATCTGAGCCAAATGTACACTACTCACTTCAGACCTGGGAACGCCAAGTGTACGAATCGTGTGAGAGTGACAAGGACTCGAAATACTTCACAACCTGGCGGCGGTTACAGAGCAAGTCTCCTGTGTTGGCTGGTCAGTCTGCTGGATGGCCCAGAGACACTTCCGAAGGCTTACGAGCAGGAGATGGTGAAGATGCCGAGAATAGCTGTCCCCGCTATTCCAAGGGTCGAAGTACCAGTACAGGCCTTCTGGTTCGATCAGAGTTAAAAAGGGTTTCACAAGGCGACAGCAGTGCAGAGGAGCAGTCCTTCAGCGGGTCACCAGCGATTCCTCGGTCCAGCCTCGTGGTTGCAGGATACTTGGCTCCTGTATTCCTTCGTTCGTGAGAATTCAGGAGATCGACATGGTAGTGGTGTTTCCAGCCCCCTCTTATCCACTGTTCCCTTCGCGCCAAAACGGAGGGGACCCAATGGGAGATCCGCTCATCAGCACTCACACCATACGTGGACCAATCACGGACCATGGTGGTCCCAGGCATTCACAGCACCCTAGACTCTCTGGCACCCAGGATGTGTATTGGGACCAGACATCCCAGCCCACATCCTGGAGGCACACAAGGCAAGCATCTGTGTTTCGCGGGAAAGTACATGCCCAAATAAGGAAGGCCCCGGGTCGGCTTGACCTGGGGAAGATGAAGGGAGCAAGACGGTCAGCGGACAGGACAAAGGAGCCTCATGGTCTGGCCATTTTGGGAGCCAGGCCACCATTTTGGGCTAAGCGCGAGAAACAAGCTTAAAACGCCAAAAGGAGCTCAAAACACAAGAAACGATCGCTGCCACCATTCCCGTCCGTGAATCACTTGCACCGATCAGTTACAATCCAAAAAGAGTATCTAGGGCCTTTAGAAGGATAGAGACCCAAGAGAGCAGTAACTTAACTTACAGTGCCCTCTTGTGTCATGTTGCAGAAAAGCCGCAACATGATAAAAGAAACTATGGAAAACAGCGTTTCCCGGTACTGACTGTCTTAAGGGCATGTCAGTTTCCCCGTAAGAATGGAGGGAAAGCCCAGAGGAGTGCGGCAGAAGGCTGCACTTCTCTGGCAAAGTCGAGAACAAGGTGAAAAACAACAGCAAAATGTTTAGGGGTTGCCACATGGAAGGAAAATTACCTATAATTACGAAATCTTTCCTAACAGATACCAGGTGAGCGTAACAGTTTTTCACTTTCCACTGCTGGATCCCTCCTGTGGAACAGCCTCGCCCTCCCTCGGCGCCTTGAGCAGGACCATCATAAGTTTCGAAAGCACCTAAAGACTTTCCTCTTTTCTCCTTCCCTTCTTCCCTCCTCTGCTAATCTCACATTTGCTGTGATTGGTATCTTGGACCCCTATGCATCCTCGGGGCCCATGACCACTCACACCCAATCTCCCCAACTTCTGTCTAGCTTCAGCACTTGCATCGGCACACCCTCCAAACTGGAGACTCATACTTTTCCAGCCAAAGAGGCTCCTAGCACTTACGATACCATGCACTTTTCTGTGTCTCACACTCAAGCATGGGCACCTGAGCAACTACCCGGTACCCAACCAGCACACAGTGTACCCTGATAAATTCTGCCAGCAAGCTTCAAAGGTGGGAAGTGTCAGAGAGACTATGGACAAAGGACAAGGCCGTTGTCTGTAAAAACTCTCCTGAGCTTTGGGCCGTCCACCTTGAAAGGATGACACGAGCCCTGTGAAGAAGCTAGGAGGAATGCCACTCAAGCATCAATCAGTATCCATCTTTTAAGGAAGTTTTTGAGACAGTCGAATGTTGTCACGCCACAGTCACCAGAGCCATCCGAGACGCCTTGACCAGCAATCCAGATCAGCTAACCAGTACAAAGACAACGTTTCTTAACACTGAGCCGCTGTGAAGGCCATGATGCAGCCATTAGTCCAGCCATGCTTGTCAAACTGCCTGCCGCCTAAGACCCGCAGCTGTTTCCCATCACAAAATATGTCTTAGGAGCTTCTGATCGCCCTGGAACTGCCTCAATGCTGTCGAGCATCAAGAACTTCTTAAGCACCAGATATACATTGTGGTTCTGCCCCCCTGTCCTTCTGCGAAGGCCCCTAGTGACAGTTATGACCATTTGCTGCTTGGTGCTGAAACCAAATAACCTTGTACTTTACCAACTACACTCCTGTCAGTATACAGAGTGCATCCCTTTCCTTCGTGAAACTGTCTTTCCTCTGGGTTCCTTTACAGGGTGGGTTGTATTTTGTAGTGTGCTAGAACTGTCTGTTGTAGTAATAATAAAGTACATATGTGTATACAACCTTGACTGCACAGTCCTTTTTTATCATTGGATAATAATTGTATTTTCGCTGTGTTGCAACTAACCAACGATCCACGACCTTGCAGAGACAATCATGCCGTTCCATCCACAATACCAACAATTGGACAAGGAGGTTAATAATTTACTTATGTTCCAATCTGTACGGATCCCTTCTGGCGTACTAAAGGTGTGGGGCTAATTGATGATTTAGAAACCGATATTCATCATTGGAGCACTGGTGCCCTGGAAGTTGATTTGTCACACTAGCCAAGCTGCAGCCCCTCACCAACAATGGCCAGTGTCTCGGCATGCCATTCTCCTCCACACTGTTCTCCTCTGTGCTTCAGCTCTTGCTGCTCTTTGCACCCTGGTCCTCCCTCGCTTGTCCAATCGCAGGGTCAGGATCCAATAGCGATGGCCCTTACCTTGACACTTGAATGGGGGATCTGAAGGAGTAGGTGGGAGAATACCATCGGTTTCACACGAGGTATAGAGGTGAACGCTAAGGCTGTAAGGGGTGAGAATACGGCAGGAGGAGAAACAAACATGTGCTGAGTTGTCAAAGAGGGAGGAACGAGCAGGCTGGTGGGAATATCATCTAGGATCCCAGAAAGTAGAATTAGTTTAGTTGGCTACCCTCTCAACCTGCCAAATGTGCCTGTCCCACTTCTGGGTCTTTGCGAGTCACTGCTAACTCAACCGGCCTCTAATGTATTGTCTCTTTACTGCAGAAGAAAAACGTATGGAAAAGACAAAAGGCCCATTCATGGGAGATCTAAAATGAGAATAGGAAGGTGTTACCCTTAAGACTGTCACTGGACCTTGGTTTATGTCACATGCTGGACATTTGGAATCAAGGAGGATGCCAAGACCAGGCATGCAAAGTGATATTTATGAGGTACTTTATACAGAAGCAGACTAACTTAAAAATAATTAAGGCCTTCCCAAAGAAAAAAAGAAAATGGCAGATGGCCTTCTTCTGCAGATGTCTCTTATTCAGTCTTTTCTATTCTTAGGTGAGTGTATATGTTTTGATCCCCTGCTATCATGGTTGTAAAGCTCCAGAGGAATTACCTCACCCCTATCTGATGATACATACTTCTGGGCAACCCATGCCCTTATTCTGCTCCTTTGAGCCTACTTCCAGGCTTTTCCCCAAGACTAAGCCAGTCATTGATGTTCCGCAGGACCCTTGGTGTTCTTTTCCAGATGATGTAGGGATGAGCTAGGAACGAGTCGGAAGAACCTAGTAAACTTCCTCCCTGAGCCTGTTTTCCTAACCCCCTCTCCTAACTACTACTAGGCTCCATGACCCTCACTGAAACGTCTTCCTTCCTGTCAGACCTACCTAGGTCCTGATCTTTCCCTCTGGTATCATAAGATGCCTAACCGGATTTTTGCCCTCTACCTCTCTGACCAATTCCCTTATAAAGTTCTGATCTCTTTCTTCTATGGCTCTCTATTTCCTCTTTCACCTCCCATCAACACCTGGCTCATCCTCCTCACCTGAAGATGTCTCATCCACAGTCACCTCTCTCTTGTCTACCTACTCCTGGTCCTTTGATCTTATTGTGTCATCCCCCTCTGGTCTAGCCATCTGCTCATCCACCTTCTCCTTATCTCCTACCACCTCCTCTTCTCCAGTTACTGTCTCCCCCTTCCATTCTACTCAAGGTCTTACTTCCCCCCTCTGGCATTTTGAAGTACTCCTTCTTTCAACTCCACTCTGGGTTTTATTTAGTCCCTCTTTCTCTCTGTGTTTGCCTCCTCCTTCCACTCCATTACTGATTTTAATTCCTCTCTCCTTGCCTCCTTTCTTATTTCCTCTACTCCTGGTTTTATTTCCTCCATCTTATCCACTATTCTTATCAAAGCCTTCTACTCAAATCCTGGCATTTTAGCTACTCCTTCCTTTGTTGTGATATTACTCTCTCCTATTTCACTCCTAATCTCTCACTACTTTTTTCTCTCCTATAGAAGTCACCTTCTTCTCTCTCTTGCTGCAACCTTTCCAGCCCTCTCTTAAGAACTCTCCTGTCTCTAGAAATCTCCAGTCTTTGTCAAAGTCTCCCCAGGATCTCTGCTCTCCATCAGTCTCCAGCCTTTTTCAATGGAGAATCTCCTACTCTTGTCACCCACCTCAACGGTCTGGACTGCCTTCCTAATGTAGTAACATCAGCCCTTAACATTTGTGGATCTAGGGCCAACATCCTACTGGTGTGAGCCTGGGTGAGGATTGTGATTGGCTAGGCTATCTCAGTTTCTGATGGTTATACTGAGTGTGGAAGGGCTGGTCTACATACATTTATAACAGCCTGATGGCCATTTTGCCACTCTTGTGTGCATGGAGAGGTTGGAAAGTTGGAAAAGCTGTTTGTACTGAGGATCATGCTGCATGGCTGTTGGGTATGTAAGTGAATTAGGGGGGTTATGGTATTTTTCCCCATCCTTTCAATGTCCTGGAAGGTTTTGACCATGCTCTTGCTTTCATTTAAGCAATATTTTAATTTCCCTCATCCATTCTGTGTTTACAGACTAGGAGAGAGGGCATTGTGGGGTTTTGGTCCATCTGAGGTTAGTTCTCCCACACTATTCTGGAGGATTGGCCTTGGGACATGTCTTTCAGTGCCTCCACTGATGTACATGACATGACTGGGTCTTTTGCAAGGTTAATCCTCCCCCAGATACCAACTTCTGCTGCCTGAAGCCAGTCCAGGTGTATGTCTGTTACAGGGAATGTAGTTTTTGGTGCCTGACTTTCCTGAGAATGGTCTGGAGAGTGAGGAGGAGGGAGGAGTGGTTGACAGTGTCAAAAGTGGCATAAAGGTCCAAAAGGATGAGCATAGAAGAGAACTTGGTGTGGTGAGCACTAAAGAGAAAGTTGGGGACATCAATCATTGTACTCTCATTGGAGTGTTTGCTATGGAAGCCAGATTGAAGTGGATGTCCAACACCATTATCCTCAAGGTACTTAACAATCTGCGCAAAGACCACCCACTAAAGGACCTTAAAATAATGAGAAAGGAGAGAAACTAGGTGGTAGCTGCTGGGACGTTCAGGTCAACAGAATGTTTCTTCAGTAAGGGTTAGACAGTTGCAGATTTGATGGCGACAGGGAAGTGTTCAGTGGGGAGAGAGGGATTAAAGAGCTCCAAGCAATAGGGGCAAGTGATTGAGACCACATTTCTGACCATTTGGGGAGAAAAGGGGTTAATGGGAGTGCATGATGAGTTGGTACTGTGAAGGATGGGTACTAATAAAATAGGAGCGGTAGAGGAGAATTTGTTGTGAGAAGAAAAGATAGGGGGAGAGGTGGTGGACAGAAGGAGGGTTGGAGAGCGAGAGGGAGGAGGATTGTGAGAGTGTATCAAATTGTAGTGGTTTTAGTGGAAAAGAAGTGAGCACAATCTTTAGCAGAAAGAGAGGATATTGGCTTGGGAGGTGTGAGCAAATATTGGCGCGTAGATGAAAGTTGGCTGGGGTAATGCTGATGGGAGTAGACTAGGTTTGAGAAGTAAGAGGATTTGACAGACTACAGTGCAGAGATTAGGGCAGCAACAGAATTTTCATAGGATAGGAGTATGTGACCATAATTTGTGCCAGCATCATAGGTCAGTGGGTATGTTTGTTTTGAAGGTCTGAATTTGAGAGGTGATACAAGGGTAAGGACATATACATGAAGGTTTTGAATGTGCCAGCAGCATAGTGTTGGTCAAATGGGTATTACAATCAGCTTGAGGGTCTGCATTCGGGTCTGCATTCTATCAGACAGGCATGATTGGTTATATAAGACTGATTATTTGTTCAGGGTTTTTATCGTGGGGCCTTGTCCACTAGAGCTAGTATAAGTTTGATATAGCAAGGCGTTAACATGTATAGTCAACAGCACATATCTCTTCCACTCTAGTCATGGGTTTCAGAAGTGTGACTTCTTTAGCACATTTGCAGCTCTTAATAAAGGCTTTGCGAAATATTTCACCATCAGCAGATTAAAGAAACTCAGTTTCTCTTGAATTAGTGGAAAGAGCCACTTTCTAGAAGTGACAGTCCCTACAATCTTATGAGACAGCATTTCCCACTATGTCACTGTTTCAGGCCGGCAGGAACATACAGAATCACCATATAATGATTTGACGCAAGTACAGAATGCCATTATTTTGGGAACTTAGATGGCCTTCCTTAATGTCACCTATTTGTCACCTGTAAAGAAAGACATTACAAAACCTGGATGCCAGTGCGACCACTTGCTCAATGATAAAATCCCTGAAGGCTGCATAAGGAAGATCCCCCAGTCCCTCTGCCGGCAATCATGAAGTAAAGCCCTCCTCAAAGGGCCAAAACCACTATCATTTCACTAAGGGGGCAATATGCTTAATGACAGAGGAGAATAATTTCAACCCCCTAGACCAAGGAAATGTGCCCAAACCCTGATTTACAGAGCTTTAAGAATCAAAGGATTTATAACATTTCTGCCTAAAACAAGGTTCCATGCCTGGATCAGGAGTCGTGGAGCAGTGCGTGCCAGGGCAAAAGCCATGGCATGGAGCATAAACCAGAGCCAGGAATGACTATGTCGACACCAGAGAGAGAAACATGGCATGAGGGATGCCTTGCTTTGTGATTCAATCCCTGGATGCAGTATTCGGGGAATTCCCTGCCCTTTCTTAGGTGGTCCAAAAGAATAGTCCTCCTCAAATGGGGTACAAGCATAGTACTCAGGGGGAAATATAGCTCATGGGAGTGGTTAATATGTCGAACCTCTTAGGCTCAGAGTCCAGCCACCGTCTAGCATGGCAACAACCACAATGAAATTGGCTACAAACCCCTTGTTTGAAAGTACTATGAGCAGCAAACATTTTGTTTAACAGTTCCCTCTCTGGCAAGGTGCCATGAACGGCGCAGGGGTCACAAAGCTGGCATTTTGGGGCACAAGCCCCAGTGTTGAGCATGTTCTAGAGCCAGGAAGACATTTTTAGCAACAGAGAGAGAAACGATTGGCAAGCATTCCTTGGGATACTGACCACCCAAGAGCCAACCCACTTGCCAATCAGAGGGCCAGAAAGTCAATTCAGAGATCTACTATGATGTGCACTTCTAAAGCCAACATGGCCTACAAGGCTTCTATAACCTCATGTCATGATGGGGTGAAAAACAGGTTGATTCTAGTTGGTAGAGGATGCAAAACACTTGCAGATAAAGCATTTCAGCAGCCACACAATTCGGGAGGAGATGGAACCATCAGGTGAGTGTCGATCAAGGAGAAGTTGTTGCATGGGGAAATGGAAAGATTAATCATATAACTCATTGTCACAATGAGCGGCACAAATAGCAGGGACGTCCCATAAAAAAAGGGCTGATGGGACACTAATCCCCATTACAGAGGAGTCACCAAAATAATTAAGGGGAACCTGGTTTTCCTTTACATTTCAGGTCTCCAGTGTGCATGCCCAGGCGTTTGGTTTCCCTAGCCTTGCATCGCCCTTTGGGGATGATGGCTGGGGAACTGCAGGCACCTTTAGGTCTATGTGGTCAGCATGACGGAGGTGCTCTGGCACCACTGTACATATGAGGAATGCTTCCTGGTTCCTGTCTGCTTGAAGTGTGTGACGCAGAGGCCTGTAGAGGAGCGTTGAGTCTAAAGCTATAAGGAAACACATAAGAACAACATAATCATGTTTGTGTGTGTGCATGCATACTTGTGTAGAAGGATGTCAAATGTGCATGTATGTATGAGTGCATGAGTGCATGCAAGCAGGTGTCTGTGTAAGCACATATATGGGAGTAAAGTGTGAATGGTGTGCATGGGTGTGAGTGCACATGCACATTTGAGTGCACGTGTGAATAATTCCTTAAGAGAAGCTCCTTGTCTGAATGAATGTGTATGAATGTGTGTTTGCATGCCAGGCTGGGGCCTGGAGGGCCATGTAAAGACTGGATGGGGGTGACTGTACTCCTGCTCTCTGTATGGTAGAGGAGAGGCACAGAGGATCCCAGCCAAGATTCTCTATTGTTGGTAGCAATGGACGAGCAATCAAGGCCTAGCTTCTCGGGAGGTGATGCAGGCTGGTTCTTAAGTACAGTGTAGTCCCCAAGCACCCACAAAGGAATGTCCACACACTGTATTAGTGAAAACACAGTCTTTATATAATTAAGGTTCAAGGTTATATACACAATCACAATAACTCACTTTGTGCTCATTTAATCTACAATGGAAAATATATACAGTTCTAAGTGGTACAACAATTATTATCAGATTTCATTAAAGTGCATCTACTGTACTCTGGTCAAATGTCACACAAATCAATTAAGAAAGGTAACCAACAATAGACCTAGGAGGAAAGAAGTTGGTTAGAACAATTGGCAGAATACTGGCCCCTACCACTAGAAACAGTTCTTTGTGGACCCCCCCCACCTCGGCAACCTGTAAAATAAAGATATATTGCAAGCCCAGTCCATATATTCTTCAGTGAGTCTTCTAAAATGTTTCTCGTCAGCGGCCCCCATCTCCGGCGGACATTATTGGTAGGCTGACTTCCAGGGTGCTTTCGGTGAAGGTTAACAGCGCACCATGGTCCCTCATAGCTCGGCATGAGGGCGCCTAACCAGGTCCTCTCTGGGTCAGTTCTTGAAGACAGAGCAACTTTCAGATCGACGAAGTAGAGCATCGGCACTACTTCTCTTCCAGCAGGGCTTCAAGGTTAAGCTTCAGTTTCAATGTCAGTTTCAACTCCAGCTTCTGAACAAATCCAAGCAGTGAGAGGCCCCCAGATAAACTGTTGATCTCCCATTCATTCTTCTTGGTCACACTCAGGCAACAAATTACTCAGAAGGGCATTCAGGCAGTCAGTCAGCCAATCAGGCACATGGTGCATTCAGGCCATTCTTCTCCATCCAGACACTCACACCACAGAATGTGGATTCGGACAAGTACCACGCCATTCAACACTGCACACTGCATTCATACCAGTTTTGGGTAGGGCTGTCTCAGTCATTGGGCCTCTTTACGAGGTCGGTGGTAAGGGGTTAATGGCAACGGTAAGGGTGCCATTGCCGTTAACCCCTTACTGCCGCATTACAAGGTCCCTTAGCGGGAGCCGCTAAGGAACCAGGGAGCTAATAACGGGCCTGCTATTAGCGGGCCCGTTATTAGCTCCTTCCACATTCCCATTGAGCCATATGGGGGCTCGAATGGGAATAGGGAATGGTTCTCAGGATGGGGACTTACCGGGTCCTCCAAGGTTGGAATGACCCGGTAAGTACCGATTCCGAGAACCTGGACCCGGTATGCGGTAAGGGGGTAGCCATGGTGCTAATAGCACCATGGCTACCTCGTACCTCATAATGAGGCCCATTGTGTCAAATACCAGATACTAGACATCCACAACACAGAATGCATATTTATCACACACTCCATTCGTCCAGGTCCCACAAACAGGCGTACCCACAACATATGGTCATTGGGAAGGCTCCAGCCAGTCTGGTCAGCACTTCCCCGCACTACCATATATGGAACTGCCACCCAACAGCCAGTCACTGGGAAGGGACAGAGTCAGGGCTTCCTGGGACTTCAGGAAAACCAAGGTAACAGGCAATGGAAGGCAAGAGGCCACAAGGGCCATATTGTTTCCATCAGGAATGTACTGATTCCAATGACTGGGCCTGGGTATCCTAAAATGGAGGATACTCATAGCACCTGTCAAATTCAGCACGGAGCTGCCACCAGCCCATACCCTGCTCTGTGGGCCACACACAGGAGCCCATAAGAATACACTAGGGGCACAGGGTTGTACCCCCACCCATGGGTGTGTAGGGGAGGACAGGCCTTGAAGGCCCCCCTCTCCTGCATAATTCTCCCCAGGTGAGGACCATGGCTCGCTGGGCGTCCCCTCATGCCACCCGGGCCCAGGTGGAGGAGGGCTCGCCCGCCGATGACATTGCCCCCACGTATCCATCATCCACACACACTAAAGTTTAGACAGGCCTAGAAGCCATCTTGCCCAGCAAAGATGGCGTGAGTTCAGCGCACTGTAGCGCGGCCCCCACCTTTGGAGGGCTTTCCAAGCATCCCTGCCGCCGTAGCACCATGGTAGATCCGCTGCGAGCGCGTTCCCATGAGAAAGTCGGGTATGAGCTAACCCGACTTGCTAACACTGTAACATTTCGTCGTTCACAATGTAATATTGCACCCCGCATGACCTGGTCCGCGAGGCCGGGGCGACGGGGAAGAAACTGTAGCATCACTATCTGAAGAAAGTAGAAAATAATTCAAGTATTGGTATTAATGAACTACCTCTTTTTTAAACAGATTCTGTAAACTGTGAATTAACCATAAAGGTGTAACGTTTATATGATGTCGCCCCATGTCTGGACTAATGCTGCTATAACCACAGAGAAAGATGTCGACGAAACGTATAACCTTTATCTGTATAAGTGTTCTTTCAGTTTTATGTAGAAACCTGAACCCATATATGTTTTCTTAGTCACCCGTAGCGGCGAGTATCAATCTCTGTAGTCCATAACCTAGAACTACCTCATGTAACGTCTAATGTACATAAAATAATCAAACACTGTAGTGAATATAATGTTAGGTAACGAAAAGGTACTCAGACTGAATATATTAACGAAATGTTTAATGAACTTGAAGTATATATGTGTGGTACAGTAGATCAAAATAAGACAAATGCTATAAAAGTTCTGCATTCAAAAGTAGGCAACACACGAGGAAAATACCTTTGTGAATATATGCAAGGCCATTCTCCCTCCCACCCTACGAAGCCTGCCAAATAGAAAAAAGCTAAGGCCTGTGCCGTGCTCCCCCACCTCCCCCAACCAAGCTGGAACCGCTTCAGAGAGTCAGAGGCCCCAACACAGCATCCAAGGCCACCGGCCGCCACCGGTGTTATTTACAGCACGGTAATAAACTTACGTTTGAATCCATTGATCTACCAGCACCCTCTTGTAAATCCCACAATCCCCCCAGACCACCCCAAGAAGTCTGACCCCGCACAAAGACTACCCCCAACAATGGGACAAGACACAGAGCCCCCTTCATAGTAACCTCTAACGTAGTAGTAAAACATGTATCACCCGGCTCAAGCCCCAGAGCCCAGCCCCTCGACCTGAAATACCGGACGTCAGGACACCGGTAAATCTAATCGATGACCACCAGATCCCTCACAAGGTGCATTCCTCCTGTGTTGTATTTCATTGATAAGATAACCTATTGAAAGATTTACTGTAGAAGTTAGATATTGGGTTTTAAGTAACTGCAATGTGCATGACCTAGGGCACCCAAGTCAGGGAAGGTATTCATCTCTGTCACAGGCTGCCCCAGCGTACCAACACCGCCCGGATGACCTCAAGCCGGCCTGCCAGGCCCAACCCAACCCACGAGGCTGACAGTGACGTCCTCCCACCCAGACCAACCACGCTGCAGCAACACCTATAGTTAGTCGACGCCACCCAATCCCAATTAACTTGTGCCCCCTATAGTGTGTAGGTTCTGATGACGCTTTTTGTATTAGAAATACGCCTGCCTTTGCGATTGTCAGGCAGAGCGCTCTCGGAGGTTGCAGAGTTCTTTGCATGCCATATTCTTTTGATAAACTCCCACTTACGCTCACCCGCACTCTGTCTTGGCCTTATTCCCATTGCGGGAGTGTCCATTATTGTCTCCCATTGCGGGGAGGATCGTGCTAACTTGGGGGCGCTTCCACTCAGTGGTGACCCCGATAGCGTGATATTTCCAAATTATTTTTCCTAAACTCCTTTTAACGACCCCCTTTTGGCACGAGAATCTCCGGTCAAAAAGGGAAACGCACGGTGAGCCGGCTCCGGGAAGCCACCCGCCAACGGCGACCGGTACGCTTAGAAGTGCGCACTCAAACTAGAAGGGGTACGGGATCCCGGTTGCAAAATCCCCTTTGTGTACCGCTCGCCGGAGCCGGGGCTGACTGTTGAGCAGAAAGGCAACACCGCCTGGACGGACCCAGTTTCGGAGACAATCGGTTCAAGACGGGCACGTGAGTACCGAGTGCGAGCGATCATAAAGGGAGAGGGAGGGGAACTTGTGAACAGGAAAACGTGGACAGATAGAGGAGGGAATTACGGGGGTCTACTAAAGACAGATCTTAAAACTTTCTTTATCTTTTCTTTGCATATGGCCATTAGGAGTAAGAAGTAAATGAAGAAGTAGAAGTGACGGGAACCTAGCTCCGAAAGGGGGTGGAAGGCGGCGCCGCATAGTGCTATCTAAACTAGTACTGGGAATATATGAAGAAGTAAAAAATAAGTTATTGGTGTCTGGCAAAGGGAGACACGGAGAATATTTTTAGTAACTGCTACTCTTTCTATTCTTTTTTCCTTCATTCTACGGGGCAAGGGTCGAAAGCGAAAGGGGTATACGATAAATATACTTGTAGAAGAACTATAAAATAAGGGGCACATTTATAGGAGTGGGGATTAAGTAGTGGCACGTACAGACGTGAACACAGTAACTTTAGCAGAAGAACAGGGACAGCTGGCCAGGGAGGAAAGGGAGGAAAAAAAGAAAAAAAAAAAAAAAAAAGAGCGAGGTGTGAGTGGGAAAGCATTGTGAGGGGTGCGCGCATCGTGTGAGTATTGGAGAAGAACGGCTGACCGCGAGGGGGTGCCAGAGAGTGTTGGCCATAACTAGTAGTTGATTGATTGTGAGTGAAATTACATGAGATTGTATGGGAATGGGAAGGCAATGAGTCGTGGTGAGTAATAAAGAATTTGCGTAGCGAATCAACTTGGCGGATATCGCTGAGACGTCCGCTCTTGTCTGTGCCATAAAGGTATACGTACATATATCTACACCTAACTAAAAGTAAAGGAGTTGGACACGGTCGTTGCTAGTGATCTAGAATATGGGGGCAGAAACTCCTTTGTCACATATTTGTAAGAGCTTACCGGGGTACACTGAACGAATCAATAAATATCACGACCAATGGGTAACAGAATTAAAAGGGGAGGGATTGCCCCAGATCTGGCCCGAGGGAGGGTCTTTTGACAAAAGCGTTCTAGATATGGTACGAACATGCATTAGCATCAAGTATAAGGGAAAACAGTGGCAAAACAGGAAGGAGATATTAGATCTCTGGAGACTGTTTGAGGAAATACCCCCACCCAAAGAGCCAGCACCAAATATCGATCTACCGTCCACAACAGACAACCCACTCATGATTCCAAGAGAGGAAAAGGAACAGTTAAATACAGAACAACCTACAGAGGTGATTAGTTTGTACCCAATATTAAACAAACCAGCCCCCGCAGCAGGGTATAGTGATCCCACTTATGTGCCTCCCCCTACAACTATTACACCCCAAAGACCAACAGCCCCCCCACCATATGAAAGCACTAGAGAGCGTGCCCGGGCAAGCACGCAGAGAGTGGATATAGAAAAGCTAACGAGTGACTTAGAATCGAGGCTTTCTGTAGCCAGGGATGAACTTTCGAGAATAAAGGACATATGTGAGCGCACAGCATGCGCTCCTACACGATCAGGACGCACGTCTAGAGCGTCAAGCGAAAATAGACAAATTGAGGAAGGATGGAAAAAGGGGGAAATATTGTTCAGAATTGAGGAAGAGCCGACACGAATAATAGAGGTGGGAGCAGCAGAGGGGAGCATTGGTGATGTATCGCGGCAGAGAGGGATCAGGGAGGACTTGCTATGTGATGTTAGAGGAGACATGGATGAGAGTGATAGGTTGAGTATGGCAGTAGGAGGGGAAAGCGAGGAGGTGGACGGTGCATGCTCGCTAGGGACTATAGAGGATGAATGGATGGGACGACTAAGAAATAGAGTGGGGAAGATGGCGTCATTGGAGTCAGCAACGACTAAAGTGGGAGAGGGTGCAACTCCAAAAGGGAAGTTACAACTTCCGTTGATACACAGAGGGGGAGGGAGACCAAACTATATACCCTGGGCCCAGATGGATAAGGCTAATTTAATAAAGTTATTGCCCCCGTTGTCAGGAGGGGCGAGCAAGTGGATATATGCATTTGAGAAACATACCGCCGGCATACCGTTGGCAGTAGGCGATGTGAAAAGCCTACTAGTGTCGGCAGTAGGAGACCAAGCAGACAGAGTATGGGCTAAGGCTGGTTTCCCGGGCGTGACGTTAGATTGTGACCGCCATGATGGGGCTTCCTTTAATACAGTGCGAGCAAGGGTGTGGGACGCACTGCGGGAGACGTTCCCAGATACTCCAGATTTACAGTCAGTAATGCAATGTACAATGAATGACGGGGAGGATGCTATGGATTACATTCTCCGGGTGCAGGAGATGTGGAGAGCGGAAACGGGCACGCCCTGGCAGCAGTCAACGTCTCTGTTTTATTTTATCATCAAGAGAGGGCTCCCAAAAGAGGTGCAGAAAGCACTTGACAAAATAGCAGGTGTTGAGGCGAAGGGGTGGCCAGAGATCCAAAGCATAATAGTGCACCATTGCAAAAGAATAAAAGAAAGAGAGAGGGAAGTAGCACAGAAAAGGTTGGCAGACGAAGCAAAGTTGGTACAATCAAAACTAGTGAAGGTTGCAGCAGTGGTAGCCGGGCTCCCACTCATGAGGGAGGGAGACGAAGGGGAGGAGGGGCAGATAGCAATACAAGGGAGAATAGCAGCTAATTGGGTAGGACAAGGACAGCGACAGTGGAACGAACAAGAGCAGAACGGAGGTCCAATGTGGCAAGAGTGGGCCCCACGAGGGGGAAGAGGTGGGTACAGGGGCCGAAGAGGCGGACAAGGGTATGGAGGAATGGGAGGAAATGGGTGGCAGGGTCCCAGAGGTCCACAGGGGAGCTGCTGGAATTGTGGGAGATGGGGACATTACTCAAGGGAGTGCCGAAACAGACAATACAACGGGTTTCAGGAGACAGAGCAGTACGGTCACCCCCACCCAGGAAGCCCATACGGCCTCCCCATGGGACAGCACCAACAACCAGAAAATGCAGGGCAAAGAGGTAACACACAACTACACGGACATCAGTACAGAACACAAAACCACCCACAGAATAATGACAATATACAATACACGCCAGGTAACACTTTCGCCACAGTAGCAAATGGAGCGCCTGCCCCCGCGCCCTATAGCGGCGTGTCAGTAGTTTCGGGGAACATTTTCGATCAAGGGGGGGCAATGAGACACCCCGCATAGGACAGCCCACAGAGAACACTTGCGTGTCCAGTACTATCTACGACCCACAATGCATCAGAGGAACCATTGATAGGAGCGCAGATAGGAGACAAGCAATTCATATTCATGGTGGATTCGGGAGCGGAAAAATCATGTATTAAAGAGGGCCGGTTCCCGTTATCTAATAAAACGTTAGAGACGCAGGGGTTCTCTGGGGCTGTAATTGAAGTTCCTTACACAGAAGCATTGGATGTAACAGTGGGGGGTAAAACAGTGAAAGCACCCTTACTGTACTATGAATGCTCTCCCATTAATTTGCTGGGGAGGGATCTCTTAAGCAAACTAAATATGACAATATCATTCACAGGAAGTGGTATAGTATGTTCAACACCTGGCATATGTCCCCTCCGCATAATGGCAGTAATACAGGGCCACACAATCATGCAAGAGATTAGAGGGTTACCAACAAACGAGGAGATGTTTATTGGGGGCATGAGAACATTGGCTCTCATAGTACCAGAACTAAAAAGGATGGATTGGAGGATCCCAGCCGAATTCCTCTTCCGCCCCATAGTGTGCCCCGACACAGCTCCCGGGTCAGTGCTATCGTTGGATTTACACGCAGTACACGTATCAGCAAACAGAATATGTGTGATTGGCATTGACATGGAAGGATGTGAGTGGCGGACAGTACTGTGTACAAATGCAAATATCCCACTGCGGGAGCTATCAGACGAGGAGCTATTTTCCGACATTGAGACGGATGGCGAAATAGTGATGGAACTAGCAATGCCGTGCGACATTGTAGTTACAGCCAGAGAAACTCAAGTTGAATTAATGGCAGTAGTAGGAGCACCACATACATTTTTGATGACGACATGAGGGTAGTACCAACTAACATATGGACAAATGGCCCCCACGATGTGGGGTTACTACATGGGGTTCAGCCTGTGGTAATAAAACTGAAACAGGGAGCAATTCTACCCCGGGTAAAACAATATCCACTGTCACGCGAAGCAGAAGAAGGGATCAGAGAGACAATAGATGCACTGCTAGCGCAAGGGATAATAGTGCCTTCAAACTCCCCATGTAACACATGCATTTACCCGATTAAAAAGGCGAAGGGAGGTTCCTGGAGGATGATACAAGATTTACGCCCACTCAATGATGTGATTCAGAAGGAGTTCCCTCTAGTGCCGAACCCGGCGACAATACTATGCAACATTCCAAAAACGGCATCCCACTTCACAGTTATTGACTTGAAAAATGCATTTTTCTCAATTCCCTTAGCAGAAGAGAGCAGGTACTTAACAGCATTTACACTAGGGGGGAGGAGGTTCGAACATTGCAGATTACCACAAGGATATTGCGAAAGCCCAAGCATATTCAACAGGATACTACATGAAGATCTGGGGAACTTGTCTGTAGAAAGTACGGTGATTCAGTACGTTGACGATTTATTGGTTTGTGCACAAAATGAGGAAGAGTGTAGAAGGGATTCAATAACACTCCTGACCTTATTGGCCAATAAAGGGTACAAGGTGGACAAGGGTAAGTTACAATACTGCCTGACAGAGGTCCTATACTTGGGACAGCTGATATCGAAGGATGGCAAGCGGATCATACCAGACAGAGCAGAGGCAATTAGGGCAGTTGGGGAGCCCAAAACAGTAAAAGACATGCAGAAATTTCTGGGTATGTGCAACTACTGCCGAGCATGGATATTAGATTATGCAGCATACACAAGGCCCTTATTACAGGCACTAAAAGAAGCCCAGCAGGAAAACAAACACATAGAATGGACAGAAGAAATGAACACATCATTTAACTCACTGAAAGAGCTGATATCAAGCGCTCCAGTACTGGCAAATCCAGATTATGGACGCAAATTCTTCTTATTTTCGCATTGCAAGGAAACACTGATGACAGCAGTACTGACACAAAAGACATCGTTAGGGCACAAGCCACTGGCTTACTATAGTGGCACTCTGGACGCAGTAATGCAAGGACACTTCGCGTGCGAGCAATCACTAGCTGCAGCCGCGTTCGCTATTGAAAAAAGTGCCACGATAGTAATGGGCTGTCCAGTGACACTGTTTGTGGAACACTCACTCTTTGCAATATTAGAACGATCAAAGAGCACATTGACAACACAACGCGCCACAGCATATGAGATAATATTGTCCAGTGCAAATATCCATATAGTAAGATGTAAAACAGTGAACCCAGCCACATTCATCACAGAGGCGTGCACCATAGAAGACATGCAGAACCACAACTGTGCAACGTACACAGGTGACGAAGGTCAGGATCAGGTGGTTTTTGAGAATGCCCTGAACGAGGGAGAGGTGTATTTTGTGGACGGGTCAGCCTCAATAGACATGGAGACAGGAGAGAAACATGTGGGTATGGCAGTGGTACGATTAGAGGAAGGTGAATATGAGACACTAGTGCAATACCGCCTCCCATCACACTATTCAGCCCAAGCAGCAGAACTAATAGCACTAATAGAAGCATTGCATGCAGCTAAGGGGTGCGCAGTAACAATCTATACAGACTCAGCATACATGACAACAACAGTACACGGAGGGCTGGCACGGTGGGGGCGGAGAGGGTTTCGACGAGCAGATGGAACACCGGTTCAGCATGCAGAATTATTGAAAGAATTGATTGAGGCCCTGCAAGACCCCACGGCAGTGGCCATCGTAAAATGCCAAGCCCACACTACAAACACAGATCTTATATCTTTGGGAAACGCGGCAGCAGACGCCGCTGCCAAAGAAGCTTCATATTTTCAGAAAGGTGAGGTAGGAGAGTACATGTTGCACCACACAACAAGCCAAGAGGTCCCAACAGGATACAACATGATGCCTACACAAGAAATAATAGAGCTGCAAGAGGGAGCAAGTGCAGAAGAAAAATTGCTATGGACTAAGAGGGGATGCAGTAAATCGCCGACAGATTTATTGTGGCGACAAGAAAGTTCAGGAAAAGCCGTGATGCCAGTTACATTGTTAGAAATAGCATTTCAACAATTACACTTCCCTGCACATAATGCAAAACAACACATAATGGCGGAGATACAAGAAGATTGGTTTGCACCTTGCCTCCAGGAACACATCACAAGGCTGGCATTGGAATGCACGACATGTCAAATTTACAACTCAGGAATGACATTGCGCACATTAAGAGGTACGATACCAAAACCAAATGGCCCATTCAGAGAGCTCCACATCGATTATGTAGACATGGGAGAAAGGTGCAATGGGGCTCGCTACATGATTGTGGTTGTATGTCCCTTCTCGAGGTGGGTGGAGGCAGGCCCCTGTGCGCGCCCTGACGCGAAGGGCGCAGCAAAGTTCCTAGTAAGGGAAGTATTCCCGCGCTGGGGAATTTGCGAAGTCATTCGCTCAGACAACGGTACACACTTTGTTAATGAACTATTCAAAGAAGTGACTACGTTATTGGGAATAAAGCACAAATTATGCTCGATTTATCATCCTCAAAGTAATGGCGTAGTGGAGAAGATGAACGGCCTGTTAAAAAGCAGATTGTCAAAATTATGTTTTTCCCTTAAAAAGACCTGGATGTACTGCCTACCTCTGGCCCTGTTCGAATTGCGCAATCAGCCAAGTAAAGACCACCATTTGTCCCCGCATGAGATCGTCACGGGAAGGAGAATGCACACAACACATTCACCTCTCCGCGAACGTTCTGATGCACACAGAAGCGCAGCGGTATTGGGAGAGGAGTTCACAGAGTACTTGAAAAAACTGACACGGGCAGCGCGCATAATAGCGAAACAACTCGCCCCCCCCTCTACAAGAGAGGAGGGGAATACAACAGAAACAGTAACACTGCCTGACAAACAATTACAGCTAATGCCAGGTGACTTTATATATGTCAGAAGTTTTGTGCGAAGGTGGAATGCGCCACGTTTCCATGGCCCTTATGAGGTAGTGTTTTGCACGCCCACGGCAGTAAAGGTGAAGGGCCTGAGATACTGGGTGCATTTGACAGACGTACGCAGAGCCTATAGCGCCGTGGAAGGTGAGGTACAGGACGAGGCACAGGCAACAGCGGACAGTGGAGTTGTGCAGAATGAGTGAAGGTGATTTTGTGTATGTGCAGCGATTGACAGTGAATGCAACTGACGACATGGCAATCGTACGAAAAAAAAAAAAAAAAAAAATTTTTTTTTTACTTGAATGTTTTTGTTCTCTCACTTTTTGAAATTTTTCTTTCTTTTGAAGAAGTTTTTTATATATATTATACAATGATCTAAAAGTATTGATTGTAAATACCCTTGTCTGTGGAAACACACCCTTCCCCTACCCACTTCCATGCTTTGCAATAAAAAAAAAAAAAAAAAAGTTAACAACGTTGGAAATGTTTACATGCCTGTACTTAATGCACTTTTGTATCTCAAACAGGAATTACCATGGCATCTAATGGGCAGCCTGCAACTAATAGATTTGTTAGAATTAAAGAAATCTTGATAGATAGACTTACATATTCATACGAATGCGGATTGTCAATGTGTGTTATTGTGTTCTTCATATCAATATTTTGCCTGGTGACATATTGGTTTATAGCGTTCATCTCTATCGAGATGAACGAGGGGGGAGGAGGGAGTAACATCACCCTAGCCCCTGGGAGCAATGCAACTACAAGTGTAAATATTAAAGAAGGTGATTTTTTGGTATGGGATGGATCACACTTTGTATGGGGTTACTACACTGAACCACCCACTGTCGCCCTGTCAGATTCAAGAAGTATACAAACAGAAATGGAAAACGACACAATGTCCATACCTGAAATATATAGCAGCCCCACTGCCCTCCCCACCCCCTTGGAAGAAAGTGATTTGTTGTTTATTGAGGAAGATGGGAATGTTATAACTATGACAGAACATAAGGAAACATATCAGAAATTTGACAAGGGGGGTGGGAAGAAGGAAGGGGGGCCCATTTTTTCATCTATCAAAAGCAGCAGACATAGGAGAAGCAAGGATAGTAGGCGGAGAAGAGAGACAAGTAGGAGGGGGTATGATGAGTACTATGGGTTAGGCTTAGACAAAATGGAAGACCCTCGGCACCCCCACCAAGCAAATAAATGGTATGCTGATATGAGTGCCACAGCCAAACAAACGACAAATGAGAGCTGTTATGTCTGCTCGCTCATCCCCCATGCATCAGGCACACCTAAAGTGTTGTTGCCCAGAGAATTGCCCATTGTAGATGCCCAGTGTCTCCTTCATCTCACGCTATGCCGAATAAAAAACACCTTCCAGGCACACGATGTCACTTTCAAGATTATACAGACTGAAAAAACGTGCTACCCAAAAGCAGCTGGAGTGGTATGTCTCAAGGAACCATTTTTTGCGATACAAGGGACACTGTTTTCTGAAAACAAATGGAAAGATGAAGAAGTACTGTGCAAAGCGGAAGCACTGAGAGGTGTCCAACCAGCCAGGCTGCGATGGATAGAAGAAACGTGCACATCAGTATGGAAGGAACACATTTCCAAACTAACATGGGTAACAGCAATGGAGAGACCCTTCAAGCTACAAAGTGAAATCAAGAACGAACTATGTTTTAAGGGAGAAGGAAAAGTGGCAATAGGAACGAATAAAAACTGCAACAAAACTCTCACCATCCCAGACATGAGAAAAGGAACAGCCGCATTAATGGACACATACTGGGTATGTGGGAACCAGGCCTACTTGCACCTTCCCCAGGCATGGAGTGGCAGCTGCTCAATGGCCACTCTGCATTCGGCCCTAATGGTGATTCCAGAAAGCCACGTTGACGAAAATAAAAGGACACCAGGGAACATGCACCAGGGTGCGGTTCCTCCCACTGCAAAATCACACCTCTATGTCCTGTCCTCCGGAGGGAAGGGAGAAGAGCTATCACGGAACAGACGGGCATCAAATTACATATCTCAAGCTTCGTCCGATTTATTGGCACAGATCCCAGACAGGTACCGACTGTTCAGCTCTGTAGAAACATTCTTTGCCTCGCTGATTTCAAGCGTCCAAGCAAGGGCAAATGCAAAATGGCTCCAGATAACACGGTGGGAACTGATTCAGTTAGCCAATGACACTGAAGAAGGGTTCAACATAATAAAAGTAGAACTGCGAGCTCTACGCCTGATGACCATGCAGAACAGGTATGTTCTGGACCTGCTAACAGCGATGGACGGAGGTGTTTGCCGAAAAATAGGAAGTGCCTGCTGCACTTTCGTACCTTCTGAAGACGCGGAAAATGGTTCCCTATCCCACGTGATCGAAGCAGTACACAACCTGGGAGAGAAGATGAAGATGGAAGGTGGAGCAGAAGCCAGCACGTGGTTCGACAATATCTTCTCCTGGGTTCCCTCATGGCTTGGAATGACGATGACATTTCTGGTACCAGCTGTGGTGTTCCTCCTCGTGGCGTTCTGCCTGTGCCAGGTGGGCCTCCGATGTTGTGCAAATGCGGTCCCTAACGGTGCAATGATGATGGTGACAATGGGCAACTCTGGTGGTACAATCAGGGCAACACAAGAAGTACATGTGCAGACAGGAACAGATAACACCCCCCAGTACCGGTTAGTGCCTATGTACCGTGACAAGTATATAGTAGACAAACTATGGCATACCACTATCCAGGAACCCCGAGATGTGGAATTAGAATGGTACACAGAGGTCTGGGTAGACTTGGAGGAAAGTGGTGACTGTATATATTTAACATGCACACCAGACGAATATGCTAGAAGAGGTGAGAGCTTACGGGGGGTGTGTAGGGCATGGATGCCCATCAAGGGCACACCTGCATGGGATGACGCGGTAATAGAGGAACAAGAGTGCAGAAGGTTAGAAGACCTAAAGAATTCGTTACTTTAGTAACGAAAGGGGGGAAATGTAGGGGAGGACAGGCCTTGAAGGCCCCCCTCTCCTGCATAATTCTCCCCAGGTGAGGACCATGGCTCGCTGGGCGTCCCTCATGCCACCCGGGCCCAGGTGGAGGAGGGCTCGCCCGCCGATGACATTGCCCCCACGTATCCATCATCCACACACACTAAAGTTTAGACAGGCCTAGAAGCCATCTTGCCCAGCAAAGATGGCGTGAGTTCAGCGCACTGTAGCGCGGCCCCCACCTTTGGAGGGCTTTCCAAACATCCCTGCCGCCGTAGCACCATGGTAGATCCGCTGCGAGCGCATTCCCATGAGAAAGTCGGGTATGAGCTAACCCGACTTGCTAACACTGTAACATTTCGTCGTTCACAATGTAATATTGCACCCCGCATGACCTGGTCCGCGAGGCCGGGGCGACGGGGAAGAAACTGTAGCATCACTATCTGAAGAAAGTAGAAAATAATTCAAGTATTGGTATTAATGAACTACCTCTTTTTTAAACAGATTCTGTAAACTGTGAATTAACCATAAAGGTGTAACGTTTATATGATGTCGCCCCATGTCTGGACTAATGCTGCTATAACCACAGAGAAAGATGTCGACGAAACGTATAACCTTTATCTGTATAAGTGTTCTTTCAGTTTTATGTAGAAACCTGAACCCATATATGTTTTCTTAGTCACCCGTAGCGGCGAGTATCAATCTCTGTAGTCCATAACCTAGAACTACCTCATGTAACGTCTAATGTACATAAAATAATCAAACACTGTAGTGAATATAATGTTAGGTAACGAAAAGGTACTCAGACTGAATATATTAACGAAATGTTTAATGAACTTGAAGTATATATGTGTGGTACAGTAGATCAAAATAAGACAAATGCTATAAAAGTTCTGCATTCAAAAGTAGGCAACACACGAGGAAAATACCTTTGTGAATATATGCAAGGCCATTCTCCCTCCCACCCTACGAAGCCTGCCAAATAGAAAAAAGCGAAGGCCTGTGCCGTGCTCCCCCACCTCCCCCAACCAAGCTGGAACCGCTTCAGAGAGTCAGAGGCCCCAACACAGCATCCATGGCCACCGGCCGCCACCGGTGTTATTTACAGCACGGTAATAAACTTACGTTTGAATCCATTGATCTACCAGCACCCTCTTGTAAATCCCACAATCCCCCCAGACCACCCCAAGAAGTCTGACCCCGCACAAAGACTACCCCCAACAATGGGACAAGACACAGAGCCCCCTTCATAGTAACCTCTAACGTAGTAGTAAAACATGTATCACCCGGCTCAAGCCCCAGAGCCCAGCCCCTCGACCTGAAATACCGGACGTCAGGACACCGGTAAATCTAATCGATGACCACCAGATCCCTCACAAGGTGCATTCCTCCTGTGTTGTATTTCATTGATAAGATAACCTATTGAAAGATTTACTGTAGAAGTTAGATATCGGGTTTTAAGTAACTGCAATGTGCATGACCTAGGGCACCCAAGTCAGGGAAGGTATTCATCTCTGTCACAGGCTGCTCCAGCGTACCAACACCGCCCGGATGACCTCAAGCCGGCCTGCCAGGCCCAACCCAACCCACGAGGCTGACCAGTGACGTCCTCCCACCCAGACCAACCACGCTGCAGCAACACCTATAGTTAGTCGACGCCACCCAATCCCAATTAACTTGTGCCCCCTATAGTGTGTAGGTTCTGATGACGCTTTTTGTATTAGAAATACGCCTGCCTTTGCGATTGTCAGGCAGAGCGCTCTCGGAGGTTGCAGAGTTCTTTGCATGCCATATTCTTTTGATAAACTCCCACTTACGCTCACCCGCACTCTGTCTTGGCCTTATTCCCATTGCGGGAGTGTCCATTATTGTCTCCCATTGCGGGGAGGATCGTGCTAACTTGGGGGCGCTTCCACTCAGGTGCCATAAGGGTATCCCATAGGTCTGTACACCAAACCAAAAGAGAGAGCTGCACCACCAGGAGTTCCACATGAACTCCTGCATGGAAAACACGACAGAACACACAATAAAAAACAGTAAAGGACAAGGATACGGAGGCCCTGTCCCTCCGATGCATTTCCAGCATCACAGGCCATCAGTGGACTCAGCAAGTAAGGACATGTTTTCTTACTATAACATTTTACCAAACGGGTAAGGGCAAACCCAACATGATGAGTGTTCTTACATAGAGTGAGCATTTTTGCAGTCAGTAAAGACATGTTTTCTTACTGTGGCATGGCATTTTAAAATGGTGTTAAGGGCAAACACAGCATGGTGACTTTTCTTACATACAGGCGGGGCATTTGTGCAGAGTGCAAATACTTGTTTTCTTACTGTGGCATGGCATTTTGTTACTCTTTCCAAGTGTAAAGCCTGAACAGTGAGTGTTATTATGTTGCTAGTCTGGTCTGAATCTGTGCAGCCAATCGAGTTATATTTTCATACTGTAGCATGACACTTTTAATTGGTATCAAGGGTAAAGGCAGCACGATGAGTGTAAGTACATTGCTAGACTGGCCTACATTGGTGCAGTCAGCTTGGATATATTTTGTTACTGTGGGATGATTTTTACTAGGCTCCCAGGCTAATGCTAATGGGGTAATTCATAGAATTTAGCGCACAAGTGGTGCACACGGCTGGCCCACCGTGTGCGCGTGCAAATCTCTGCGCTAGCTGCGTGCGCTAAAATCCATTTCCGCGCACAGCGTATTCATGGATTGCAGCTACCAAAACCAGCCGTGGCGCACAGTTGCGCAGCGACCCTGCAACAGTGCCAGTTACGCCCCCAAGAACGCCCCTCGCGCAGGGAAAAGCCATCAAAATCCCCAATCCAGCGCAAAGGGCTGCGCTAACCCTGTACCAGCACGGCAAGTGGGGTACGTGTATTACTGGGGTTCACGGGAAGTTTAACACGCGATTGGCCCTGTGCGAGCAGGATACGTGCACTTCATGGGTGCGCAGGAAGTTACACACGCGATTTCAGCAGGGCACGTGTATTACAGGGGTGCATGGGAAGTTTCACATGCAATTTCAGCAGGGTACGTGTATTTCAGGGGTGCACGGGAAGTTTGACACACGATTTCAGCAGGGTACGTGTATTTCAGGGGTGCACAGGAAGTTTCACACGCGATTTTAGCAGGGTACGTGTATTTCTAGGGTGCGCGGGAAGTTTTACATGCGATTGGCCTGGGTACGTGTATTTCAGGGGTGCGCGTGAAGTGTTACACGCGATTCCAGCACGGAACGTGTATTTCAGGGGTGCGCGGGAAGTTAAACACGCAATTGGCTTCGGTACGTGTATTTCAGGGGTGCGCGTGAAGTGTTACACTCGATTTCAGCAGGGTACGTGTATTTCAGGGGTGCGCGGGAAGTTTCACATGCGTAACTGGTGTTCACGGTAAGTTTTACCCGCGATCTCAGCAGGGTACGTGTATAATTGGGGTTCGTGCAGGGCTGGTGCTATCACTAGGCAAGGTTGGGCGTTTGCCTATATGTTGGAAATGTTAGAGCTGCAAAATGCTTTTTTTAACACCCCCCACACTACTGCCTTGCCTGGTGATAGCACCGGTCCTGGTTTTAGTTACTGTCTGCAGTAAGGCTGGCTGCCACAGCAGACCACGTGGCACAGTGAAGGTTGGGACTTGGGGCCGGGTCAGGGTCACGATGGGTGAATGGGCGTGGTGGCAGCGCTGGCACCTGTGCAATGTGCATTAGCACGCCACCAAGCACCACAAGTGCCCCCTTGACCGATCCGATCGTTAACTCACTGGCATGAATCCTGCAGTGTAGTGCGACAACCATGACGCAGGAGTCAGGACAGGTGAGGAGGACCCCTGGACCGAGGTGCCATGCCGACTACACTGCCAACCAAGTAAGTAGATGTACCAGTGCGCAAACCCACGTTAAACGTGCTTACTTACTTGCAGAACACACATGCTGAAAAACTGTATTGAAGGGATAGGTGGCGGCTCAAGAACGGGTTCCACATCAAGCCCCAAGCAGACTATTCAAATCAACAAAGCCAGAGTCAGTGCCTGTGAGATATCTCAGCAAGATTGAGGGTGGGGGACTGGAGTGTGGTTGCTGAAGATGGCAGTGTGTCGTTGACGAGCAGCGCCGCCGCCATCGACTCCATCTCTCTGGCACTGAAATCCCTTCACTGGCTCCCTGTGGCTGCAAGGATCAAGTTGAAGACCCTCTGCATTGTCCACAAGGCTTTCTGGAGCCTTGAACCTACCCATCTGCAACGTTGCCTACCTAAATACTGTCCCTCCCGAGTCCTCCACTCATCTACCTCCAACCTCCTGCGAATGAGCCGGTTCTGCAAGCAGAGATTTGGATGGAGATACTTATCCTCAGCAGGGGCCTCCCTCTGGAATAGCCCCCCTGCCGCCCTCCGTCTTGAGCCTGATCTCCTTAAGTTCCGGAAACTCCTTAAGACCTTCCTTTTCTCCTCTTCCTTCTCTCTCCCTCTCTCCCTCCTTTTCTCTACAGCTTAACGACTGGCCACCTGGTATACCTCAAAGTCTCACAGGTCCCTGGCACCCCACCAGTCCTCTCTTGCACTTGCCTCAGTGCCCTGCACTCACCCCACCATCAATGCACTTGAGAAAGGACCCAAGAGAGTGGCTCTCTCTGCACTTACCCTAGTATCCACCGACTGGGTGCACTTGGATCCCCCCTGGAACTGTCTGTGCATTTCCATGATCCGAATGTAAATTGTTTGAAGATTGTCTGTCTGTTCTCCCCTGTCTACCCCCCTTAATTACACTTGGGAAAACTGCAGAATCGTCGGCAGGCCTATTTGCTGTGTCTCAACTGCTAATTGTGTTATTTGCACTTTCTCTGCTTGTGAAGACTATTATCGTCTCAGAATTTCAAGGGCTCTGAACGACTGTTGTTTTGTCCCCATGTTCCCACTCTCCTTGAGCGCTTTGAAGCACTTGCCTTGTGTATAGGCACTTTATAAATAAACATTACCATACCATACCATGACTTTGAGCGTGCTTTACAGATACGAGATACATTTTGGAAGAAAGGAGTATGTTAATATATCCTAATATAAGGGTTAAATAGGTCCCTTGCCTTAGGTTAAGGGTTCCTTTATACATTAGAAAAAATTATATAAAAAAAAGCCAACACAGTTTTTACACTACAATTGAATTCGTTTTTGTTTAAATTGTTTCTGAGAAATGAATGGTGTAAGTTTGCAATTTTTTGCACTTTGCACTGTTTGCGCTTTTGTACTGCAAGGTCGTTCTTCCATAAGTGGACAATTGACCACTTAGGTTGTATCAACCACTTTAAAATATTGACCTGAAGTACAGTTATAAATATGAATATGTCGATGATTGTTTTTAACAACACCAGGTTGTAAAAAATGGTGTTTTAGAACTATATATGTGAATTGAAGTGATTGAGATATATATATATATATATGTATATATATATATATATATATATATAAAATAAAAAATATGTTTTAAGATTCCATCAGTGTGCTACCCAGTACCTATTTGGTCCACGGTCTGGGTGTTTTCGTTTTGAAGGTGTAAAGAGGGGAGACTGAGGAGAGAAGGTTCTAAGGAGGAGTGGCATATTGGTTCTTTGGTTTCTGATTTCTTTGTTTGCTAAAAGGGCAGAACCTCTGTGTCTTGAAACTAGCCCATAGTCTCTCTTATCGTTGTTGTTGGTTTTGAGCGTGCTTTAGTCAAGCCTTACCATACAACTTTGTACTTGTAGTGGCTGCAAATATTTTTTCAAAGCAGTCTTCTGAGAGTTATTCACTTAATTTGAGCTGTACGTGCTACTGATATAATAAGAATGTCTTACCAGGCCTGCCCACAGCCACTCAATTTATAAGCACTATGGTGTCCTTCACTGAAGTCCTGTTAAAACAAGCCTTGGCAAAGCCAACAGTTTTGACTTGTATATAGGTACTAGGCATTTGCCAGGCACTGCAGTTATATGCCCAGGTAGCCACACCATTTGCACCTGCTACCATCAATGGGCAGTTTATACCACTACAGCAGTGCCTGGCAAATGCCTTTCTCATGTCTACCAAAAGGCCCAAACCATTGGCATTGCCAATGCTTGTTTCTTTTGTTTTCGTGGTTATGGTGCCATATCTGTCAGGGCACCTGGAGCTGCTGTTTTGAGCTGCTCCACATTCGTTTGTTGATTTCTTTGTATGCATGGTGGCCTAGAAGTCACCCCCTCCTGCAGGGCAATACACATCTCGTGAACGCAAGACTGTGGGGGGGCAGGGGTTGGTGGGAAGACGGTTGATTGAGAACGGTTAGAATCTGGAGCGGGGCGGCAATCTGACAGTTTGCCTAGGGTGGCAAAATTCCTTGCACCGGCCCTGGGTTCGCATGACGTTTCACACGCGATTGGAGCATGGTACGTGTATTACGGTGTTCGCGGGAAGTTTCACACGCGATTTCAGCAGGGTACGTGTATTTCGGGGGTGCCGGGGAGTCCTACACGTGATTTGGCAGTGTGGGTCCTCCCAGGTGTTCCCTGTACAACCTCCACGTCCCCTGCAGGCAGCCCACACCACAGGGGACTACCCTGCACCCCTGATCATGTCCCGCTGGCAGCCCACCGAACATGGGCATGCCCCCCAGCAAAGCCACATGTCTCCTTGCACTACTGATCACCAACTCATGTCCCCTTGCACCCCCACCCCCCAGCAGTGTAGGGCACCTGCCAGCAGGCCCCCACTCATGTCCCCTTGCACCCCCAACCCCCAGTAGTGCAGGGCACCTGCCAGCAGGCCCCCCCTCATGTCCCCTTGCACCCCCACCCCCCAGCAGTGCAGGGCACCTGCCAGCAGGCCCCACTCATGTCCCACTCATGTCCCCTTGCACCCCCACCCCACAGCAGTGTGTGGCACCTGCCAGCAGGCCCCCACTCATGTGCCACTCATGTCCCCCTGCACCCCGACCCCCAGCAGTCAGGGGCACCTGCCAGCAGGCCCCCACTCATGTCCCCCTGCACCCCCACCCCCCAGCAGTGCGGGGCACCTGCCAGCAGGCCCCCACTCATGTCCCCTTGCAACCCCACCCCCCAGCAGTGCAGGGCACCTGCCAGCAGGCCCCCACTCATGTCCCACTCATGTCCCCTTGCACCCCCACCCCAGAGTAGTGCGTGGCACCTGCCGGCAGGCCCCCACTCATGTCCCACTCATGTCCCCTTGCACCACCACCCCCCAGCAGTGCAGGGCACCTGCCAGCAGGCCCCCACTCATGTCCCACTCATGTCCCCCGGACCCCCACCCCCCAGCAGTGCAGGGCACCTGCCAGCAGGCCCCCACTCATGTCCCACTCATGTCCCCCTGCACCCCTATCCCCCAGCTGTGCGGGCACCTGCCAGCGGGCCCCCACTCATATCCCCTTGCACCCCCAACCCCCAGCAGTGTGGGGCACCTGCCAGCAGGCCCCCACTCATGTACACTTGCACCCCCACCCCACAGCAGTGTGTGGCACCTGCCAGCAGGCCCCCACTCATGTCCCACTCATGTCCCCCTGCACCCCCACCCCCCAGCAGTCAGGGGCACCTGCCAGCAGGCCCCCACTCATGTCACCCAGCACCCCCACCCCCCAGCAGTGCAGGGCACCTGCCAGCAGGCCCCCACTCATGTCCCCTTGCACCCCCAACCCCCAGCAGTGCAGGGCACCTGCCAGCAGGCCCCCACTCATGTCCCACTCATGTCCCCTTGTACCCCCACCCCGCAGCAGTGCGTGGCACCTGCCAGCAGGCCCCCACTCATGTCCCCTTGCACCCCCCAGCAGTGCAGGGCACCTGCCAGCAGGCCCTCACTCATGTCCCACTCATGTCCCCCTGCACCCTCATCCCCCAGCAGTGCGGGGCACCTGCCAGCAGGCCCCCCACTCATGTCCCACTCATGTCCCACTCATGTCCCCTGCACCCCCACACCCCAGCAGTGCGGGGCACCTGCCCGCAGGCCCCCACTCATGTCCCACTCATGTCCCCCTGCCCCCAGGTCATGACGATCCTCAGTCATGGCCCTTATGGCCAGCCTCCCCAGCCCAAAGACCCAACCAAGTATTGCATCCACCCACAAAGAAAAGGCAATTACATGATACAACCCCAATGGCAAGTATGTAAATGAACACATGTCCGTCACACACACACAATGGTTGCAAGTGAATGTGAAAAACCATATCATGACATGCATGAAACCAATGAGATAATACCACACTTCGAAGTATGAAGAAACAAATGTATTAAACTCAACATGAATGTAATGAAAATCAAACAAACAACAATGGTAATAAAAAAAGAAAATCTGCATGTCCCTGAAAAACTGAAAAACAAGAACTCATAATCCAAAGAAATCCAAAGGAAATGGTGTCCAAAGTGACAGTCCAACAAAGCAAATCCAAGGGAAAAAAGAAAAGTGAAAACCATTGCTCCATGGTGAAATAAAAAGAAAAGATAATAATCCAATGGTGAACTATATACAGATTAACAATCCAGGGTCCAAGAGTCCTACTAAAGAAATGAAACCTATCAAAAATACTACCTAATAAAAAACTATATACAGAAACGTGGTGCATTGTCCAAGCGCAACCAAAATAAAGAAAAAACAAAAGGAAACCTAACACTATCTAACTATATAAAATGGCGGCGAGCAAGTCCAGCGGCTCACTCTGTGGTGTCCCGGGCCAGGGCATCATCGAACTCAATGTCGATGTCCCAGAGGCGGGCCTCTGTCCTGGCCCCGAGGTCTCGCAGGGAGGCACTCATGGCCTGTTCCAACTCCCTGCGAGTTGCCTCGAGGCACTCTGCCCGCCTCAACACCGACGCATGGAGTTCTCTGCCCTGACCATCGTGAGCCGCGCCTCTTCCGCCCGCCGCCGCTCCGCACCTATCTGCTGGCCCAACCGCAGCCACACGGAAGACACTCCCATTCCTGGGTCCTCCTGCCCTATGGCCGATGCCTGCCACTCCGATGTTGATGGCCCCAAGCCATCATTGCTCCCACCTACAGCCTGCTCCTGCTCCTGCTGCTGCTGCTGTCCATGTGCCCTGTCCGATGGTGCCTGCACATCCTCCATCTGCTGGTCTCCAGTTGTGGTGTCCACCCCTGCTGGACCGCCAACTCCCGACTGTGGCAGGGATGGGATCTCCACCAAGCTGGCTGTGTTGGTCAGGCCAGGTCCACAGGGGCCCTGGTGGAATCTGGGCCGGAAGACGATGTGGAGAACGACCGGCGCATAGCCTCCACAGAGGAGCAGAGGTCTGCCAGAGTGCGCGTCACATGTATGAACCCACCGACCAGGGCCCTTCCCAGCAGTGCCATGTCATGACGCTGCTCTTCGTGATGGCGTGCGTTCTCCGCCCAGGAAGAACGCACGCCATCACGAATGACATGCGTGCGCAACGCGACACCCACCAGGACGGATCCCATACGGTCGCGGGACCCCTCGCCTCAGGTAGTGGAGAGGCAGGTGATATGGCACTCTCCCCTACCTGCGGACGGGCCTGGGACAGGGCCTCCCTGCTGGTGCATGATGGTGCAGTCACAGGGTCAAGGACAGCGACATGCACAGGCCCCTCCACGGTGACCTGTTCTGCCTCCTGACCATGGCCCTGGACTGCACCACTTGCACCAGTGGTACTACCCCACCAGGCCCCATGTGCGGCTCAGTAGCGGGCTCCTCCTCCTCTGTGGAGTCCACCAACCTGGATGTCTCCACACCGTCTTCCGCCATTGGAAGCCCCTGTGGGGGCTCACCCGGCCCTTCTGCCACAGCCGTTGTGGCAGACGCGGCACCAGCCCCCTCGCTCCCGGATGATGGTAATTCCTGGGAGGGTGGCTGGGCCATGCGTCGCCGCCCGGTGGAGGCATCCCCGCCGCTTGGCTCCACAGCGCCGTCTCCGCCCTCTTCTTCACTTGACACTGCGTAGAGGGAGACATAGAACACAAGCATCAGGGTACAGTACAAAATACCCTGGACAGGAAGCAATAACACATTAGCGGCACTGTCAAATGTCACTTCCATCCTGTCCTTCTACAACACATGGGTCAATGCATGCAACACACATGCAGAAACACTCCCGGCGCCTGCAATCAACATCAACACCCATGTAGAAGGGCCCCTGTAAACCAAGATGTTGCCTTCAAAGTCACATGCATCCATGGCGTTTCAAAGTTAAACACACACTTCTCTGGCACACACACATGTGCACCATACTTGTATATGACATCAGCACCCATTCCTCACTGCCCCTCCATGTCCAGGAACAGAGACTGGAATGCTTTCAGGTGTGCATTCTGCATAGAGGTCCCCATGTTGCATTAAAACACATGCACCTACCAAGTGGTTCACACATAACTGGTCCCACATGCATGACCATGATGTCCCTGCACACACACATCCATACATGGCCTATGTCACACATACAGGCAAGTATCAGACTACCAGCCCACTGCAACATGCCCTGTCTCACACAGCAATGCTTGGCCACTTACCACTCAACTCCAGACGGGTCTGCCTCTGAAGGATCTGGGTGTAGAGCGCTGGCCCTACGCGTTCCAGGACCCTCATCTGGATGTTGCTCAGGCTGACCAGGCCCCCCTCCGCGAGACGCCGGGCCTTGTTGAGGGTGCTGGACCTGAAGTCCTCCCAGCGCTTCTTGACATGATGGAATTCGCGGACTGCAACCCCCTCCGCGTTGATGGCAGTCACGATGTCCGTCCAGGTCCTGGTCCGTCCTTCCTTGTTGGCGCATCTTGTTCCGAAGAGGGCATCATAATGCCCCAGGACATGCTCCACCAGGACACCAACTTCGGTGGCAGTGAAGCTGGTGGCCCTCTGCCTCTCTGGCTGGGGGTTGCCAGTGGTGCCAGATGGAGATGTGCCCGACATGGCAACCCCAGAGGCAGGAGTGGGTGGGCAACTGGGTCCTGGGGCTGGGCTGTGGAGCGATGGAATCCCAGTCGGGAGTCTTCTGTTCCAGCAGGGGTGGACACAGCAACTGGACCCCTGCAGATGGCTGACGTGCAGGCACCAAATAGCAGGGCACGTGGGCAGCAGGCATACAGGCAGCAGCAGATGGCTGGTGGGAGCGTGCTCAGGGCTCTTGGGGCAGGAAAATGGCCTTCAGGGCAGGAGCGTGGTCTTCCGTGTGTGTACGCGTGGCCAGCTTGATACAGAGTGATTTGGCACGTGAAAATCTTGCATGTCAGCGTGTAATTCGAGGAAAGTCCCTTAGCGCGTAAGAGCGCCAGCACACGTACGTGATATCATTGGACCAAAGGCCCTTAGCGCGTAAGCGCGTCTGTGACGTATTGTGCACGGGCGTTGCCCTTTCGCATGTAAAACTTGCCGCGCACCCCTGAAATTGACGTACTCCCTCGACCAGGGCCCTTTCGCATGTGAAACTTCACGCGAACCCCAGGAATAAACATACCCTGCTGAAATCACGGGTGAAACTTCATGCGAACCCCAGGAATAAACATACCCTGCTGAAATCACGGGTGAAACTTCATGCGAACCCCGTAATACACGTACCCTGCTGAAATCGCGGGTGAAACTTCATGCGAACCCCAGGAATACACGTACCCTGCTGAAATCGCAGGCGAAACTTCAAGCGAACCCCGTAATACACGTACCCTGCTGAAATCGCGGGTGAAACTTCACGCGAACCCCGTAATACACGTACCCTGCTGAAATTGTGGGTGAAACTGCACGTGAACCCCAGGAATACACGTACTCTGCTCAACAGGGCCCTTTCGCGTGTAAACCTTCACGCTGTACCCCAGAACTACACGTACCCTGCTCACTCGCACAGGGCCAATATTCCTGGGGTTCGCGTGAAGTTTCACACGCGATAGGCCTTGTGCTAGTGGGGTACGTGTATTTCAGGGATTCGTGGGAAGTTTCACACGTGATTTAGCTGTAGAGCGGGGTACGTGAATTTCGGGGGTGCGCGCGGAGTCCTACATGTGAATTGGCAGTGTGGGTCCTCCCAGGTGTTCCCTCTACATCCTCCACGGCCCCTGCAGCCAGACCACACCACAGGGGACTACCCCGCAGCCCTGGTCATGTCCCGCAGGCAGCCCATCCACCATGGCCATGCACCCCAGCCAAGCCACCTGTCCGCTTGCACCACTTGCACCTGCCAGCAGTGCAGGGCCTGCTGGCAGGTGCCCTGCACTGCTTGGGTGGTGGGGGTGCAAGGGGACATGAGTGGGACATGAGTGGGGGCCTGCTGGCAGGTGCCCTGCACTGCTTGGGTGGTGGGGGTGCAGGGGGACATGAGTTGAGTTGATGACTCATCAACTCATGTCCCCCTGCACCTCCACCACCCAAGCAGTGCAGGGCACCTGCCAGCAGGCCCCCACTCATGCCCCCTTACACCCCCACTCCCCAGCAGTGCAGGGCACCTGCCAGCAGGCCCCCACTCATGTCCCCTTGTACACCCACCCCCCAGCAGTGCGGGGCACCTGCCAGCAGGCCCCCACTCATGTCCCCTTGCACCCCTACCCCCCAGCAGTGCATGGCACCTGCCAGCAGACCCCCACTCATGTTCCCATGCACAGCCACCCCCCAGCAGTGCGGGGCACCTGCCAGCAGGCCCCCACTCATGTCCCCCAGCCAACACGTCATCACAATCTAGATCCCTGGCCCTTATGGCCAGCCTCCACATGCCAAAGACCCACCCAAGTATTGCATCCGCCCACATAGAAATGCCAATTACATGATACAACCCCAATGGCAAGTATTTAAGTGAACACATGTCCGTCACACACACACAATGGGTGCAAGTGAATGTCAAAACCCATATCATGACATGCATGAAACCAATTAGATGATACCACAAATGGAAGTATAAAAAAATATATATTAAAGATAACATGAACGTAAATCAAATTAAACACACAACAATGGGAATAACAAAAGAAATGGTCCATGTCCGATAAATAATGAAAATCAAGAAAACATAAGCAAAAGAAATCCAAAAAGAAAAGTTGTCCAAACTCACAGTTCAAAAAATCAAATCCAAAGGAAAATAAAAAGTAAAAACCATTGCTCCATGGTGAACACAAAAAAAATATTAAAAAAGATGAATCCAATATAGAACTATGTACAATTGAAGAATCCAGGGTCCATGAGCCCAACTTAAGAAATGAAACCTACCAAAAACTACTACCTAATAAAAAAACTATATACAAAAATGTGGTGCATTGTCCAAGCGGTCCAAAATAAAGAAAAAACGAAAGGAAACCTAATACTTACTGACTTATTATTTACAAGGGCAGCGGGCAAGTCCAACGGCTCACTTGTTGATGTCCCGGCCCAGGGCATCATCGAACTCCTGCTCGATGTCCCAGAGGCGGCCCTCATCCGTGGCCCCGAGGGTTCGCAGGGACGATGACATCTGGATCTCCAGGTCCCTGCGAATGGCCTTGAGGCACTCGGCCCGCCTCAGGGCCCTACGCATGGAGTTCTCCACCCTGACCATCGTGAGCCGTGCCTCTTCCGCCCGCTGCCGCTCCGCATCTATCGCATGGCCTAACTGCTGCCACACGGAAGACACTTCCCGTCCAGGGTCCTCCTGCCCTCCGGCCGATGCCTGCCCCTCCGATGATGAAGGCCCCGAGCCATCATGGCTCCCACCTTGTTGCTGCTGCTGCTGTGCCGCTGCCTGTGCCCTGGCTCCTGCTGCCTGCACATCCTCCTCCAGCTGGGGTGCAGTTGTTGAGGTGGCCACCCCTGCTGGACGTCCGACTCCTGACTGTGGCAGGGATGTGTCCTCCACCAGCCTGGCTGCAGGGACTGAGGCAGCTCCACAGGGCACCCAGGTGACACATGGGTGGGAAGATGGCACGGAGGACGACTGGCGCATAGGGGGTTCAGTTGAGGAGGGGGTCGGAACAAGGTCCAGAAAACGGAGGAATCCAGCCCTGGTGAGCTGTCCCAGTGGGTCAACGCGGTCAACGAGCCATGCGAGAAGACGTGCAGTCTCCTCATGAAAAGACTGCAGGTCAGCTCGCATGGCACGTTGACGCAACGCCACCCCACCCAGGACAGGCTCAACCCGGTGCTGGATAGCCACATCCGCAGGGAGAGGAAGGCCAGTTGGTGTAAGCCAATCCCCTCCCTGAGAACGGGTCTGGACGTAGGTATCCCTGCTGGTGCAAGATGATGCAGTCACAGGATCGGGGACAGGATTACACACAGGCACCTCTGCGGTGGCCTGTGCTGCCTCCTGTCCCTGCCCCTGCACTGCACCACTAGCACCAGTGGAATCCCCACCTCCAGACCCCGTCTCTGTCCCTTGCACGGCCTCCTTCTCCACCAAACCCCCCACCAACCTGGATGACTTCGTGCCATCTTCCTCCATCAGGCCCTGTGTGCTCTCAGCTGCCCCTTCGGCTGCCGAGGAGTCCAACTCCAACCTCCGCCTCTTGGACATTCCCTCGGCAGCTGCGACCGGGGACGCAGCACTGGAATCCTCACTCCCCGACAAGATGACAACCTGGGAGGGGAGCCGGGCCTTGCGTCTCCGGCTGGCGGTGTGATCCCTGCCGCTGTGCTCCACAGCACCTTCTCCGCCCTCTTTATCAGTTGATGGTGCAGACAGGGAGAGATAGGAGACAGGCATCAGGGCAATGTACAATGGACTCATACACACATGACAGTTGTAAATGAGTGGCTTTGTCAAGCTTCAGACATGGCATCACAATCCCCAACACACATGTCATTGCAACTCACACACATGAGCTATTCCACAGCCATATCGCAACAGCCAGCACCATCCATACACATACAACAGCATGAGCAGCCAAAGTGGAGCCAGACATCACATGAAACACAGGGAGTGCACACACGCCACCACACTTACATGCATGTGTACACCTCTGCCAACTGTCGCAGTGATGGGATTGGCATCCATGTCACATCTGGCAATCAGTCTTCTACATATCAGTCTCACATGCATCCATGTTGCATCACTGTTGCACCCTTGTCAAATACACACACATGCAGATACATGCAGCTGGAACCAACATCCATGTGTGACACCACAACCATGCCAACTTACATACACAGTAATCCAAACATGTGTGCTCACACATCTGCATTTGGCCTGCATGCTTACGTCTCACACATGAAAGGACTTGCATGTGTCAGCCTCACAGCCCTGTACATACATTTCCATACATGGCCCTACAAAACCACATGTACAATCTGCACACTACTTGCACACCACCACATGCACAGCTTCCAATCAGTATGCATGTACACTTACCGCTCGACTCCAGACGGGTCTGCCTCTCAAGGACCTGGAGGTGGAGCACTGGGCATATGCGTTCCAGGACCCTCATCTGATGTTCCGACAGGTGGCCCCGGCGCCCCTTAGCATCCGCTGCCTTCAAGAGGTGCCGGGCCTTGTTGAGGGTCCTGGACCTGAAGTCCTCCCAGAGCTTCTTGACATGTTGGAAGTCGCGGACTGCCACCCCCTCCGCGTTAATGGCAGTCACGATGTCCGTGTAGATCCACCAGTGGTGCCAGATGGTGTAGTGCCCGACATGGCAACACCAGAGGCAGGTGTGGGTGGGCAAATGGGTCCTGGGGCTGAGCTGTGGAGCGATGGAATAGCAGTCGGGAGTCTTCGGTTCCAGCAGGGGTGGTCACAGCAACAGCACCCCTGGCTGACGTGCAGGTAGCAAATGGCAGGGAAGGTGGGCAGCAGGCAATCAGACAGCAGCAGATGGCAGGTGGGAGCATGCTCGGGGCTCTGGGGGGCAGTAATTCGGCCTTCTGGGCAGGAGCGTGGTCTTCCGTGTGTGAGCGCATGGCCAGCTTGATACGGAGTGATTTGGCACGTGAAAATCTTGCACGTCAGCCTGTAATTTGAGGAAAGACCCTTAGCGTGTGAGCATGTCAGCAATTTCATTGGACCAAAAGCCCTTCGCGTGTAAGCGCTTCTGTGACGTGAGGCGCGGGGGGGTGCGCGGGCGTTTCCCCCATGACGTGGGCATAGTGGATTAGCTTGCACGCAAAAAAAATGCCCGTCCCCGTGTGAATGCGTGTAATCCGAGGAAAGGGCCTACAGGCGTAAGTGACATGACACGCGCGGGCGTTTCCCTCAGCATGGGTTAAAGGTGAGCGGGGCCAGCCGTTTGCTGTACATGCCTTTCATGGAGACCGACGTGTGTTGCTGCTTCCTGTTGTTTCGCGCGCCATCACAACTTCACAGCTATCAAGGACGTATCTCTTCTTTTGGCTGGGGGATTGGCTACGTGTGTTTTTCTGCATCGCGCTAGTCAGACGGTGAGTCGCGCACACTATTTTTCCCACTGCGGGTGCCCCTGTGTATCGCACCATTTTTGATGTCATAGTAGCCTGCTTGTCCCACGCGTACGCGCATACTGCAGGGGGTTGATTCCACGCACGTAGGCTGCAGGGTTGCGTGCATGGTTTGCCAGCAGTTTTGGGGTGCCTAAGCGTTGCGTGACCCGTCACTACATCCCCGGGGTCACATACAGCCTTGCAGGTGCAGGGGGGTTGTTAACATCTTACTTCACACCCCCTTCACCCCATTGCCCAGGTCAATTGTGGTGTACACCTCCCATTGGCACAACTCCATCTGTGCCGGCACTACTACATCTGTGCCATGGTTGGAAGGCCATCAAAGGTGAGGGGCAACTCAGCTGGGCGTACTCCTTGTGGCGGGCGTAGTCAGGGACAGGGCCGGGGTGACCGGGGAGTAGGGGGACTCCAGGGTGTCCAGGGCAGCCGCAGAGGGGGAAGAGGCAGGGGTGCGCCACTTGAGCACGATGTCTTGCCATGTGTCGATGCAGTCATACCACCACCCCCTGTGGTTCCGGGAGATGCAGCTTCTGCATCTGGCACTGGCGCCCGTGTGACCCGGCAGTCCGTTCCATCGACTGCCACAGGCCCAAGGGTAGTGGTAGCTGCAGGTGCAGCTGTGGACACCACCACCCAGGCTCAGGGTCTGCCAGAGCAGCCTGCGTTGGCACTGGAGGAGCCCTTGGAAGATTTCCAACAGGCAAGGAGGGAAACCGTAGGGGCATGCAGGGCTGCCCTGACCAAGACACGTGTCCCTGAGGCAGTTATTTCATCTGCTGCCCCAAACAGCCTGGTGTTGGCAAGTGCAGGGGCAGATGCACCCAACAACACCCCGGTTGTGAGTCTGCCAACCAGGACAGTTGCGGTCAATGACCCTGCCACAGCGGATGTTGCTGCGCAGGGTCCATTAGAGGGCACCCAGCTGCTACTGACAGAAGTCAGGCCTTTTGTCGTCCCGCCACCTGCCACTACCTTGGCTGAATCCACCAAACCCACTGGCCATACTGGTCAGGGCGGCATTAGCCTGCCAGGGTCTGAGCCACATTCCAAGAGGAGGAAGGTTGCACTTGCAGCACAGGCTGGGACCTCACACACAGCCACGACCTCCTGCACATCGAGGAAGAAGCCTTTCTACAACCAGGAACTGGACTTCCTCGTGGACTATGTGCGGGGCCACAGCCGTGACATGCTAGTGGGTGCCAATAGTCAGACTACGGCTGCCCAACGTGATAACCACTGGAAGCATGTTGCGGAAAATGTCAGTGCATTCGGCCATGATGTGCACACAGCGCAAGAGTGCAAAAAGCGTTGGAATGACATCAAACACAGCGCTAAGGCTAAGTGTGCCTCTAATTACAACTTGACTCTGGTGACTGGCGGTGGGCCTGCACCAGAGGAGGAAGTCCTCACTCCACATGAGTCACTTGTTGCGGAGTTCATACCATCTGAATCGGTCGAAGGAGTGGGAGAGATGCCGGACTTTGATGCCCAGTCCAGTGAGTGTTGATGCGTGTTTGTTGAGGACATGTGTGTTTTACTTGTGGGATGTGTTGTGCATGATTGCCACTACATGTGAGGTGTACATGGTTCGGATGTGCAAGTAATGCAATGCTTCCGTGATGCATGTCTGCTCTGCTGGATGGTGGACATGTGGAGCAGACGGGGACTGTCGGCATCAACACTATTGCATCCTACTCACATGCTGGTTACCAGGATGCCCCTCCGGTCCATGTCCCAGCTCACTGGCCCTTCTGCGTGTAGCGTGGGGTGACCTTCCTCTCAGCCCAGGCACGATGTCATAGCATGACTGATGTGCATGTGTCCTCTGCCTGCATGCGGGTACTCCATGTAGGCATGCTCCCTTGCCCTTCCACCCCCCGCTCTGCACCCCAGTTCCACCTTTGCACTGGTCTGCTTCAATATTGCCGTTGGGTACTTCACTGTTAATGCTTCCTGTGTACATGCTAACTTCCCGCAACCAATCTGTCAGACATATGCTATGTGGTACAGCCTTAGTTCTTGATGCAGGGTATCTCACTTGTACTGTGCAGAGGTCAGATGCCCCGCAGGGACATGAGTGCCCATTCATGCTCCATGTGCATTGCACACATGCCCCTATGTGTCCTTGACTGGATGATCACTGTAATACAAGTCCTGGGTGACATACATTGCATGGCATTTCATCAGCCTTCCCATGTCTACTGTGGCTCAGTACTGCGTTGCACACATGTTTAGGGTCTGACAATCTGGGTGGGTCACAGGCCTCAGCCTGTTTAATGGCCAATGACTCTGTCCAACTGGTGTAGTGTCCTCCTCACACGTGGGTGGCCTCCAGACGTTTCATCATGTGTCCTGCTTACTGTCCCATCATCATTTGCAGTGTTGTCACTTGACTCACATGAAGCTGTTGATGCTAGTCAACACTGTCTGTCAATACACAGGTCTATGGTCAGCCTTTTGATACCATGCTAGGCATCCCTGCTTTTGCACTTGGGTGGAGAGGTGCTTTGCTTGTAGATATGCTATCCATTGAATGCACATTGCACGTGATGCCTGAAGTTGACCTTGCACTGCCTTCACATTTTCTGACACACACCATGGAGTCCTTGTACATGTAGGTAGTGAGTAACATACATATTTGCTGCACTGCATAGACCCACTTCAATGCAGACTGCCACCTTTCAACAGGTCTGATCACAGAAGCAATTCCAAGTTGACCCAGCATGCATGCCAGCTTCTATTTTGTGTGTCACATGTCTGCCTGATGTTGTCGGTGTGTGTGTGCGTGTGTTGTGTGCTTCTGACATGTGTAGTGACCTTTTTTTTCTCTATTTTTGAGATGATAACGCAAAGGAGCCGAAGGATGGTGTTGTCATGCCATGCACAGGGTTGGTATCACTACATCAACCCGGCACAGTGGGGGTCGTGGGGTGGCAGGCCACGAAAACCCCCAAGTGCTACAGGCCATCTTGTCTCTGGCTGCCTATGAGTCCAGCCCTGATGACGACTCTGACGTCCATGTCGAGTTGGATGAGCATCATGTCCATGTGTCAGGGGTGAGTGATTCTGATGTGGACACTCCTCTGTCTGCGACACCTCCACTGAGGGGTCAGACTGTCTTGGAACCTCCGCCCATGGTGGATCGGGACGCAGGGTAACCCTCCACACCAGTCACTGATCTGCCTGGGACATCACGTCGACGGGGGCATGTAGTCGTGCAGCCACGGGCGGTGCCAACACGACGAGGACAACCGGTCCTTGGGACCTGCAGGGGTCTAGCCCAGCAATGCGGTCGCCGTGCGCAACCGCTGTATACTGAGTGGGAGCAAGACATGACTGCCAATTCAGAACGGCAGGGGGCAGCAATGGAGAACATCGCTTAGAGCATGGAGCGTGTGGCCCGATCCGTGCTCCCCCCAGCTAGGCAGGTGATTCTCCAGCAGCATGTGGCACGGTCCACGGCCCACTCACTCAGGCTGGGCATGGCGGCCTCAGACAGGGCACGCTAGGCTGAAATGTCGTCTCTGCATCAAGCAATTGCTGCTCACGCAGAGGCACACATGGAGGCCCTGAGGGAGGAGTATGCTTCCCTCAAATCCACTCTGGATGTCCTTCTGATGTCCCAGAGGGAGCGGTCAGAGGAGAGGTTTGCACAGCTTGAGCGTACCATCTCGGCTGAGCTACAGGCTTGCCGGGAGGTGCAGCGGTTGTCAAGCCAGGCCTTGCAGGAGGAACTCTGTGTTACACGTGCTACCTTGCAAGAGGAAGCACGTGTATCACGGGAGGTTCTGCATGCAGACCTACGTGTCATCGCCACACAGAACCAGGCTCACCTGTCTGGCAGACTTGCTGCTGACGAGGGGCAAGCTGGGGCTAGGCGTGGCCAGGCTACTGTGCCACGTCCTCCTTTCCAGGATGAGCCAGACTCGGACGACCATCTATCTCCCACATAGGTCGGGCTGTGCAGGCGTTGAGCCCATGAAGGTTTTTTTTTTGGCTCAGCATCATCGCATGTGGGTGTTGAGCAGCACCCTGTACCTCCCCCCTCCTTGTTGCCCCCCCCGGGTCGTATGTGGCCATTTTTGATTTTTCTTTTAGTTTAGTTAGTTAAGTTTCTGTTTGATAGTTTAATTAGGTTAAGTCGGTTTTTCGTAGTTAGTGTAATTAGTTAATATAGTTTACAATTGCTTGTCTATTGTGCTTTCATGTGACAGTGTGGTGCTTTGTGGCTTTTGAAAGCATCCACTGTCTGTTCCAGCTGTGCCCTTCAGGCTTGTCTTGTGTATGTGTTTGCTGCTTGGGGTCCTTGACACACATATGCCACTCCTGCTTCCCTTATCCATGGGCTTGCAAGGATGGTTCGGTGTAAAAGCCTATTACACAAGGGCTTTGGACTGTCATATCTGTGGCATGTCTGATGCTGTGGTACTTGTGTTAACACCCCTAGTGGGGATGATTGGGGTGTTATTGACCACTGTTCTGCTTTTGCTAGATGGGGTCTTTCATGATTCATGTGTACATTCATTGTCATGCATTGTGTAGTATGTTTCTTATCTTTACTGTACATGTGCTTGTTGCAATTCATGCCGTAGATAGTGTGTTCCACACTTTGGCTGTGAAAGACGGACTGTGGTGTGATTTCTGATGTACATCTCTGACATGGTCCAGTGATGTGATGCCTGAAGAGACACACACAGATGAATCTAATGCATTAATCATGTGTTTCATGCCCTTTCTGCAGGGGGATGAGCCTCCAGACCACCTTTGCCAGCAGACATGGGCCATTGGACGTCTGGAATCTGGACACGATTGGTGGTGACGACATGCGCATGTGCTCACAAGCAGAGGCACAGGGATTGCAGACATACATCCTAGAACTGCTGACGCGTTTCAAGGGACTCCAGGCAAGGTGAGCAGCACAGGGGGGTACAACACAGCAAACCTTCCACCAGGCCAGTTGCACATGCATGCTTAGTAGCAGCACTGAGGGTGAGCTTGGACGAATATTGGTGTTGAAAAGCACAATACAACTCAGATGTGTTGGTGGACTCATGGCTAGTTGATTGTAAGGTTGTCTGGGGCACCTGCAGGGGCAGTGGCACATTCCCTCCGGTCCACCATGGTCCATTGAGGCACTTGTATCACCCAAGTAGCGTTCCGAGACATGTAAAGGAGCAGCTGACAGGGACACACGGCAAGGGACAGACTCGGGTGCAGTGCATTTCATTTCCATGTAGAATCTGAAACATTTACTGCCTACTTTATTTGGGTCGTGGTGGAACATGACTTGTTTGAAAGTCATACCTTGCTATATGCGTCTGTCTGCTTACCCAGGGAACATTGCATGTTGTGTGATTCGTGACACATTGGTGTTCCATTTGCCACGCACCCACCGGTGCCTGACTTACTGCATTGACTGTGTATGAACCATCACAGGGGTAATGTTACGTATGGGAACGAAGCATCGACACCAGATTGTCTGTTTGTAGAGTAGTTTGTTACTTTGGGGCATATTTGGTGGTGTGTTTGTGTGTTATGGGCATGCACAGATTTTTAACTGTGGCTCTCTTTGCAGCATTGAGGTGCTCCTGTTACCGGACCTGAGAGTGCACAGGCAGAAAGCCAGCACTCACCCCAGAGATAAGTTTCTCTTTGACTTCCATTTCAGTGAATTGCTGCTATGTTTATGATGAACAAGTTTGGTATGATTGTGTATGTGTTAATGTGAGTACTACATTCTTGGCCATTCCCTACTTTCCTGTGTCAATCCTACTCCCCTCTCCTGCCCCTCATTCCGGTTATCCAGTATGCCAACGCCTGTCCCGACTCCATATACCTGACCCTCCTTCCCCACAGGGTCTCAGAGGCCTGTGTGAGTTTGACCTTGCAGCCACCCAGACCACGGTGGGGGTGGTTGGTTCGTGCCACTTCTGCACCTGTACACGGGAGCAGTGACAGTACACATCCGTTTGTGGTGCCTCATTCTATGTTATGTACCACAGATGGTACACATCCTGTTGTGACATTGTTTTACTGCGCTACCTCGGTTGTTATGTCTTTGTGGCAGTACTTGGCCTTTGTGAGGTACTGCTACTTCAAGTCATCTACTGGAGGTTGTTCTGGTTAGTTTTTCTGCCTGCAAGCTTTTTGCTTGGCTTCTGTGTTGGCCTGCTTTGAGTTCTCTTGGATGTAGTGTTTTTGAAAATCAAGGTGGACTCTGAGGGTGCAGGCAACTTTTTACACACAAGGTGGGAGATGGTGACAAAGGGGAAGGGTGATCCTATGGCCAGGTGAAATTCAAGGATGTAGGCTCCATAACCCCGGTGCAGTTGTTCAGTGGGTCATGGTGATTTGTGAGGGAGGGGTGGTGCTTGGTTGGTGATAGTTGCCTTGCCCTGCAGTGTGATGGGTGCCCTGACATTGTAATTGTGGTATCCTATGTACATGATGTGTTCTGCTGATCAATGCCTGTTCATGTGTTGTGTTTACCTTTCAGGTGTGAGGGGATAGTTGTAGTTTGACATGCTGGGGTGTACACATGGTGAATGCTCACATGTGATGTGTAGAGGACACTGATGGTCATTTGATTGCACATGCATATGTTGAGTGCATGTCCCTACTGACCCACACACTCGCACTATAATGCACTACATGTACAACCACCCTTCCATGTCCAAGTGTACATTCTGTTTTCCTTCTGGTGCCCACTGGTCCCTGCAGCCATGTCCTATGACCAATTGGGGATCCTGTACATGCTTATTTTGCTTTTTGATGTGGTTTGTCACTTAGATGTGATGCTCAGGGTGTGCATCACACGCAATGGCTGTTAACTGTGCTGTGCACTGAGCAGTGTGTTGCAGGAGGTGGACACGGCACACAGAAGCTGCAGTGTTGATTTTTCAATGCACAATGTGCATGTAGACAGGCATTCATTGTTATGTTACAACTTCAACTTTTGGAATGCATTTGGGTATGACTTCTTTTGGGTGGGAGGTTGTTGGTCAGTCATTTCATCTGATTCCATGTCAGGCATCATTGTCTGATGCCAATTTACATTTTTCACATGGCAATGTGTACCTTATTGGTACTGTGTTGGTGTATGGCTATTGCTTGCCATGTCATGTTGTGCTTTGGGAGGGTTTGAGTGACATACCAGTGATAGTCATGGCCTGTTTTGCAGGTGTGTGTGATTCACACCTTGCATGTGTGCCTTTTGGGCACACATGATTGCTTGTGTTTAAGTAGCTAGGGATGCACACAATGTTGCACTTCCATGGCAACAATCTCAGGGTGGTAAGGTTGTGACAGTTGACTGTCTATTTGTCATCATCGATTGTCACCTGGTATGTGCCAGGCCTGTGTGCACTCCGCAGGGGTGGGACTTTAGGTGAAAAAAGGGGTCCACAAGCTGGGTCCGGGCATCCTCGCCACGTGCCCTATCCCCACCCATGGGCAGCACCTGTGCCTGTGGTTGGGGATGTGGGGGCACCACCATGTCCACCAGTACGCCCTGCAGTGTTGCAACATTGTGCAGGACACATGCTGCCACAATGATCCTGCACACTACCTGGGGTGCATAGAGTAGCTGCCCACCAGAGCGGTCAAGGGAGCGGAAGCGTGACTTGAGCACTCTGAATGTGCGCTTCATTGGTTGCAATATGGGCCGCGTTGTATCTTACCTGGGGTGGTGTGGTGGGGTTCTGGATTGGCGTCATCATGTGGTTGCTCAGAGGGCAGGCACTGTCCCCTGGAGAGGTGCTAATGGTTGTTATTATTGGGGTTTGTGTATTTGTGTGTGTTTGTGACATGCATGCATGTGCAAGGGCATTTGTACTCACCTAGGAGCCATGTGTCGCCATGCTGCCCAGCTTCCAGGGCCCGGCTCAGGGCAGACATTCTGTATATGAAACTGTCATGGATGGAGCCAGGGTAGTTTGCATAGACAGAGGTGATGATTCCCTTTGCATCGCATACCACCTGTACATTGATGGAATGCCAGTGCTTGCGGTTTCGGTAGATGTGCTCAGTGGCCCTAGGTAGACGTAGGGCCACATGGGTGCAATCTATGGCACCAAGCACTTTGGGGAAGTGTGCCACCCTGTAAAAGTCCTGGACAACGGCCTGCCTTTCTGCGGCTGTTCTGTGCATGTATATGTGCCTACGGACTGAGGGGCGTGCAGTCATGATTGCCAACACCTGGTGTATGCAGCATGACTGCGTGGCCTGTCAGACCCCCCCCCACTATGGCAGTAGTCCGCTGAAATGACCCAGTGGCCAAATAATGCAGGACATTGAGCACCTTATCCAAGGGGCTCAATGCTTGGGAGCAAAGAGTGGGGGATGTAAGGTCATCTTCCCACTCCCTGACCAGGTCTAGGATGATACGGGGTGGAAACCTATACCTGCCGTAGACCTGGTCATCAGGCATCCCAAAAAGACTTGTCCGTGGTGAAAAAATGCGTTCCCTGGCTATTATCCTCCTCCTGCGGTGTCCCACGATCAGTGTTGCGAAAAATGGGGCATTCATCATAGCTGTATATACGTGTTTGTTGTTTGCGCGCACTTTTATACTGTGCGCGGGGACGCTTTCGCCTGCCTTCGTGTGGCGGACGCATTCACAGCTGTGTGCGTCTTTTGCCATGCGCGGGTTTCCCGTATTCGTATCCATGAATACGGGTTGTTCGCGTGCGTGTGGGCGTTCCGTGTAGTTCCCTGCAGTACTTCCCCAGTTACGCCTTCTTTTTCACGCGTTATTCCCCATTCTGCGTGTTACGCCCATTGTTTTGCCTACTTTTGTTGTGTGTGCTGTGCTATGTGTGCTTTTGCTGTGCGCGTAGCGCACGCTGTTTGATGACGTGTGTGCCCGCGTGCGACATGCACCGATTTGGCGCACAACCAGTGGGAAACAAGCGCAGTGCCTTCCTTGAATCGCATGAGGGCGCCTGCGCTTGCTTTCTCACGCTTGCGCCACCTTGCGCCTGCTTGCGCTGGGATTTTCGGCGCACGTTTGTTCCATGAATCAACCCCTAAATGTGTTATTAGGTAGTTGGACTGGCCATCATTGATGCAGTCAGTCTGTATATTCTTTCTTACTGTGGCATTGTATTTTGTTCAGGGCATATAGGTTAAAGCCAAGATGATAACTGTTATTTCATGGCTATACTGGCCTGCATCGTTGCAGCCAGTCAGGACATATATTTCTTACAGTGCCATGGCGATTTTTTCAGGAAAAGCCAACATAAGTATTTTATTTTATGGTAATAATGGCATACATTGTTTCAGACTGTATGGACATATGTGGGCACAGCCCATATAGACAATGGGGGTAATTCATAGAATTCAGCGCACAAGTGGCGCACGCGGCTGGCGACAGTGTGCACATGCGAATCCCTGCGCCAGCCGCGTGCGCTAAAATCCATTTCCGCGCACAGCGTATTCACGGATTCCAGCCACCAAAACCAGCCGTGGCGCACAGTGGCACAGCGACTCTGCAGCAGCGCCAGTTACGCCCCCAAGAACGCCTCTCGCGCAGGAAAAAGCCATCAATATACCCAATCCAGCGCAAAGGGCTGCGCTAACCCTGTACCAGCACGGCAAGCGGGCTACGTGTATCACTGGGGTGCGCGGGAAGTACCTCACACGATTGGCCCCGTGCGAGCAGGGTACGTGTATTTCAGGGGTGCGCGGGAAGTTCCACACGCGATTCCAGCAGGGTATGTGTATTTCAGGGGTGCGCGGGAATTTCCACACGCAATTTCATCATGGTACGTGTATTTCAGGGGTGCACGTGAAGTTCTACACGCGATATCAGCAGGGTACGTGTATTTCAGGGTGCAGGGGAAGTTACACACGTGATTTCAGCAGGGTACGTGTATTTCAGGGGTGCGCGTGAAGTTCCACACGCGATATCAGCAGGGTACGTGTATATCAGGGTGCAGGGGAAGTTACACACGCGATTTCAGCAGGGTACGTGTATTTCAGGGGTGCGCGGGAATTTCCACACGCGATTCCAGCAGGGTACGTGTATTTCACGGGTGCGCGGGAATTTCCACACGCGATTTCATCATGGTACGTGTATTTCAGGGGTGCACGTGAAGTTCCACACTCGATATCTGCAGGGTACGTGTATTTCAGGGTGCAGGGGAAGTTACACACGCAATTTCAGCAGGGTACGTGTATTTCAGGGGTGCGCGTGAAGTTCCACACGCGATATCAGCAGGGTACGTGTATATCAGGGTGCAGGGGAAGTTACACACGCGATTTCAGCAGGGTACATGTATTTCAGGGGTGCGCGGGAATTTCCACACGCGATTTCATCATGGTACGTGTATTTCAGGGGTGCACGTAAAGTTCCACACGCAATATCAGCAGGGTACGTGTATTTCAGGGTGCAGGGGAAGTTACACACGAGATTTCAGCAGGGTACGTGTATTTCAGGGGTGCGCGTGAAGTTCCACACGCGATATCAGCAGGGTACGTGTATATCAGGGTGCAGGGGAGTTACACACTCGATTTCAGCAGGGTACGTGTATTTCAGGGGTGCGCGGGAATTTCCACACGCGATTCCATCATGGTACGTGTATTTCAGGGGTGCACGTGAAGTTCCACACGCGATATCAGCAGGGTATGTGTATTTCAGGGTGTAGGGGAAGTTACACACGCGATTTCAGCAGGGTACGTGTATTTCAGGGGTGCGCGTGAAGTTCCACACGCGATATCAGCAGGGTATGTGTATATCAGGGTGCAGGGGAAGTTACACATGCGATTTCAGCAGGGTACGTGTATTTCAGGGGTGCGCGGGAATTTCCACACGCGATTCCATCATGGTACGTGTATTTCAGGGGTGCACGTGAAGTTCCACACACGATATCAGCAGGGTACGTGTATTTCAGGGTGCAGGGGAAGTTACACACGCGATTTCAGCAGGGTACGTGTATTTCAGCGGTGCGCGTGAAGTTCCACACGCGATATCAGCAGGGTACGTGTATATCAGGGTGCAGGGGAAGTTACAAACGCGATTTCAGCAGGGTACGTGTATTTCAGGGGTGCGCGGGAATTTCCACACGCGATTTCATCATGGTACGTGTATTTCAGGGGTGCACGTGAAGTTCCACACGCGATATCAGCAGGGTACATGTATTTCAGGGGTGCGCGTGAAGTTCCACACGCGATATCAGCAGGGTACGTGTATATCAGGGTGCAGGGGAAGTTCCACACGCGATTCCATCAGGGTACGTGTATTACAGGGGTGCGCGGGGAGCACCACACGTGAATTGCACGTGTGGGTCCTCCCAGGTGTTCCCTCTACACCCTCCACGGCCCCTGCAGGTGGCTCACACCACAGGGGCCTACCCTGCACATGTCCTGCAGGCACCCCATCCACCATGGCCATGCCCCCCAGCCAACCCACATGTCAACTTGCACTACTGCCCACCAACGCATGTCCCCCTGCACCCCCAGCCACCAGGGGCACCCTCCACAGGCCCCCACCGATGTCTCCCACCACCCCCCAGCAGTGCAGGGGCACCCTCCACCAGGCCCCCAATCATGTCCCCTATCACCCCCACCCCAGCAGTGCAGGGGCAGCCTCCACCAGGCCCCCACTCATGTCTCCCACCACCCCCCAGCAGTGCAGGGGCACCCTCCACCAGGCCCCCCTCATGTCCCCTATCACCCCCACCCCCAGCAGTGCAGGGGCAGCCCCCACCAGGCCCCCACTCATGTCTCCCACCACCCCCACCCACCAGCCACCATGGGCAGCCTCCACTAGGCCCCCACTCATGTCTCCCACCACCCCCACCCCCCCAGCAGTGGGGCACCCTCCACCAGGCCCCCACCCATGTCTCCCACCACCCCCACCCCCCAGCCACCATGGGCAGCCCCCACCAGGCCCCCACTCATGTCTCCCACCCACCCCCACCCACCAGCCACCATGGGCAGCCTCCACCAGGCCCCCACTCATGTCCCCTATCACCCCCACTCCCCAGCTACCATGGCCAGCCCCCACCAGGCCCCCACTCATGTCCCCTATCACCCTCACCCCCCAGCCACCATGGGCAGCCTCCACCAGGTCCTCACAATCCCCAATCACGTGCGTTATGGTCAGCCTCCACAGCCAAAAAGCCCTACCAAGTAACCCATTCACCCACATGGAAATGGAAATTACATTTTACACCCCCAATGTTCATAAAGCAAATGAACCCATGTCCGTCACACACAATAGTTGCAATTGAATGGGAAAACACCCAACATGACATGCATGAAACCAATGAGATGATACCACACAGTGAAGTATGAAAACAAAATTGTATTAAAAAAAATTGAATGAAACAAACTACAATGGCAATGAAAAAAAGATAAGCTGCATGTCCATCTAAAAAAATCAAAACTACAAATCCAAATCCAAAAAAATGTTGTCCAAAGTCACATTAAAAATAAAATCAATCCAATGAAGAACTATGTACAAAACATCCAAGGGTCCATGAGCCCAACTGAACAAAGGAAACCTACAAAAAACCCTAACTAAAATGCAACTATATACAAAAAGTGGAGCAGTGTCCGTCGACTCCAAATCATAAGAAGAAACAAAGGAAACCTAAAACTAAAGAACTATATACAAAGGCGGCGGGCAAGTCCAGCGGCTCACTCCGTGGTGTTCCGGGCCAGGGCATCATCGAACTCCTGTTCGATGTCCCGGAGGCGGTCCTGTTCCATGGCCCCGAGGGTCCGCATGGACGACCGCGTCTCCTCCTCCAACCCCCTGCGGATTGCCTCGAGGCACTCGGCCCGCCTCAGGGCCCTCCGCATGGAGTTCTCCGCCCTGACCATTGTGAGCCGCGCCTCTCCCTCCCGCCGCCGCTCCGCACCTATATGCTGGCCCAACCGCTGCCACACGGAAGACACTTCCCGTCCTGGGTCCTCCTGCCCTCCGGCCGATGCCTGCCCCTCCGATGTTGATGGCCCCGAGCCATGATGCCTCCCACGTTGACTCCGCTGCTGCCTCCGACGCCACTGCCTCTGCCAGCACGACGGCATCCAGGCTGATGGAATCCACCAACGCCATCGTGCACGTGCCCTGCCTGATGATGCCGGCACATCCTCCATCTGCTGGGGTACAGTTGCTGTGGTGTCCACCCCTGCTGCACCTCTGACTCCCGACTGTGGCAGGGATGGGATCCCCACCGAGCTGGCTTCATTGGTCAGGGCAGGTCCACAGGGGGCCCTGGTGGCATCTGGGCCGGAAGACGGCAAGGAGAACGACTGGCGTATAGTCTCCACAGAGGAGGAGAGGGCCACCAGATTGGCCGACACATGCAGGAAACCCCCGAACATGGACGATCCCAATTGGGCCACGTCGGCACGGTGCTCTTCGTGATGACGTGCGTGCTCCTCCTGGGAAGCACGCACGGCATCACGAATCACAGCCGTACGCATCGCGACCCCAATCAGGACCTTCTCCATACGGCCAGGGGTCCCCTCGTCCGCCGGTGGAGGGGAGTCAGATGACATGGACATCCCCTCTACCTGCGGACGGGCCTGGGACGGGGCATCCCTGCTGGTGCATGGTGGTGCACCCACAGGGTCAGGGACAGCGACATGCACAGGCCCCTCCACGGTGACCTGTGCTGCCTCCTGCCCCTGCCCCTGGACTGCACCACTTGCACCAGCAGGGATGCCCCCACCAGGCCCCATGTGCGCCTCAGTGGCGGCCTCCTCCTCCTCTGTGGAAACCACCAACCTGGATGGCTCCTCACCGTCTTCTGCCGTAGCAGGCCCCTGTGGGGGCTCACCCACCCCTTCCGCTGCAGCCGTGGGGGCATCCCCGCCGCCTTGCTCCACAGCGCCGTCTCCGCCCTCTTCTTCACTAGCCGCTGCGTAGAGGGAGACATAGAACACAAGCATCAGGGTACTGTACAATGGTCCCCTAGACAGGAAGCAATAGCAGATGAGTGCCACTGTAAAAGTACACTTCCATCATGTCCCTCCACAACACATGTGTCAGTCCAGGCAAAACACACACAGTGAAAGTCATGGTGCATGCCATGGACATTTCCATACATGTCCAATGGACTCTCGAAACATACAATGTAATGGAACTCACATGCACCATGGGTCATGCCTATCACATGCACACACTTCACCTCAGTCACATCCATCTGACCCCGTACACCCCAATCACAGTGGATACAAGGATGACTAGGCTGCATCAGTGAATCTGTACATTGTCACAGACATGTGTCATGCATCCATGGCATCCACAAGTCACAGACACGCAGGTCAGGCACACAGACATGGACACCATATATGTACCGGGCATCAGCACCCATCCCTCACCCCCACCCATGTCCAGGAACAGAGACTGCCATGCTCTCATGTGTACAATCTGCATAGGGCTCCCCATGTCGCATTTAAACACATGCAACAACCGTGCGGTTCACACATTACTGGTCGCACATGCATTACCATGATGTCCCTGCACACATACATGCGTACATGACCTATGTCACACATACAGGCAAGTATCAGACAACCAGCACACTGCAACATGCCCTGTCTCACACAGCAATGCCTGGCCACTTACCGCTCAACTCCAGACGGGTCTCCCTCTCAAGGACCTGGGCGTGGAGCGCTGGGTGTACGCGTTCCAGGACCCTCATCTGGATGGAACTCATGCGGCCCCGGCTGCCCTCCACGAGGCGCCGGGCCTTTATGAGGGTCCTTGACCTCATGTCTTCCCAGCGCTTCTTGACCTTCTGGATGGTGCGGGTTGCCACCCCCTCCGCGTTGATGGCAACCACACAGTCGGCCCAGATCCTCTCCCGTCCTTCCTTGTTGGCGCGGGACGATCCGAAGAGGGCACCATACTGCCCCAGGACTTGCTCCACCAGGACACCAACTTCGGTGGCAGTGAAGCTGGTGCCCCTCTGCCCCTCTGGCCGGGGGTTGCCACTGGTGCCAGATGTGGATGTGCCCGACATGGCAACCCCAGGGGCAGGAGTGGGTGGGCAACTGGGTCCTGGGGCTGGGCTGTGGAGCAATGTTATCTGAGTCGGGAGTCTTCTGTTCCAGCAGGGGTGGACACAGCAACTGGACCCCTGCAGATGGCTGATGTGCAGGCACCAAATGGCAGGGCACGGTGGCAGCAGGCAGGCAGGCAGCAGCAGATGGCACGTGGGAGGCTGCTCGGGGCACTGGGGGGCAGTAATTCGGCCTTCTGGGCAGGAGCGTGGTCTTCCGTGTGTTTTCGCGTGGCCAGCTTGATACAGAGTGATTTGGCACGTGAAAATCCTGCACATCAGCGTGAAAATCGGGGAAAGGCCCTTAGCGCGTAAGCGCGTTGGCACGCGTACGCGATTTCATTGGACCAAAGGCCCTTACAGCGTAAGCGCCTCTGTGACGTTTTGCGCACGGGTGTTGCCCTGGCAGGGCTTGGAGATCCCGCGTGCCTTTACACTGTTCTGTACGTGCTTTTCGTGCGGTGCGTGTGTTTTCCATCCGTTGGGGTTCACACGCTATTACTTCACAGCGTGTGTTTGCTACGCGTTCTTCTACACGCAAGGCAGACGGTGAGTGGTACCCCGCTCCCCCAGGCCCGATCGCGTGTAAAAGTTCACGCGAACCCCTGAAATACACATAGCCCGCTCCCCCAGGCCCGATCGCGTGAAAAAGTTCACGCGCACCCCTGAAATACACGTAGCCCGCTCCCCCAGGCCCGATCGCGTGAAAAAGTTCACGCGAACCCCTGAAATACATGTTGCCCGCTCCCCCAGGCCCGATCGCGTGTGTGACTTCCCGCGCACCCCCGGAATACACGTACCCCGCTCAATCGCGTGTGTAACTTTCCGCGCAACCCCGAAATACACGTGCCCCGCTCGCACAGGCACAATTGCTGTATGTTGCCACTTTTGTAATGCGCAGGGACGCTACCGCCTGCCTTCGTGTGGCGGACGTGTTTCGGCTTGTGCGTGTCTTTCGCTGTGCGTGGCTTTGCCCTATTCGATTCCATGAATACGTGTGGTCCGGGTGCGTGTGGGCGTTCCGTCTGCTTCCCTGCAGTACATCCCCAGTTACGCCCTTATTTTCGCGAGTTGTTCCCCATTCCGCGCGTTACGCCCCGTGTTCCGCCCACTTTCTAGTGTATGCGCCGAGGTTGTGCGCTTTCACTGTGCGCGTCGCGCACGTCTTTCGGGATGTTGCAGTGACGTGTGCGCCATGCACGGGTTTGGCGCACATCCCGAGGTAAACACGCGCAGGGACTTCCATGAATCGCACGCGTGCGCCTGTTTTTTTCTGCTTGCGCAACGATTTTCGGCGCACGTTTGTTCCATGAATCGGCCCCAATGTGTTTTATGATGGCGTAGAATATGCAGGCAACGTCATCATGAAAATGGGTTGTAAAATGCTCCTGTGCAGTCTTGTTTAGTAGCATCTATTGTTTTCTTTTCATCTGTTATACAGAATTGACCGCAAACTGTGAAGCATTTTGCCCATTTTATGTATAGAAAATGTGCCATAAATGCACCATTTTATACCATTATTTAAAAAATGTTCTCTTGCTCCTTCATTACACTCAGTCACCTCTGCGTATTTGTTGGACACATTTGCTCCTATTCAATTAAACAATAAGCCAGATGCCACTCCAAGTACTATTACGAAATCAAAAGAAGTGTGAGAGGAAAGAGCAGAATCTGTGTTCGCCAAGCCAAGAAAAGCCAATTAGTAATAGGAAGACCAAGAAAGAGGTTGGCCAGTTAGTACAGAGCTTGAGAAACCAGGTCAAATGTTGAGGCTAGACTAGGTATTCTGGTTAGAACTTGGGCACAAATACTGGCTTAGGACAACACTTGAAGGATCATTTGAGTAAATCCAACAGGAGCTTCTATCCCAGACTCTGGTGGCAATTATGAGGTCCCCAGCCCAGATAAACAACTCCTGTGTAGCCTTTGAGAACCCAGGTTGGGGTGTTCCTACCCAAAGGGACCCAGGTATGGGGGAGTATCTACCAGAATTAGCCTAGAAGAAATCCCTAGGGCAAGAGGGACCTGATTCAGAGCCTGCTCCAATAGTAGGTGTGAAGCTGTTTTCTCCTCATCTAGTCCAAAAAAGAACACAACTATAGTCATGACAGGTCCAAACCAATGAACACGGCCAAGGTCTATGATAAATATGAATGTTGGAACAATTTAAAACTATTGTGACTGTGAGTGACTTAAACACCATCCGGGGCAGAAACTCAGAAGATTGAAGTCTAGGACATGAACTTGACTCTGAACATTAGGTCCTTTATCCTTAGATGTGTTCCCTTTTGAGTTGAATCCTTACATATAGGCCATTCTCAACTCTGCCTGTTCAAAAGTTGGATGAAGGTGGATAAACCTATCTGTTGTGCTTATGTTCTGTGCCAACTGACCTTGACATTGCACACATCTATTTTGTGGAATTTTCCTTAGGGTCTCTGTATTTTTAAGGACATACATTTAGACTATTCAGACGAATAGGTCTAGTTGCATTCTCCCAGATCATTCAAGAAAGGAGGTGGGTGGTAAAATAGACCTGTATTCTCTAGATTTCCATAAGTAGGGCAAGTAAATTCCAGACCTCCATAGGGTGACTGAGATATCTGGAATTAGGGTTCAAATAGCATCCTGAAAGTGTGACCAGGAAGACGTTGGTGAAACTTGAATTAGGTTGGCGTCAATGATTGGGTGACTCTAGAAATATTTGAATTAATGCAATCTCCAGATTGGGCGCTGTGACCATTACCATCACTTCAATTTTCCATATAAATAGCGTGATTGCTTCTGTTACTCGACGTCAGATGAGAAAAAAAGCCTAATCCAATATGAGAGTGAGGAATTCTGCACACAAACAGCAGTATTCACGTGATGGCAAAGATTGTCCTGGTACCTTGATGATAGAGGTGATCTACTACCAGAAAGCGAGAGGATCACCTGGTGCCCACTTCTCTTGTCTCCGCGGGTCCAGATTGGTTGAAAGCATCAACCACCAGGTTCACTAGTCCCACCAGCCGAGGTCAAGGGCTTGAAACTGCTTCAGGGAGAGTGGGCTTGAAAAAGAAATGGCCAGTACCAGAAACGTACAGATGCTAAGTTAAACAAGCCCAGAGACACCTTCTGCCACCCGATTAATATCTGCCCTCTTGCGATTGGGTTTTTGCCTGCAGTCAAGCATTGGGAACCATCTGCATCTCTCCCTTTAACACCAAATCAGATAATCCTCCCCTGAGACAGTCTGCACTGTATTCCGGCATCCGCCAGCAGTCTTCAGAAGCCTCTTCACTGTGCTGACCCCCCTGCAGCACCACCAAAACCTCTGACCCTACCAACAGTGTTCAGTATCTGATATCTCAAGCCAGAAAAATCCAAAGACACGTAAGCATGAGGTACGTGGCCATCTATTTGAAAGCTGGACCAAAGTAAAAAAGGTACCCGAATGTCAGGCATGTCCCTCCATGTTTATTGTTTACTGACCCAAACCCAGCTTTTTTCTCCAACATCTGGCTTTGAGTGCAGATCTTCGCAAGATGCAGTCTGGGGGAGTATAGTGTTAGACCCCAGAACCAAAGAATAGCTGGAAATCACAGCCACATACCTCGCAAGGGCACCCTGATAATGGCCAAGCACACATTTCTTATCTGAAAGCCGAGTAGCCCAATTGGTGTTCCCTACATGTTCCCCACTGTAGGCGTGCCCATTGGCAATGCGTTTGAACGTCACTGTACCAACTGCGACCCCGTGACCAGAATTTAGCAGATAGTATCAAACAAATATGTGTTCATAGAAATGTAGAACGTTCTACAAAAAAAAACACTCCATTATCTATCTTGTACATACATACAATGTAACCCACACCTTTGTCTGGGTGGTATTGTTTTGTAAGTGATAATTGGATACAATACAATACAATACAATAGAATAACCTTGTGTCTCGTCCACCTCACTCCTGAGGGCCCCTTCTTGACAGTTGTTGATGGATTAAGGATTCCTGTGAAACCCTAGAACCTGTAGGACAATCCTGACATTTGGACTTTCCAAAGAACCCTCAGCATAGGATTCTATTGAAGGAAGGTGAGCATTATGTGACAAATAACCAAACACTAAAGGTGACCAATGAGAGAAACAAACCCCTCAGCAAAAACGTATTTCCTGATAAATGCAAAAAGGAGGATGGCTCCGGGGCAATACGTTTGTCTTGAAAGCAAGACAACTCAGAGCAACACAGGTTCTAATCCCAGTACATCTTAGAGATATAAAAGATTAATTAATTAAGTTATTAATATCTAGAACCAAATGGTGGCTTACTTACTACAAATTCAAGTTTGTCTGTTGAAAGTGGCACTATTTTTTCATTTAAGTGTATATGGTTACATTTAAACCTTTACACTATAAATTACACAAAAGAAAATAATAAAAAATGACAAAATCTAACAGGTTAAAATCATCAAGAAAATAATTACAAACAGGAGTCGAGATTTGCCAATATCAGTTGCACTATAAAAACATATCTTCGCCCATCAACGCTTGGGAGAAAGCGAGCTAGAAGCCCATCCGCTGTCATCAAATGCTGATGTGTGTTCAATTTATGATCAATGTAACATAGGCAAAATGGTATGCCCACAATCACACAGTGTGGCCGAATCTGCACAGGGAGTACTGACTCCAGCTGCTGCCGAAAGAACATCTCTGATTGTAAAAGCACTTGGAGACATGTGCAAACCTGCCAGAGTTGCTAAAACCCAATGGTTCCAAAAGTGTCTCTCATTTGATATCGACATTTCCAATCCCTAGGCCAAAGTTTGCACTTTGCAAACAATGGAGCAAAAACTATTTAGCACCATACTTTGCTGCTTGCTTAGGAGCTCAGCATGCTACAAAATTAGCCGAGGCCAGAAACATGATGCTTTGCACCAAGAAAAAAATGAAAGCGACCGATTTTCCATTATTTCTACTGCTTGTTTACGAGGAATGGAGCAACGCCATTGACATGGAAAGATAGGTCTATGCATACTACACAATATGTCCGCCATTGCAAAATTAGACTATATTCGTTCAATACTTTAATAATAGTGAACACTTGTTGCATATGGCATTCTCGCCACTCGTGGGATTGGTTTGGGCCACCTAGGACATGGTGTAACCCACGTGTGTCTCTCGCTCTTTAGGTGACTCACCCGCTTCAGGTCTGTCATCTCCTTGAAGCTCATCTAAGCTAAACACCCATTTAATATATTTTTACTGTAAACATGTACACATTGCTGAAGGGCAGAAGCCATCAGAAACTGCTCAGCAAAGCCCGCGTGCTTCTTATGCTGATCTGCTACTGAAAAGAAACAGGCACATTTGACGGATTAGCCGTATGGGCTGGCTAGTTGGGGGCACGATTAAATGCAGATGAGCAACACAATACCTTCAACATTGAAAAGGTTTTGCAAAGGTGCAGCAATGGGCAGAAAATCCATATGAGATTAAAACGAGCATATTAGGAAATCGGATGACATGTGAGACTGGAGATGAGGCAGGGCTTGGGCAGAGTGAGTGGCGGTTCATTCTCATGCCTGTCTCTGCTCTAGCCCTGTATATTTTATTGTAGGCCTGCCCTGATGAATTTTCATCTTGTTCCATATCAGATGGGGGAAGCTTTTCCAGTCGTGCGTTTACTCCGGCCTGCGTAGCCACACGACTTGAGGCTTAGCCTGGACATGGTACTTTAGGAGCCTTGCCACTGCAAGGCTTGCTACTAAACTAGCAGTCAGGACAGAGCCAACGCTCCTGCAATTCTGAAAGGAACTCAAGGCCCTACTCTTCAGGGAATACACAAGGGCCACTTAGGGCATTTTCCTCTGAGGTATTGGACGCCCTTGAATAGCCACGCCATGTTAACCTCTAATGTCCCGTTCCATTGTCCTCTGTAAACCTCAAATTACCTTTAGAGAGCTCTGTTGCTCTATATACCCAGATACACAAAATAAGAATAGTCTTAACATATCTGCTGTTTGTCTTTTCCTATTATAAATGGTGCAAAGCATGCCCAAGAATGCAGATAAAGAACACAATGACCAGAAGACTCCAGGCAAATGGGACACAATCTTTTGGTAACCGGCACAGGGGAAAGCACAATGCACAGAAGGATTGCTTCGGACCCCTCTGTGAAATGTTTTCGACTAGAGGTAGCAGCAGAATGATCCACTGCTTCCCAACATGGATTTCTGTCGCTTTATCAAATATAAAAACATTACTTCTCAATTGTATTTTTGTTGTTGTTTATTTTACATTTCACTGTGCCAGGCTTGGTATTGTGAAATGTGCTAGCAGCACATGAGTGAGGGTTTGTACCTGTCATAAATTAGTTTGGGGGTGTGCAACTGATGTAAGCAAATGGGTTGTCTAGTGCATCATGTGCCCTATCCAACATTCCCTATAATGTGGCAGGTCACCTTTGTATATAATAAACAGTGATCTGCACCTTTCATAAAGTTGGGCATCGAATAATGTTAACATTCTGGTACCGGCACTATTTTTTGGTGGTAACAGAATTACCACTGTTTTTCTGCATCACCAAATTATAGGTTTTGAGCAATTTCTCTCCAAGCGGAACTACTGCGTGGTAAATCCGATTTTTTGAGCTTCCAAAAAACAGGGATTTACTGTGGAATAATCCCACCGGTGGTAATCTGTGAAAACTCCCTATTGCATACTACACCACCCTACCACCATTTGTAATCATGTGGTGACTCCACTGGACCAAGTGACTAACTGTGTGCAAATTTCCCAGTAATTCGGTAGGTTTACTGACAAATTACCACCAAACCAGTAATGAGGCCACATGTCTTCAATTAAAGATTTGTTCAAGGCAGTGACAGCTGGTGATATTTTTCATTCGCAGAGAGCGTAAATATTTCCCATAAAATGTGCGCAGGAGATGGGCACAATGAAAGAGCACTAACCAACGAGAGGAGGGTCCAAGACATTTTGGCAGATACTTCCCCTCAGAAATGTTACAAAATAATCGATTAAAATTGTGCATTTTACAGCACATTTTTTGTGAAAATTCAGTAAAATGTCATACAATTTACTGTATGTTTGTAGGACGGGTAATACATGAACGATTCCAGTAGCTGCCAGGTTCCCGACAGTAGACAGTAGACAGAAGCATTTTCATGATGTTTTTCCTCACAATACATGCCAGACCTCTGCCTGTGCACAAACACATTTGCATGCAGCTTGTACCTATTCATGGGATTTCAGAATTCCAAAACAAGCACCAGATGACGAGATATAAACCACATCTACCTAGCCCCAAAGACATCTTCCGTGCTCCCCCATCAATTGATCATCACAGAGCCTACCAGTGTAAGTGCGCATAATTCTAGCGTTTGGAAAAAATGCATAGAGGCAGTAAATTGTACAAATTCACAACATGTGATATTTGAAAAAAATCTGCCAGACCTAGCATTCATGCCTACGTCATATTGCATTCTGGTATTTGAAGTCATGCCTTTATGAGGTGGAAACAAAACAGACAGTATACTCATCTTCTGCCTGGGGCAGCTCCCACCTGGAGCTTCTGCAGGCCACTAGGCCTTACCCGAAAGCCAGTTTCACAATTCTGATTGAAAGGAATAACAGCAAGGGATGTCTACACTTAGGATTTGCATTTTGATAAAACAGAAGAAATCTTGGAGACACAGTTGTGTCAATCTGCATTTACAAGCCTGATGGTGGTGTAATGGACTTCATCGAATTCTTGATTTCGGATACAGTTGGGTTCGGGAGCACTATTGACATCAGAAACAAGGAAGTTGGCACTTAAAAATGAAAGAACTAGACGAGAACGAGTATGGTTACTGCTTTAGGCATGATTCACTGGGCATGTGGGTACTTCAACAAGGTAAGGGCAACAAGAAAAAATGTGACCTCACATTGTCCAACTGCAGGCCTCGAGGGTCGGATCCATGTCGGGTTTTCAGGCTACCTTTCATTAATATTCATGACATAGATGTGCATGCAATGAGTCTAAAGGTATGCACATTTTTCCTCATGAATATGAATGAGGGATATCCTGAAAACCTGTCAGGACCATGGCCCTCGAATCCTGGAGTTGGACAACACTGTATTTGGAGCCCAGGACAGGAGGGCAGTTGCTGGATAAAGGCCTACCAATTAATCAATGCAATTAATATCACATTCTGTTCTGCACTCGGTCCCCAGTTCAGGCAGCTTAATGTCCAACAAGGCCTCCAATAGCTTTGAGCGCCAATCCTGCCAACATTGTGTATGGGTGAAACTCCATGGATTAAAGTCTGCACTCGGAGAAGAGATGCGTGTTGTTGTCCCCAGTGTCAGACAGGTCTCCGCGGATGCTGTGCGCATAACCCAATGGACGAAAATCATTCAGTGCATGTAAGTGTAAAGGTTCCCTGGCAGTGCAGCCCAGGGATTTTCGAGAAACACTACGAGGGCTTCCCTACGTAAATGCATTACATGAAGTGCCGGGTTGAACTGTTAAAACATATTTCAAAAAAGGTATGCTCGGCAAACCCTCCTTTTTTGTGCAGAAAATTAGCTGTTTGTTCTGAATTCTACCAATAATTGTGTCCCTCTGGTTCATCAATGGTCAGAAACTAGTACACCTTGGAAAAGGCCAATGCAGCCAGATGCAGCCATCCTTGCTGTCGCGTCTGGAGCTGGCTGGAGAGGTGTCTTGATAGTGCTGTTCCGAGCTGCACCCAACGCATGGCTTGCATGGTCACGGCCCACTTGGAGGCGCATGTACTATTTAATCTACTGTGCGAGCCCCGAACGGTCTGAAGACAAAAGTGAACACCGCTCCTCTGGTACATGAGCAGCACATTGCTACTGACAACACAGGCAGCTGGGATTTCCAGAAATGCAGATGTGTGTGACTGCAAGAAAGCAAAACACCACTATGGAAGGCTGCTGCATTCGATGTATTTACATGCGAAGGAGACTACTCCGCTAACTCTGTAGCAAAGCGATAGCGCAGGTTTTACTTCAACAGAGGAGTGACTGCCAGTCACATGATGAGAAATCCTGCACATGAACTCGAATATCCAAAATGTAGGTTGATCTATTTCTATAGAATGTTTCGATGGCATTGCATATGTGTGTGGTTGCCTTCCTGGGGACAGATAATCATGTGTGGGCAGGGTTTTGGTCAGACTCCGTGTGGTGAATTGACAGTGATGTCTTCATGTTTTTCTTCACTCAATAAGCACCACCACCGAGAGGCCGATCACCCAGTGCTGGCGCAGAACAAGCAGTGAAGGGAGACTTGATGGGGAATTGAGAGGAAAGAAAAGCTGCTTCTGCGGGACACTGTAAATGAATGGCAAATGCACAGTTTCATGCTTATTCTAAACACACACCACACTACACTGCACTTAGGTGCTCGGTCTACCCAGGCTCCAGAATCCCGTGCTTCACGTCGCATGCAGGCTTGAAGCTTCCACCTAAAAAGGACTCTGTCGTTTGGCTGTTGTCAATGAAGGGACATATGATTTCTGCTCACTAGGGCCCGACCTATAATCCACGACTGGCCTCATGAACAAATATTTAATACAAAATCTCGCCCATGCACAAAACAAACAAAATCGTGTCTGCGAAGTACATGCCCCTTAGTCACCACATGTGGGCATTGTGGAGCACTGAACTATCGCTAGGTGGAAATTAAAGATTTTTTAAATTTTATTTTTTTAGTTTATTACAAACTTTTAAAAATGTACAGCAAAACAATTTCCTACTTAGCTCTACATATCTTTCTTTTTCCTGTAATGATGTTTTTAGTCTTTTAGCACAGTACATCACTTTTTTCTTTTAGGTGTCTTGCTATTACTTCTAAAAATGCAGTCAGCGCAAAAGTTAATTTGTTATTTTCTCCGATATGGATGGCATCCCACTATTCTTCAACAGTATATGTAGAGTATTTATTTAACTCTTGTCCCATACATCTCGGTCTGTCATCTCGTAGAGTCGGACAGGTTAACACCAGATGCTTCAACGAGTCTTCCCCCGTATGGCAGAGTCGACACATAGCGTCTTCTTCCATACAATCTCTTCTTTGGTACGAGGTCTCCATTGTTTCCCATCCATTTAGCCTGAAGAGCATGAAATTCTTCTCCTCCTTTCGCATGGAATTATTTTCAGGTATTTCGAGAGTTCATTTAGTTTCTTTGTTTCAGATGGTGCGTTTTTCATTCTTTTATGTTGCCTTCTTTTGTCTTGTGTCTCAATCCAGTCCAATGTTAGCAGTTTTTTTTACTGCATCCGGGTTCTGCACTTATGTTTGTGTATTAGTGCTCAGTTGCTTTAAGATGGTATTGCAAGATCCTTTCCAGGTTTTAAAGAGGCCATCCCTCCTTTCCTCTTTCTTTTGTTTTAGGATACCAAATTGTGGAGAGATGTTAATTCCTACTATTTTCCTGTATAGGTTTAGTCCATTCCATGTAACATTGACATGCATAGATGATAAACTTAGTTCGTATCTCATGCAGGCAGTTGTAAAGCCTTTGGGCAGTTGGAGGATTCTTTGCCATATTATATGCTCGCATCTTGTCCAGAACTCTTGGCTGATTCCAAACAGAGCCTGCGCTCCGTACGTCAGTGCAGGTAGTATTTTGTTTCTGTAGAAGCGAACAACTGGAACCATGGAGAATTTTCCATACTTTATGTTGATTTTTGAAGCATGTGCAGCAAGTTGGTTACATTTGGATACCAGTTTTTTGGTCATCGGTTTGTCACAAATGCTAGCACTTATCGTTATGCCCAGATATTTAGCTTCAGCGACAACTTTGATAACTTCATTGCCCAGCTTCCATTGGAATTTATCACACACGTTTTGATTGTGTGGTCCTTGTAGGTTCTTCAATACTAGGATCTCTGTTTTGTGGACATTGATTTCCACTCTATGTTTCAATGTAGATTTTTAAGGGGTTAATCTTCCTCTGGAGTCCGATTGGCGTTAGATCCAAGATTGCAAGGTCGTCTGCATATATAATCATGTTAATGTGTTCCTCATTCATTTTAGGAGGGAAAGAGTTTATATTACTCAGAGGCTCACCCACATCCGATATAAAGAAATTAAAGAGCGTAGCTCCTAAGGGGCAGCCCTGTTTACTCCACGAGTGGTTGGGATGGGGGGCGGTAATGTGCCCACTCTGATCAAGGCGAACTTGTACAGCGGTATCTCAATAGAGTGCAGTTATTGCGGCAACCAGACTTGCTGGGCATCCCTGGCTTTTCATTTTTTCCCACAGCATTTCTCTGTCCACACCATCAAAGGCGTGGGCCAGATCAATGAATGCAATGTAGATTACTTGTTTTTGTCTTATCGTCTCCATTTTCAGTATATTCAGGATGATTAGGTTCAGATTACAGCCCACTCCTTTGACGAAACCAGTTTGTCGTGGATCTGCGGCTCTGCGTAACGGATCCATGCTGTTAATTGGTTCAGCAGCTGACTGGCGAAGAGTTTTCCCACCACATCAAGCAATGCTATAGGTCTATAGTTATTAGCTTCCAATCTTGAGCCTTTTTTAAAAATCGGCACGATTATTGCTCTTCTCCATGTTCTGGGGATTCTTCCAAGTGCTAATACCATCTTAAACAGCTCATAACAGAAGTCTGCCCACTCTTCAGGGTTATTTTGTAACATGTGATTTGTTAGGCCATCGGGTCCTGGCGCCCTTGATGTACTTAGGCTCTTGATGTTATTTAGAATGTCCTCTCTCTCTATACAAAGATTCCAAGGCCCCACCACTTGACGTTTTAGATGGTTCATCGTCTTTATTCTTCTGGAAGGGTGCCGTATAATGGTCAGTCCATTGAGTTTCTGTAACCACATTGCTTAGGCTGAAAGTTTGTGGTTTCTCTAGGTCGTTTATTGACGCTCAGAAGTCTCTTGAGTTTCTTTGTGTTAAACATAGCATCATAGCCTCAGAATCTTTTTACTCCATTGCAGCTTTATGCCATTTTATCCAGTTTTTAAATTGCATTTTCTTTTTCTTTTTTTCCTGCGTTTTTATCCTCTCTTGGCTTATTGCTCCTTTCAATTGAACACAGTTGTTTTCTCAGGTCTCTTTTTTTCCTGACAACTTCTGGATTATATATGTATTTTTTTACACTGTCTTTATGTTTTGTTTGTGTTGAGGTTTTGTATACTTGAAGAAGGATGTCGTACTCTAGCTTTTCTCCTTCATCTTCATTAATCCAGTTATTTAGTTTGTCTGTTAGATCTTTTATTTTTGCACTACTCATTCGCAGCCAATTTCCACCTGGTAGGACTTCGATTTTTCGACCCCATTTCGCTAGCTTTTCAGGTGACTCCATATTGAAGAAAACAATTACTAGGTTATGATCGCTTAAACAGGTTTTGGTGACCTTCATATTTTGGATCCTGTTTGTCATGGCTTTGGATGTTATAAAGTAATCCAGGATTGATTTCTGCGTACCTCTGTCCCAGGCTACTTGCGCCGGAATGTCACCAGCTATGTTACCGTTGAGAATGTCCATACACCTGACATCAAGTTCTTCCCAGATGATATGCCTCAGGTTTTGAGAATGTTTCTCTTTGGGTCCATTCTCAGTTGTTGTCATCAGATCCATAGTAAAGTCTCTGCATATTATAATGGAAGCATTGTCCTCAGACTCAGTTATCTGATCCACAAGCTCACACAGTTGGTCAACAAAAGCAGTTTCACCAGCCGCTTTATGCTGCCAATAGATGTTAATAATGTGTATTCTTTTGGTATGTGGCTCGTTCTGACAGTGATTTCTCACTGTAGTTATTTGCGTATAGGGACAAGGATTTTTAGAGGTACTGATTTTTAGGCCACTTTTCCTTTTAACCATGGTAAACATTCCAGGCATGGGATGACCTTTGTCTTTGCGTATAGCAGTACTGAAAGCAAGGTCATACCCATCTAACAATGGTGGGTCGGCAAGCCATGTTTCCAGTCAACAGATGATGTCCAAGGGTTTCAAGATATTATTCGAGTTCTGTAATAAATGGGTGAAACCACGGGTATTCCAGGAACCAACTGTTATCAGTTTTTTATCTATTTCTTCCTTATATTAGCTGACATTTTTAGACTGTAAGGCTCCCGCCACCCAGGTCCAGCTATCCTCAATTGCTCCTCTTAGCTGTAAAGCCTCCTTTTGGTTTAGGTTTCTCCTGCAATGTTGTGCTTCGATAGTCACTCTGAGAGTTTTTTTTTTAATTTCATTAATTCAGTGATGTTTTCTTCATCCCAACATAACTCATCATGGTCTACTTTGTGAGTAATTGTGGCCTCATCTGTAGTTTTGGGGCTTTTCATGGGTCCTTGAGTAGAATCACATTCCTCATTTGCACTATGGCTACCTCTGTTGGGCTTTCTCAATGAAAGATTTAAATTCTGATTAAATTCAATTAAAACATACATATTTTCTCCTAGTACATAAAAAAGACGGGAAAGGTCTCTGGACCGATGTTATACCAGTCACCCCTGGTTTAAGGTAAGCTTGGGCCAAACTGACAGAAAAGAAAACTGTAAGGCCCAAATATATTGCACATTTAAAAACAATTGAGTTGTTCTGAACTTTATCAGTGGTATAGGCAAAGTGTTTTTGGGTGATACACACCAAAACAGTATAGCTCAGGTTACATTTCAGGAACAGTCTTGTTAGGCAGAGACAGGAGGTTTCTTGAGCAGTTTGAAGGAATATGCTTTAGTTGAGAGAAGGGAACAACATTACTAGGAAGGAGTTACAGGAAGAATTTGATAACTAGACAAAATTTAGTTGAACATCAGGAAGAAGATTGAAACTGTATTTCATTGAGGGGGCGGTAGGAACTTGAAAAGGGTTAAGCCCTTTTTGTTTCACTACTACTGACTCTACTACATCCCAGTGGCCAACTTGCAGGACATTAACTCACATGACATTTCTTGTCCGTGTAAGGAGACAAATAAAACAGGTATGTTTGGAGAGAGGCAGGAAATATGGTTTAATTCTCTGTAAATCAGTTTGTCATATTTCAGTGCCAGACCAAATGATGGCTGCCTGTAAAGTTGCAAATAACAAATCTTAGCAATCTGTGAATGTAATGTGTCTGTAAGTATGTGTATTTTAGTGGCCAGACCAAATAGTAGATGCAAGGAAAAATCATATGTTTCCTCATCAACAGTAGGGATCTATATCCTGTAGCTGAGTGTGCTGTCTTTCGATGACATAACAAATACTATTGGAGAGAAAAAGTCTTATATGTCTCTGGGGGCAGGAGGAGATAATATTTAGTGGTTTTGAGTGTGCTGTCTGTTGGTGGTCATACCAAAAACTAGTGGAGAGAAAAAGTCATATGTCTACGTAGGCTGGAGGATATTATCTTTAGTGGCTGTAAGTGGCTGTGCCATTGGTTAGTGTCCTTGACAAACAATAGTTGTAGAGAAAACATATTATATCTCTTGACAGGCAAGCAGAGATTATATTCATTTTCTGCTACCGAATGTGTCATTTGTAAATTCTATATCAGGTAAAATGTTTTATGATTTCTGGAAGGCAGGAGGATGTTATATTTAGTGTCTGTAACTGTGTGAGTTATCTTTTAATGGCCTTACAAAATACTATCTGTAGATTAAAACACATACATTTTTTGGTAGACACAAAGAGATTATATTCAATGGTGGTAAGTGACTGCAAAATAGTTTAGTTGCAAGATCAAATACGCCTTAGTAGCTGAGGAGAAAAGGTTGTATACATCTTTGTGTGAAGAAGCAGAATAAAACTGGAGGCTGTAAGTGGCTATTTCATCTTTTAGTGGCCAAAGCAAATACATATCTAATTGCAGTGCTCTGTTAAAGCAGGGAGGGCATTCAGTGGCTTTAACTGAGTCCAGAGCATGACCTCTTTTTCAGATTATGGAGTATGGGCTTTTTTGAGTGCCAACATGTACCAAGCACCTGGAATTTGTAGTGCGAGAGAAATTGATACAGAGGAGGTTCAGTTCACTGTTTCTGAGGAGTGTGCGGGCAAGGTTATAGATAGAATCTAAACAACCTAAACTACCTATTGCTAGGCAGTAAGCCCAAATGCACTCCTACCGAATCTTCGTTCGGAAGTTAAATGTTGGCTCTTAGTTGATCAATTAATACTCTCATGTGGAGAGAGTGTTAATTGAGTCTTGACTTTAACATATTACAAAATAGAAAATAAATAACATCAATAAAGGATAAATCAGGCATGTAAGATCACTTATGTAACCAATTATACAGATCTGGTACCGACCAATACTTTTTGATACTTTTTAATAGACCTCTCAAGGTCTGTTTTTTCAAACAAATAAACAATGTACAAAAGAATTATTCAGACAATGGTGAAGCATCCAGGAATTCTCATTCCAATTAACAAACAGAGTATAACCTGGTTTGTGAAGGTACATAAATGTAACAAAAGCAGAAAGCAAGTAGCTCAAAGCTTAGCCTTATTATTCACATCCTGTAAATGTTCAAAGGGACATGTATACATTTCATTAACAAATTGTAAACCAGCGATATAAATTTAACAAACGGCAATAAGTTCACTCTTAGGGTTTTTGTATTGTGAAGTAACACCATTCAGGGAAGACCCTTTTAATAGGTGACATAGGTAACCAACGCGTTTCGGATCGAATGATCCATCTTCAGGGTGGGGACTTCACTGTTCCTGTATGTAGTAGAGTAGTGATTGTTAAATGCGTTCTAAAAGCCTTTCCTCAATCTGAGGCTGATAAAGTTCCAATTCAGACCCAGTCAACAGCTGAAATGCGCCGGAGGCCGGGAAGTGACAGAATGCGGCCAGGACACCTTGAATAAATCGGTGTAGGCATCAACAAGGTATGTAGTTAAGCAGAAGCGTACACGACCAAGCAACTCGAGCACAATTCATAGATGCAGGGTGGATCGTGGCAGATGCATCTCAAAAATGGCTGTTCAAAGTGCCTAGCAACGGCAGCATAAGCAGACGTCTGTTGTCCATAGTGAAAACACGGTCTCACAGGAAATTAAAGAAAGGACTGCTCATATGGTTGTCCAAACAAGGGAAGTTGTTCAGGATGTTCCTGGTCTCGTCCACCACCACCCACACCCACTAATAATAAGACTAAGCACAAAGAAGTTGATGATAATAACAACCAAAGTAAAGGTGGTGACCTACATAAGTACAGGCCTCCACAAGATGTGAGGAGGAGATGGAGGTAGATAATACCACAGTTATATTTCTACACTGATGCCTCTCGCATATTTATATCATTTTCTGACATTCTTCACCCCTCTCTCTCTCTCTGCCTGCCTTCTTGAAATCCAAACATGGATAAATTGTAATTTTCTTCATCTCAATCCCTCCAAAACTGAAGCACTTTTCTTTTCTTCCTCTTCTATTTCTCCTCCTGCTATTCGTTCCACCAGCTTTACTATACTTCTCCCCTTCCCCTTTTGACCTTGGTGTAATCTTCGATCAGTCTATTTCCTTCTCCTTTTTATTTTTTTTATTTAACGTGATTTACATGGCTATACAATTGACAACCATCCAAGTTAATCCTTGGGAAACAAGATTTAAAATGTATGACATCAAGAAAAGCAACAAGCACATAAAGCATGTAAGAGGATTCAATTCAACACTACAGCTAAGTCAGCGCCTAGTCTATAATACTGAATGAAAACCCTTATTGATATATCTTTAGGTCCAGTTCATGCGTTCTGGATGACTACCCCTATATAACACCCCTCTCTTGGAATCCCCCTGACCCCACTGAGCCAAGAAGTAGTTCTGTTTTGCAAGTTTAAAAGGTTTATTTGATAATTTAAACAATAGATATATATATGACACTTTATAATAAATTAATAATTGAATAGCACACTTAATCTGATATGATAAAGATCAACAACGGAGAATCTGGCACTAACACGCTTCTCTATAATCAATAAGGAGTTGAGATGAAATGGATAAGGTAGCACACTGGTAAATAGGAACAAAAGAAGAAGGTGGTACAAAATGCTTTATAGAGTTCAAATGGAGGCAAGGTGGAATGAATGAAATGCCGTATAGAAATACTCAATATGATTTCAACAAAACAATGTAATCACTTTTCTCTGGTAATTCCCCCCCCCCCCCTTAATGCAAGGCCAGGAAATGGAAGGAAACACACAGTTCTCAGAAATGCAATCAAATGTGATTCAGTTCAATCCCAGCAAGCTTACAGAAAACAGATAGGAGTTTTGAAAACACAGGCCCAAATTGCTTTGATATGTGCTGGCAATGGATGAGAAATATGCTGGAAATGCTTTTTAATTCCCTTTTAGAGGTTCAGGGTGAGTGATATCTAGTTAATATTAGTCCAGGCTCACACTAGCAATGATGCAGGGATAGTTAGCAGGTTAAACGAATTTCTGGCCAATGGAAAGCAAACAGCAGCAGTTTTTACATGTGAAGAAATTGCAAATCGCGGTAAAATTTGCGGATGCGTGTTCCGCGATTGCGGTAAAACTATAAGAGGTAGGAATGCGGTTCTAGGTTCCTAGGAAAGCCTGGGATCTCAGCTTCCAAATAAAAGTTATTGCAAGTCTCTAACCCAAACGGTTGCGGAGATATGAGCAATTTAGTAAAGGTCGTTTTTGGTTTTGTAAATTTTAAACGCACACTTTTTCAAAATGACAAGTGACAAATTTTTGCAGCTAGAATGACAGGTGACAGCTAGGAGGCAGTTCTACTTAGGTTAAATAGATTGAATTAGATGAATTTAAACTAAGAGATGTATTCTGAGTTTTGCTAAGTACTCACAAGAGATTTTGAACCGGAAAGCGGCTTTGTCACGATCTGGTCAACAGTCTGGTCAGGTCTTTCCGGGTTCTGCTCACAGCGCCTGGTCTGGTCTCTGCTAGGCACAGCACTGCTTTCTCTCTAGTCTGGTCTCAGCTGGGCACAGCACTGCTTTCTCTCTGGTCTGGATAGATTGAAGTCTCTAGTTTGGCTTTCTGGAGTTTGATGGAGGTAAGTATGGATTTTTCCGGCAGGGCTTCCAGCGGTAGATGGATTTTGAAGGTCTCTATCTGTCCTGTCTGTCTGCTTTTATGTGTTTAGAATGTGGGTGTGTTCTAGCATCACTGACCCTACCTCTCTCTCAGCTTCTAATTGGTCAAACTTTCATCCCTTACTTGATTGGGGGAATGAAATGAAGTGTCATCCTGATGAGGTCTGTTTATGATACAGAGAACCCACCCCTGTCAACTTTACACACAATCTATATCTGACCTAAAAACATATTTGCACAGGTACACATTTGTTTAAAATTACATATACATGGTGTGGCTGAATTTAGCCATGTCTATGTCCAAATCTGCTCATTCTCGGAGCTTGCATTCAAAGAGTGTACATAATTGACTTTTTAACTGCTTTTTCAATTTCCGACATGGACCCAACTTTACATACATGTGTGCAGGGGGTAGGGACATTAACTGATGAAGTTTCAGATTTTTAACATGCACACATTTAGAGTAATATCCACTTTTCCGCTAAAACCCCCCTGAACATACCACCGGTTCCTACCACGTCTTAAACTGTGGGCAGAAAAATCACAAGAATTATGGTATCATTTATAAAATTTTCACATGTCCGCTCTATGAGTTATTCATCTTTTTAAAGTTATGTTCTGGCTCCAAAGGGGTGTGGTTTACCCTCAGCACAAGGTTGAATTTCTGGTTCTTTCCAGTTCTGCCAAGCCAGCTTGCTTCTCACAGGCAGTGCTCCTCCCAGCTTCTCCAGGAGGAAGCCACTTTTTACGACGTCTGTAATAAAAAACCTTTGCCTGAGTGGAGAGGGCTTTGTTCACTCTCTGGCAGAGCACAGGAAATTCAATTATCAGATGGATGGCATATCCTCAGCTTGGGCAGCAAAAGGAAGGTTGGCCTGGGAACACAGTTGTGACTCAAGTTACACTCCTGATGGGGGTTAGTTGCTAGGCAAAATCAAGTTCCTTAAGCCAGACCTTCAGCTAACTTTTTGTTGCTTTTAAAATAACTTGTAATTTTACACATGCAGCTAGAATGCTGATTCTAAGTGCAAAACTATGACATTTCAACAGTTACAAAGGCATGTGACACCAAGCATAGGTCACTCATTTAATTTAACATTTTCGATTTTGGTGGTTTTAAATCCAGTTTCAGTTAGGCTTAAGCTGCTGACTCCATAGCATTTTTGTTATAAGCATTGTTTTTGGGCTCTTCATTTCCCAGATTTTGTAGGCACACAAAACTCCATTCTGCCAAATGTCTGCTGGTGTTCAGTAAATATTTTGCACATGTTGCACTGTTAGAAATAGGCATTTTGACTTGCCTTCAGAAACACACAGAGTGGTTTTAAAACGCCGGCTTTTGGATAGTGGTGAGTACTGGTACTGCACTCATTTTTGGGATTTAAGAAATGAATTCCCCACACTTCTAGGTTGCATTTGGCAATCAGCATTGCCATTCCCAATGGTTTCAGACTACTGTGCGGGTAGTCCAATGGTGGTTTTAAAGCGCTTTGAAGCTAACCGGCGCTACTGTTTTTCCTTTGGCAACCCATTTCCCTCATGGCAACCCGGCCTTTCATTCTCGCACTGGTGGGTGGCAAGTGAGGCAACCATTTTGGTGGGCGCACAAACTGCGCAGCTTTCCTGGATTTCGGCGCACATGTGGGTTTTCCGCCATCTTGAATTTCCTAAGCCCACAGCACCAAATGTTGTAGCAGGATAGCTTAAACGTGGGTCAGGACACCCAACAAGTCCCCCCCACGCGACTGCACTTTGAATTTGAGTCGATGGGGAGTCGCGTGCACAAGGGTTTTGACCCATGCACCGGTCTGTCCGCATAATCTTCTTCCTCTTCTGTAGATGGCACAGTTCAGCATCTTCTTCTCCATCCGGTACTGATCGATCGGTTCTCCTCGCCGGTCCTGATGGGAGTATTGGGCGGTCCACTGGGCCCATTGGATCTCCGTTCCCAGTCTCCGGATCGTCCTTCTTGGTCATCCTTCATGGTTTCATCTCTCCTAGGATGATAAAGCAAAAGCGGCAATATCTACTCATAGGCGATTTTTTCCACCACTGTTGAGATAGTGGGGCAGCATATGCATTTCATCATAACGAAACATTACATTCTTATTTTGATAAAAAACAGTATAACTAAGAGACAGTTTCATGCAAATCACAATATTTCCGAGACTAGATGTGGTATGTTTTATGATTGGAACTGAATTACTCTGATACAGTACCCGCTAGGATTCCAGAGGATTCCTCCAGTTGTTGCAGAGTGTGCCTGGGATGGCAACATTTCAACTGGTTTATGTGGACCCACTTGTCTTCCCCCTCTGCCGAAGGACCTTTGGGGATGTGGATTTTGTAGGCCACAGGGGAGATCTTATCGACGATCTCAAAGGGTCCCTTCCATGTAGGCAAAAATTTGCGCTGCTTGGCCTGGTTCCTTTGGAAGTTGTATAGATAGACCCGGTCTCCCACCTGATATTCCTTCCTGGAAGTTTTCAGGTCATAATGGGTCTTCATGCTATCAGTCGATCTTTCTAGATTCCGCTGAGCATAAGCAAAAGCATGTTGGAGGTGTTTCCTTAAATTCTCTACATACTCATGAGTAGTGGAGGCATTTATCAGTGTCTGCTCCTGGGTCCTGTAGAGCAAATGCTGCGGAAGCACCATCTTGCGCCCAGTCATCAACTCAAATGGTGACATTTTGGTTGCAGATGAAGGGGTAGATCTGATAGCCATTAGGACCAGAGGTAATCGGATATCCCAACTTGGCCCAGAATCTGCCACAAACTTCTTTAATATGCTCACAATTGTCCGGTTATATCTCTCTACTGCCCCAGAAGAAGCTGGTCTATAAGCAATATGCAGCTTTCTCTTGACCCCCAGTATCTCCCACATCTTTGTCATTACTTCACTGGTGAAGTGGCTACCTCTGTCTGACTCAATCCTTTGAGGTAGACCAAAACGGGAAAAGATGTGGTTAATCATCAAGGCAGCTGCAGTTTCTGCCTTGCAATTTGGGGCTGGGAGACATTCCACCCACTTGGTAAACAAGCATGTCACAGTCAACATATACTTATTCCCCCTAGCCGAGCGAATCACAGGGCCTACAAAGTCGATTTGTAAATCTGACCATGGCAGTGTCATTCCCCTCTTTTGTAAAGGCGCCCGGTGTGTGAGGGATGATGGCTGAAATTGTGCACACACAAGGCAACCCTTCAGGTATTGGTCGAGGTCCTGCCCCATGTGTGGCCAGTATGCAACCTCTCTTAAGATTTCCAATGTTGTATGAAACCCCCTATGACCGGCAGTGGCCGCATCATGGGCGTGACTTAACATCAGGCTTCGGAATGAGGTAGGAACCACCCACTGATCGTGGCCAGCTTTGGATTTCCTTACCAACAAACCGTCTTGGATCCGGAACATTTTGGGACATTTCATCAACACTCTTAGGTCCTCTTTCCCAATGTAATCGGTATCCGTCAGGGGAAAGTTCTCAGGGTCCTCAAGGTGCTGGTAAAATTTACCAATTATTGGATCCCCCTTCTGAGCAGTAATCAAATCAGCATCAGGGGTCTCCTTACTCCATTGTGCAATTGAGAGGTCGTTGTGAGCATTTGTCTGGGACCTAGTGATGGCAGTGACCTGGATTTCCCCCAACAGGGACTCAATCTCAATTAGATCCCCTTGGATGGCCCCGGTTTTGGCCAGCTGATCAGCTAAGTCATTTCCAGTTTTGTCTGGTCCCTCTACTTTGGAATGACCCTTGATCTTCTTCCAATAGATGGTCATCCCATTCGAGGTGACCAGATCATCAATGTTTTGGATCAACTTCCCATGTTTCAAGGGTTTGTTGTTAGCACATAACATGCCTCTGGTTTTCCAATTAACCAGGTGCTCCACGAACCCGTTCCGTACATAATCCGAATCTGTGATTATGACCAGTTCGTGGAGTTGATGCTGGACAGCAGTGAGGATGGCATGATGCACAGCCATCAATTCTGCCACCTGACTACTTCGGGGACCAATTTTGTATCCAGCGGAGGGTTCTGGGGACTCATTCACCCATGCATTCCCTACGCCAGCCACCAGTTCTTTCTCCCCGTCGTTGTCAACATGGTAAGAGCATCCATCCACATACACAGTGGGCATTCCCTCACACTTGTCTTCTTCAAAGACTTTGTGGGGGGAATTAAGGTATGCCTCCATGTTGTCCTTTATTTTTAGACTTTCGTCCTCGAGACAGTTTTCTCTGGCACAATCATGCAAGTCAGCCAGACCTTGCGCGAGGGGACTCTTCTTGTTTTGGCCATATCGGACCTCCACAGGAAAGCCTTGCATTGACAGAATCCAGGAAGTAATTCGGGAATTACTCACATTTCCGGCCCGGATTCTGTCACTTTGGAGATATTGCAGAGGCTGGTGTGGAGTCTCCACTATGATGTGTTCCCCCTGGATAAACGGGCGGTAATTCTTCAATGCCCACACCGTTGCCAGGAGTGCCTTCTCACAATCGTTGAATTTTTCCTCCACAGAGGATAAAGTTTTGCTCGCATAGGAGATTACTTTATTGACCTTGTCATGCTTTTGATATAATACTGCCGTCAAGCACGTATTAGAGAACCCCGTCTCCAGGAAGAACTCCTTGTTTCTGACCGGGTAAGCTAGGCAAGGCGCTTGTGAGAGGCTTCTTTTGAGTTGTTTTACGGCCTCGGCTTGTTCTGGACCCCATTCCCACTTGACCCCCCCCTTCAGGAGATGAATCAGGGGTCTGGTGATCTCTGCGTAGCCCTCAATGAACTTTCTGCTGTAATTAGTCAGTCCAAGGAGGCTCCTTAGTTCCCGCAGAGTTGTGGGGTCTTTCAGTTTCTGAAGTGCTTCCACTTTCTTTTCCTGGGGACAAAGACCCTGAGGAGTAATCTCATGCCCCAAGAAATTAACACGGGTTCTACACCACTGTGCTTTCTGAAAGGAAAGTTTTGCTCCGGCGGCCCTCAACTGTGTCAGAACATAACGGATCTCTGCTATGTGTTCCTCCACAGATGAACTTTTGATGAGGACATCATCTACATAAGCCAGGTTACCCCTCGTACCCAGGTCGGGCATGGCCTTATGTAGGAAAATATTGAACTCATTACCGGAGTTAAGGTATCCGAAGGGAGTCCGGGTCCATGTGTACTGCTGGCCCCCAAAGGTAAAAGCCAGTTTGTATTGGTCCTCCCTGCTGACAGGCACGGTCCAGTATCCATTGGTCAGGTCTATTGCTGTGAATACCTGTGACCCTTGGATCTGGGCCAGCCCTTGGTCAATGTAGGGCAGAGGCCATCGGGAAGTATGGACCCGTTTGTTGAGCTCCCTGAGGTCGGCGCAGAGTCTCCACTGGCCGTTTGGCTTCAATATCCCCAGCACCGGATTATTGAAGGTGCTGTGGACTGGACGGATTATTCCCCGGGACTCAAGGTTCTTAATTATTTCAGTAAGGGACCCCATGGATGCGAGAGGCAAACGATATTGCTTCACAAACACAGGAGTCATGCCAGGGTCCGTGGGGATCGTTGTTGTGTGGATGTCAGTGCAGGTGAGAGGAATTTGGTAATTCTCTCCCCTTCCTGCATTCAGTTCATCAAAGGCCCTTCTGGACAGAAGGGTAGCTTGAGATCCAGTGTCCACCAGTGCCGAGATTGTACCCTGCCCCTGTACTTGTACCGGGGCATAATATCTTCCCTCCTTCTCCTCAAGGGGGCACAGATAATGTACATTTTTGGACAACTGGTGGGCTAATTTTCTGGTTTTGGACATCGATAGCGAAGAGATTTGGGCAGAATTCTGTGGAGAGTCTTGGGAATCTGAAAGAAAAAATTTGCAACTGGAGATCAGAGCCATTGTGGGTTCCCCTGGCTCCGTTTCTGGGCCGCCCCCCCCTTTTTGGAGGCAGTCGCCAGGATGGGTTTGAACCAGGGGATTTTCTTGCTGTTGGTTCTGGGATGAGATGGTGGGCGGCGGTAGCTCAGTCTCCACATCTCCCCAGTCTGGATTTGCATCCCTAAGGACCCATTTTTCTTTGGGAGGAGTTCCCCCCTCTCTGAAGGAGAAGATCCTTTTCCCAGGATCCTCTGAGGATCCCTCTCCCTCAAATTGGAAGATCTGTACCTCCTCCTCAAACTGAGTCTGTTTGGGTCTTTTGTTTCTCCTACCCCCCCTCTGCTCCTTAGGAGGCAGACTTACAGGGGCAAGAGATTTTGTTTCCGGTTCCTGGGTTTCCAGGGGCTGTTTACAAGTGAGGAAGGAAGCTTCCTCCAAGGCTTTACACCCCCCTTCCCCTTGTGCCTCCCCCCTGGGAACCGGTGAGTTATCGGGGTGCTGCCCCCGTCATTGTTCTGGAGCACCAGGTCCAGAGTTGGGTGCGTTCTGCGCCGGCACGCCCATCTGAGGGTTCTGCTGAGCCCTCAGTATGTGACCCAGGTCCCGCGCCATGTTTTGAACCTGGCGCTCTAACTGGGAAACCCGCTCAGGCTGATACGGGGCCCTGTTTTCTCCCCTGGGCTGATCCCGGGAAGGGTAGCTGTCCCTCCTCTGGTAGTACCCCTGGTTGGGAAGATTTTGGTACCCCTCCACCCTTGGCCTCCCCTCTCCCGGATTCAGTGGTCTGGGCTCAGGGAATTGAGGAAAGAAGGATGGATGGTTTTGGGGCTGAAAGTCGGGTGGATATCTGGGGAAAAAGTTCTGCCCAGGGTTTGGTAAATTTCTGCCCTCCTGTGGGAAGTTTGGAGGGAAGTTCCCTGGGTTAGGTGCTTGTCTGGATCCCCCCCCTTGGGCTGGAGGAGTCCACACATAACCCAGGATGGGTCGATTTCCCTTGTAACGGGGACTTACATAATCAGGAGAGCGAGGGACCCCATTTGTGGGGCTGCCTCCTTGGCTCCCTGTCTGTGACTGACCCGAGGACCTCCTGGGCCTAGCATTATTAGGTGCAGGCAGGTTTTTAGGCCCCCCCATCTCCAAATCCAAAACGGGGGTGACCTTTACCTCTGCCACCTTGGCAGCAGCAGGGGTGCTGTTGGCTTTGGGGTTTTTCTGGGCATTACTTTTGCTATCTACCGGTTTCTGCACCTCATAGATCCGGGTAGCCTGTTCAATGACCCAGTCTAAAGATCTTTTCTCGTGAAAATCCCTCACGAGCTGGGTCATGATATATTTGGGCAAGGCATGAAAAAATGTATTAACGAATTCTCGACTGTCTGTGCGCACCCTTCTGGTGGTCTGTGCAAAAGCACGCTTTAACTCCTGCACAAATTCTTGTGGGGCCTGATCCTCCCCACATTGCAAATTGTAGGCTGCCTTGCGAGCCTCTTGAGGATTTCTGTGAACAGAAAAATGTTTCAAGATGGCCGCCTTATAGGTGGACCATCTTAAATGATTTTGGTCCTCCAGCCCTGCAAAGAAACTGGAGTATTCCGGGGAGAAGGTCCACTTTACATATTGAATACAGCTTTGGCTGTCCTTCAAATGGAAAGTCTCCATCATTTGTTCAAACAACTCTAAGTGCTCCCAAACAGAATACTTAGCGTTCTTATGGTAAGGCGTGATGACGCTCCTGATCGCCTTAATCTGCTTTAAGGGGTCCTTAAGCAAGGCCCTTTTTGCCTTATTGGCCTTTTTGGTTCGGGTAACCCTTGTCCATTCTTCCTCGGACTCAGAGGCACTGCTCCCAGAGGTTCCCGTCTGTTCTTCCAGGTTTTCCCGGATTCTGCGAGCCTGGGAATGGCTGGCAGAATGCGGGGACCTGGTCTCCTGTGTCCTGCGCAGTTCATTGGAGTCTTCAGATTCCTCCTTGCTGCCAGGATTTGATGGGTACCCCCTCCACTGACCTAACGGGGCAGAGGTTTTCAGGATGCCCTTAATGGGCCTACTCTCCTGGGGTTCCCCATTGAACTGTACTGTACTTGGGTGCCCATACCCGGATGCCCACCCCTCCATTCCTGAGTGGTACTGGCCTATGAGCCCCATACTCTTAGCTGGATAGTGATCTGCCATCCCTGTGGCCCTGTGCTCATGTGCGCCAGGGGACATGGGGGTGGTAGAGTCCAGGGACTGGGGGAGATGAAGGCCCCTGGGGTTAGGGCTCCTGCGGTTATGGTCAGGAGTCTCTCTTTCCCAGCGGACCTCATCTCTATCCGCCCCTGCTCCCTGTTGCAATGCAAGAGCCTGCATTTGTGCTTTCAGTTCCTCTGTTAAGGCCTTACTCGACTCTATCAGTCTCTCCTGCATCGCTACCTGTTGTTGGAGCCTATCATTGTGTTGACAGAGGGCCTCATTTTCCCTCTGTGCTTCCTGGTTGGTCCTGGAGAACTGGGCCAGTCTTTGCTGCAGGAGGGTTACCTCCTGGGCAATGTCCCTATTGGCCTGCTCCTTTCTTGCTAGAGCATCTTCCACCCTTCTGGTGTGCTCTACCAAGTTCTGGTTTTCTTTTTGGAGATCACCCAGCCCCTGGTGGGCCAGGTGATTTTCTTCCATTTTTCTTTTTAAATGGCAGACTTCCTGGCCTAAGGCGTCTCTTTCCTGACTAAGAGCCTGCATTTGTGCCGCCAGGTCGTCCCTTTGCCTTTGGAAGGCACCAGCTTTCTGGCGCTCCTGATCAAACTCTGCCTGGGTATCCAGGTCTTTCAGAATCAGTTTATTGCTCTCCTCCTTCACTCTATCTAGGTGGCCTTGCAGGGTGACTACCTGCTCAGCACATGCCCTATTGAAGTCTAGCTGTTGCTCCAGCTTTTTCTGGCTTTGCAGTAGGGAGTCCAAACCTTCTTGGTGTTCCTTCTGCAAGGCCAGAAATCTGGTATCCTGTTCTGACTTTTCCTTTTGCAGCACATCCATATCCTCCTTTATTTTAGTGATGTACTGTCTGCTGTCATTTTCTGACTCCTGGCTCCTCTGCAGCCTCTGCTCAGAAGAGACCAGGTCAGATTGGACCTTCTCTAACACCATCTGTTGCCTATTTGCCAGATTTTGGCTTTCAGCGCATCTATCCTGCATGTCTCCCATATATAGGTACAGGTATGCTGCTATCCTGGCAATCTTATTGTGTTCCTCTTTGGCCTTAGGAGCCATATATAGTTCACTCAGGGCCACGTGTAATGGACCCTGATCTCTATATATATCTGACCCTGTTTCAGTGACCTGTTGTGTGATTGCCTGCAACCACGCATCCTGGCCCTGTTCGGTCCATTCACCTCTCACAAATAGCTTATGCAAGAGGTGCTCTCTGGCCATTTTCATGTCTACTAAGGTCGTCATTCTAGAGATTGGTCTCTGTCCTGACTTACGGAAGTTAGTATTTTAGTTTTGCAGAACAGAACTTTTCTTGGAGTGTCCCTTTTGAGGAATGCTTCACAGCGTAATGCAGCGTGGTGATCCGACTGGATGTATGTATCCCGTCAGTTAGCACACTGTATTAAGCCGCACAAATGGTAAATCTAACCCAACGTCTCGGCTCGAGCCCCCAATTTGTAAGAGGATTCAATTCAACACTACAGCTAAGTCAGCGCCTAGTCTATAATACTGAATGAAAACCCTTATTGATATATCTTTAGGTCCAGTTCATGCGTTCTGGATGACTACCCCTATATAACACCCCTCTCTTGGAATCCCCCTGACCCCACTGAGCCAAGAAGTAGTTCTGTTTTGCAAGTTTAAAAGGTTTATTTGATAATTTAAACAATAGATATATATATGACACTTTATAATAAATTAATAATTGAATAGCACACTTAATCTGATATGATAAAGATCAACAACGGAGAATCTGGCACTAACACGCTTCTCTATAATCAATAAGGAGTTGAGATGAAATGGATAAGGTAGCACACTGGTAAATAGGAACAAAAGAAGAAGGTGGTACAAAATGCTTTATAGAGTTCAAATGGAGGCAAGGTGGAATGAATGAAATGCCGTATAGAAATACTCAATATGATTTCAACAAAACAATGTAATCACTTTTCTCTGGTAATTCCCTCCCCCCCCCTTAATGCAAGGCAAGGAAATGGAAGGAAACACACAGTTCTCAGAAATGCAATCAAATGTGATTCAGTTCAATCCCAGCAAGCTTACAGAAAACAGATAGGAGTTTTGAAAACACAGGCCCAAATTGCTTTGATATGTGCTGGCAATGGATGAGAAATATGCTGGAAATGCTTTTTAATTCCCTTTTAGAGGTTCAGGGTGAGTGATATCTAGTTAATATTAGTCCAGGCTCACACTAGCAATGATGCAGGGATAGTTAGCAGGTTAAACGAATTTCTGGCCAATGGAAAGCAAACAGCAGCAGTTTTTACATGTGAAGAAATTGCAAATCGCGGTAAAATTCGCGGATGCGTGTTCCGCGATTGCGGTAAAACTATAAGAGGTAGGAATGCGGTTCTAGGTTCCTAGGAAAGCCTGGGATCTCAGCTTCCAAATAAAAGTTATTGCAAGTCTCTAACCCAAACGGTTGCGGAGATATGAGCAATTTAGTAAAGGTCGTTTTTGGTTTTGTAAATTTTAAACGCACACTTTTTCAAAATGACAAGTGACAAATTTTTGCAGCTAGAATGACAGGTGACAGCTAGGAGGCAGTTCTACTTAGGTTAAATAGATTGAATTAGATGAATTTAAACTAAGAGATGTATTCTGAGTTTTGCTAAGTACTCACAAGAGATTTTGAACCGGAAAGCGGCTTTGTCACGATCTGGTCAACAGTCTGGTCAGGTCTTTCCGGGTTCTGCTCACAGCGCCTGGTCTGGTCTCTGCTAGGCACAGCACTGCTTTCTCTCTAGTCTGGTCTCAGCTGGGCACAGCACTGCTTTCTCTCTGGTCTGGATAGATTGAAGTCTCTAGTTTGGCTTTCTGGAGTTTGATGGAGGTAAGTATGGATTTTTCCGGCAGGGCTTCCAGCGGCAGATGGATTTTGAAGGTCTCTATCTGTCCTGTCTGCTTTTATGTGTTTAGAATGTGGGTGTGTTCTAGCATCACTGACCCTACCTCTCTCTCAGCTTCTAATTGGTCAAACTTTCATCCCTTACTTGATTGGGGGAATGAAATGAAGTGTCATCCTGATGAGGTCTGTTTATGATACAGAGAACCCACCCCTGTCAACTTTACACACAATCTATATCTGACCTAAAAACATATTTGCACAGGTACACATTTGTTTAAAATTACATATACATGGTGTGGCTGAATTTAGCCATGTCTATGTCCAAATCTGCTCATTCTCGGAGCTTGCATTCAAAGAGTGTACATAATTGACTTTTTAACTGCTTTTTCAATTTCCGACATGGACCCAACTTTACATACATGTGTGCAGGGGGTAGGGACATTAACTGATGAAGTTTCAGATTTTTAACATGCACACATTTAGAGTAATATCCACTTTTCCGCTAAAACCCCCCTGAACATACCACCGGTTCCTACCACGTCTTAAACTGTGGGCAGAAAAATCACAAGAATTATGGTATCATTTATAAAATTTTCACATGTCCGCTCTATGAGTTATTCATCTTTTTAAAGTTATGTTCTGGCTCCAAAGGGGTGTGGTTTACCCTCAGCACAAGGTTGAATTTCTGGTTCTTTCCAGTTCTGCCAAGCCAGCTTGCTTCTCACAGGCAGTGCTCCTCCCAGCTTCTCCAGGAGGAAGCCACTTTTTACGACGTCTGTAATAAAAAACCTTTGCCTGAGTGGAGAGGGCTTTGTTCACTCTCTGGCAGAGCACAGGAAATTCAATTATCAGATGGATGGCATATCCTCAGCTTGGGCAGCAAAAGGAAGGTTGGCCTGGGAACACAGTTGTGACTCAAGTTACACTCCTGATGGGGGTTAGTTGCTAGGCAAAATCAAGTTCCTTAAGCCAGACCTTCAGCTAACTTTTTGTTGCTTTTAAAATAACTTGTAATTTTACACATGCAGCTAGAATGCTGATTCTAAGTGCAAAACTATGACATTTCAACAGTTACAAAGGCATGTGACACCAAGCATAGGTCACTCATTTAATTTAACATTTTCGATTTTGGTGGTTTTAAATCCAGTTTCAGTTAGGCTTAAGCTGCTGACTCCATAGCATTTTTGTTATAAGCATTGTTTTTGGGCTCTTCATTTCCCAGATTTTGTAGGCACACAAAACTCCATTCTGCCAAATGTCTGCTGGTGTTCAGTAAATATTTTGCACATGTTGCACTGTTAGAAATAGGCATTTTGACTTGCCTTCAGAAACACACAGAGTGGTTTTAAAACGCCGGCTTTTGGATAGTGGTGAGTACTGGTACTGCACTCATTTTTGGGATTTAAGAAATGAATTCCCCACACTTCTAGGTTGCATTTGGCAATCAGCATTGCCATTCCCAATGGTTTCAGACTACTGTGCGGGTAGTCCAATGGTGGTTTTAAAGCGCTTTGAAGCTAACCGGCGCTACTGTTTTTCCTTTGGCAACCCATTTCCCTCATGGCAACCCGGCCTTTCATTCTCGCACTGGTGGGTGGCAAGTGAGGCAACCATTTTGGTGGGCGCACAAACTGCGCAGCTTTCCTGGATTTCGGCGCACATGTGGGTTTTCCGCCATCTTGAATTTCCTAAGCCCACAGCACCAAATGTTGTAGCAGGATAGCTTAAACGTGGGTCAGGACACCCAACAAGCATCAAAAATTTGAAAAAGAAGAAAATCAAAAATCAAAAAAAGGCATCTCATGATGCCGTTCACTTGGCGACTACTAAATGTTCCTTGATGATGATTAGTAGCTTGACGAGAGCTTGACGAGAGCCAAAGATATTGAAGTTTTTGCTGCCGGCCATCATCATTTTCCACCATAAATCTTTTGATCTGTGGCCATACTTTTGGACAACATCAGAAATTAGTAATTCTCTCTGGGTTGACATGGCTATACAGTCCATTACTAAATGTCGTAGGTTTTCTATCAAATTTTCTTCTTTGCATAGACGACATGTCGGAGGACAGGCTTTTAAGGTCTTGCACCATGAGGTTTCTTTGGTTTGTATTAAGTTCAATCTAAATCTTAGGAATTGGTCCCTAAAAAAACAATGAGGAAATATGTTTAAATAGTTCGACATTGAGTGTGGCCTTTGACTATTCTCCCACAAATTCCCATTTCCCTTGTATTTCAATCTTTCATCCTCTGTTTTATACCAGTTTTGGGAGTTCAATTTTCTTTTGATTTTATCTGGATTATTCATCAAGATGTCATTGGTTTCACCTAAATGTTGCAATAAGCTTTCACATTTGGCTTCCCACTGGAACAGTGTCAGATCTGTGTGTTTCATTAAGGCTTCTTTTAAGGCTGCAAAACTTCATTTAGGATGGTCTTCTCTACATTTCCTATAGAAGGAAAGCATCTTCCATTTGACCACTGCTGCCAAGGAAGTCAGACCTAATTCCTGTTACGCTCACCTGATTCCCACGGGGGCGTCGATCTGGACTGGCCTGGTGCCACGTAGAGCCCAGATGACTGACTGGACAGACCCACTTAACTTCGTTTGTCGGCTCGTATGAATATCTTTCTGCAAAGGAGAAAGGGGGATTAACCTCCCGTAATTTGAGCGTTAACCCACCTTCCACTCCCGTTGTCTGCCCACTGACCACTCCTGATGTTCCCTCTTAATCTCACCTGATGGTTTAGAAAGATGAGCTCTCCATCCTGCATCGAGCGCAGGGGCGCGTAGACGACCAGTTACTTCACTGGCGTGGAGGAATTGGTGGGTTCCAGTATTGACTCTAGAATCCAATAGTTTGTAAGAGTTCAAATGTCTGATCTTCACTCTTTCCGATTCCTTGTAGGTTGCCGGTTTAACCACCACGAAGAGTCCAAATGGCAGTTGGTGAGAGTCAGTTAAGTCTATAGTGGTTTTCCCCTTAGGGGCTGGGGTACGGCGATGATGCAGAGTTAACTGCTCCGACCCGAGATGAGGTGAGTACCTGTAACGCTCACCTGGTTCCTAGGGGGGCGCTGGTCTAGTCTGGATTGCTGTGGCCTCTTCTAGCGTGATGCGCAGGACCCGGAACACCGATTGGACAGGAATACTTGATCCCCTATTTGGTATGGAGGCGCCTCTCTTCGATGCAGATCTGCATTCTTTTTGTATTTCCCTTTCGCATGTTGCAAATGTGCAGTTGCATCCTTGAAGGCTTGAGTAATCGTAGAATGCAAATGGTCCACTGCGGGCATTTCAAGGCTCAGAGGTGAGTCCAAGTCTGAAGTACGAGGGTGATGTCCATATAGGGTATAAAAGGGGCTCTGACCAGTTCCAGAGTGTATCGAGTTATTGTATGCATATTCAGCCACCCATAAAATGTCCTTCCAATTACCCTCCGATTGGTGCAACATACACCGTAGATATTGTTCAAGGGTCTGGTTCGTTCTCTCCGTCTGACCATCGGTCTGTGGGTGGTGGCAGGTCGAGAGTCTTACGTCGATTTGTGCCAGTTGACAACACTTTTTCCAAAAATGAGAAATAAACTGGCTTCCCCGATCGGAGACTAGTATGAACGGGAATCCATGCAAACGGATGATATTTTCGAGGAATTCCTTGGCAAGAACAAAGGCTGAAGGTAATCCTTTCAACGGAATAAAGTGGGCCATTTTGGACAATAAATCCACCACGACCAGAATAGTATTGTAACCATTACAAGAGGACAGGTCCGTGATAAAATCTAGTGACAGGGTGTGCCAAGGTGCTGGTGGAATGTCTAAGGGCTGACCTTTGTTTTGGGCACAAACTCCACAGGACATCACAAAAGATTTAATATCCTTTCGCCAGGAAGGCCACCAGAATTGTCGTTTTACCTTTTCCTCTGTTTTGGCAATGCCAGGATGTCCTTCCATCAGGGTATCATGATGACGGGAAATAACCAGTTCTTGCAATTCCTTTTCTGGCAAAAATAAGCGTCCTTGGAAGTAAGGTAAGCCATCCTTGACTGAAAAGTTAGACCCCCTTTTGATCCAATCCTGCAAGGATGAAGAGTCCAGGAATTGTTTCACTCGTGCTTGAATGTCTTCAAGGGTTTGTAAAGTGGTTATCCCCAAAATTCTTTGTTCGGGAATTATCGGCACAGGTTCTGAGTTTGTGTCTATTTCTTCCATTCCAATTCGGGATAGAGCGTCCGCCTTACCATTCTTATTGCCGGGGCGGTAGGTGAATACAAAATCGAACTCAGCAAAGAACAAAGCCCATCGGAGCTGTCGAGACGATTGGGCCTTGGCAGTTTTTAAATATTGTAAATTTCGGTGATCAGTGATCACGGTGATGGTATGCCGGGCGCCGAGGAGATAATGCCGCCAAGCCTTAAAGGCGTACTTAATGGCTAATAGTTCCTTATCGGTGATCGCATAATTTATCTCCGGCGGCGAGAACTTTCTGGACCAAAATGCTACGGGGTGCAGTTGGTTGGTTTCAGGGTCTCTCTGAGACAGGACAGCTCCCATGGCTAAGCTGGACGCGTTGGTTTCGACTATATATGGGAGATCGGGACGCGGGTGCTTCAAAATAGGTGCAGACGTGAACTTAGCTTTCAACTCCTGAAAGGCCTGTTCGGCTTCCGCGGTCCATTCAAAACGTTTATTTTTTCGCAAGAGTGCAGTGATGGGTTGCACCACACGTGAAAACTCTGGGATAAACCTGCGATAAAAGTTGGCAAAACCAAGCATGCTTTGGACACCTTTCACCGAACTAGGTGATGGCCATTTGAGGATGGCATCCACTTTCCGTGAATCCATTCGGACCCCTTTTAGGTGTCAGGATGAATCCAAGAAACTCAACCTCGGTGGTATGGAAAACACATTTTTCCAGCTTAGCAAACAGTTTGTGCTGCCGCAGTTTCTCTAGGACGGCCCTGACATGCTTTCTGTGATCAGATTCCGAACAGGAGTACACAAGAATGTCATCGATATCCACGACAACACAGACATCGATGAGTTCCCGAAGGACATCGTTCATGAAGAATTGGAAGGCTGCAGGCGCGTTGCACAACCCGAAAGGCATCACCTGGTATTCGAATAGTCCATATTTTGTACGGAAGGCCGTTTTCCATTCGTCACCTTCTTTTACTCGTACCAGATGATAAGCCCCCCGGAGATCTAACTTGGTGTATACGCAAGTGTCCTTCACCTGGTCAAGGAGTTCAGGGATCAGAGGCAAAGGGTAACAATTTTTAACAGTTCTCTGGTTCAATGCGCGGTAATCGATACAAGTTCTAAGGTCGCCTTCTTTTTTAGGCACGAAGAACAAAGCTGAGGATGCCGGGGACTTTGACGGGCGAATGAAACCATTGGCGAGGTATTGATCTAAATATTGTCTCAAATGCAGATTCTCTGGTTCAGTAAGGGCGTAAATCCTGCTACAAGGGGGTTGTGCACCGGGCACCAGATCGATTTGGCAATCGTACGATCTGTGGGGAGGTGACGTGTTGGCCTGTTCCTTTTGGAAGACGTCCTGAAAGTCTTGGTACTCTGGAGGTAGTTGCACGGGGACAGAGGTTACTGATGCTAGATTAATCTTTGGATTTTCTGGGTAGCAGGTTTGTGCACAATCCAGGAAGGTTATTCTCTTTGTTCGCCAATCAATTCGAGGATTATGTGTCTCTAACCAAGGGATTCCGAGAATAAGCTGAAACTGTGGAGCCTTGATTACATCAAAGAACAACTGCCTCCCGATGGCCATCCGGACCTACAAGTGTCACCTCAGCTGTGGAATGTGTTACCGGTCCAGAGGCAATTTCGGTTCCATCTACTGTGGTGATGACATCTTTGTTGGTTTTAGGATGCAGAGGGAGGTTTATCCTAGAGACCAATTCTCGATCCACATAGTTTCCTATAGCCCCGCTATCGATGTATGCCTTTATAGCATGCAACCGTTTAGGCTGTCCCGGATCTATGAGGACGATTGGCACAATGAAATGCGAGGTCTGAGAGTTAGTTTTCAAGCTCGGCAAGCGGACCCCTACGCTTGCCGGGCGTGGTCGTTTCCCGATACAGAGTTTCCATGGATTTTATCAGCGGCTCCTACCACCTTCTTGGGCGGCTTAACCGGGCAATCTCGTAGAAAGTGTCCAGAGGACCCACAATAAAGGCATAATTGCATCTGTCGTCTTCTTTTCCGTTCTTTTTGAGTTAGGGGTCCTTTAACCCCTCCGATTTGCATAGGCTCCGAGCCATCAGCCCCCTTGGGGTTAGCGTGGGTGTTGGCCAACACCCGGGTTTCAAACTTGGACCGATCTGCTTTTCTGTTTTGCAGCCTGTGATCCAATTGGACCACTAAGTCTATATATTCAGTGCATTCTTGGGGCGGATTTACAACTTGTGCCAGGACATCTTTAAGTTCTCCGCGTAGACCTCGATAGAATAACGTGATTCTTTTATCCTCTGGCCAACCAGTTTCCACAATTAGTCTATTGAAGGTTGCAATGTAGGAAAGAAGGTCTTGATTGCCCTGTCGCAGAGATAGAAGTTCGTCATCCAGAGCCTGTCCCTGGGAGTGTCGAGCAAATAACCTTTCCATGCTTGTTTGAAATCCTTGAAAATCACGAAGAATCGGGTCATCTTGAGGTACCAGTGGAACTGACCAATCGGCAGCACAGCCGCTGAGATATGACAACACAAAGGCTACCTTGGTCTGATCATTAGGGAAGGCCCCAGGTCTGCATAGGAAGTGCAAACGACACTGATTCATGAATACGGCGAATCGTTTGGGGTCCCCAGCAAAGCGTTCAGGTGGGGCCAGCGGCATGTTTCCAGGTAGATTAATCTGCACCGGGTTACTGGCGACCACAGGAGCGGGGTTCCCCCCGGAACCAGGTAAAGAAGTTTGTCCAGCTTGACCTTGCAAAAGCTGTCTAGCCAAGTCATCAGCTCTATCCTTTATTACAATCACTTCCCTCCTGAGGGCACTAGTCTCTTGACGAGCGGCGTGTACTTCTGCCCGTAATTCCCCCAGTAATTGGGCCAACTGGTCAGTTTCGGAAGTTTCCATAGCGCCTGGGTTGGAATTTGTAGGAAGGCTTCGCGTTCTGTAACGCTCACCTGGTTCCCACGGGGGCGCTGGTCTAGTCTGGATTGCTGTGGCCTCTTCTAGCGTGATGCGCAGGACCCGGAACACCAATCGTGCTTGCCTGGCCCGTAGGAATATCCTTCTGCAGATGAGAAAGGGGATTAACAGTCTGCAGAATAGTGTGCTAGCTCCCCCCTTTCCCCCTTCGTTCCTCTCTAACTTCCTCCAAACCCCGGTTTAAGCTCACCTTATGGTTTGGAAGGATGAACTCTCCATCCTGCTTCTGGTGCAGGGGCGCACGTTCGTCCAGTTACTTCACTGGTTTTCAGAATGGCGCTGGCAAAATCCACTTGACTTTCCTGAGCGATGCGCCGTAAGTATGAAAGTTCAAAGTTCAAGTGAGGCCCTCTTTATGTTGTCTTTCTAACCTGTGATCTGTCCTTTATTTCAGGTGCAGAATGAAGGCGATGCGTCGAGGGGTTAAACTGCCGAGGTGAGTAGTGATGAGGGCGATCCCTCTAAATGTCCTTGTCATTCCCCAGAAATGTCTCTTGTCCTTTCCCCATAGGGGCCGGGGTACGGTACCTGCCAACGGGGCGGCGCCGACCCGAAAATGTGGAAGAAAAGCCAGTAAGTATTATGGCTGTTAATCAGACTTTCCTTCTGTGTTCCTTCTGCTCACCCTTTTGTTTCTTTCTCTCTCCCCTAGGTGCAGAGATGTGGCATCCGATGCTGACAGCCGCGATGGAGCCGGGAGATGTCTCGAGGACAGGTGAGTGAAGCGTGGCGCTGCAGCGAGCAACGGGATGCTTTTAAATGGAAGTCTTTCTTCAGGGATGCTGGCGAGAAGATTCCGGATGCAGGTAAGAAGTTTGAAATAGTCCTTGGTTTTCACCTTTCTCTTCTCTTCCTTCCTTGCAGGTCTTCCAGGTTAGAGGCGGGCGTGGCTGGAGTCCAGGAGCAGGAGCAGACACGGTGATCGTTAAGCTGCAGGAAGCAGAACAACGCGAAGCATGAGCTGCTGTCTCGGCGTGGCTTAAATAGCCTCCAAAGAAGTCCCAGGTATGTATCCTTCCCCAACTAGGTATGTATCCTTCCCTGGCCACTCCCGAGTGAAAAAATAGTCCCTATGAAAAAATAGTCCCTTTCAGGTCTCAGGGAGGCCTGAAGCGTGCAGCATGGTCTGCATCAGGTAAGTGCACAAAACACCTCCCTTTATGAGCCTGGCGCCTATGGCGCCAGGACTGATGTCCAACATGAGCCTGGCGCCAGAGGCGCCAGGACTGAGTCCAAAGAGCCCCTATAAGGGGCCGCTGGGCTTTTACCCGAGGGCATGATGCCTGCTTCCGGGGATGCTGGGCCTGGCCTGGTGCTCCGGGGGTAGGCATCATGACAGTACCCCCCTGCGGTAAATCAGGTAAGTCTTTGGGGGGTAGCTTGTAATGTCCATTGGTTTCCCCTTAGGGGCCGGGGTGCGGCGGTGATGCAGAGTTAACTGCGTCGACCCGAGATGAGGTGAGTACCCCCCTGTGGTAATCCGGTAGTCTTTGGGGGTAGCTTGTATTGCCCTTTTGCATTCCTTGCTCACCTGGCTTTTCTTGTCCCCTTTAGATATCGGAGAGCGGTCTGTGCAGAGTTCGCGATGGAGTGAGGAAAAGCTGCACTGGATGGTGAGTTCAGCGCGGCGCTGCAAGGTGCGTGGCGGCGTGCGTGCGATGACTTCTTCTTCAAGATCGACGGCGCGATGGATCAAGAATTCAGGTAAGGTTTCAAGTTTAAATCCCTTCTCCTTCTTTCTTTTCGTTTCCAGGTGGTCCAGGACTGAAGCGGGCGTGGCTGAAGACTGGAAGCTGCTGAAGGCACGGTGAGCATTACGCTGCTGAATGCAGAATAACACGAAGCACGTGCGGCTGTCCGGGCGTGGTTTAAATAGCCTTGGAAGAAGTCCCAGGTAAGTATTCTTCCACAGCCCCGACCCGAGTAGAAAGTAGTCCCTTAGGTAAAATAGTCCTTCCTAAGCCCCATTTGGCTTGTGGCTTCGTGCAGCATGGTCTGCACCAGGTAAGTATGCAGCATGGTCTGCATTAGGTAGGTTTTCTGTAATGAGCCTGGCCCCCATGGCGCCAGGACTGACTTTATCCTTATGAGCCTGGCGCCATAGGCGCCAGGACTGCACCCAAACAGCCCCTAACTGGGGTTTTTGGGCATGCTCCAAATGGCATGATGCCTGCTTCCGGGGTTGCTGGGCCTGGTCTGGCTTCCTGGGGGCAGGCATCATGACAGCACTCCCCCTCAAGGCCCCTCCTAAAGTCGTTCTTCCCCTTGGCCATGGTTTGTTAGGAAATTCTCAGTGGAACTTCTTCACTAATTGAGGTGCATGCACGTGGTCACTAGGTTCCCAAGACCTTTCCTGAGGACCGTAGCCTTTCCAGTCGATTAAATAAAAGATTTGTGATCTCACTCTTTTTGAGTCCAAGATGCTCTTAACCTCAAATTCGGGCTCTCCGTCTATGAGGATGGGATCGGGTGGTTTGGTTAGTCTTGTTCCTGGTTGTACTGGCTTCAAAAGGGACACGTGAAAAAAGGGATGACTCCGCATATGAGCAGGTAGGTCCAACTTGACAGCCACCGGGTTAATGATGGCCTTGATGGAGTAAGGTCCTAAATACCTAGGGTTAAAGTTCCGTGTTCCCTTGAGTGGGATGTGCTTAGTGGCCAACCATACTTGGTCCCCTATCTGGTATTGCGGTGCTTCACTCCTGTGCAGATCTGCATCTTTCTTGTATTTTTCCTTAGCCTTTCGCAAATGCGCAGTTGCTTCTTTAAAGGCTTGTGTAATAACAGCGTAGAGATGGTCCACCGCAGGTTTCTCCAAGTGTTGGGCGAATCAAGGTCCGAGGTTCGAGGATGGTGTCCATAGATGGTAAAAAAAGGACTTTGTCCAGTTCCCAAATGTATGCATACTCGGCAATCCAAAGAATGTCTTTCCAAGTACCCTCAGACTGATGTAGCATACAACGCAAGTACTGCTCAAGAGTCTGGTTGGTCCTCTCTGTTTGACAGTCGGTCTGAGGGTGGTGACTGGTGGAAAGCCTAACATCTATCTGCGCCAGTTGGCAACATTTTCTCCAAAAATGCGAAATGAATTGACTGCCCCGGTCCGAAATCAACACGGATGGAAAGCCGTCTAGGCGAACAATGTTTTCAAGGAACTCTTTGGCTAGGACTAAAGCTGAAGGTATCCCTTTTAAAGGAATAAATTGGGCCATTTTGGAAAAAAGGTCCACAATAACTAAAATGGTGTTAAAGCCATTCCACGGGGGTAGATCTGTGATAAAGTCTAATGACAAGGTATGCCAAGGAGTTGGTGGGATGTCCAAAGGTTGTAATAGTCCAGCAGGTCTTTTCTTTTGACTTTTATTTTGGGCACAAATACCACAAGACATGACAAACAATTTAATGTCTTTGCGCCAGGTGGGCCAACAGAATTGTTTCTTAATTTTGGCTTCAGTTTTTGCAATACCAGGATGTCCTTCCAGTACGGTATCATGGTACCGGGAAATTACAAGTTCTTGTAGTTCCTTTTGTGGCAGAAATAGCCAGCCTTGGTAATAAGGTAAATCATCGGTGACAGAATACTCTGGACCTTTCTTGGCCCAGTCCTGTAAGGCAACTGAATCAAAGAGCTGGTGGATCTTTTCTTGATTGTCCTCCAGTGTATGTATGGGCATCAGGCCAAGGATTCTCTGTTCGGGAATTATGGGTACAGGTTCTAAGGCTATTTCAGTTCCTCCCATTCCAATCCGGGACAAGGCGTCTGCTTTACCATTTTTACAACCTGGTCGATAGGTTATTACAAAATCAAACTCGGCGAAGAACAATGCCCAACGGAGTTGGCGCGAAGATTGGGCCTTAGCTGTCTTTAGGTATTGCAAATTCCGGTGATCGGTGATGACTGTGATGGTATGACTGGCACCCAGCAGATAGTGCCGCCAAGCCTTGAAGGCGGACTTGATGGCTAACAGCTCCTTGTCGGTAATGGCATAGTTTAATTCGGGAGCCGAAAACTTTCTTGACCAAAATGCCACTGGGTGAAGCTGGTTAGTTTCGGGATCCTTTTGGGAGAGCATGTCATGATGCCTACTCCCGGAAAGCCAGTTCAGGCCCAGCGTCCCCGAAAGCAGACATCATGTCCCCAGGGAGGGACCCAGCAACCCCTTATTGGGGCTCTTTGGACATTGTCCTGGCGCCTTTGGCGCCAGGCTCATAGAAGGCATCAGTCCTGGCACCATAGGCGCCAGGCTTATTATGGGAGTGCTTGGATGGACTTACCTGATGCAGACCATGCTGCCGGATCCAGACCTCCATGAGGTCTGAAAGGGACTATTTTACCTATGGGACTATTTTACCACTCGGGCGTGGCTGAGGAAGATAATTTACCTGGAACTACTTTGGGGGCTATTTAAACAACGCCCAGACAGCAGCTCACGCTTCGCTTTGTTCTGCATCTAGCAGCTGGACGCTCACCGTGTCTGCTCCTGCATCCTGGCTCCAGCCACGCCCGCCTACAACCTGGAACACCTGAAAAGGAAGGAAAGGAGAGAAAGGTGAATAATTGAACTTTACCTACCTCCATCCGGAGTCCAGAACCATCACTCCGACGACCCTGAGAAAAGACATTATTTTTAGAAGCGCATCGCATCGCTCGCTGCAGCGCCGCGTTCCATTCACATTCACGAGGCGCCCTCGGGCTCTTCAGCGACCATTGGCACCATCCGTCGCCTTTCAGCGCCTAAGGAGAAAAAGAGACAAAACAAAGGTGAGCAAAGGAACAGATTAAGGAAGGCCTGATTCTTCCACCTTTTGACTTACCTGATTATTGTTGGGACAATCTTTCCTCACCTCGGGTCGGCGCCGCTTCTTTGGCACTTCCGTACCCCGGCCCATAAGGGGAAAAAGACACACGCATTAGTGGGTGAAAGCAAGATCACTAAGGGAACCATCCATCAAAAAGACTCTCCAGAGTTTACCTTCGGCGAATCCATTCCTCTACACGGATTCTTCATCCTGCATCTGAAATAGAGAAAAGGACAACGGACAATTAAGGCTTGAACTTTTTGCAACTGGATACTTACGGCCTCATATCGGAAAAGTCAAGCGGAGTTGAATACTCACCAAACCCGAGATCCAGTGAAGTAACTGGAAATCAACGCGCCCCAGCATCGGAAGCAGGATGGAGAGCTCGTCCTTTCAGACTCTAAGGTGAGACTCTACGGGGAATCGCGGAGGGTGTTCGAGGAGTGTGAGAGGGGGAAGGGGGAATCCGACACATTATCCAGCAGACAGTTAATCCCCTTTTCCATCTACAGAAGGATTCTTCTACGGGCCAGACAGGCGAGGTTTGGGGGTCCGGTCCAGTCCGTCTTCCGAGTCCTGCGCATCACCTTAGAAGAGGTCATAGCAGTCCAGAACAGGTCGGCGCCTCTGTGGGAATCAGGTGAGCGTTACAGAGCACTGCTCCCATGGCTGAACTGGATGCATCCGTTTCCACTACGCACGGAAGCTTTGGGCGCGGGTGTCTTAATACAGGGGCAGATGTGAATTTTGCTTTTAACTCTTGGAAGGCGTTCTCGGCTTCTTCTGTCCACACAAAACGTTTATTCTTTCGCAATAGCATTGTAATGGGATGTACAATGTGTGAGAAGTCCGGGATAAACCTGCAGTAGAAATTGGCAAAGCCAAGCATGCTTTGGACGCCTTTGACTGAGGTTGGCGAAGGCCAATTAAGAATTGCGTCCACCTTACGTGTATCCATCCTGATTCCTCTTGGGGTCAGAATAAATCCAAGGAATTCCACTTCCGTAGTGTGAAAGACGCACTTTTCCAGTTTAGCATATAATTTATGCTGGCGTAACTTCTCTAGGACTGCTCGGACGTGCTTTACATGATCAGATTCTGATAAGGAGTATACTAAGATATCGTCGATGTAAACGACCACACAAACATCGATAAGCTCTCGGAGGACATCATTCATGAAGAATTGGAAGGCTGCTGGTGCATTGCATAGTCCGAAAGGCATCACCTGGTACTCAAATAATCCGTACTTGGTGCAAAAAGCAGTCTTCCATTCATCGCCCTCTTTGACACGTACCAGATGATATGCCCCCTGAAGGTCTAGTTTAGTGTATATACAAGCGTCCTTCACCTGGTCTGGTAGTTCAGGGATCAAAGGCAATGGGTATCGATTCTTGATGGTTATCTGATTCAGAGCGCGGTAGTCTATGCATGTTCTAAGGTCGCCTTCCTTTTTAGGTACGAAGAACAAAGCTGAAGATGCAGGGGACTTGGACGGGCGAATGAAACCATTAGCAAGGTACTGGTCAAGGTACTGGCTCAAATGGAGATTTTCGGGTTCCGTAAGGGCATAGATTCTGCTGCAAGGTGGTTGTGCTCCCGGTACAAGATCTATTTGACAATCATACGATCTGTGAGGTGGCAAAGTGTTCCTTTTGGAAGACATCCTGAAAGTCTTGGTATTCAGCAGGTAATTGCATGGCAGCTGGGATTACTGGGGCCAGGACTGAGTTTAGAGTTTTCTTTGGGTAGCAGGTGTGAGCACATTCTGGGAAGGTTAGTCTCTTCTCTCGCCAATCAATACAGGGATTATGTTTTTCCAACCAAGGTATTCCCAGTATCAGTTGGAACTGTGGGGCCTTGCTCAAATCAAACACCATAACCTCTCGGTGCCCATCTTGACCCAGCAATGTCATCTCTGCAGTGGAATGAGTTACGGGCCCAGAGACAATTTCCGTTCCATCCACTGTGGTGACGACATCGGCAGTGGTCTTTCGGGTGAGAGGTAGATTCATCCTGGAAGCCAATTCACACTCCAAATAGTTTCCTATGGCTCCACTATCAACGTATGCCTTTACCGCGTGCATGCGTGATGGCTGCTCTGGATCTACAAGGACCATGGGTATGGTGAAATGCGAGGTCAGAGTGTCCTTCTTTAAGCTCAGCAAGCGGACCTCTACACTTGCCGGGCTTGGTCGTTTCCCGAGTCAGGTTCCAAATGGTTTTCGTCTGCTGCTCCTATAGTTTTCTTGGGTGGTTTTACAGGGCAGTTCCGAACAAAATGACCAGTAGTTCCGCAATAGAGACATAATTGCAGTTGCCGTCTTCTTTCTCTTTCCTTCTGCGTTAGGGGTCCTCTAACCCCCCCGAGTTGCATAGGTTCTGGGGCATCTACTCCCTTGGAGCTTACGTGGGTTTTAGTCAACACCCTATTCTCAAACTTGGTTCGATCAGCCTTTCTGGTTTGAAGTCTGTGATCTAACTGGACCACTAAATCTATATATTCAGCACAGTCTTGAGGCGGGTTCACGATTTGGGCCAAAACATCTTTGAGTTCTCTTCGAAGCCCTCGATGGAATAATGTGATTCGCTTGGCTTCAGGCCATTCGGTTTCCACTACTAATCTGTTAAAGGTTGCAATGTAAGATAAAAGATCCTGATTACCTTGCCGTAAGGATAAAAGTTTGTTATCCAAAGCCTGTCCTTGGGAGTGTCGGGCGAATAGTCTTTCCATGCTTGTTCGAAAACCCTGGAAATCTCGAAGAATCGGGTCATCCTGATTGACTAGTGGAATGGACCAATCCGCCGCACTGCCGCTGAGATATGACAGCACAAAGGCCACCTTGGCCTGATCGTTCGGGAAGGATCCAGGTCTACATAAAAAGTGCAAGCGGCATTGATTCTTGAATATAGCAAACCTTTTTGGGTCTCTGGGAAAGCGTTCAGGCGGAGCCCAGGGAACGGCTCCAGGTAGATTTATCTGCACCGGGTTACTCAGTGGTACGTTCCAGGTAGATTTATCTGCACCGGGTTACTCAGTGGTACAGGAGCTGGACTTGCCCCGAGTCCTGGTAAAGGTGTTTGTCCAGCCTGGCTTTGCAATAGTTGTCTGGCCAAAACATTGGTTAGTTCTTTTGATATTATCAGTTCTCTCCTGAGGGCATTAGTTTCTTGGCGGGCGGAATGCACTTCGGCCCTTAATTCCCCTAATAATTGGGCCAACTGATCCGTTTCCGAGGACTCCATGACGCCCAGGTGGGTATTTGTGGGTAGGCTTTGCGTTCTGTTACGCTCACCTGATTCCCACGGGGGCATCGATCTGGACTGGCCTGATGCCACGTAGAGCTGAGATGACTGACTGGACAGACCCACTTAACTTCGTTTGTCGGCTCGTATGAATATCTTTCTGCAAAGGAGAAAGGGGGATTAACCTCCCATAATTTGAGCGTTAACCCACCTTCCACTCCCGTTGTCTGCCCACTGACCACTCCTGATGTTCCCTATTAATCTCACCTGATGGTTTAGAAAGATGAGCTCTCCATCCTGCATCGAGCGCAGGGGCACGTAGACGACCAGTTACTTCACTGGCGTGGAGGAATTGGTGAGTTCCAGTATTGACTCTAGAATCCAATAGTTTGTAAGAGTTCAAATGTCTGATCTTCACTCTTTCCGATTCCTTGTAGGTTGCCGGTTTAACCACCACGAAGAGTCCAAATGGCAGTTGGTGAGAGTCAGGTAAGTCTATAGTGGTTTTCCCCTTAGGGGCCAGGGTACGGCGAGGATGCAGAGTTAACTGCGCCGACCCGAGATAAGGTGAGTACCCCCCTGCGGTAAATCAGGTAAGTCTTTGGGGGGTAGCTTGTAATGTCCAGTGGTTTCCCGTTAGGGGCCTGGGTGCGGCGGTGATGCAGAGTTAACTGCGCCGACCCGAGATGAGGTGAGTACCCCATGTGGTAATCCGGTAAGTCTTTGGGGGTAGCTTGTATTGCCCTTTTGCATTCCTTGCTCACCTGGCTTTTCTTGTCGCCTTTAGATACCGGAGAGCGGTCTGTGCAGAGTTCGCAATGGAGTGAGGAAAACCTGCACTGGATGGTGAGTTCAGCGCGGCGCTGCGAGGTACGTGGCGGCGCGCGTGCGATGACTTCTTCTTCAAGATCGACGGCGCGATGGATCAAGAATTCAGGTAAGGTTTCAAGTTTAAATCCCTTCTCCTTCTTTCTTTTCGTTTCCAGGTGGTGCAGGACTGAAGCGGGCGTGGCTGAAGACTGGAAGCTGCTGAAGGCACGGTGAGCGTTACGCTGCTGAATGCAGAATAACACGAAGCACGTGCGGCTGTCCGGGTGTGGTTTAAATAGCCTTGGAAGAAGTCCCAGGCAAGTATTCTTCCAAAGCCCCCACCCGAGTAGAAAGTAGTCCCTTAGGTAAAATAGTCCTCCCTAAGCCCCATTTGGCTTGTGGCTTCGTGCAGCATGGTCTGCACCAGGTAAGTATGCAGCATGGTCTGCATTAGGTAGGTTTTCTGCCCATGACGCCAGGACTGACTTTATCCTTATGAGCCTGGCACCATAGGCGCCAGGACTGCACGCAAACAGCCCCTAACTGGGGTTTTTGGGCATGCTGCAAATGGCATGATGCCTGCTTCCGGGTTTGCTGGGCCACGTCTGGCTTCCCGGGGGCAGGCATCATGACAATTCCATTCTCACCGCTTAGATTTGAGTTCCTTTACGTATAGCAGGTTTTTTTTCCAAAACTGCCCCTCCAATATAGGCCAATTCTTCATTTCAAAATTGAACGAGGTTTCTGCTCCATAAGTTAGGATGGGGACCACTTTGAATTTATAGAATTTGATTATTGATATCAAGCTAAATCCACAATGCCGCTTTAATAAGATTTTGGTTAGGCTGGCGAGATTTATAGCTTTTTTTGTTAGAGCCTGATATCCTGGGGCATCCACCCTGCTTGAATTCAGGCATACGCCTAATTATATAAGTGAGTGGGCCACCAGAAAATGTACCCCCAATAGCGACCAACGCAAGGCTTTGATTTTTTTTTACCTTTCTGAAAGCCCATGGGTAAAATGGCAGATTTTTTAGGTTTAATTATGAGGCCATTTTTTGTCCAGGTAATTTTGTAGGGCATTTAGTCGTCTCTGGAGACTCACCGGAGTCTGGTCTATGAGGACCACATCATCAGCTTACATGAGTCTCCCCACTTTTATGTTCGCTATTGATGGAGGAAAGTATCTGGTATCTTCAAATGCGTTGTCAACATCAGAAATGAAGAGCTTGAATAGCTCTGAGGCCATGGGACAACACTGTTTAAGACCTTTTCTTAGTTGGTATTGATCTGGTGAGCAAACATGCTTTGTTGAGTCGAACTTGAAGAGTAGTGTCTTGATGAAAGACTTTAATGGGAGCCAGTATGGAAGTTGGACATCCCCAGTGTGCTAATTCTGCCCAAAGTAGGGGCAAGAGACACTGTCAAATGCTTGCGTAAGATCGATAAACGCGATGTAGATTTTTAGGTCTTTTTCCTGTTCAGTTCGACTCTTTAGCAGGTTTAGAATAAAGATGTTAAGGGCAGTCCCAATTCCTTGGACAAACCACAAATGCCAGGGGTCCTCATGACCATATGTTTTGGCCCAGGCTCATAGTGATTTTAATATAAGAGTTAAGAAGACCTTGCCGGGAGCGTCAAGTAATGCTATGGGTCGATAATTAGAAGGCTTTAGCCGGTTGCCTTTTTTGTAAATAGGTATGATTATGGATTTCTGCCATGATAGCGGGATCTGATGAACTTTTACAGTGTAGGCAAACAAGATTGATTGAAACTTCGCCCACTGGGCAACATCTGTTTTTAGAATCATGTTGCTTAGGCCATCTGGGCCACAGGCTCATGAACCTGATCATTTTTTTAATGATCTCTGTGACAGCTTCTATGGATGTGTCTATTAGATGCCACTCCACTGCAGGGTTAGTTGATGGCATGGCTTGATCAGCTTGAATATAAAAGGAGATGAAGTGAGCAATCCATATTTCAGGAGCGATCAGAGTCATGATTAATGAATCTTGTTCGGTGTGTGACTTGTTTATTAAGTTCCACATTCCTGCAGTGTTTACGCTTTTCGATGAGTTCAGCATAGTTTCAGCATCATTTCTTTTTAACAGCTTTTTATATTGACGTAGCCAATTGTGATAATGCTGCCGGATTTTTTGTTTTTGTTTCATCGCTGTTGGAGAATCTTCATGTTTTAAGGTGTTGAGTTGTTGTCTCATGAGCTTCTTTTGAAAAACGATCTGAGCGTCAAAGGTGTGATGGTGAGATGGGCGCATGGTTCCTATTTGTTTGGGTTTCATCTCAAAGGATGTGTATAACTTCAAGTAGTCCAATATCTCAGATGTTTCTTTTGATTGCAGGATCTTCATTGAGGTGATTCATTTGGTGGTCAGCTCGGGCCGCTTCGACGAATGGATGTTTATTTTATTTTTACCCATTGTTACCCTAATGTATGTTAAGTCTATATAACTATCTCTGTATGTGACTGGTGACAATGTTGCAGAAAGCAGGTTGTGATCACTACTGTTCATATGTCCCACTCTCATTTTGTTGTTAATTGAAATCATTTCACCTGAGATGAAGATGTAATCCAGGATTTGGCCTCGACTGAAATATTTCCTTGTAATTTGTGCCGGTGAGTCATTTAACATAGAGAATTGACAGATTTCTCGCTTCCATGATGATGTTCCATTGGAGGCCTCGTCTTTCGGCGGGGGTGGCTTTGATGGAGCTCTTTGTCAAACAGCATTTAGTTGGAGGTAATTCCAACCACCCCAAAAGCAAACATGGAGTATTCCAGTGTGGAACCGTGCCAGTAAACGGAATTATTGGCACGTTAATTCCGCACTGGCATACTCTTTTTTTTTTTAAACATATTTCATTAGTTTCATTACAAACAATAGCAAAGAGAAAAAAAGGCATCAATGGTGATGGTTGAGCATATCAGAAAAAAATAAATCCCCAACTCTCCCCCACCCCTCCCTCTCCTTCCCCTCCAAGACCACGGTAAGTTCTAAGTTCGTCATGAGTCCATGCTCGGGCCTGGGTCGCCTTCCCCAGCTATCTCACTCTCCTGTGATTCTGGGTATAGCAACGGTACTGTTAAGGCCACCCAGCGGTGTAGCTCTTCGCTGGAGTCAAGTCTCTGCACTTGGATCGCAGTCTCCCATGCCGCAGTTTCCGCTGCGATACACTTTGTAAGGTCCCCCCACCATAGGGGCATAGGCGGGCCTTTGGGGCTCTTCCACCCCATGGCTATACGCCTCTTGGCAGTTATGTAAATAAGGTCTCTCAGCCTGTTGAGGGGTTTGTTCTCCCTGCTGCGCCCAAACCTGCCCAGGATGCATGCCGAGGGTTTGTCCACTTCGATGTCAATGTCTGCACCAGCCACTCTATCCCTCACTTGAGTCCAGAATTCTCTAATCACTGGGCATCCCCAGAACATATGGGTCATGCCAACCTTGGGCTCGCTGCATTTGGGGCATGATTGGGTGGTCGCACCGGTAAATCTGGATATGGCTTCCGGGGTGAGATACGCTCTGTTCGTGACGTACAGTTGAATGAGCTGTAAGCGGGCGTTTCGGGAGACTTTTTTATGGCAGTGGGTTATATCGCCCCAGGCTTTGTCTTTGAAAACCAAGTTCAGTTCGGTTTCCCATTTGTCCCGGCATTTGAGGTCTTCTTTGGTGGAGCCCCATAGTAGTGCCTCATAAATACGTGAGGTTTCGTGGCCCCCCTCGGCGGCATTAAGTATCGTTTCAATACATTCGTTTTCATCATTCAGGTCGCCAGCGACAGGCCACCTGCTAGTCAGTGCCTGTATGACCGCTCTGTGCAGTAGGAATTGCCCGGTCGGGAGGCCAGTGGCGGCGCAAAGGTCCGGGAAGGCTAAAACCGTCTGCTCCTGGATCAGGTCCCCAAGTGTGGCCACCCCGAGGGGCTCCCATTGTGTACGGGTCTCAAGTTGCCCCCAGGAATGGTTGGACATGAGTGCTGCAATGGGGATCTGTGGGGAGTACAGGTCTTCAGACCCGACCAGTTTGCAGGCCCTTTCCCAGAGTTGGAGTCCCAGCTTGACGAGGTAAGGGCAGTGTTCGAGGGCACTCCTCTTGGTCCACAGCAGATCCCTGAGTAATAGCTGGGGGAGGGATGGTTGGAGGAGGCGGGTGTCTGTTGTGCTCTCGTCAGCCATCCACCGCACAATGTGTCTCAGCTGGCTGGCTAGGAAATAAAGTTCAAAATTGGGGATCTTCAGCCCACCCCTCTCGTATGGTCTCTGGAGGGTCTCCAATGCCACCCTATGCCTGCCTCCCTGCCAAAGGAAGCCCCCACAGAGCTTGTTGAGGTCTTTAAAGAACGCCGGGGGGATGTAGAAGGGAATATTAGTGAAGTAATGCAATAGGCGGGGCAGGGCGACCATCTTAAGGAGGCCCGCCCTCCCGGCCACCGAGAGCGGAAGCCGCCCCCAGAAATCCATGGACTTCAAGAGAGAGTCTTTGGCCTTTACGGTGTTAAGTATATGTTCCGTGCCGGGGATTCAATGTATGGTTATCCCCAGATATTTAAACGATGTTGCCTGCCATTCAAGATCTAGGGGAGGGAGGGACCCATAATAATCACTGTGTAATGCGGCTAGGGGGTAGAGGCAAGATTTATTTTTGTTAATCTGGATTCCGGTATGCTTATGAAAGCTGTCCAGGGTTTCGAGAATGTAGGGTAGGAGGTGTTCGGGGTCCTGCAAATATAAGAGGGTGTCGTCCGTGTACATAGAGATGAGATGAGTTGTCCCATCTATAGTGATGCCCCCATCTCCATATTCCTGTCTCAGGTAGGCTGCTACAGGCTCGGCGGCGACGATGTACAGCATGTGGGCTAGGGGGCAGCCCTGGAGGGTGCCTCTGTGTAAGGACCATTTCGCAGAAAAGGTTCTATTAGTTCGTACCCTTGCCGTGGGGTTGGCGTAAACCAACTGGGTCCATTTCAGAAATACGGGACCTATTCCCATCTTTGCCATAGTAGCATATAGCCATTCCCACCTCACGGAATCAAAAGCTTTGGTGGCATCCAGTGACGCCACCGCGAGTTTCTGTGGTCTTCCCTCGGTACTATAAATAACGTGATGTAGCCTACGCAGGTTCTCGGTAATGGCTCGTCCAGGGACGTATCCAGTCTGGTCTTGATGGATCAACAGTGGGATCACTCTGCGTAGTCTGTTGGCAAGCAATGCGGTGAGGATCTTGCAGTCTACATTTAGCAGGGAGAGGGGCCTGTATGAGGCACAATCTGCCCCGTCCTTCCCAGGTTTGAGTAAGGGTATTATCACGGCCTCGCTCAGGGAATCCGGGAGGGTGCCACGCTCGAAGGCCTCGTTATAGACCTGGGCCAATATAGGGGCGAGTGTTTCCTCATAGGTTTTATAGAACTCCCCTGGGAGGCCATCCGAGCCCGGGGTCTTCCCAGCTGGTAGCGTTCTGATCACCACCTTGACCTCATTGGGATTGATGGGCTCATCGAGGGTCTCGGCCATATGCGAGTCTAGTTTTGGCAAATCGATGACGTTGAGGGCGTCCTCGATCCCCGTGTCAGAGGGGTGGTCTCAGAGTACAAATTATGGTAGTAACTAGAGAAAACCGAGTTGATTTCCTGTGGGTATGCACAGTAGTGCCATCTGATGTGAGTATGTGGCATATGGGCGGCCTGGGGGTTTCCCTTTTGTAGAGCCAAGCTAAGAGTTTTCCGGGCTTGTCCCCCAGGGCATGGACTCTCTCCGTGTGTTTGGCGTAGCTTAGTTTACCTAGGGCTTCCCAGTGCTTTGGGCAGGTTTGTCTGAGTTCAGAAATTTTAAGTAAATGATCGGAAGATGAGTCAACCCTACCCTCGAGGGCGCGCAGGTCTCCCTTGGCTTGTTCCAACAGGGTTGTGATGGATCTTTGGGCACCCCCAACTGCTGCGATCATCTCACCCCGCATGACCACCTTATATGCCTCCCAGGCGGTGCCTATGTATTTAACACTATGTAAGTTGTTCTCCCAATATTCTTCGGTCTCGTCTCTAATGTGCTCTCTGAATGCTGTATCAAGTAGAGCTTCGGCTCTCAATCTCCACATGGGTATAGAGGGTCTAGGCGGGAACACCTCCCACGTGACCAACAGGGGAGAATGATCGGACAGCACCCTCGGCAAGTAATGCGCGTCAACCAACACAGACTGCTGTGTCTGGCTGAGAAAGATATAATCTAACCTGGTATGCACGGCATGTGGGGGGGAGTAGAAGGAGTACTCGCGTTGCCCCAGGTGCTGGTCCCTCCAAATATCACTAAGTTGCAAATGGTGGACTAGTCTGGAAAGTATTTTGGCCGGAGGGGAGGGGCGGTCGTGTTTGTCGTCGGATCTGTCCAGCAAAGGGTCAAGGGTGCAGTTATGATCGCCCCCCCATATCATAATTCTGTCCATATACGGGGTGAGCCGTGTGTAGAAGGAGTGGAAGAAGGTAGTTGCGTCGTGGTTGGGTGCATAAGTGCTGACCAAGCATAGCTCTTTGCCTTCAATAGAACCACAAACCACAACCATTCTCCCCTCGTTGTCTGATTTAGTGCTGGTGAGCCTGAAGGGGACTGTGGGGGCGATCCAGATCAGGACCCCTCTGGCATAGGAGGAGTATGTGGAACCCACTAGGGTGCCGCGCCAAGTTTTGGCCAGGGCGTCTAGCTTTATGGCAGACAGGTGAGTCTCTTGGAGCATGGCGATTCCGACCTTGCATCTCTTCAAACAGGATTTGACGCGTCGTTGTTTGACAAAGCTGTTCAGGCCTCTAACGTTCCACGTAACGATCTTTACTGTGTCAGCCATAGGTGTTGCGTAGTCGGACGAGTGGGGCCAGCAGGACTCTGAGTCTTATTAATGCAGAAATGCATGACAAACACTTCCGTGGTCTTGGTAATTCCCGATTGCAGTTCCCAACTGTAGTAATAACTCCCCGTTTCCCACCCTCCCCCCTTAACTGTAAACAACCCAAACATAGAACTAGCCCAGCGAGGTTACCCTTGTTATGACAATCCCGTTTCCGCTCCGTAGGACCGTGCATAGGTCACCAGGTGCCCTACGGGTGGGTATGTACACCCAAAAAGGAAAGAAATTTCCAGGGGGAGGAGTGGACCTTGACTCGAGTGTCTCCATATCAGGATCCGTTCAGCTGATTAGGGGGCTCATTTCGCCCGCCGGTGATGGGTGAAGGCTGCATGATTACTATCGAAATGACGGGAGAAACGTTATCTAGGTTTCCGCTTTCTTTCTTCGATATCAGGTATTTGCTGCCCATCCATTCAGTCTCTGGCCTGTGCCGGAGTGTCGAATAGGTGTGCCCTGTTGTTGTGTATCACTTTGAGTCTTGAAGGGTACAGGAGCATGTAACGCAACCCAGCTGCCTTCAATCTGGCCTTTGTGTGTATAAACTGGGCTCTGTTAATTTGAACCTGGAAGATGTAGTCAGGGTAGATTGCAATTGTGGCGGAGTCTCGTTTGATTTGGCCATCTGCTCGGGAAAAGGCTAGGATCACTTCTCGGTCTCTGTAATTAAGGACTTTTGCTATCAACGGCCTGGGTGGAGCGCCCGGCGGAGGTCTTTTAGCAAGGGATCTGTGGGCCCTTTCAATAGAGAAACCTTGGGAGAGTTTGCCAGCTCCCACCTCCTGCAGCAGGAGGTTCTCGATATAGTTAGTGGGATCGGAGCCCTCGATACCCTCAGGTAGCCCAAGGAGACGAATGTTGTTGCGACGGGCTCTCCCCTCCGCTTCCTCTGCCCTGTCTTCCAAGTTCTTGACTCTTTGTTGGAGCTCGTCTACGTCTCGGGGGAGTTGCGTTTTGGATTCAGTATTTTCTTTGACCTGTATTTCGAGCGCCTCAGTCCTGCCGGCCAAAGAGCAGACATCTTGGCGCAGAAGGCCCAGGTCAATGGCAACGGCATCAATTTTGTGCTCCATCGTTGTTTGGAGAAGTCTGATGGCTTCGAGGAGCTGGGTGTTGCTTGCTGGGTTCAGGTATCGTCGGTGCTGTATGGTCCGGTTGAAGATTTATGGGCACACAATTCGTACTCTCAGGGTTTGGAGATTCACTGGCTGCGTATGTGTCCAAGGTGGTCTGCCGTTGCTTGGGCCTGCCATTTTTGCCAGCCATCTTGTGCGCACACAGTCCTCTCATGCCGGGGGTGCCGGTGGTAGGCCGCTAGTCAGAAGCGCGGAGGGGTGTCCCACACTGTTGCTGCGGGGCCCGAGGCCAAAGTGAAGGGGGGGAGAGGCAGCGATATCTGGGCATCAGAAGAGGCAGGCGTCAGGATTCGGCAGTGCCCGCACCCCGTCCTGTGTGTGAAGTCCGCGTGGGAGGAGGGTAAACTATGGCCGCCCGGGGGATCACCAGTTCTTGTGGATGTACAGTGCGTCGGGCCTGGGTCGCCCTTGGTGTCGGCTGAAGGGCACAAGGTGGTGGGGTCAGCTTTGGGGCGCAGATACGCGTTGGCGGGGGGGGACGAGGCCCCGGTAATATGCGGTCACAGGTCCTCTGTCACTGGTTACCCCCCACCCCGCTCACCTTTGCGGCTCCGGCCGGCCACAGGTCTTGTCAGGGCTCTGCTGGGCTCCGCGGTCGCGGGCAGGACGCCGCTGGATGGAGGCTCAGGGGGCAGCTCGCTCTGTCTACGAGCACGGTTGCGCTCTCTCCCGACCCCGGTGCAGGCTGGCTGGTTGTTCCGGCTCCTCGGCAGGCCCCGATGGACAGCGTCCTCCGCGGTGCAGGCGCGCTCCGGTCCCTCGAAACTCAGGACGTGGGAGCCACCATTTTAGTTCTCGGCTCCGGCACTTCTCGCTCGACGTATGTCGACGGTGGTTGTCTCCAATCGCCTGAAAGACGGTTCAAACGACTGCTGATGAGATCCAGCAACGAATGGTGCAAGTTGCAGCTTTTAAAAGTTAGCAGAAATACATGAAAAACAGCTTATGATGGCACATCGGCGCAGAGCTCACAGTAGACACGTCCGTTCTACATGGCAGTTAGCCACGCCCCAGCCTCTGCACTGGCATACTCATAATGAGGCTCATTGACTTCAGAGTTGGTTTCATGTATTTTCATACTTCTCCATTGTTACAGTTGAACATTTTCAATCCTTCAATTAATGACTAAATGTTGGCTAATTCCAGGGCTCATTCCTAGCTGACAGTGTTTTGTTCACTTACATTGAATTAAGCAATAAGCCCCAAGCAGGTCCAGGGGGGCATTACCACTTCAGGTAATGCCTCGGGGACCATAGTTAACGAAGGCCCCTGCAAGGGACTTATTGCTATTAGTACCCCGGCCCACCAGAGCAGAGTACTAATAAATGTCAAAAAATTGTCATCTGGAAAGGGAAAATGTAGTCCCTTCTCCCTTTCCATGGTGACCATTTTAAAAATAGGGGGAAAAGTAAACAAAAAAATGGACACCATGGAAAGGAAGAAGGGACTACATGCAGTTCCTTCTTCTTTTCCATGACGACCTGTCGCAGATCGTGAGTGGATGCACTGGGGACAGAAGTGTTCCCAGATCATCCGCACCTGAAATGAACAGAAAAGAAGGTAAGTGGGGTTGGGAGGGCGGTGAGGGAATTCTGTGGATGGGAGGAGGGGGAGGGAAAGACTTAACTGATTCCCCGGCAAGGGGAGATGGCGGCACCGGCCCTGAGGATGCTAAGGGTGGTGGGATTACCATCTGGGAGGCTGCCACAACCCCCTCGATGAGTACTAAAAATACATATATGATTCAATGGATTTTTGACATTGGAGGATTTTATGGCATTGCCCCAGCAGTTTGGAAATTGCAACCATGTGAGCCAATATGTAATCAATTTAATATGATTTCAGAATGGATTAGCCACCTGAACTTCAATTAATTCCTTCACTCCTTTCTCAACATTTCACATTTTCCAATCAACTCTGCTCCCTTTGGTGCAAACAAGTAATTGTGGCCCTCTTGCACACTGGGAGAGATACTCTTGCAATATTCGGGAGCTATCCTTCTGGCTTTGAGGACAGTAAATCCATTTTCCCTTGTCCTGCCTTCTTGTCCAACCAGTCTGTCACATGCAAGAAAGTGACCATACGATGGTCTTGGGGTGCAGCTCCCCACAACTAATGGCAAACTTACAATACAGGTAGTCCAGCATAATATATGATTTGGTCCCCTATCATCCTGCCCAACTAGTGGCACACCCACAGGGCTATGAGCAACAGGATGCTTTGTTGTTGGTGCTGCTGGTGCTGCTGGTGATGGTAACAAGGCCATGCTGGATGATGGCGCCTTTGGTGCATTATGCAGGGAGGGCAGAAGGACTGTCATACTGATGGTTTAGGGGTATCTGAAGGGGGCTTGAACCAGCATGTATCTGATCATTGACAGTCAGGACTGTCCTGCCGTGAGGACGATCGCACAATGTCAACCCACTACTGGAGCTTGCTTTTGAAGAGGAATCACTGGAAGCCGACGTGCACGCATATCGTCGGATCAGGCCATGCTTCTGTTCACGTGTTTGTGCTTTGCAATGGCCCCCAAGGAACAGTTCTTCTTCGGTGTGCCCCACTTTACTGGTGTGTTGCATATTTTACATATCATAGTACCTTGATGCCACCTCACTTTCTTCCCCTCTGGGAAGTTAAAGTTCTCCCAGGCTCATGGCATGGTGGGCACTGTCTTGGCCTTGAATAAGGATGACTCATGTACCATTGAAAGTTGACAAGGGTTTAAAGTGGTTGCCTTGGCGCCTCTGCAATACAGCCACAAATGCAGAGGCTCAGTCTATTACTCCACCTGTTCATTATGCTTGAGGACCACCTTTGTGCCCTCATCTTCTTAACTGTTCTCATCTTCTTCTAATGTATCACCACCTGCACCCTCTCTTCATCTGGCTCTGGGCAATGCATTGGAGCTGCTTCATCCTTCCCCTATGTTACCACCATCTTCTCTCCAACTCCAACTCCACCGTTGGTTAAGTCATTGGCCACCAATGCCTCTAGTGTACCTGCAGATACAGTGCCCTTCTCCTGTGTTAATTCAAGTATAGCCTGTCTGTCCTGCCAAGTCATTGCTGGCATTTGTTCTCCATGCACTGTTTCCTCCAGTGATATTGTCAAACCCTCTTTTATTTACAGCCCTACCTCCTCCTCCATCTCCTTCCCTTGTTGGGGTGACACATACTCTGACAGCCCTGCCCTCCGTCAACTTCCTGTGCTCTTCCCCAAGGACTCTCCCACCTTGGGAAACACTTGATCTAGCTGTGGGTGTCTGGCACCTATTCTACCCTTAAAAACTGCAGGCAGACCAGACTTCTCTGAGATCCCCGCCTATCAATCGTTATCCATGTCCCCCTAGAAGTCAACCTCTGCTTCCACCTCCAAATCCCTGCCCGTTCCCTGCGACTTAGCAAGTTCTAACACACTAACCAATAACAACAAAAACAAGTGGCCGACTAGGGAAATCAAATGGACACACAAAGGATGGTTACTAAAACAGAAGGCATTCTCCGGGTTTTAACACAAACGGGAAGGATTTTTTATTTTCCCCAAAAAGCAGGAATCAAAAAGGGAACAGGCTTGTTTTCATTCTTTGGTGTCCAAGGCAGGGTACGGGAAACAAATGAATTAAGTCTGGAAAGAGCTAGTCAGACAAACACAGTCAAATCGATTCAAAATAAAAAAGGGAACTTATTATTATCTGTTTTAACTTTTTGGTGTGATAAAGGTAAAATAGAACAGGGGAAGAGACGGATGATTGTTTTCATTTTTTTCTTTATGCGGGAAATACAGCGTAAAAAGTAAAGATGATAAAGGGGCCAAATGAACATACAACCAGAGAAAAGGGGGCCGATAGAGACCAAAAAGTGCTAGAATGTAATGCGTTGTCAGGAAAGATAACGACATTCTACCAATACACCTGTAACCTGCAGTTGTGTACTTGCCCTGTAACCCTTGCTCCTAGAGCCTAGCAGAATTCAAATAGAGTACTTAAAAGTGATCTGGTCCTTCAGACGGCTCCGGAATCTCCCTGCTCACGCCAGATAATTGTTGGGTGAATCAGTGACACTGATTGGTCAGTCAAACAGAAATCTGTTTGCTCAATTCCACAAGATGGTTTCAGGCACTAGTATCGCCTTGTCTTGAGTCCCACGGCAACCCACTGGAACTCTGAATACTGAGGGGCCCTTTCAGATTGAGCCGCAAACAAGACTTGGTGGAGGTTCACCTAGCGTTAGTTAGTTCAGCGCTCGTTGTTTTCATTTTGTTTTCATGACCCGTACCTTCTAATCATTGATCTATACATTTTGGTTGTGAAAAAACTCACAGTTCATATCTTCCGTGTGTTCTTGTTAAGCCAAGTCAACTCAAGGTGCTGATCTTCCATGTGCTCGTGTTGATGTACCTCAGTGCAAGCAAAACCCAAGACTATGAATACAGAGGTCTGCTGTCACTTTTAGGAAATAACCATTCTCAATTCTCAGTAATGACTTCTATTGTCAGATAAGATCTAACACAAGATAGTATTGAATTGAATTGCATTGATATTTTATTTCTATCGCGCTCGTACACGAGTGTTTCAGAGCATGGCAAGGAGAGTGGGAGGGGAAAAGTGCATGGAAGGGAGGAGAAGTGGAAAGTGTGGAGAAAAGAGAAACAGATAAATCAAAATAAATAAATAATAAAGGCAAAAAACAGTGGTAGTGCAGCCAGCAACTGGCAAGTGCTGGGTTTAAGGAGGCAGACATGGTAGCCCTGATAAGTGCAGGAAGAAAAAAAGGGGGGACCTGTATGGGTACAGATACAGACCCCAGTGCAAGGGTTGGCCCAGAGGCAGTGCAGGAGGGTGGCAGGTTGAGCAGGTACCTGGGACCAGAGGACAGATGGTGGCCAGGTGCACAGTGCCAAGAGAAAACAGATCAGCAGGGGAGAGTGGGGGAGAAGGCAGAAGCGAAGAGGAAGGTCTTGAGGTCCTCTCCTATTGATCATTTATAAGGAGATGCATGGTCAAGAAATATCTGTTTCCATGTTGGAAACATTCCAGATAACACAAGTGGTATGTATGCTTTCAATGGGAGTCTATCACTATGTTTACAGTGCTTTCAGTAGCTAGTTCAAAATGTATTTATTTCATTTTCATTTTTGCTTCTAAAGCCTTGATGCATGCTTCTAAATGGACGATTGCAGGAACAGTTTTCCAATACAAGCTGGATGGTGATTACATTAGTGAAACCTGAGTAACACCTAAGCTGAGTCTTACTATCCCAAATAACCACAACGGTCCAACGACAAGTTTTTCCATTCTGAAAAATGACCTCCTGTGCTAATCTCTACATATTGTAACCAGGGGAATTCTACAATTATAAAAGGTCTATGAGTTTATCCTATTGCCAGTATCCCTCGGGGACATTACAAAACCCTAATATTTTCCATTTCTTCACTACAACTCCAGAAGATACATCAAGAGACTGAACATCCTTGTGGCTGCACGAGCAGGTGCAACACCTGCTATCCAGTGATTAGGTAAGCCCAGATGGGCTTTATCGTGTGAGTTGCACTGAAAATTGTAAACTGAGTAACGAGCACTCTTCGCATGCTGTTTTTTCCCAGATGATCCTCTGATTCACTTTGTGGCTGCACCTCCTGCTGAGCCCAGTTGTGCTGGGTAAATCAATAAAATCACTTTTAACAATGCCGCTGCCTCCCCTAGCAGTGGAGCGCGTATACTGCCATCCCAGCATCTACACTGATTGGCCAGCCTTTACCCTAAAGTGCTAATCCAGGGAGCAAAAGCCAGCCCCCTCGCCAAAGCCCTCTCCTAAGGCCTTATCTGGCCCTGTCCAGAGCTGGCAGGAGCACTTCTCCCAGTCGCGACTACATTGACCCTTGCCATTCGTCAATGCTCCCAATTGATTCAATTGCCTTTACCCACGATTCAAAGTCCTTCTCTGTCAATTGCTCTGTTAAGCAACACAGATCACATTGGCCTGGACGACACACACCCCTGGGATACTCTTCTGACTGCCTTGCTTGTCACCTTCCCCTTTCCCTACCCGCCTAACTATAAACCCTAAACTCTGCACCTACTGAAAAATGCATCTTGTTGTGCCTCTTTCTGAAGGCTCACTGATGTTTTCTTAAAGCTCTCCTTCAAATAAAAAAAACAAACATAAACCACAATTTCAATTCTCATGTGCGTCCTTGGGGTCAGCATGCTATTCTCACTGGTGACTGTTTACCTGTTAAAGGCAGAGGTTACAGGATGCCAGATCATTTAAGAACCAACATAAATGAAGAGGTCAACAAGATTCTTGATCTTGGGGTAATAGAGCCATCTACAAGTCCATGGTCTAGTCCAGTTGTACTAGTGCCAAAGGCAGGATCCAAGGAGTTGAGATTCTGTGTGGACTATAGAGCTCTTAATGCAGTCACAAAAACTGATGCCCATCCTTTACCAAGGACAGATGAACTGGTGGACAAACTTGGTTCAGCTAAGTACCTCAGTACATTTGATCTCACATCAGGCTATTGGCAAAAAGCCCTGACAGACCATGCCAAGGGGAAAACTCCATTCTCGACCCCAGCAGGCCTCTGCCAGTTTACGGCAGTGTCCTTTGTACCAAAGAATGCCCCTGCAACATTCCAAAGGATGGTTAACCAGGTTCTGAATGGGATGGAGGACTTCTGCATGGCATACTTGGATGACATTGCAGTGTTCAGCCCTACTTGGAAAGAACATGTTGATCACTTAGGATATGTTTTGCAGGCTCTTGCGCAGGCCCACCTGACCATAAAGGCGAGTAAGTGTCAAACTGGTCAGAGCAAAGTGGTCTACATTGGACATGAAGTAGGAGGAGGTGAAGTCAGGCCATTGCCTAGCAAGGTACAAGCTGTACACAACTGGGCCACCCCTACTACTCAAACTCAGGTGAGAGCCTTCCTAGGCCTCACTGGTTACTATAGGAACTTCATAGATAACTATGGGACCATAGCTTCTCCCATGAATGTGATCTCCTCTTCCAAATTTCCTAAAAAGGTAAGGTGGAATGAGGAATGCACTCAAGCATTTGAAGGACTTAAGAAAGCCGTTTGTCAAGCTCCAGTCGTGAGAGTTCCAGCCTAAAACCAAACCTTCATTGTGCAGACAGATGCTTCAAATACAGGTATAGGTGCAGTTCTGAGTCAGCTGCATGATAAAGGTAGGGAGCACTCCATTGCTTCATCAGCAGGAAGCTGAAGAAACCTGAGACAAGGTGGACAACCATTGAAAGAAACAGTCAAATGTTACCCTTTCCCTCTAGAAATGGCTGGTGGCAGTGGTTTAGAACAAACTACCATGATTTTTCCCGACCGCGAACACTGGTAGCTACAAATCGGGGAAGCCATGTTTTTCAATATGACGCCCAAGACCTATCTGTAAAAACAGACTCTGGTCAACTTTTTTCACCATTTCTTTAAAGAAAGGTCCTTCTAGCGTTTGTCTCTGCGCACCAAACCAGTTTTGGTCCCTTTCTTCTTTGGCCTTTGGCAGGCTTCAGATCTGAAGCCCTCCCCTGGCGCCTGAGTGCCTGGGGTGGACAGGATGTGAGGGAGGTGCCCGATACTCCCTGTGCTTAGTCTCCTAGGAGACCTGAATGCACTCTGGTGTGATTGGCCGGCTGGCTGTCCGGCAAGGACAGCCACCCTGCTGTGTGAGTGACAGCCAGGCTGGAATGAATGGGGGAAAACTGTTTAAAAGCAGGCCTCTGGGACTTGGACAGCAGAGTCGACCACTGGAACGAATGAACCGAAGACGAGTTGAAGGAAGATGACTGCTGCAACTCCTGGTCCACCGGTGAAGCCCTGCTGCAGGTCTGAATTGCCTGAAATTCCATCGATAGAGAAGCCCTTCAAGGTTAACTTCTTCCCTTGAGTTTGGTGGGAACAACCAACTTGCAAGTCACCTGGACACCGTCTCTATACTGGTCGAATTTTCTTCAGAATGCTGTGGCCTCTTTCCTGGGCAGTGCAGGAACCTCCTGACGTCCTCTTTCTTCTCCCCATGAATGAAGCTCAGGAGCAGTGAGATCTGCAGGAACTGCCAGGAACAACTGCCTAGCTCTTCTTCATTTAAAAGTGCGGTCAGGAACTCCGTTCTGACGCAGTGAATGTTTGTGAAACTTTCCCAACTTTGAAGGCGCGTCCTTCCCTAAACCGAAATATAACTTTTCATCTGACCAACTACTTCTTAAATTGTGGCAAAGACTTAACTGTTTACTACCAGAACTGTGCTCTCTCATCCAAGACTCTAAACCATTGACTTTGGCTCAGGCCTATTTAATCGAATTGCTGGTTGTAGTGAACTGAAACTTTTTTTTTGCCCTACCTATGCAAAGTATTGGTGCTTTTATTCTTTTAACCATGTCTTTTACCCCTTTTTAAAGTAACTGGAGTGACTTTTTGCTCCCACTTCAGGGGAGCTGAACTTTTTCAGAAACGGATTGGTTGTGTATTGTAGTATATTAGATTGTGATATTGAGCTGCTCTAACTAGTGGAATGTTTTCCAACTGACTGCGTAAATAAACGTATATTCTTTTACCAAGAAACCTTGAGTAAGAGTTTGTTTGAACCACAGTGATTGCTAGCCCTTTGTGTAACCTCTTGTACTGCTCACTTTACTCTTGAGATAAGTCTGGATGCTCAGCCACTGCTACCACATTGCTGTGTAGTACGGACTTGTATCAAAGGTGAAATTGTACTTACACTTGTAGTCTTAATTGTGTGTAGGGTTCCCAAAGGGTACTGCATGTGATTCTGCCTAACACAGATATGTGGCATCCGTCACGAACTTGGACTGTGTTGTAGTGCACTATGGAAGTGCAAATTTGGGTAACATGTCGTGTGGGCGATTAATCCGTCTACTGATGAGGTTGCTGACCGCAGTGATGCAGTTTTTTTTTTTTTTCTTTTATTGTGTTTGGTTAAAAACCTTTACAAAATAATTCAGTATACAAAATCTAATACATGACACTTTACAAATTCTTTAAGATATACAAAACGTAAAAATTTTAAAAAGAAAAGAACAAAGTTTATACGTTAAGATTAATCAAAAACATTCATGCATCATAAACCTCATATATAAAAAAAAACACGCCTCATATATCATTCATATCCTTCAGCTTTGAGTCAATGTTTGTTAGGATCGATAGCAATCTTAAAATGAGCTTAGTACTTTCACCCAGCATACATCCCTGCCATGTAACGCGCCTTGAAACACTTGTGTATAGGCGCGTTACAAATGCCATATCATATCATATCAAATCATAATGCTTCACGAGACAAATTAGAGTTGGATATCATATAATTCCCAAACCTCGATTGTCGCAAATCTTCAAAATATTCGCAATAGACAACTAAATGTTTAAGAGTCTCGATAATGGACAAATCCTTACAAAATCGTCAGGAGCCGTTGTCGGATTGTTTGTAACAGGTGCCCCATTTACACAGGCGTTCATTGGTGTGAAAAAGATTGAGTTTAAATCGTAAGTAAATATTACGACCCGAAGCAGAAGGAAACTGGTCTATCACCCCACTTCCTTCTAAACTGGGCAAACTCATAGTAGGAGCGATAGAACCCAATTCTATCAGCCTGGCAACTCCAGTAATATAAGTACACTTTTTGTTTACAACTAGATAAACCTAATGTTAGATCATCTTTCAAAATACCAAGTAGAGCCATTAAATCGTTCATTTCTCCAGCATATTTGGTCAAAATCTCATACAACCCTTAAGAAGATGTTCGTTCAGGTCTTCATAAAGAGTGTTACCAGGGGGATCCGACATTTTTGCATAGTTGTTCAGAAGCCTCCAGTTCAGTTTAGCAGATAAAGGAAGAATACCTAGTTCATGACGAACTATATCATTTGGAACGGATACAGGAAGCCCTAAAACACTTTTCCAAATTCCTCCTTGAAGAGTGTCTAAGATGTCATCTATCTCGTATATACACATATCTAATATACAAAGTAGTGATGGTTCAACTTTTAGGAGGTAAAATTGAAGAACGGGCAAGAGAGAGAGACCACAGTATTTACCCATAATTATTCTCTAGGGGTCTGATTTTCTCACACATTTTATCTTTCCACCAGATCTTTGAGAAAGAGTTCGATAGAGGATACCCCAAGTATTTGACTTCTTGGATAATGACAACCCGTGTATCTTCCATGAGCCATGTGTACGGACAACTCTTTTTATGGCCATCCTTAAAAATCAAAATTCGTGATTTGGAGTGATTGATTTTCAAATTTTGGGCATTGGCATAACAGATGAAAGCATTTAGTTTATGCTGAAGGCCGAACGGTGTTTTGTCGAAGATAAGGATGTCATCAGCAAAACCAATGTAGTTCAATCTCGTTCGACCAATTATAATGGGATAGATAATTTCCTTTGCCCAACATTCCTCTATATCAGATGTATACAGATTAAACAGCACGGCAGCCAGAGTACAGCCTTGTTTCAACCCAACTTTTGATGAAATTTTGTCAGTTAACATACCTTCCTTATTAAGGCGCACTCTGTAAGTGATGTCAGTATGAAGTAAGCGTATTAGCGCTATCAGGTATGCCGGAATGCCCATCACCTTCATCTTCCACCACAAATGATCCTTTAGCACCGTATCAAATGCTGAGCTCAAATCAAGAGCTGCCATATAAACTGCACCCGAGTGATTATGTTTGGAATTCCACTCAATATGGGCAATAAGTGTAGCACTGAGAGAGCATCCCATTTGCCGGCGAAATCCAGTCTGGAATTTTGAGAGAATGGCATTGGTTCTCATAAAGACTTGAAGTTCTTCAAGAATTAATTGACAGAATACCTTAGATGAAGCATCAGTTAAAGCAATAGGGCGAAAGTTACCAGGGTCGTTAATGGGGCCTTTTTTGTATATGGGGATGACATTGGCAGAGCACCATGAGCTCGGAATTGTTGTGAAGAAAATACTGCATCAAATTTATTTTTCAAGATCATTGCCCAGAATTGGACTTTTGATCTAAAAAGACATGCAGGAATACCATTGGGTCCCATTGCCCTAGAAGGATTTAATCTCTTAATTGACCATGAAATATCTTCAATGCTCCAAGGGGATCGCATAGGTATTATATTCTGAATCACAGTTTTGGGATTGTTTTGGAACACAACAGGTAACTCGTATTTCAACCTTAAGTAGTTGACCCACTGATCAGCTGAAATAGCATTTTCTTTCGACCCTTCATTATTGCCATTAATCAGTCTTAATAAGGACCACATTTTGCGTGTGTCACTTTTCAAAATGTGATATAGCATATTCTGATTGTCTTTCAAGTAAAGTTGTGTTTTTAAATTCTTGACAGCAGTTTTATGTGGTGCAAGAATGGTCCTTTTTTGAAAATAATATTGTGTTGGTTCAAGAGACAACTTAATTAGTTGTCGTAAGTTATAATTCCTAAACTTATTTAGTTTGAAGATTTCAATATTAAATATATGTAAATGATGTTTTCTGTCCAGTGCCAGTTTTCTCTGCTTTGACATTTCTATCAGGGGGAATTCAATCTTCTTAGAGATAATTTGATCAACACGTGCAGGATCACGGGCAGTCAATAATAAATTCAAATCAAAATCAACTCTAAGTCGCTCAGTTAGCTGGTGGCATACCGAAGGGTTCCATCTGACAGATAGACCCACTCTATCATTCTCAACCAATTTTAGAGAAGAAGTTGGAGTAAATCCCCAGCCCTCTAATTTTAATTTGATAGAGATAGCGTTATGATCACCAAATCCCAAGTTCTTAATGTTCACAGTATCAGATAACAGACAAAGATTAGATGATTTGAAGAAGTGGTCAATATGAGAATGCAGACCTCCCCTAGACCAGGTATGTGTGAGCTCCACCTTTCCAGTGGGAATTACCTGGAGGTGCCAGTTAAGAAAAAACTCCACTCATTTTTTCCCATTCTTAGCCGAACTAGAGGCTATATGGAATTGTTGACCCAGGCCTTGTTTGTGTATGAGACAAGAGGAATTGAAGTCACCCCCTACCACCACTCAAACCTCATCATGGAGTGTAAAAACACCTTCAAGGATGGAATCCAGGATATTGATGATATTATTAAGCATTATTATCGATCTATTCCAATAGATACACATAAAGATGAGGTATTTGTCCTGTAAGGATACAGGGGATAATTCTATGGCTATTACATTAGCATCCTTATAAACCAGTTTTGTTGAAGATTTACATGCGTTGTTTACTAGGATAGCTAAACCCCCCGAGGGTCTACCCTTTTCCCCTCGAGTTGCAGGTTGAGAGTAGCAGACAAAACATTTGACAGTCAATTGAGAAACATGCTGTCATGATCACTGCTTCCAAGGAGCCAAGACCAGCCCAACGTCCTTGGAAGCAAGCCCCTATCCCTAATCCTAGGCACCAGCCGGTCCCCACTGGGACCTTTTGGACCTTGTCCTGGCGCCGGTGGCACCAGGCTCATCAAAACCATTGGTCCCGGCACTGGAAGCGCCGGGCTCATAATATGTGTAAAGATGCTTGGGTGGATTTACCTGCAGCAGACCATGCTGCTTACTTACCAGCCACTTAGAAGTCCTCTGTGAACAGGAACTACTTTCTTACCTGGGTGGGGCAAGCTCCACTCCCTGGATACAGCACTGGAACTCTTCTGGAACTGGAACTCTTTTCTTACCTAGGCGGGGCCGTGGAGGAAGATGCCTCATCACTCCAAGGCTATTTAAACCACACCCGATAGATGAAACGTGCTTCGCGTTATTCTGCATCTGCAGCAGAACGCTCACCGAGTCTGTTCCAGCCTTTCTTCTTTCGATCCTGAATCTGCAAGAATTATACTTACCATTCCTGTATCCAGTCAACAGCAGCACCTGCAAAGACAAGAAACAGCGGGTTAGCAAGGCAACCTTTACTCGCAGTGCTTACTCACCTGATCCATCGGCTGCGGCCATTTCTTCACGCTGCACCTCCGCCTGTGAAGACAAAAGCATTGTTATTACTTACCGGCACTCCGCGAATTCCGGATTTCTTCATGCTGCATCGCCGCCTGTGAAGACAAAAGCATTGTTATTACTTACGGGCATTCCGCGGACTCCGGCGCTGCAACCCAACTTCTGAAAGACAAAAGAAGAGACATTAGACAGGTATTTACTTACGCCCATCGCGCTCGTCGCAATAGAATGCCTGCAAATACTCCGGCGTCTCTTCAGCACGAACTAAGCTGCAAGGGAAAAAGACAGTTAGAGCGCTTGCATTTACTTATGCATTTCCAGGCGCTTCACTCCATCGTCCATCTCAAGAGTCCTGCAAGACAAAAAGGGAAAAGCATTATACAGAGTCCTGTTCAATATTAACGTGCCACGCACCTAAAGACTATAAAGACTAAAAAGGTGTCTGGAAACTCACCGCTCGTGCAGTTAACGACGGTAACAATCCTCTGAGTTCAAGAGGCCTATGTTTCACCAGTGAAGGAACTGGCAACGGCACCCTGCACCAGATGCAGATGGAGAGTCCAGCATTCACCTATCCAAGGTGAGCACGTTGACCTGGGGGCTCTACGGAGAAGCTAGGAAGAGAGAGAGAGGGACATTCAACAACCCAGACCATTAACCCCCATATTCTTTCACCTACAGAAACCTCACCCTACGAGTTCGACACACAGTGCGAAGAGGTTCGACCCCAGAAGCCAATCGAGTCCTGCACATCACTTTTCGAGTCACAGACACCTTCTTGCCAAGACCAGCGCCTCCGTGGGAATCAGGTGAGCGTTACAGAACGCAAAGCCCACCGCAAAACTCCTACCCAGGCGCAATGGAAACCTCAGACACTGATCAATTAGCCCAGTTGCTCGGGGAATTAAGAGCAGAAGTACATGCAGCTCGTCAGGAAACAAACTCTCTAAGAAGAGAACTGATAATTTCCAAGGAGCGAACAGAGGACCTCGCTAAGCAATTGCTACAAACGCAGGCAGGACAGACACCTCTGCCCGCTCCAGGAGGAAGTTATCCTTCTGCATCATCTTTAAATCCAGTGCAAATCAATCTACCCGGTAATGTGCCCTTGGCTCCGCCCGAACGCTTTTCTGGTGACCCAAAGAAATTTGCAGTGTTCATCAACCAGTGCCGCCTACACTTCTTATGTCGACCAGCTGCATTCCCAACAGACCAGACCAAGGTGGCTTTCGTGCTTTCTTATCTCAGTGGCAGCGCCGCAGATTGGTCGATCCCTTTAGTCACCCAGGATGATCCGGTTTTACATGATTTCCAGGCCTTCCAGTCCAGCATGGAGAAACTGTTCGCAAGACATGCACAAGGGCAGGCCTTGGACAATGAACTTCTTTCATTACGACAGGGTAATCAAGACCTCTTGACTTATATAGCCTCATTCAACAGACTTATAGTGGAAACTCAATGGCCCGAGGATAAGAGAATAACGCTTTTCTACAGAGGCCTGCATGGAGAGCTCAAGGATGTGTTAGCTCAAGTTGTGAACCCGCCACAAGAATGCTCAGACTAAATAGACTTAGTTGTCCAATTGGACCACAGATTACAGGAAGGCTGATCGTTCTAAATTTGATACCCGAGTGTTTTCTAAACCACAGACCTCTACTAAGGGAGCTGACACTGTGGAACCCATGCAAATAGGGGGCATGAAAGGTCCTTTAACCCAAAAGGAGCGGGAAAGAAGAAGACAGCTGCAATTATGCCTCTATTGCAGGAACTCAGGGCACTTTCTTCGAGACTGTCCAGTGAAACCAGCTAAGAAGGCTGTAGGAGCCGCAGATACCTGTACCACAAGTTCTGAGCAGGGAAACGACCTAGCCCGGCAAGTGTAGAGGTCCTCTTGCCGAGCGTTAAGATCTGTCCCGTGACCTCGCATTTCGTGGTGCCCATGGTCCTCATTAGTCCTGAACGTCCGGATCGTTTGCATGCAATTGAAGCTTACATCGACAGCGGAGCAATCCGTAATTATGTGGACCGTGAAATGGTATCAAGGATAAATCTACCCCTTGTCCCTAAGGCAGTAAAAGACGTCATTACTACAGTGGATGGCACGGAGATAGCCTCCGGACCAGTAACGCACGCCACCCAAGAAGTGACGCTAGTGAGCCAAGATGGACACCGGGAGAAAATCGTGTTCGATGTGATCAAGGCCCCTCAGTTCCAGATCATTCTGGGAATCCCTTGGTTAGAGAAGCACAATCCTCAGATCGATTGGTGAGCAAAGACGGTTCAGTTTCCAGAATGTTTTACCACTTGTTATCCTCGGCCTGATGTTTCACTGGCGGCAATCTCTTCTGAGGTTCCCAAATTACCTCCCGAATACCAGGAATTCCAAGATGTCTTTCGGAAAGATCAAGCTAACACCCTGCCTCCTCATAGGTCTTACGACTGTCAAATAGATCTGATACCCGGAACAACTCCTCCTTGCAGTAGGATTTATGCCCTCACCGAGCCAGAGAATCTTCACCTCAGACAATATCTGGACCAATACCTAGCTAACGGGTTTATCCGTCCTTCAAAATCTCCAGCTTCATCGGCTTTGTTCTTCGTTCCGAAAAAGGAGGCAGACCTTAGGACTTGTATAGATTACCGCGCCCTGAATCAAATCACCGTTAAAAACAGATACCCGTTACCTTTGATCCCTGAACTCCTGGACCAAGTCAAAGACGCATGTATATATACAAAGTTCGATCTCAGAGGAGCCTACCACTTGGTACGAATAAAAGAGGGCGATGAATGGAAGACGGCCTTCCGCACCAAGTATGCGCTATTCGAATATCAAGTGATGCCCTTTGGACTTTGTAACGCCCCTGCCGCTTTCCAGTATTTTATGAACGATGTCCTTAGAGAACTCATAGATGTGTGTGTTGTTGTCTACATTGATGACATCCTTGTCTATTCATCATCTGAAGAGGAACATCAGAGACACGTTAAAAAGGTTCTCGAGAGATTGCGTCAACATAACCTTTTTGCTAAGCTTGAAAAATGCGTTTTCAACGTAACTGAAGTTGAGTTCCTGGGATTCATATTGTCACCTAACGGAGTCCATATGGATTCAAAGAAAGTCGATGCAATCATCAAGTGGCCATCACCAACCTCTGTAAAAGGAGTTCAAAGCATGTTAGGCTTCGCTAACTTTTACCGCAGATTCATTCCTGAATTCTCTCGGATAGTCCAGTCCATCACCGCTCTGTTAAAGAAGAACAAACGTTTTGAGTGGTCTACTGAAGCAGAACAAGCTTTTCAGGACTTAAAAGCTAAATTCATTTCTGCACCTGTTCTAAAACATCCTCGCCCAGAACTCCCCTACATCGTGGAAACGGATGCTTCTAGTCTTGCTATGGGGGCAGTTTTATCACAAAGAGATCCGGTCACACACCAATTACATCCTGTAGCCTTTTGGTCCCGCAAATTCTCGGCTCCCGAGATCAACTATTCAATTACAGACAAGGAACTTTTAGCTATCAGATCGGCCTTTAAAGCCTGGCAGCATTATCTTTTGGGAGCCAGACACACAGTCACCGTAATGACTGATCACCGCAATTTACAATATCTGAAGACGGCCAAAGCTCAGTCTTCCAGACAGCTTCGCTGGGCTCTGTTTCTGGCTGAGTTTGACTTTATAATTACTTATCGACCAGGCAGTAAAAACGGAAAAGAAGATGCCCTCTCCCGGATGGGAGTAGATGAACATTTGACCAATCCAGAACCAATACCCATAATCCCAGAACAAAGGATTTTGGGTTTGGTCAGCGCTCAATCCTTTGAAGACATCAAGACTACAGTCAAATCACTCCTAACTCCGGCCGATTTGCAGGACTGGCAATTAAAGGGAAAAGAATTCTCAGTGGATCAAGACCTACCATATTTCCGAGGACGATTGTACTTGCCCTGTGAGAAAATACAAAAACAAGTAATCTCCTGTTATCACGACTCTCTAATGGAGGGTCACCCTGGCATTACCAAAACCATGGAAAAGATAAAAAGACATTTCTGGTGGCCATCATGGAAGAAGGATATTAGAGACTTTGTAATCTCCTGCGGTGTGTGTGCCCAGAATAAAAGTCAGAAGGAGAAACCAGCCGGCCTATTACACCCTCTAGACATTCCTCCCTGTCCATGGCATACCCTGTCCATGGATTTCATCACAGACTTACCTCCATGCTCAGGGTATAATACCATTTTAGTAGTCGTGGATCTATTCTGCAAGATGGCTCACTTCATTCCCCTGAAGGGCCTACCTTCAGCTTCAGTATTGGCCCGAGAATTCTTAGAAAACATCGTTCGGTTACACGGTTTTCCCTCGGTTTTAGTCTCCGATAGGGGAAGTCAATTCATCTCCCACTTTTGGCAAAGTTGCTGTCGTCTAGCCCAAATTGATTTAAGACTTTCAACCAGTCACCATCCCCAAACTGACGGACAAACCGAGAGGACAAATCAGACTCTAGAGCAATATCTACGTTGCATGCTCCAACAAACTGAAAACCCTTGGAAGGATATTCTTTGGATCGCTGAATACGCTTACAACAATTCGACTCATTCTGGAACCGGGAAGACTCCCTTCTTCCTATTATACGGACACCATCCTAGAACCTCTAACCTGGATCCTCCCCAAGAATTCGAAACACCTGCTGTGGATCACTTGCACTCGGATATCACCCGTGCTTTTAAGGAAGCCACTGCCCATCTGCAAAGAGCTAAAGCTCAATTCAAAAAAGGAGCAGATTGACACCGTAAAGAGGCCCCTCACTACGCAGTAGGAGATCAGGTCTGGTTATCCACTAAGCACCTGCCTCTAAAAGGACCCCGCACCTTCATCCCGAGATACCTTGGACCCTATGTCATCTCTACCATAGTTAATCCGGTGGCTGTCAAATTGGAATTACCTGCGCATATGAAAATACATCCAGTATTCCATGTCTCCTTATTAAAACCAGTACAACCAGAAACCCGATTGACTGAACTCCCAGAACCTGTTTTGGTAGATGGAGAACTTGAGTTCGAAGTAAAGAACATCCTAGACTCCAAAATCTCCAAATCTAAGTTATATTATCTGGTTGATTGGAAAGGATACGGCCCCCAGGAAAGGTCTTGGGAACCCTCAGAATATGTCCACGCACCTCGTCTGGTCAAGAAATTCCATCTGAATCACCCCGACAAGCCAAAACCCCTGGAGAAGACACGCTTAGGAGGGGCCTTGAGGGGGGGTGCTGTCATGATCACTGCTTCCAAGGAGCCAGGACCAGCCCAACGTCCTTGGAAGCACTGGGACCTTTTGGACCTTGTCCTGGCGCCGGTGGCACCAGGCTCATCAAAACCATCGGTCCCGGCACTGGAAGCGCCGGGCTCATAATATGTGTAAAGATGCTTGGGTGGACTTACCTGCAGCAGACCATGCTGCTTACTTACCAGCCACTTAGAAGTCCTCTGTGAACAGGAACTACTTTCTTACCTGGGTGGGGCAAGCTCCACTCCCTGGACACAGCACTGGAACTCTTCTGGAACTGGAACTCTTTTCTTACCTAGGCGGGGCCGTGGAGGAAGACGCCTCATCACTCCAAGGCTATTTAAACCACACCCGATAGATGAAACGTGCTTCGCGTTATTCTGCATCTGCAGCAGAACGCTCACCGAGTCTGTTCCAGCCTTTCTTCTTTCGATCCTGAACCTGCAAGAATTATACTTACCATTCCTGTATCTAGTCAACAGCAGCACCTGCAAAGACAAGAAACAGCAAGTTAGCAAGGCAACCTTTACTCGCAGTGCTTACTCACCTGATCCATTGGCTGCGGCCATTTCTTCACGCTGCACCTCCGCCTGTGAAGACAAAAGCATTGTTATTACTTACCGGCACTCCGCGAATTCCGGATTTCTTCACGCTGCATCGCCGCCTGTGAAGACAAAAGCATTGTTATTACTTACGGGCAGTCCACGGACTCCGGCGCTGCAACCCAACTTCTGAAAGACAAAAGAAGAGACATTAGACAGGTATTTACTTACGCCCATCGCGCTCGTCGCAATAGAACGCCTGCAAATAGTCCGGCGTCTCTTCAGCACGAACTAAGCTGCAAGGGAAAAAGACAGTTAGAGCGCTTGCATTTACTTACGCATTTCCAGGCGCTTCACTCCATCGTCCATCTCAAGAGTCCTGCAAGACAAAAAGGGAAAAGCATTATACAGAGTCCTGTTCAATATTAACGTACCACGCACCTAAAGACTATAAAGACTAAAAAGGTGTCTGGAAACTCACCGCTCGTGCAGTTAACGACGGTAACGATCCTCTGAGTTCAAGAGGCCTATGTTTCACCAGTGAAGGAACTGGCAACGGCACCCTGCACCAGACGCAGATGGAGAGTCCAGCATTCACCTATCTAAGGTGAGCACGTTGACCTGGGGGCTCTACGGAGAAGCTAGGAAGAGAGAGAGAGGGGCATTCAACAACCCAGACCATTAACCCCCATATTCTTTCACCTGCAGAAACCTCACCCTACGAGTTCGACACACAGTGCGAAGCGGTTCGACCCCAGAAGCCAATCGAGTCCTGCACATCACTTTTCGAGTCACAGACACCTTCCTGCCAAGACCAGCGCCTCCGTGGGAATCAGGTGAGCTTTACACATGCATTTGTATTTTGTATTTTGTATTTTATTTATTTGTAACGCGCACCCACAGGCCCGGAGGCATCAGGGCGCAATTTGTAGTTGCAGAGATACAGAGATGCATAGATACAGGCAAAGCAGTGCAAGTGTTTACAGAGACATGACATTTCAGGATATGGACAGAAACAATGTATTCACAATAAAAAACAGCATTGTTTCCTGTAATAGGTTTATGGCAGGAAATTCACTTTCGTCAATGGAGCCCCACCATCTATTAAAGTTAACAAGCCCACAGCAATTCCATGACAGGCATTCAAATAATTGTTTGTGATGAACAGGGCTAGGATGGTACCGACGACAAAGTCGTAGGCGTTGATTGCGGGAATGTGTGTAAACCAGATAGTGCAGCAGCCATTGCTATTATCTGTTGGACCAGATCACCACTGATTTGAGGTGGCTGAGTTTGCATCGTGTTTTGGTCAATGGTGACTGTAGGTGCAATGGGCTTGTCCAATAATATTCTTGCATCAGAGTCAGAATGGATCAAGAAGGGGGTCAAACCAATAAAGACAACATTTCATTTTCTTTTCTTCTGATGCATAGTTTTCCTACTGCCAAGGTGGTTTTCTCATGCATAACACCAAGAGCAGTGTGGGTCCATGACAGTGTAATTTGTCCCCAGCCAGCGGTCGGAAGGTGTGTTATAAACAGTAGTATGGGTCAGTTTATGCAGACTGCTGACATGTTCTCCACCCACTAAGAGATCATGAGGTGGCTAAATATGCAGTGGTTCCATAGAAATGGTATTTATTTAAACGCCATTGGCAATGCTGTTTTCTTTCACACTGTGCAAGGATCATTGACCAGAATGTTGTGAAAATGTGAGGACAGGCAAACAGAAACGCATACAAAGAGAAAATTTAAAAAACACCTTTATACATATACGGTGGAGGACTTAATCCCCTGCCCAGTTTCATATTGTTTACCACCCACAATCCCCCCACCCTCCCGCCCCCACACCTTCACTTTCACGAAAAGGTAGTGGATTCCGAGGTACTTTCAGGATGTCACGTGCCACATCCTGGATGGCTATGGGGATGTATGCGGATGGAGAAATCATGCATACTTTCATTGAACTTTGTAGTGGACATGCTTTGGAATGGCATGACATTTGTACTCTAAATGTGTAACGGTACACTTCAAGTGTTGTACAGCAGTGACAGTGTTCGATGATGGTGACTTTAATGCTATTGGTGGATGCTTGTGTGATTATTTACCAGTAGCCCAATGAAGTAGAGCTGCAGAGAAGATAGTGCAAAGGGAAGAAGGACTGCTCCAGCTTTACAGTGGTGCGGCCCTCGCGCTACTTTCGGAGGTACATGTGCCAAAATCTGCCCTTTACATCACCTTGCCCAACTGCCATGGCAGTGTGGGGATTAGCCAATCAGGTAGTGTGGGTGCGGTAACAGGAAGTGGATGGTGGCTGACATGGCAAAACATATTGTGTTGACTGTAGGTGATCCCTTCTTAATAGATCTGCGCAACTATGCCCTGCAAAGAAACGTTGACGGCAATTTTGGTTTGCATGCGTGCATTGGCAATTCCGTTGTTCATCTGTGAAAGGCGCTTTCTATTTTTACCTTTTTTCATTCCCCAGTGCATCTTTATATATTATCGTGTTCTCACACACGCCACAGAAGAAATGCCAGGAAAGGTCCGGTACAGAAGGGGCAGCACCTGCCTAGATAATATAGGGCATGTGCCAGGAAACAGAATTATTGGGTGGCCCTCACCTATAAAGGTGGCACTCATTGTAATGCTCCTGTAACGACCGTACAATGCAGTTCCAAGTACCTTTCCTGTTTTAAGGAGCACATTGCACTACATGTACAATACAATGCCCTTTGCCGGATGAGGGTCTGTAGCGCGGCATATGCTTTGGAAAGGTTGTTTTTACAGCTCTGCTGCCCTCCAGGAATGCCCCTCTTGTTGCCTGCAACAGATGTGGCAAATGCTGTACATGAAATTACCCAATGTCATTCTTTTAAAGGCGGTAGCCATCCCACTGCTCCTTTGTCCTTTAATTTGAGTTGTCGTCACATGCAGTACAAACACTTTATGTTATGCCATTACTGTTAGCTGTACCATTCATGGTTATACATACATTGTGGAATACAAGAATGTTTACAACGCCAACCACAGCTTCTTTACGCATGCCATGAAACCATTTATTCTGTCCAACCCATGCACATGCAACGCTTTTCTAACCACCAGTAAGATTGTTTGCGCTCTGCATATTCTGCTGTTTCCTTACTTGCCTTTACATGCACTAGTGTGTGCGTGCGGAAGGTGCACCGGCTTTGCAATTTTTCAGCCTTACTACAAACTGTTCCACTTGCAGTTACATGTTTTCTTCAACTGTATAACCGGCACGCAACCTGTTCACACTTTCCATCACACTGCTGAGTGCACACACAATGTATCAGTTTCACGGGTCATGGAAAGGGAAGCAGCAGATAAATCAAGGTAATGCCACATTTAACACACCCACGTCACAGTGCAGGTTGCTGTTCTTTGTTTACCAGTGCCGTTATACAGTTAGTAGTACTTTAGCCACACATTGCTAAGTTTGCAGAGCCTCTCACGAAGTGGACAGCAATACTTTAAAGGCAGTAGCCTACTGCATGAATATGTAGGGCTGGTGACATGGGCGGTGTATCAGCATACAGGCATGATCTATGCATGGATCCAGGTGTGGAATGTAAACACGTGCACTTCCACAACTACTTAAAAGTGCATTTGAAGATGCGGACATGCAGACACTAATGGAGTCCTATGGATACTTGCTGTGTAATTGCACATACGCCAACCAGGTGAAGTCTATATATGTTACTAAAAACATTTTCCCTTTACTGAAAAAACTACCCTACAGCAACGTTATAGCCCTACTAAAAACCTATGAAATTCACTAACAAAAAACGTTGTTAAAAGACGTTATGGTTAAGTTGCACTACTAAAAAACCTGTGAAATTCAATGGAAAAACTTTGTTACAGGAACGTTATGGTTACAGGTAAAACTGAGAAAAAAAGAAATTCGACAGTTATGGTAAGCTAAGCAACCATAACTCGTGCCACCAGTGTGCACTGCAAGAACTAAGACCCATGACATCAAAGATGCCACCAGAAATCTCATTCATGACATCACTGGCTGTGCATCATGAGTTGTGGTTTTGCTTCACTGTGTTTGTGCCTGTCATTGTCACTATGTTGTGGTGCATTCTGGTACATGTAGTTCTTTATTTTTTCACGGTACAGGATAAATGTTGTTATGTATGCATTGGGTATTTTTCATACATGGAAACACGCCTGTCAAGGACTTGTACTTTGCCATGCTACTAGTTTGTGCACCTTGAGTAACACCTAAACTCTTGCACATTTCATGCACTCTCAACACTGAGTGGGGTCATATCCACTTCAATGTTTGAGGTGCACTTGTTTTACAGTTGTCGGAAATTATGTTTGTTGCTCTTCTTCTTGATCTGCCTTCCTGATTTGCTGCCCTATCTGACCTCTGTGCACTTACATGGAGGTTTTGTAATAATTTCAGGAAATTGCTGTGGGTGTAATGACGAATTCCTGCATGCAGTGTGCACATCCACTGGTCATGGCTGGCATACCGGGCCATAATACGACACTGCACATAGCCTCGTAGTTAGACTCACCCAGCAGCCAGGTACGCTTTCAAGGCGCGCCGTGCCATGTACCGAGGCAGCGTGGAGTTGCGCAACACCATGGAGTAGTGTGTTGACCCAAGATATCTTGCACACTAATGGGTGATGAGGTGGTGGGCATCACACACCATCTGCACATTCAGTGAAGGAAATAGCTTCCTGTTGCGGTACACTGCCTCCACAGCATGCCTGGCCACAAGCTCCACATGTGTTCAGTCCACGGCACCAATGACGTTAAGCATTCCTGCAAGGGTATGGAAGGCAATTTCTGTGGCATTTACCTGGTCAGCAGTCCTGGCCACGCTGATGTGGTCTTGTACGTGACACAGGATTGCATCAATCACCTCGAGTAGCACACGGGAGAAAAAGGGTTCAGAACTGCCATGCAGCTCACCAAGTGTGCTGGTATGTGCCTGTGGCCAGAAAGTGTAGCACAGGCACTACTTTCAGCAAGGGGGGATGGCTGTCCGTATATTGGTGATGCTGACCAGGTCGTCATGGATCAGGTCAACTATTGAGGTGATGGTGTCCCTAGTAGCCGGTACAGAGTGTGGATCTGACCTGGACTGAGGTTGAATGGTGTGGCCCTTAAGCGAGGAATTGGGGATTGGTTCCTGCCTGAGGGCTGTAACCTGCTGGACATTGGGGATTTGCTGGGCCATGATGGCCTTCTTTCTCCTCAAACGCCTCCACTGCATCCTCCGCCTCACTGCCTCTTCAATTAATAACTCTGCAGGCATGGCCTCCAGCTCCTGTGCTGCTACAGCTACTGCTAGCATTGTGGTTTTTGAAGAGGTGTGGGATGTGGGAGTGGTCCTTTTGTGCTGTGCCACAGCCCATTGGGTCCACCTGTGCTGATTTCGAGCACCTGTGGCATGTTTCTACACACCAGGATTCACTTAATGTCTGGTCCGCTATGCTGGTGTTTCTGGCATAATTTTCACATTGTTACTGGCAGATCCATGCTGCTGACTAAGTGTTTGTGCACCTCGGAATGTGCACTTACTTATGCCATGCCGGTATCTCAGGCATGGCTGGCACGTGTCTCTGCAGATACTGGCATGTTGTTGCCGGATGCAGTGGGTCACTTGCGATGCCGGTGTTACCGGCATCGCGACTCGGACTAAGCCGGTCCGGAAAAAGGTGCCAGTACGGATATACCGGCACCGCAATTTCCAGACCGGCATACTTGTAATGAGGCCTGCAGCCTCCCGGGATCCTACCGACATCCAGGTGGTGGTAGGGAAAGACTTTGGCCCCCAAGTGATATCTCCCATTAAACAAGTGATAACTGACTCACACATACATAGTCTGGATGTCTTTACACCACCTATGGAGGTGAGGCTGCACCTCCACTCTCATGGAGCAGTACGCCCTGTTAATTGTCATGAAATATGTAGGCCACAAAGTGCACAGGGAGACTCTCCCATCTTTGGCTGTCCTCAGAGCCTGATTGCTGGGCGGGAAATGTAAATGGCTCTGTTGAACATGAGATCCTTATATAAACACGCATTAGATATACATGATCTCCTTATCCCTCACAACCTCGACATTCTCAGTTTGACCGAAACTTGGTCAACAGATGCAAGTGGTCCAACCATCGATCTGGCAGTTCCAGAATGCTATTTTATAATTTGTAAAAATCCACCCACAGGAAATTGAGGAGGGGTGGCAGTGATTGCAAAAAATACTTTCAGTTCTTCGACAGCATGAATACTTGCAAAGATTGCGAGGTTTTGCATTTTTAAAAAAAAAGCTCCCCCTGTAGTTGTATTATTCTGATTCTGGTATACCCGCCCCGGCACGACATGATCAATTTTAAGAAGGACCTACTACAAATCATTAAACCTATTAATGGCCCAAATTCTTCTATGTTAATAGTGGGGGATTTAAATCAATGGCTCCATAATCCTAGAGATAAAGATCCCAGCTGACTTGAAGAAGCACTCCGGAAAATAATGAACCTACTGCCATCTCTGGAAATATTCTTGACTGGGTGAACCATAGGAATCTTGATGTAACCGTGAAGTGCATGACCACGCGCCTATGTTCTGACCACTGCATCGTGGAGTTTACCATCTGCCTAAACAAAACGCCAAAACTCCTCCGAACTCGACTATAACCGTGTATAATCACAACTTCAAGAAGGTGACACCCCATCACCTCAACAGTTGTTTACAGGAAATTAAGTTATCTACTAATAGCCTAGACTGCCCAGACACACTGGTAGAAACCTATAACAATATTCTGACCAGGACACTAGATAAAGTTGGCCCTGTAGTAAGGAAAGTAGTTAAGGAAAATAAAAACCATAACAAATGTTTTTCCAACAATCTATTAAACCTGAAAAAACAGAAGTGAAGTGCAGAACGTGCATAGTTAATACATCCATCAGCCCCAAATAGAGATACATGGAAGGCTTTGGAAGCAGACTATAAAGCCAAAATATTACAGCAAAAAAGGACTTCTTTAATAAAGAGATTACAGGAGATTTAAGAGAGTTAGAAGAAACGTTTTGAAATCCTGAAATCGCTAGAGAAGCCCAAGACATTGATTTCTGCTTTCAACCCTACTGAGGAAGACTGTAATGACGTCCCACAGGCATTTCCAGACAAATGGGATACAATTGAAAACAAGTTAGACAATAATATAAATAAGCATGTCTGGCCAGCAGGTCTCCATAAACATCTAACAGGACACCCAAACTTTGCCTTCAAGCATGTAACTTTCCCTGAGACAGAATCCATTCTGCCCTCAATGCACCCTACTTTGTGTAGGGAAAATACAATTCCAGTGAAACTTATCCTGGACAATGGTAAATAATCTGCTCCTTTCTTCTCCAGGTTGATACATTCATCATTTGATCACATATCAGTACCAGATAAAATTAAAGTGGTCACCATCACCCCTCTTGGGAAAAAAGTAGGCTTGAATCCTAAGGATGCAAAAAATCTGTGGCCCATTACCAGCAATCAAGGTTCAGATCAGATCACAGTGCAGAGACAGCTCTCTCAGATCAACAAACCAATATGTTAGAGCTGAAGGACCAAGGAAAACATGGGCTTTTGGTCCTTTTCGACTTGTCCACAGCTTTTGATCTGCTGGATCATGATTGTCTGGCTGCCATACTATCTAATCCAGGAGACAGTTATCGATCTGTTAGGAATACGCTCCATCTCGTCCTTTATGGAATTCCACAGGGAGCATGTCTCTCTGCAAAACTTTTCAATCTATATATCAGACCTCTATGTAGCCAGCTGTAATAATATGGTGTCCAGTTTTCCAACTATGCAGACGATACCCATCTGATCCTGGAAATCAGCTGGGATTACGACACTGACACTAGGAACCTGAATTCAATCACTGGGGTGATAGAGCAATGGACGACTGATAACTGGCTCTGCCTCAATGGAGAGAAAACTGAACTGTTATTGTTTGGTAGCCCAGGAGCAAGAGCAAAGCTAGGGAATGAATATCAACAATTTCTCATCAAAGACAGTCCCATAACTGTAACTGAAAAAGTGAAGACTTTGGGAGTGTTTTGTAATGCCTCCCTCAGCACTGAAACACAGACTAGTTACCGAGTTATAATCTGTAACTATTATCTGAAACTTAAACCCTTCATTTCAGAAGGGAACTGTCCCTCGATTGGTCAAGCCATTATTCTTTCATGACTTGACTAATGCAACTCCCTATCTATTGGGGCCAGGAACAAAAGCATCCACCGCTTGCAATTTCTTCAAAATGATGCAGTCCGGATTATCAAGGGTACTCCTAGGCAAGAACATATGTCATCAGGAGGGTAATCCCTACGCTGGTTGCCTATTACAGCCCCTATCCACTTTAAGCCTAGTGCTCAAGTTTTTATATGGCAAAGCATCAATATTTCTAAAGTCCTGTATGTTTCTCTACAGCCCCAACTGTGCCCTCAGGTTGGCTAACCCTCGAACAATCAGATCTCTTAGGTTTAAAAAGGCGAGGGTACTTGGTAGGGCCCTCCCCATGAGGGTGGCCCATATGTGGCGCTTACTCCCAAGCACGATCCGTTTGGAAAAAAATGTAAAGACATTCCATGCTCAATTGAAAACCCTGCTCTTCAAATAAATGTATTCTGGCCAAACTCAGATAAAGTAGCTGTCTGTCCTTTTTATGTATGTCCTGTTTTTAATCTGTGTCTTCCGTGTGTATGTTGGTGCCCTGATGCCTGAGGGTTAACGGTGCGGTACAAACAAACAAATAAAACAAATATATATATATATATCTAGTTTGCCGAGCTGCTTAAGGTCGAGTCTTCACAGCAGGGATCTCCTATGTTTCGCCATTTGCGATTTTCTAGAGAAACTGTAACTAACACCGGACGAGGAGGGTTACACCACAATAGTATGGTATCTGTAGGGACAATCTTCTTTTTCTAACAGTCCAGCCAAAATTCGTCTGACCGTTTGGTCATTCCTTCCTTTTGCATAGGCCCAATTTGAGACAGGGAAGTTTCACCAACAGGTATACCGGGTGGCATCTTAGGGCAACAGGCTCAGTGTGTTCGTTATCATTGTTCTGAGTGGGGGAGATGAGCAGGACCTGATTAATTAGGCTTGATGCACCAGCTTGTTCGGTAGAGAGCAGCGAAGAACATACCCGCTGTCTCTTTTGCACTGGGGTTCTCGTTGTTCCTTGAACTCATTCCTGTGCTCCTTCCCTGTCGGTTGGTCCAGTGTCAAAGTAAGCTAGGCCCTCCAGGATCTCTCCTGGTATGGGGAAAAGGGGCTGCCTCGATAGCGCTCGTGCGGCAATTCCACACCATGCTTTTGAGCTCCTCCATTACCTCTGTCATCTTGAGCATGTCATTGTTAGTCTCAGTTGGAAAACAAGGTGCAAATTCATTGCACACTTTACTAGTGATCGAGGCGTCCAATATTGAATGTGCCGCTATGGATAGCTGGATGGTGTGGCCGTAGGGTCGAGAGCTTGAGCTGCCCCTCTCAGCTGCAGGGGTCGTGATCAGATCCAGATCTTCCGTTTCGAAATTCACAACGTCAAATTCCGTTATTTCCATTGTTTCCACGACTTCCGGGACAGAGGGGAAAACCAACGTTGATGAGGAAATTTGGGTTTGGTCAACTATAGTTATACTGAGCAAGTTCTTACCCGCTTTCAGTTGGGAGGCGTTGGGCATCCTGTGAAGATCTTGTAGGATGGGAAAAGGTGGAACTGTAGTCACCGGTATCACACTTTTAAGAGATCTGGCTTGCACAGAAGGCTCCGACATCTCTCGCTGCTCTTGCTGTTCTCTTACGTCTCTGCCTTCACCACCTTCTCATTTAAACGGTTTGCAGAGTTTTTTCCAAGCGTCCTTTTCCATCTTCACCAGGTCACCGGGCTCGTGCCTACTGGCACTTGACTGGCGAGTGACTCACCTCACTGCCGGACTGACAGCAGCCACTCCACGACTAGCCTTGCCAGTTATAGGTTTGTTAAAACTACAGTGTAGCAATGTATAGTCTATCACGAAATGAACAACATTCAGGAGCGTTCACCCATAGCATGCTGGTACTTTTATACTTCTCTTGATGATGGAGACAACTGTGCTAGAATCATTCCCATTTTGCATAATACGCATGTATAACATTTTCTTTGTTAATTGTCATGTTAGGTTATGGATTTGTCTGCTTTTCAAGTCAGATCTATGAAATGGGATTATTTTGGTTCATGGTGCATACTAGAAAAGCAAGTGGCAAAGTGCAGTAATTGCAGAGTAGGTGCAAATCCCAGCTTCACCTTTTAACCAATGTCTACTCCTGGGCATCTATTTTAATCTTGCATTGCCCAATCTGTCAAAATTGCCAGTCCCCAAACCATTCACAATTGTCACACGTTCTGAGTGATTTTGTTCTCAGGGTATGATCTTCAAAACAGATTCACCCATGGTTTCACTGGCTATAGTGTTGCTTCCTCTATAAGAATAGTGGGGATTGATATATTGCACACCACCGCCACTTGCTTCTTTGCTCTCTAATGGCAACAAATCTTTAAAACCATCTTCCTCTTCTAATCTCAATCTGTCTGAATGCGCACACTTTCCTGGTAGCTTCTAATCTTCATCCACTATCAATACATTGGTAGGTGTGTCTTTCACCTTGCTTCAAATTGGTCTCCTGTATTCATCCTTGTGCATTTTGTGAGGCAGCTAATCTGAGTCGTTTGTCTATACTGGATTATGTGCACCTTTTACATATGATCTGTGTCCTGAATTTATACTATGACTGGTGTACCTTCCTCCTGGCTGGTAATGATGAAGAGTGTCCTGTACCTATGTTAGAATGCAAGTAGCCTTGTCGTGAACTGCTGACATTGCTCCTGAAATGCTACTTATTCATCATTCTTATTAGAACAAGAATGAAGAGGGTAAGGGGAATGAAACGGAGACCATTGGCAATTTTTAACGCTGTGAGGCAACACGTCAAGCTATGTGTTGTGATCCCGATGAGGGTGGCACAGCCAGATATTCTGGATCCCTTAATTCCTTTGGTTCGATGGAGGGGTCAAAGATGTCCGTGCCCCAGTCTCCAAAACTGCTGAAAATGGCCCAGCTGGCCTCAGTAGATGTTTTTGCTTGGCGATGAGCCAGACCCTCACAAGGTTGAGTCTTAACTCGTTTGCTCAGGGCGCGTGAGGATTTTGCACCTGACAAGGGTGTAGAAGCCCTGGCCTTACTGTTTTTTACTAATGAATATGATGATGTGGGTAATTTGACCTCTGAAGGGGTAATCTGACAATCCGATTCCCATTTTACAAGCTCCATGCGAAAAACATAGTGTAGACCTGTGCGCTGCTGCATCAGTGGTCTTATGAATAACTTATCATATCATATCTGTGGTGCCAGATCTTCAGTAGCACAGATCAGATTCAGAGGACACAGCACTCCATTTGACAACTGCAGTGACCACCAAGTCTCTGCAGCACAGGGGCTGCATTTAAAACATGCACCCCTGTACCAAAACTCATGATTATGAATCTACTGTCCTGGTGCCAAAATAGTCACTATAAATAGGCCATACCAGAGTCATGGTTCCAAGAGCAGGGATTGGATCCCTAAAATAGGCTAGCTTCAGTCCACTCACCAGGGGGGGTTATTCATTACTCACCCCTATACTCCTGCAGAACAGAAGTCCTTTGGTCAAATTCTGAAAATGGATGGATGTCACCAATGGCCCAGCAACTCCATAATTTTGAATCACAAAATGAATCCAGAGGACCAGTGGGGGGGGGGGCTGCATTATCACAGAGCATGCACCCATGGCAATGCGGTCCTGTCCTCTTGCCCTTCACTGCCAGTGGTAAATAGGGCAGCTCCCAACGACAGGTATTTTTCACTGGTAGAAGCCACCGGTTGGCATCACTGTCAGTAAGTATTGGGTATTGTGAGTCTCATGGCAATAGTAATGCCAAATGTTGGTTATCGGTAGAGTTGTTAGGGAGAATTCTCTTCTAAGGCTAATTTCCCTTTCCTATAGAGCCCCCCAGCAGCTTTGCTGGATTTGAAGGGTTTATTTTTTTCTCCTGCTAAGAGTGAGACTCTTTTTCCCACTCTTAGACATATTGCTGATGTGTGTTTTAGGCTATCCTTTGTGCTTATGGTCTATGGGGTTTTTCTCACCCGCATAGGTATCATCTTTTTACATGTGTGTTACACAGCACCCTCAGTGCAGTAACACAGGGGTGTCCTAGGGAACCCCCAACATAGACTCCATACCCTGGGACTGACTACTGTCTCCCAGGGCATGTAAAGTCCCCATTGACTTTACTAGTCAATAGTTATGACAAAGCCAGTACAAACCATCTTACTATGGAAGTACTGGAAAGGGTTAATAGTTTTTCCCTGGTGTTCATTTTCAAGAGGGTACAGTCCAGTCCTTCTCTCCAAAGTTTCTGGCTGGTGGCAGTGGTTACTACCATAAATATTCCACCGCAAATATTTTCCTATGGGATTTTCTCATTGTTCGAGGCTACCACTTTTACTGACTCTAACATACCGGCGGTTTATTTTAATATTAACTTTACTCCGGTAGGTTTTTGTTGCCAGGTCTTTGATAATATTTCTTTCTCGTGTCTTTCTCTGAAATCCTCTGAAATCCTAACCCAGGTCGGGGATCCTTTGTTTGTCCTTTTGGCAGGCTTCTGCACAGAAGCCCCCTTTCGGCGCCACTGAGTCTGGGGTAGACAGGATGTGTGGGAGGGGGAACAGGCACCCTGGACAGGGTTACCTAGGCAACCCAAGTCGCACTTTGCCTTGATAGGCTGGGGGGTTATCCCTCCAGGACAGCCACCACACTGTGTGAGTGACAGCTAGGCTGCATAAATGGGGGTTTTTCTGCATAAAAGCAGGGCTCTGAGGACTGGAGGAGAAGATGTCACCACTGGAACTAAGAAACCCGAAGAGGAGAGAAGCTGAAGACATCTGCAATGACTGAACCACCGGTGAAGCCCTACTGCAGATCCTCACCACTTTTCTCCAACGACTCGAGAAGACCTTCACCTGCAAGAGTCTTCTTCCCTTGAGCTGGTGGGGCCAACCAGTTTGCCAATCATCTTCCAGGACCTGCCTTGGTTGAATCACCAGTGCCAAGCACTCGGAGACCGGAGGGAGACCGGATAGCCAGGCACCCGTCCACCACGACCCCGATTTAAAGGAGCGTACCTTTTATTTTGTTTTGGCAGCACCCCGGCTGGCTTCATCCCTGGACAGTGTAGTAACTCGAACCTTCCTCCACGACGAGAGCCTCTCTTCCTCTGCTGGATCTCCTGAACTGCAGGAACTGCCAGGAACTACCTCCACCGCAGGAGCATCTTCCACCTTCAAGGTACATTGTTCCGCCAGGTCTCCCGTTACGTTGGGTATTGCTAAAGGTGTTTTCAATCCTTTATGTACCTTCTGGGTTGGCCACTCCTATCGTCTAACATTATCTTTTTACCTTCTGCAACCACCTTTCCAACTCGTTAAAAAAAAGACTTGACTGCAGCTACTAGAACAGTTTGATCCTGGACACATTGCTTGTACCACTGACTCTGGCACAGGCCTCTTGACTCTGGCTAAATCTGTTACAGCTGCCTTCTCTCGATTGCTTTTCATCAAGAATTGTGTTGGTGCACCTAAAACTCTTATAACCACCTTTCCTTCCCTCTTAAGTATTGTTGAAGTGCCATTTTGCTCGGTTTTCACGTAAGTATTGCTTATACTAAAGTACTGCCTTGCCTAACTTGTTCACAATCCACTTGGGAAGTGTTGCTGGTGTGTTTTAGAGTCTAAACCGGTATAACTTGTCCTTTCCCTCCCTTTTGAGAAATTGTTAGAGTGCCATTTCTGCTTGGTTTACACTGTGCCATTTTGCTCAGTTTTCACTCTTGCTCAAACTTGTCTACAATTTAAATAGGGAGTTGTGTATACTTTTCTTGACTGTTTTTACTTGTTTTAATGATAGTGATTTGTGTGTTGAACAAAGAATGTGTAAAATAAATATATATATATATTCTTTTTGATACAAAGCTTTGGTCAGTGTTTCCCTGTACCATCGTACTGTAATCCTATTGCGTAAACCCTGAATACTGCTCATCTCCCGCTTGAGATAAGTCTGACTGCTTAGCCACAGCTACCAACTAAATCTTTGTGGTGCAGACTGATACCAAAGGGGATTTATTGCATATACCTGTAGTCTTAATCTTCTGTAGTGCTCCCTAAGGGAACTGCATAGGATTCTGCCTAACAAGAGTTGTGAGGTAGAGTTGTGAGTGCAATGTGGTTCTTGGACTGGCTTCAGCCATGTGGCTGATTCAACTCGCATTTTAGCTCACTGCCTGCTCTTCTCAGACTACAATATATCTACATCTTGTGAGGATCACATCTTCCTGACTTGATGCCTGCCCAGAACAGATTTTGACTCCTGTGGGCCTCACAACCTTCAGAACCCTCACTTGCATCCAGAATTGTCATAAGAAAGATGGCGGTGAGCCACACAGAGCACGTGTTGGCATCAGGGCTTCACGTATACGTTTATTTAACCTTACCCATTGTTATCATTGTATCAGCAGCACATGTAAATGCATAGTTCTGTTGTGAACAGCAGCTGACAAACCACTGTATGAGAAATAATAATTGTCAGAGCTAATGCCTCCTAATAAGTTTGAACTTTAAGTGATAAGAACTGTAAAGGAGTATTTGTTCCTTAAAAAGGCCCCCACCCATCCCCACAACATTAGTTAACTGCCTCGTCGGTAACGTCTTCCAATATAGTTAAGCTGAGTCACAAAATAAAATCCCCCTTTTGAAACAGTCTTTTTTTTATTTCCATGATGTGTACTGGTCTGGCATGCACAAAAGAAGGCTTTGCTATTTTGCGGGATTTCCATTTTCTTTTCATATCATGTGGAATACCAATTGCCATGCTTGTGTCAAGCAATGACTACAAGCAGATGTGCTTGTCACAATATTCTGTTCGTAGTTATCAAAGTAATCCAATTTACTGTGAGATGCATTCATACTGTGTCATTTACTGCTGTAATGGTCTCCGAGTACTGACACTTATCCTGCTGAAACATATTGTGCTCATAATTGGATTGTCTAGACCTCAGACTGTGGAAGAAAAATACAAGGATGGGAGAGGAGTGTCTTCGATATTGAGGGAAAGGGATGTCTTAGGAACAGTAAGTAAGGAGAAGCAGGACGGAGAATGGGAAGTGTTTGATTTAGCATGAGTGAATGTTAACTCGAATTTTTGACTCAGCCACAGGTAGTGCAGATGCGGCAGGCATCGGTGTGGCTGTCTATAGGGTACTGTTCTATTGGAAATTCTTAGTACTTTTTGGAAGGGTGATTTGTTAAGTGAAGGGCTCTAGATGTGTTCAATTAATCCTGTCCAGTAAAGCCTGATTGGCGTGAGGAATGTTTTAACCTGCTTAGTTCAAAATCCAGCCACAAAGTATTGCGACTTAAAAAGCATTACGCTGTCCAGCACAGTCGAGTCAGGAGATGGCTGTGTGAAAAAGATGAAGGCGGGGGAGGCAATGGAGAGGAGGTTAGTGCAGGTGGGACAGGCAATGGAGTGCAAAACCTTCTGTACACGCCCTAGTGTAACTGCATCACCTTGCCTTGGTCTCTACCTGTGTGCTAAAGAACGCTAGTGAAAGGGGTCAGGAGAAAACCAGAGCACGGGGCACTTTTATAATGCCCTGCCTTTAAGAGGGATACCATAACCACCAGAGCTGAGAGCCTTGCACTTCCCTTAACACTTACATGAGTGTAGGGTATAACTGAAGCAGCGCTGCTACTAGTCAAAGGGGATAATAACCGAAGCCTCTAGCACCCAGGACATTTGCTTCCGAGTGTGTGTATAAAAGGAAGATGACACTTTACTAATTAAGAGGGCGAGGTTGTGTTAATGAAACAAGTCGCCAAAACAGACTGGGATGCATGGGCACGAAGGAGGGATATATCTATGATAGGGGCACAGTTTGTTTGTATATGTTAGCGTGGAGTGTCATTTTGTTTAATTTATTGCATATATTTCTCACTTACTATCTTGGGCCTCATTACGAGGTAGGAGGTGGCCTACCCCCTTACCACATGCCGGGTCCGGGCTCTCGGATGGGGACTTCCCGGGTCATTCCAACCTTGGAGGACCCGGTAAGTCCCCATTCTGAGAACCAATCCCCATTCCCATTTGAGCCCCCATAGGGCTAAAAGGGAATGGGGAAGTAGCTAATAAGGTACCGCATAGCTCTGAAGTCCCTTAGCGGGTCCCGTCCTTAACACCTGGTCAGACCAGGTGTTAAGGAAAGGACCCACTAAGGGACGTCGGAATATGGAGGAAAGGGATTACCGGCACCCTTACCGGTGCCGGGAATCCCTTACCTCCTACCTCGTAATGAGGCCCATTGTTTGTCACTATCATTACTGTTTGTTTGAATGTTTCTTACATATGGTGGCGGTTATTGTACATTCACCATTCCATAATTGAACAACTGTTGTTTCTAACATTATAAATGGTATTGATTGAGCCTTGAAAAAGAATATAGGGTTGAAACACGTGTCGGCTCACTCCAGATACAACACATATCATACATTTCTGGCTTTTTGAATAATAAAAAGATTTAAACACACAATGGTGCAGTGAGTACTATTACATGGGAATTGCGGATGTAGAAGACAACCCTAATTGAAATGCTGTTCCTTTTTGGTGGGCATTAGGCATAGTCACACTGGTTGCCCTCCACAGAGCATTACATCAACACATTCAGGATCAGAGAAGATCAAGAAAGAGAGGCGTCCATAACAGCATCCCATGTGTCCATATGCCGTATTTTTGTGATTTTTTTTAAATGTTTTTATTCTTGTTAAAAAGGAAATCTCTAATCAGTGGATCAAACTAGACCCCCGGTTAATCTTGAAATAGAAATAGGGAGTGGACAGCATTATGCAATTGAACACACTGGTCTATAAACACAGTGCATACCCGCAACAACAAACACATCTAAATCTGGGATAAGTGGTCCATTCACAGAGATGAAAACAGGACATAGCAAAGGAAGGATATCACTTGGTACAAGAGGAATCAGTGAGTGATCGCTTTTTTAAAAAGCTTGAGAAATCACATGCTATAATCATGTTTGTAAGCTGTATTATGGGGATTGTTTGAGTATATTTCTAATGTTATGGTTGATGTATTTGTAATATAGGTATGTGAAATATTGTCTTTTAAAACAGATGCCACTGTATGTAGATTGGTGAAGATACAGTATCTTTGGTAAAAGGTTTTATTTGTAAAGGGTGGTCAGGAGTTTGGTGGTATTCCACCAGTAAATCCGGCAGGATACCACTACATGGTATTACCGTTCCCACTGGCTGATATCACTGAATTACCAGGATATTACAGGTGGCAGGAAGGGCAGTAAATCCCCATGCCATGGAGTCCAATAGGACTCCATGGAGAGGATTGCCGGTATTGCCGGCACCAGTAATACCAGATCTGGTAATACCAGCAGTTTTGTGCCGGTGGAGCCCTGATTTACCTCCAGCTCTTGGCTGGAGATAAACCAGGTAACCCCCACCAGCAAACGTGTACTCTGCCGTTGCAGAAAAGTCCCAGAATTGGAAAAACAGGCCTTTTTTTCCAGGACTGGCAGAGTCCTAATGTGCCCCCATTTATATGTTTATAGAAGAAAATATGTTTTTGAGTGAATGATGCAACTATAACATTATCACTATTAACACAATAAGATGTAACCACTCAACCATGTATGCGTATGGCTACTGGTGTTCCCATGCGTTGGTGTATTTTGTAGACCCAATTGCTTGGAGGTTTCGATGGTCTGTTTACACAGTAATGTAGTGTTTTCTCCCTGAAAGTGACGACGCCACTGTTGAAAAGCTGCCTTAAATGCTATTGATTATTATCTTTGACAGCGTAGTTGAGTCCAGGGTTTGAAATTAAAATGAGATGAGCAGGAACTAAAAGTGAGCTCCTGGGTATGAGGGATCACCTGGAAGGCCGGATCTACATCTGAGGAATAGGAGCTAGCACATACAGTGATGAAACGTTAACGTTTTGCCATTCATATATGAGTCATCACGCTTTAAATGTTCTCTAGATGTGCATATCACATTGTATGTTTGCATGGCAGAAGTTGGCCTGGGACTCAAAATAAGCTCCTGGCAGCTTTTGGTGTAAAGCTAACCAGGCTCTCCTAGCTTTTATTTAGGAGCTAAATATCGCCCACCTATTTTGAACCCAGAGTTCAGGCAGCATTTGTAGAACACAATGCCACTGGATGCAACCAGTGTGTAGTAGGGCCTCATTCAGATAATATGGCTCCTAATCTGTATGCAGCCGCCTCTGTTTTCATCACAAGGGTTTCTGCAGGGTTAGGGTGTTGGAATACCAGTGTCATAGCAAAGGCATCTTTAAGGGTTTTAAAGGCCCAGTCTTGCGAAGAATCAGGTGCAGGAAACACAATGCACCCGGACAAGTCTTATTGAGAAGTGGCGGCTGATCAGTAATGTGAACCCATGATGTCTGGTTCTTTGCTCTGGCGGGAATCCTACTCTGCATGTATGCCTGGGGGACCTGGCATATGTAGTGTGTGGCGACATCTGAGCTTCTGGAGCTGCAATGGGAGACTCTAATGCTGTCCCAAAAAGCATGATGACGACTGCTACTGAGGAGAGCGAATCCTCACCCCTCCTTCTACCCCCACAACTGATAGTCACACTATATCCCTAACATATGTGGTATCTATCATCCCACACTTTAGACCATCTCTAACCCCAATCTCTGCATTATTATTTTTTTACTTTATTTTTATTCGGCAAGACGTACGTATTGGCAAGGGACTTACATATCGCAGATATTTCCCAATAGACAGTACATTGTCATCATCTGATTTGTGTTCGATCTCCATCTCTTATACACGGAGTTACTGTAATCCATCTGTCGCCCATCTAGTTTTCTCGTATCGTTCCCAGTCACCACCTCACGCTTAAGCACCCTCCCATGTACATCACATGTCCTTCCCACTGCACATATACTGACAGAATCCATCCCAGATATCCTTAGGGCGTTGGGTGGTCAGCAATTGTCCTGCATATGCCTCCTCGCCCTCATTGGAAAAGGCGAGATTACATAGCCACTCACTCTGGTGGGACCTTTACTTCACTTCCAATATTTTAGTATGCATTTTTTCACAATAAGGCATGGCAAACTAAAAAGTCTGTGATTATGGGGACCTAGCCAATGTCTGCCAGAAGGTATTTAGCTGGGGCCAGGGCCGGGGGGATGTTTGTGATCTCGGACAGTGTGTTCCCTACTGCCAACTAGAAGGAGACATCCAAAACATATGCATACATCCTGCCTTCTCCCCCTGACATTTAAGGCATATTCCCATCTGCATTTATATATATACGTGCCATCTTGGCTGGTGTATAGTGTAACCAGTTTTACAATTTTAAACTGTATTAAGCAGAAGCTAACATTAAGCAGTTCATCTTTTGTCAGTTAACAGCTTCCCCCCAGCCTTCATACGACATCTCATAACTCAACTCTGACTCCCACACACCATTAGTTGCACCTGTAGAGGAGCAGCTGTGTACATCTGCAGGCGATCCCGCCCCCCCTACCTCCCCTGTATTGGAGACATGAGTTCATGCCGTGCCTGACACCAGCCATAATACCAATACCACAGCGAGTGTTTGCAAAGAGGTACCTGTTGAGACAACCCTACTCAATGTTCCCTCCACGTGATGATAACCTACAGGAGGAAAACCCTGAAGATGTATAAAAGAAGCTGAATGCATGAATTGATGAAGTCATAATGAAGTGTGCATGATGTCTCAAAATAAAGAAGTATGACAAAGTGTGAGTCCTAACTGACAAACAACAATGCAAGACTTCCAACGAACGATCGACATAGACAAGAAAAAGACTATGAAGTAAATAAGATGTTGCACAAAGCAGAAGTTCAACACATGTACAGATGATGAAATGCAAGATAGATTAAGTCATCATTGAAGCTAGCTATGAGTCATGAATGGTATGCAGGTGAAGCTGCCTTTGTACAGAAACTTGACATTGCTATCATGAATTAAGTAAGCCAGAACCAATGAAGTGGGAATGGAAAACTGTGTTGCAGCAAGAATAATAGGCTTGTGGAGCTCCATGGTGAGGCTGCCTGGCCTGGAGTCAAGATTCAAGAAGTGAGTTCAGCTATCTATTCTGAAGAAGGACAAATGTACGGAGGATGAACCTTCTTACATTAAGGTGCAAGAAAGAACACAAAGGATGCATTAAGAGCATTTAAAAGCTGAAAAATGGACCAAAGCGGGGTTTCCTTTCACGTGATCAAAGAATGGAAATAGAGCTTGAACTTGGAGTTCAAGACACGATAGCGAGTTCCCTCACTCCCTCGCATTCTCAAAGACAAGGATACTCTGCAAGGCCAACTACAAAGACAATTTCATGGCAGAAGGCGATGAAAGATGCTGGGCTTATTTGGTGGTGAGGTAGTTTCATGCTCATTGCAACTTGGTCTGGGCTTACGTGCTGCTAAATGAACCGAATGTTCCAGACATAGTACAAGTGTGCCAACCAATTATATTTGTCCATATAATAAAGGACCTTATAGTTTGTTGGACCAATTAGAAACTATGTATCTAATGTTCCTGAAATTACATGTTTTAGAGGTAGGCATTAGTTGTCCACCTAATATTAAACAGCCAGTAACAATCCTAGCTCCTGTACAATTGTATATCTAGATGTTTCCCTTAACCAATCCCTACCCTTGATAGGTTTTCTCACTATTGCCACGTAGTATGATGTCACTATAATGCATTATCACTATAAGAATTGTATTTTGGTCAAGATCATTGGGAGACTGAACGTATGTCCATTGATGTTCATTGTAACCTCCCTTTTTTAAATAATTGTTAATAAAACAGTAGGTTTCCATTTTCCTGAGTTGGTTCTGTTATTTGGAATTACTCTGGTGTAATCCCATCCATTCCATATGCACGTTCCTAAGGGCCCTATGTTCACAACTTCCCCTGCTGCACCAAACCGTATAATGCTGTACCACCCTTCAGCCTCCTGATTGTTGTACTATGAAGTCAAGACAAGGGTGGATCTCCAGTTCAGTTGGGAAGGAAGACCATAATTTCTTACTAGCTGCACGCACACAGTGGTATTGCAATATAAGCGTAGGTGTATTCCTCAGCTTTTGTATGAAGTCTGCTAAGGATACATGTCCCCCATGGTCAACACCCCCTTCCTATCTGATCGAACTATGATGTCCTCTTCCAGTGTGGGTTGTAGATCTGGGAAGTCCCAAAAAGGTATTTGTCTGTGGTATGGAGTGGTAAACCTAAGTAGCCTGAATGTTCGTGACCATGCTTTGATTGTAGTACAGACTTGGTCAAATGTGCACGTGTCTACGTATTTATCACGGCAAACAATTGATTGTAAATTGAACAGTGCCGCGCTTCTCCTTTCTATAGAATCAATGTGGTACCATTTGCATTGCACTGGACCTGAAGGCGGCTAATTGAGCCTGCACCACTAAGTAGTATAATTCACAATTGGAAGCCTGATCAAAGGCTGCCATCAAACGTTGCCAGCTCACTTTCGCTGCACCTCATCCCAAGAGGCTGTCCCTGGCCAAATGAGCACATTCGTGAAATGTAAAGTAGTTTAGGGAGGATAACAATCTTGGGGATATAAAACTGACCGTAAATCAATATAGGGAGGCCCACCCTCCTCTTCCTCTTATCCGTCATTTCCACAGGCACGTGGCTAGGTTAAGCAAGAGCAACAACGATTGTCTCCTAGAGACACAGATTCCTAGGTATGTAATGTGCTCCTCAGACCAGCAGAACTCCATCAGGTCAGGAGGAACTGGGGTTACCTCCATCAGAGGAAACAGCTCCGACTTCATCCAATTTACTTTGTACACTGAATATTGCACAAAGTCCTGTATTTCCTCGCGCACCGGTCTCATCTTTACTGCAGGGTCCCTAATGTACAGAAGTATGTTGTCAGAGTATAAAGATACAACTTCCGGCAAACCCATCATTCTCAGGCACAGGTTTGTATGTCATGCTCAAATACCTGTGCAAGAGGTTCTATGCATAGTGCAAACAAGAGGGGAGAGAGGGGGCATGCCTGCCTCGCGCCTCTAGTCAGTTGTATTGGGATGAAAGTCGCCCAATGGATCACATTATTGCTGAGAAAGTACACAGAAGAGTCTCCATAGGTTGTACGCCGTCCAGCACGAGGTGACAAATCCCGATTGATCAGGGTGTACCACCTTCATCATATGTGGCCTCCGCCTGTTCGCTAGTATTTTCTCAAAAGTCTTTGTGTCTATGTTCATGAGAGACAATGGTCTGTATGAGCCCAGCTCTGTTGGGGGTTTGTTTGGTTTGATCAGTACTGTGGTGACAGCTTCTCTCTGTGTTGGCGGCAACACAAGCTTCTTGAGCGACTCCCCCCAAACCTTAAGTAGTTAAAGAGCTAGGAACTGCTTGAACTCCTTATAAAATTCAGGCACCAGGCCATCAATACCCAGGGTTCAACTGGACAATAGATCCCTTGTGGTGATCAAGTATGCGAGGAGAAAGCAGGACGAGATGCAGAACTCTCAAGGGCTCTGCAAGATTATACCCTCTGACTTCAAAGGAAGAACCCCCTTGGCCAGGTAGACTACACGAGACAATACTTCCCCACGGACAATAGTGCTACTGGACATCCCCCCTACCGACTTCTAGCGTGACTGGAGCTGGATGGGAAAAGGGGAGTGTATTTTTTTTTGTTTTATTTATTGGTTTAGCTTAAACCTTTCAAAATGTAATGACAGCCAGTCCGAGTATTAAGTGGAGTAAGGTCTTTGAGACGCCTGTTTGCGTGTTTGTTTTAGTCAAATGAAGGGTATCGATGTATCAGAGTTCGTTTCTGTGCGGTTAGTCCAATTTTCTCTAGGAATTTCATTGTGGCTAAAATAATTGCTGTGTTTCTCCCTATAAGGATTCGGTCCCACCATTTTGTGGTGGAAAGGGTTGGTATTTTCTTCAGGATCGGTCCTAGGTGCTTTGTTCGGCAGTTGTAAAGTTGTTTGCCTTCTGTTATTATGTGATATAAGGATTCTGTGGACTGTCCATCCTTGCAAGATCAGCACCATGGCGGATTTGTCCTGTTGTGGGATTTGAATTTGAGGACTTGCAGCTGTGGGTAAGATATTGAGTTTGAAGCGTAAGAATAAATCTCTGTAGTGAAGCGATGAAAATGTGTATATGTATGGGGATGATATATTGAGGCATTGCCTTTAAGAGTTGCAAGGAATTTTTAGCTTATTATTCATTCTTTGTTCCTGCGTGGAGATTCACTCACATTCTTTCAATTTCTTTTTCGCTGCATCCGGTTTCTTAAATAACTTATCTAGTGTTGTGCCGATGGAGTCAATTCAGAGAGCGCAATTCTGTGCCATTTCCTTTATTATCAGCTCTGTACTCGGATTCCCCGAGTTTCTAATAATTTCCAAAGCTGGTACGTCATTGGTCGTCATGGTTTTCCTGTAAAGTGATAGTATTTTCCAACGAACACTTGCTTCGACTGATTGGAGTCCAAGTTCATGTCTAATTAGTGCAATCAGCACACTAGTTGGGAGACCACTCCAGAACAGACTTTCAAGTATATTCCAGGTTTGCCATGGGAGGGCTAGTGTATTAGCATCAATAATTATACAGGGTAGCAGGTATAAGTAAGAGACAAAGGATGTTTACCAGTGGGTTGCGACTTGGATGAAGGAAACCTAGCAAGTGGCTCCAGCAACGAGGATAGAAATTGTAGACTACTGTCTTGACAGGACAACAAAACACTTAACACCTAAACAAATTACCTGAATAGATGCAGCAGGTTTGTGAGTCCGAGCGGGTTTGAAAGACATTTGCAAGAACGGCACTTGCTTTACGTGGTTGTCCTTTTATAAAGGTCGCTGTGAAACTGCAATCATCGGGTCCTGGTCAGAGGAAAGGACCCTAGATGGAGACACAGATCTCCTCCTCCATTCCCCACCCTGATCCCCTCTAGCCCCTCTCATTCCTCGCTCCCTTCTCCCACATCTTCCCCTACTCTCATCTCCCTACCTGCTCCTTTCCTCCTTACCCTTACATCACCCTCTTTACATCTTCACCTAATGCCCTTTCTTTTCCTCTCCTCCTTTCCCTTCCTCACCCCCTCCTTCCCTCACTTACCCCCGCCGTTTAATTGCTCTACTTACTGTTTTATTGGTTTGATTCATGTTTTGTAAATTGCTTCTACTTTTATACATTTCTATGTATCTTGTTGTTGTAATGTAAAGCAGTTTGGATTAAAGCGCTATATAAACACAATAAATACAAATATAAATGTCAGCTGACCGCAGTGGTGTTGGGATGTCCCCTTCCCGAGACGGGAATCCCCTGGACATCCCGGTAGCTTGCCTGGTGCCGCGGATCAACGTTTGCCTTGAGCCAGCCACCCCGATGATGCGATCGAGACTACCCATAGAGCGGATCCAGGACAGTTGCCTCGGACTCTGATATGCCATCAGGAACAGCTGAAACAGTTAAGATTGGTGGGAGCAATACTAATAATGGCATTCTCAAACTCAACTGTTATCTTCGCATCTAGGGATAGAGCATCGTCAAGCGTCAGATGTGGGAGTGTTACCACACTGAGATGCTGACCCATTCCCTTCCCAGTATGGACATCGCTGTTGGCGTAGAGGTCACCATAATTGCGAGCAAATGCCTTATTTATTTCGATTGAGTCTGTGGCTCTGTTGCCCTTTTGATCTTACAATGCTGTTATCATGCACCCACCACCTGTGTCCTTGGTCTCCCTAGCTAATGTATGGCCTGGCCAATCTGCCTCCCCATATGTAATGGCCATCTGTGGTTTATTAATATACTGTATTCCACGCTCTGCTAGCTTTCTGAAGTCCATCAGTTCCTTTTTAATTTGACCCATGAGTTCATCCTTGGGTACGGTACCATGTTGCCCCTCTCGTGCATATAACCTAGCCTTCACCTATACATGTTCCCTTTGAATCTGTTTTAGGGTCCCACCCACCACTGACAATGCAATTCCCCAAATATAAACTTTAAAGAATTCACAAAGGATCGAGTAACTGGCCACCAAACATGTGCTTATCTCGAAGTAGGTACTCATTTTGTCTGCTAAAATCAATACAAATTCAGAGTGTGAAAGAGCTGCCGACTGCAGTTTCCATTGCGGATGTGGGGCATCCTCTGTGTCGAACCATAGAGATATAAGTATCGGGGAATGTTCCGAATAGGTGCAGGAATTGTACAGAGTGGTCTCTAATTGTCATGGCCCCCTGAGATTGGGAGAAATATGTTGCATAATATCTATTTTTACCTCATTTCCTAGCAAAGGATTCGTTCACAGCTTCGACTGCATGGGTTGTTTCCAGTAGTACCACTTTGGGTTTATGTCGGGCTATGCAGGCTGTCAGCTTCTGGGCCTTGACCAGGTTGTTAATTCCCCTTACATTCCATCTGAGGAACACAGTTGGCTCTATCCGACTATCCATGGTCCTTTAGCATTTGGAACTTAGCACATGTGAGCCTACATTCCATTCTCCTCACTGTGTCACACATTACCCACATAACAGTCTTGCCTTTTTTTTAAACACCCCAACCCTTTCGATCACACCCTCCCACCCGCACACTCCACCCGAACTTTACAGTGTTATCCCCTGCAAACAATAGCAGAAACATCATCGGGGATAGCTATGAGCAGCTCACTGGAGTAGCCACAGAGGCAACTCGATGCTCCAATATTGCCTCTCCTTGGCCATAATATAAACCTTAATATTGGTACCAACAGTCCTCTTTAGACTTTTTTCATTTGTTGCACATCTTCCCAGTAATCAATCCACATCGCAAGTCCCGATCAACGTCTCTGGCTCATGTATAGCCGATTTTGTAGCTGTACTCACCACCTCCGTGGCATTGAAACTCTGATGAACGCCACAGCGTGTGTAGGTGTTTGGAAGAAGTAGGCCCAGCCCCCATGATGCTGAATCCAGAGTTTGGCAGGGAATACCATTGAGCATGAGACCTGGCGCTCCCGCAGTATCTTCTTGGCTCTGCACCTTATCCATATGTACTAAGTTTCTTTTATAAGTTCACAGTTTCAAAATACATGAGTATCACTTCTGGATTGTCCATATGTATAGGGCAGTTACATGAGGAAACCATGTTCAAACTTTGAAAGTCCAGTGAGCATTTCTCTTAGCATACTGTCATTTGGATGAGGGAAAAATGAAAAGGAAATTATTGTATTCCTTGTCAATGCAATGAGCTCGGTTTCACTTTAGCTGCCTGGAGCACAATCTGGTATTACATTGAAGATAATGCATGCACGGCTATCTCTTTAAGTAACAGTGCAGCTCTCTATGGATAGAGGAAATGGCATTGTCAGTCACATGTCTTTCTTTTCCTTGCTGAAATGCATTGCGCATATCTTTGCACTTTTGAACTTCCAGCCCACTTTCTTTCCTTTGGGGATTTAGCCCTGTTTTTGGCTCAACAGGCCTCATGTCTGACATCACCATTTCTTTGCTGGCCCTGATCTCAATGGGCATTTACAAATCACTGTGGCCTCTTTATTACTGGCCTTCAGGGGCTATATTTCACCCCACATATAGGCCACATATTCCCCACCTCCACACTTGATAACTTCCACCCAGCCTGAGCCCGCCCAGACCACTCCGCATCCTCAGAGTACTTTCCTGCGAGGATCTCACTGATGCAGCACGGTTGTCCACAGACCTTGAGCACTCCAGTGACCAGCCGCTGAATGGGTTGTCATGGCAGCAAAGACGGCCCAACAGCAGCGCAGCACCCGAGAAGAGTCGCCCCCTGAGCCGTCTGATGCTCCTCCTCTCAGTTCCCCAGGGGCCTCCTTGATAGCCACGCCACACAACAATCTGAGCAGGAGCGGCATCGCTGGCCCAACTAATCAGGCGGGTGATCAGACAGAATATCCACATCGAGCTAGAGCAGATGACACACCAGGGAAAGGATATTTATATAGGATTTCGTGCCGAGCTGCCGGAGCTCCTGGATCAGGCGGACATCTTGACAGCTGCTTAGCAGCACCCCCGCCCCCTGATTAGGGTACTAAATTTGATAGGGACCACATCCCATGCACGTGGATAGGAACAGAATCCCGAAAAAGGTGCTCCTCAACGGACCGCCATGGGGTCGCCCTGTATGAGCAGAATACAATGGTGGATCAGACCAATATGATAACTAATCAAGGCTCTTACCTGAAAGCCTCCCTTCCCCCAAATGTGCAAATGTATGCCACCCCCACTTACATTGGCAGCCATTTTGGCCCAAAGAGGTGACAAAAGCAGGAGAATTCCTCTGGTGCATTTCATTCTTTGGACAGACGGGAATAACGCCTCAGCCCATCTCTCGAAATGGTTGTAGGTATAGCTGTAAACCCTGCAGGAGATTTCTTTGAGCTTGCGTTCCAATGAAATCTTGCACATATAGCCGTTCAGGATGGGTAAAACAAAGTTACAGTTGAGGATTGATATATTTATCTGCTTGATTTTTAATGTGATCTGCATACTTTTCAAGTTATGTCTATAAGATGGGAACGTATTATTGTTAAAGTCATACATTAACGCATGCATGTATTGGCTACAACTGAGAAGAAATGTGGTCAATTGTCTAAAGTAAAGACGGGCTCGCATCCCAGCTTCACCTCTTAACTAAAGTGTGTGATCCTGGGCAAATCATGTCATCTCACTGTATCTTATCAGTCAAAATGGGTATGCCAAGTATGTTCTTTGGTTTATTGTCAGGATGTGGAGGGAGAACTCTTGGTATACATGTGTGCTTATGTGGGGTGGTGCTAGGATGCCAGGTATGGTTCTTGTGTTGTTCAGCCTATGGAGGTGGCACGCAGGTATGGGTCTTTTTTGCGGGTGTATGGAGGTAGGACACCAGGTCTTGTCTCCAGTTGTGTGGGGAGGCAGAATGGCAGGTACACTCTTTTGCTGGAACAGCTTCTATTCTGTTCTTAGCAGGGCTTTGTCGGGAGGGGCTCTAATGTATCGTGATGAAATATTTTAGGAGCGGCCTAAAAAGGGTCTCGCTCAGCATCAAATCCCAAGTATCCAATAAAGTTTTAAAAGAGGAGTGGTCTGTGTAATTAAAGCAGTGACCTAACAGAGCCAATCAGCTTTACATATGTACAATCAAAGGGCACACAAAATCGGTTTTAAATGATGTGTTTAAATATGGTTAATGTGTGTAAAAATGGTGACCAAAATAAATATATTCAAATTTGAAACGGAACATCAAATCAAAAGGAGTCAGCACACCATGCAATCCCACAGATCTTCTGAAAGAAATCCTTTACTCGTGCATACCTATTAAAGGCATTCTAATTATAATACTTAAATACATTGTGTGGAGAAAATCAACCAATGTATTTTCTTATAATGTCCCTTTCCTGTTTGATAAGTACCCAATTTCAAAAATCGTTAACTGATGTTGTGATTCTAAACATTACTGAAGTGGGCGTCCAGTGACAAAGCGCAGTATTGCCCCTCATATTTTTAAAATAATTTGGTAATGGAGGTCAGTTTGAAGAGCCCTGGCTCAAGGGCAAGATTTGGAGACCGCCAGGCCTGAGACCTGGCTAGATCTGACCCACTTAAATCTCTGGGTCTTAGAGACAAGCAGAGCCCTTGACTGCCTCTTGCTCCTCTCTATCCATAAAGTATCTCCCCCAGGGTGAAGCCGCCTGTGCCATCCATTGGCGCAATGAGGGCACACACCGTCACACCTTTGCCCAGCCCTTTATTTTTAGCCGACATCCTACTAACCGATGGGTATATTTGCTTACAAGCAGGTTCTGATTGTAGTTTGCATATCTTTTGTGAGGCTAAAAAGCAGTTCTCCGGCTGCTCAAAGACTGGGGTACAGTCTTAAAATGAGAAAAGTAAAAGTACAAGTCTCTAGTAAAAGGGTGATGTTGCCTAATAAGACAGGCTCTGCGCGACATGCCTGGCACGTGCCCAGGTGGCAGCACTACAGGCGAAGGCAGACCTATGCTAGTCGGTCGGACCCTGATACACTCATAGAGTATGCTGTCAACTAGCTTATTTTAACTCATAGCGTGTCTGGATGCCCCCCTCGCCCTACGTTGTTTGTCTCTTTGCTATCCGGTGACGTAAACACGTTACCTCTGAATGATAACAATATAACATGAGTTATTAGAAGGCACGGCTGCTGCTGGCTGGCACCAGACAGCCCACACACTTCGCTCACAAGTCAAGAGGAGTTAGAAAGTACAGGACTGCAGCGCCCTGAAATATTCCCAGAACCGGTTAGACCATCGCCCTCTGTTTGTTGTGTAAACTGTGCGGCTCTCTGGTGGGGGGGACAGGGGGGTGTACCATGTATGGACTCCACTCGGTTGCTATCCAGCTCATGGCAGATTCTGGCACATTCCCGGTGAATGTCAGAGGACCCGGAAATACACCCCACTCACAAATGCGGCTCCCCCTGGCCTAATAAAAATCCCTCCCGTGGCTGGATTCTAACCGGAAACGCATTGCCATTTAAAATACAATCACATCTAGAGCGCGGCCTGTCCGCAGAATAAAATGATATGTGATTAAAGCGTTTATCTTCCAGCGGTTCATTGGATGGTGCGTCAGATGAAATTGTACATCGAGCGTAATAACGCACTGAACGCTACCCTTCCTTCAAAGGAAGGTACTACAGAACCACGTGGTAGCGGTTTACCAGAATTAGCCGTGGGAGTGGAAGTTGGGCGCATGATAATGTCAACTATTCATGAATGTAGATGCAGCAGGACACAGGTGCTGTGCCCGCCATGGCCGACTTACTCTTTCATCCTCCGACTGTCGGGTAAACGTGTATAATTAAATGCGTTCCTAAAATGTATTATTATAAGCACGGGAGCGCTATATAAGGACGTCTTGTCATTACAATACAGTTTACTCTGCCAATCGAATTACAGCTCAGATTTACGTGCCCCGTGCGGGGAATATGCCCGCAGAACAGAGCGCTCCAAGGTACTAAGGGCACTCCACCTTCTGTGATCCGACCCCCAGCCCAAGCCCCAGCTTCACGCAGGTTGTGATTGTTTTTTGATTAATTTGTGACAGTGAGGATAAAAAAGCAATGCACCCGCTGCACAGAGATTAAGGGGCTGCTCCGTGTATGTGCAGGGCGTGCACCCGCATTATCCAACAACCTGCTGCGCTTAAAATGACCCGAGAGTCGCGTGCGCTAGGGCGAACTATTAGAGCGCTTCCTCTGGGCGCTATCCGTGATGGCCCTCCCCAGGACTGAGCTAGAGTGGTGGCGGGGCAGGAGAGGAGCATATACTTCCAGCGCGAGCTCTGCAATTGGATGACGTGCTGAAGAGAACGAGCCTGCAGTGGAGTAACTTTGCTGAAAATGTTGGGGGGCAACATGACATCTGAAGAAATGGTACCCCAGCCCAATGAATGGGGACAACATGGTGTGCCATGAAAGTTGGGGGGAACAAACATCCCTGCCCCCCCAGCCCCCACCCGAAATTACGCCCATGCGTGCCTGCAGCTATCACTTTAAAGACTATTTGTAGTTGAAAGCCTTTCATGTTTTAATTGGTTACAGTAAAGTTACACAGTTTTAACGTCCCAGGCTGGAGTGTGAATAGAAACACAGCTCCCTCATTGTGCCAAACTGCATACTTTCTGCGTAGGTGACATTCTACTAACACGTGCATCAATTAAATATTGAGGCACGCATGCCTTCAGCACAGCGACGCGCACTCCCTAAGCACCGCGCTGTGCATGTTGCGTATACAAGCTTCTCGTCTATAAAATGGTGCCTTTTGCTCCAGGTGCGCATTCAGTTCCCAGCTCCAATATAGAATCGTTTCTATTCGCCCAGTCATGGAAAATTCCTCGATTCATGCATGCATGCAAAAAAATAAATAAAAGGTAAACAGGCTGGTCTGCTGTGATTGACTGGTGCGTCGGGATGCGCCTGCAGGCGCGCCGGGTCGTGTCTGCAGCGGTAGGCCACTGTGGAGCTGCCAGCTTCCGATATCATCGTTCCGATCGCCAGCCACTCAGCGACACCTGGGTGGAGCAAGCAGGGAAACCTAAACAGTAACAGGTGTATAAATACTAGGGCTGTGGCGCAGGTGGTGCACCTGTTTCAGAAGAGCATAATAGCACAGGTGTATTCGGCGCTGGAGGCTGCCTGCATTTTAGAGCATGAGCTCATTTGATCCGCAGACCCATTCCCCGCCTCGCTGCAGCCCACAGTTCCCAAACATTGGCCAGGAGCCTCCAGAGATGAACCTCTACTGCGAGAACTTTTTCCACCCGCAGAACGTACCGAGCCCCCAGAGGCCCTCGAATTTTGACCCCGGCGACTACGGCGCAGCGCCCAACCCGTACCTCTGGCTGAATGGGCCCTCCATCACGCCGCCGCCGTACCTGCAGGGCTCCAACGCCAGCCCCTTCATGCCCCAGTCGTACGGCATGCAGAGGCAGCTGCTGCCCAGCATGCACGGCCTAGGGGCCGGCGACCTGAGCTGGCTGCCCATGCCCTCACAGGAGGAGCTGATGAAGCTGGTGCGGCCCCCCTACTCCTACTCGGCGCTCATCGCCATGGCCATCCACGGGGCGCCGGACAGGAGGCTGACGCTCAGCCAGATCTACCAGTACGTGGCTGACAACTTCCCCTTCTATAACAAGAGCAAGGCCGGCTGGCAGAACTCCATCCGGCACAACCTGTCGCTCAACGACTGCTTCAAGAAGGTGCCCCGCGACGAGGATGACCCAGGTACTACTTTAGAACTTTTCTGGTGTGACGCCTGCATGCCTGTTCTGTTGATAGCCCTCGACTAGCAGACTGTTAATGCTTGACTAAGGCCCGCCTGTTTGCTTCTGCTCAAGCATTTGACTGAGTTTTGCCAAAATAGACCCACCTCAGAAACCATATCTGCTCTGAAGACTGTGGGCCTGATTCACAGAATCGTTTCATAATGGGGCAATCCCATTGAAAAACGCTGTGAATCAGGCCACATGGCAGTCTCACTTGACGTATTCGCCTGGGTGCCCCCGGGGTGGATGGCGCTTTTTGTTTCAGGGGACCGGGCACGTGGGGGGTCGTGGGGGCTCCAGACAATAAACAATTCTGGTGGCAAATACATAAAGTAGTGATTTTTGCAAGTTTTCAAACGATTAAACTGTGTGATCTTCGCAAATCTGTGTGATCTTCGCATCTGCCTGACTACTTCGTTCAGAAGTAGTCAGGCAGGTAACATGTGATATGCGGCTGCTATTTAGACTTGTGTCGTGATGCCATTAGATATGTCACTACTCTGCATGCATGATTCTTACATGCTAGATGTGGTCTTCCCCCAGATTTAATTAGCAAACGGATCTAAATATATTTAGTACCTTAAACCAGTTATGTGTCCATTTCAATATTTTTAGCACTGTGCGTGTGTGTGTTTCAGAATTCAGCTACTATGATGATGAGTTCATTGCTGCTAGTTTTTTTTTGCATTCTGATGTGAATCGAATACGTGACCAACCAACTTCTTGAATATGATCTAATGAATGACTTAAATGTGACCTAGTATCCCATGAGCCTCTGTTTAACAAGTGCGTGTCTTTCCCAGGTAAAGGCAACTACTGGACTCTGGATCCCAACTGCGAAAAGATGTTTGACAACGGCAACTTCCGGCGCAAGAGGAAAAGGAAGTCCGATATAACACCCAACGCAGGAGGCCTGGCGTCCGAAAAGTCCGAGGACAGTGCCCTAAGCTCCAGCCCCAAGGGCGCCGAGCAGCAGGACATCCTGGAGAGCTCGTCGCCCGGCAGCGAGAACTCACCCGAAAAGAGGGACTCCCCTCCCAGCCCCTGCCTCAACAACTTCCTCTCCAGCATGTCGGCGTACGTCAACAACCGCCCCATGCCCCTCGGACTGAGCAATGACCCCGCCGACAAAATGGGACAAAGCATGGGGGGCTTCAACTCCTACTCGCCGCTCACCAACATCACGAGCCACGGGGGCGCGGATTGGTCGACGCCCGTCTCCTCCAGCCCCTTCGGCTACGGCACTTCCGTTCTGAACCAGTTCAACTCCCACTTCTACAACAGCCTCAGCACAAATAGCGCCTTATACCCGCGAGAGGGGACAGAGGTTTAGCGGGGTGGGCCAGTTTCAAGACTCATGAACATGAGGTGGCATCCTCACCCCGAAACCGAGGCTCACCCCGCACCCCTTCTCTGAGGCCTATCCCGCACCCCTTCTCTGAGACTAGTGACGTTTGAGCTGAGTTTTTGAGGGCCTCAGAGCAAGTCTCCAAGCCCAACAGACATTTGACCTCACCAGTGTACCCTAACTGCAACGGTTGGCTTCCTGCTAGGTGCGTTGGCACAGGCCAGTCAATGGACGCTTTAAAGGGGCCGGCGGGGTGGGGTTGGAGCAGAGGGACATTGCGAATAATGGTCAGGGAAACTGCCACCATGCACCATTTTGGGGGTTCTGCTGCTGCCTGTCCCAAGGCAATTTAACCCTCCAACATAACTACAAAAGCTGCCATGCCACTCTTCACCGCTTTACGTCGGGGCACCGTAAAGATTGAATAAATGTATGTTTTGCAAAAACTGCCATGCACATTTAAGACCAACTGTATAGAAAAGTCGTTGCCTTTTTTTTTTTGTAACACGAACAAAGCATGTACCGCGCACTGTTTCTGCTTGAGGTTGTCTTGTCTGCAATTGCCCCCAAAAAGTGCATCGTCTTCAGGTGAAAGACCTGCACATTTCCCACGTACCTGTTCGACTTATGCAAATCAGTTCTTTTGATACAGTATTTTCCTAGGCACTCTCTCTGAGAGCACAGCCCACGCAAGTGTGTTAAATGTGAGGCATTCTCTGCTCACGTTTTGTATCCTAGTCCCTTTTCACCGAGAAACGCGTGTATTAATGAAAGTGTCTTCCAGAATGCCTGCACGTCAGCCGGGACTGCAGCGTGGCGAGCGTTCCCAAGTTACCGAATTTGCATACTAGGGAACATTTATTGCGACAACCTGAACACTGTTTGTATTTTTTATGAATTCATTACGCTGTGGGTCGAAAGTGGGGGTATTTTTTATACTAATAAAATATTTGTATATAACTGGTCTCCAGTCTTGGTGATTTTCACGCTATCTCTTGGCACAGCCTGTCTTTGCTGGCGGCTTCCCTGCAGCTCTGCGGTTGGGCGAGACCCAAGAAGCGCAGTTCAGGCCAAACCAGAATCCTGAATGAGGCAAGATTGGCAAGGCGATTTGTTTTAAAGAAAAGCAAATACACGATCATCGAGGTTCTGCAATGCCAGTGCGTGAGGTGGGCTGCCTGATCTACAGTTGCTTGCACAGTAGGGTGACCAGATTTAAAAAGTAAAACACCGGGACAGGGCAACTAACATAGAGGTAGACCTAACTCGGAAAGTGGCTGTCAAGGCACTATACTCGTTGCCTGGGCAGTACTTCACCCGTATGCCCAGGCCCTTTCTTATACCTAGAAGCAAACCCTGCAGTGCGTCCCACTTGCACAGATCTCCTGTCCAGTATTAGTGAATACCAAACTTGCGCCGCAGGCTCGCATTCCGACGGAATGCGGCTCTACTTATCCCGAAAACGGAGTAGCCTTTCACAGGGCTTTTCTGAAGTGCATGTGTTCAAATCTACCATTTCCGAACACCTCTTCTCTTGAAGCACCAGTCATTTTGGACTTTGCTTTTAGAAGTGGTACTACGTGTGATAGAAGGTTCTAATTAATTTCACGCCACTCCTGGGCCTCTGATGTGGAAAAGTGCTGACTTCAAAGTCCATTGTCCCCGTCGCATAGGTCAACACTGGCAACTGCGCAAGCAGTGGCTTATAAATCTGGCCTGCGATGCCCAAACAAATCTAGCCCCTTGGGCTGGCGCTAAGGATATTGTGCTATGACCCTATTTTCCAGAGTTCGAGCCGCCCCTAAAGGCACATGGCACGGAGTACTTGGGTAAACCATGGCACAGTTCCCAGGCCGTCTGGTCCGTGCTTTACTCGGCGCACATGCCGGTTTTGTGTCGCGTGCTTGCCAGGCCTTGCCTCGGACGTATATCTTAACACTCGCAGAGAGGTGAATGTCAGTTATGGAAATGGCTGACAGTTTGTTGATGGAAGTCTCCGATTTTAACACGCCGTGGCGATTGCAACCCGGGGAATGTGACCTCTTGAAGAGGTCCGCCCGCCCGCAGTCAGGTCTGCGCAGAGAGGCCTCCTTCAGAGTAAAAAAGGCATGCCCTTGCAGAGACGCAGTGGGAATTTACAGCCGTCTGGGGAACGTTACAACTAGGGGTTCAAATGCACATGACCTTAGCATGTATTAGGTCACCAAGGGAAATCTACATGATTTAACACAGACAGAAGAAGTGCTTCCATGGCAGGAAACACACCTGTCCTTTCAGAACCATTTAGTTCAAATGGGCTGTGGAAGAAAGTTGAAGGTGACATGAATAAAATGTACACGTGCAGAGAAGCATTTTCCTGGCATAGCCCCGCATCACACTACTCAGAAAATCAACACATTACTTTCAGAATTATTATCCAAGGACTAGATTTTGTCATTGGCTAACATGCGACCATGGCCTAAAATGAACTACATGGACACTAATGGAAACGCATCCTGCTACATAGGCCTTAATAGGAAGCTTTACCTTTCGAAATTGCTTTAAAAAAATAAAATAAAAAAACATATCCCTTATTCATATGTGTTCATATTTCCAGGGTATGCGACCTAAAATAAAAGTGGGGGGACTCTTGACTTATGCAGTGGAGAGAGATGTCACAGGCACTGAATGCAATTTAAAAGAAATCCGTATATTTTAGTTTAGGATGTCTTTCCCAACTCCAGGAAGTTCAGAAGATTAATACGCATTTCCCAAGAGAACATGTTTTCCGAAAGCATTGCTTGCTAAATAGAAAAGGCGCGCACCTGTTATGTCTTCTAACGTGTGAGAAATCGTATCCTGTACACCGAATGTCAATTCGTTTTGTTACATGATTCTGTTCAGGTATTCCTTTGGTCTCACGACTAAGAGCCTCACAGCCACAGGTCCTGGGTTCGAATCCCGGACAAGGCTCTGTTTCAGCAAGTGGAGGAAGCACTTAAAAAAAAAAAATGAAAAAACACAAGTGCCACACAGCATTGCCCTCTGGGGGAAGTGAGCAGATGTGCCCTGCATGTGGCTGAGAAGCCTGATCAACCCGCTTCTGGACTTATTGGGGAGGCCCATGGCTTTACAAGAATTGGCAATCCCAACAGTTCTGGCTTTTGTGTGGTCATGAGACTCCACATTTTCCAGGCACTGCCATAATGGTGCTACATATGGAAGTGCCAGACCTTCAAATAATGGCTGCTCCCCAACACCCAGGTCCACACACCCTCTACTCCCCGCCCTACACAAGACTAGGCGATTTCCTCCCCTGATTGCTCGTAGATCCCTTGCTACGGACTTGCCCGCCCTGCTCCTCCCCTGTTACCTCTCGCTTCCCTTTTTTTCTGCTTTCCTCACCATTTTCTTCCCCCTGTGATTGTAAAGCACCCCATTACTTCCCGAAGCTAGGGCCATTCTCAATGAATACCCTAACAATAACACAATGAAACAAAAGGCCTATAAAGGAGCCACCATTATTGGCTTTGACAATGCTTGTTATTCAGTGCAAGGAGCAAAGCCAAGGAGTCCCATAATACTTACAAATCAAGTGGTCGAGTGGTCCTCGGTTAAGACAGTATAATTACTTCAGGGGCTGGTTTATGTCTGCATTAAACAGTTGCCTTGCAGATGCTGTTTGGAAAGCTCAAACCTACACCCAGGAATCCCATGGGGAGGAGCAGGTGTCGGCTGCAAATGTCCATACGGAGTAGCATGACCACCCCCACGGCTGTGCTTCCATCCTCACTGTTCATTTCTCGCCTATCTTTGGTGCCAGCTGGTAGGCAGCATTTCCAATGACACCCAAAACTAAAAATGACTTCCATCAAAACCACTGGGTGTTTTCTTCTATACGCCAACCCAAACGAAGGAGAAATCCAAACCATTCCTAAAATAGCTTGCAATACACAAACATCAAAGTATCCGGCTATATGAAACAATGCTCATTAATTAATGCATCGCATCTCAAAGGAAAACGTAATAATTATTTTCATTTTGTTTTTTTAAATCTCTCTCTTTGCGTCCCTCGTCCATAACAATCGTGTTATAAAACAACTGGGAATTGTACTTCAAGTGTGCTTTGTCTTAGTTGACGCTTGCTCAAATCCCCATGGCTGGTGGCAATGAAATAAGGGTGTATCAGTGATTTATATAGCACTTTGTGCCAGACTCCTCCGGCATCTAAGCGCATGCAGGAGCATTTTCTCCAAAGCAAGCAGATTGCTACTGAGCTACCCTACAAGCTATATTAAAGTACAGGTGTGAAGCACAGACATACAAATCAGTGGTTGTGCCCTCAAGTAGGTGAGAATATTTTGCAGGTGTACCTGGAAAAGTGAGTGCAGCCAGGGAAACATAAGGTGGTAGAAATCTCTGTGTTCCAACATTGCACACAGCGTAAGGAGCACAAAGAGTGGGAGGCGCTTTCCAATGTGTCATGCGATTCATTGGCTGGCGGAAAGCCCCGACTCCTTGCTGGGGCCAGCAAGTTTGAGAGACTGGGGCCCGTCCAGCCGAAAGTGTGTGAGCATGGTGTGCTCCAGTTTCCCCTTCCCCGGATCACTGGTGCCCCCCCTAACGCCACCGGGCGACGTGGGCCACCTAAAGGTGGGCAACACTGGTGATGCATGTGATGGGTGAGTAGGGGGGAGAGTTTGTAGGCTTCCGGGTAGGAGTGGCACCTGCTCTGCGGTGGGCAATGGGTGGCATGTGATTGGCCTGCTTCCTTCTGCTGTTGCGGTGCCGCCAGCGCACACCCTTGAGGTGCAGTCACACAGAGGCGCGATGCAGCGGCTGGAATGGTGAGGGATGAGGTAAACATGGTTGCGTTAGTGGTGCACCGTGGGCGAGGACATCAAAGATGGATCAGGTGGGAAATGGGGTCCGGATTTTGCTCAGGTAAGTAGAGGACCTGGCTTTGTTCCCGGTGGGGAGTACTTACTCACGCAAGGGGGTGCAGCAGGGCCTTTATAGTTGCACGAAAACGGATCTAGGCTGTCCATTTTCAGTTCAAAATAGTATTTCAGTTCTTTCTGATAGAAGCCGGGTTTAGGGGTGTATGGGTTTCTTCCCATTCATTCAGGATTGGGGCAGCCACTTTAGCTAGCGATTTGGGTTTGGTGGATGATGAGTTAAGAGGCTACGGAGATGGAAGACTGCGGGTTACAGGTGCTCTGTGATGCCTCTTCTGCTGGGGTAGAGTAAACATGCCTGGCTGGCAGGAGGTGGGGAGTGAGCTAAGGGGGCAGTAAGGCTGGTGGTTTGGGTACAGTACTACGCTTATGGAACGGTTGGCCGACAATGTCGATTACTTGTTTAGCAAATCATGGCGATGCATCCAGTGAAATGGATCCTGGGCCATTCATTGATCAAGAAAGCTTTCCAGGTGGTTCATGAGCAGGTCCTAGGGGGCGTCTGCTTCAGGGAGGGCATGTCCGTGTTCTGGATGGGAACCAGTCACCTGCAGGTCAGTGATTTAAATAGGCCCGCCCTACCCGGCTCTCAGTACCTGCACTTCTTATTTTTGAGCATTTGAGGACCTGCACTTCTCAGCGCCTGAAAGAGAGTACCGGTACTCAGCTTTATTGCAATGTGACAGTGAAAGATTTTCATTTTACTTTATCACAAGTTAAAGGACTAAGGTTCTGCAGCCTTTGCTGGGGAAAGCAGAGCCCTCTCCCTCCTCCTCTCCACCACCCGCAGTGCCCATAATGTCTCCTTCTGGGCCCACCCTGCAGAACAAAAGGAGGGACAAACATGCATCTGCTGCACCCTCATAACACTAGGCGCAGAACATTGTTTCTCTAAGAGGGCCTCCCCTGTTACCATTGGTGTCTTTTGGCAGAGGCGAAGGCAGGATAGGGCCCGAGCGTGCAAGGCCCATCCAAAATCTGTAACTACCCACCCAGAAGTGCTGTGTGGGCATTTACAGCTGTGTGGGCCTCAGAAGTGTGGCGGTCCGGAAAAAAGGGTGCCGGTAGCAATGTACCAGCACCCATTCCCGGACTGACACACTTCAAGTCTGCGGATGGGGACCTCTGCGCCCCGGCAGGTCTGACCTTCTAAGCGCAACAGCACCTACCTGCAGAGTTTTCACGGAAGCACCGGCACCATTAAAAACGGTGCTCATGCTTCCGTTTCCCCACTCCCATGCAGTCCTATGGGCTCCATGGGAAAAGAGATTAACATTTTCAGGCGCCTGGCCTCCCGATCCACAGGGACTTGTAATGTCCTGGTGGCCCCCGGGAAGTCAGATGATGTTAAAGTGTTGCGAGTCTGGCGCAACCCACCGGAAGTGCCGGCAGGGTTACCGCCGAACTCGTAATGAGGCCATTGCGGTGGGCGCAACTACATAAGCTTCAGCCTGTAGGGTATTTTGTGGAGATTTGGGGCCTGACGGTATTTTATTACCGCCGAGAAATAACTTAGCAATAATCACTCTTTGTATTCAGATTTGGCCATGTGCAACAATAATACAATGGACATGCATTATTTCAGCACCCAGACCTGCATATTTGGTATACGTGGTTGGTGGTATTTTGGTGAGCATAATTCCCTTGTTTTATTTGTGGCCCCAATGTCCAGAATCCCTTATCTTCGCTTAGATTTTTCGTGTGATCACTAGAGAGACCTCAGACCTGCATTCTAGGGAAACCACAATTTCCAGGGATAGTGTTGGTGCGCCACCATGGGCAAACTCACTGACTTATTTACGACAGAGAGCTATATGTGGTAGTCTTGTGGTAATTTCCACTACCTTATATACGGTAGGGAGCTATGTTCAGAGAGTCTCTCTTCCCGTTGGCTCATGTACCTCCAACAAGTTATACTACAGTCACTCACAATTATTCATACTGATTCTGACATACACACATCTGTCTTAAAATGACCATTGCACTGTTTAAAAATCTCCCCACATCATTGGCATTGTAATGGTAAATAGAAAATAAACCACCCGTCTGTTTTCAAATATTTTCTGTATTATAAAATTTGCATTTAGACATAATCTCATTCTTTACAGCAATAAAAGGGAACAATCAAAGCATTTTCAATGACACACTGCAATTATAGTGGCGGAGAACAGAACTTAAATTGCAACATTAGCACTTGATTAAGATACGCACGGGACTTTCATTTTTCTACACTGACTGCATACTTTCGTGCACACACACAGCTCCCCCAGTTAGGTAATTACCTTATCTGTTTAGAGGATTCTCTCTGTGAATGTGGCTCTCTTGGCTTAACTCCAACGAAAAGGGACGCTTGCCTTCTCAAGCCGGGGTCATTGCCTGGAATTCTCAGCTTTTTCAGATAGGACAGCCTCTGCCAGTGGAAATGTAATTCTTTCAGCTTTCCCCAGTCTCGACTGCAGCAGGACACCCCCACAGCCAGGTCTTCTCCCCAGTAGTGCAGAAAGATGTCTGCCTGTCTTTTTCCCTGCTACTGCCCACTAAAACTTTCCTCTCATCCTCTTTATGACGTGTTCCAATGAAATCCATCATCTCTCATCCTCCTACTTTTAAACAATAGCTTCGCTTATACATTTGCAATTGTTGCAAATCTGACTTCCTTCCTCCTGCAGTTACTGTGCACAACAACACGGATAATCAGGCAGAGAAGAGAGGAAAAATCTGCACACTCATTTAACTGGTTTTCAAAATATGCCTAATTCTGCAGTAGAGAACACATTTTATTAGTGAGTTATAATAAAATAAGGTTTTATTAGTCAGGTTAATGGTTAATATGTTAGCTGTTAATTTTCAAATGTGTCTCTAGCAATATAGGCATTTCAGGTGAAAAATAGTGTGCATTTTTAAATGAACACGTGTGCTTTTAACTGTAAAAATAGCTTTGCATCTTATATGTTAAAATCGTTTTTTGACTGAATAGCCTGTCTTTCCTTGTTAATCTGCTAACCCATATAGCAATGCACCGCACCCTTGTGGTGGTGCTGCAAAAAAAAAAATGCTACTTGTGCAGTAGTGCTGTAATGCTACTTGTGCAGTAGTGCTGTACTCTGTGCTGTAACATGCCAAATATCCTTACATATACCCTCCTTTTGTTTTTAGAACTTGGCTATAATCCAAGCCAATTCCTAAAAACAACTTGTTCTATTTTTTTTTTTACAATATAGCAATCCAACAAAATGAATATTCATGTGCATCAATGAAAATTTGCAATTAACATTTCATCTGAGTCCATCAGTTCATAAAATGTTCCACATTTGCCTTCTCAGTGGAAGTGGCATTACTTTAAGTTTAAATTTTCCAAGTCAATTAAAAACAATGAAATAAAACAATTAACTAAAACAAATAAGTAATATAACAAGTTAAAATAAATAATTAAAATAATAAATACGTGGAACTTCATATGCCGGAACTTTTGCTTTGTCTCTTTTGGTATATCCCGACCAGCGAAGTTATTCGGTTCATTCGAGTACTCTTTCATCTTGGCAATCTTGAATCCACAGTAGTCATCTCTTTTGGCATTCCGGTTATTTTGTCTTCACCTCCACCTGGAGGCAGGCATCTTTTGGTCTTCATCCAGGGGACTCCAGGACTCCATCGTCTCCCGTGGCCTCTGATCCCGGAACCTCCGATCAAATAATGTTAATTGTCTAAATCAAAATAGAAAATAAACAGATTAAGTACATAGCACAATACTAACTTCATCCTTTTGCCAAAAATAAAACATGCTTGGTAAAAATACTTCGTTTTTTTTTTTTTTTTTTCTGAAATTAAACACAAGTTAAAAGAAAACAAACACATATAAAACAACATTCAATATTTAATACACTTTCTCTCTGCACACCAACCACGAGCTTCCGTTATATGTGCATTTATTTATTTATTTATTTATTTATTTATATTATATATTTTCACATATATTACAGTGTTTATGTGCCATCATTACAATCAACTTTTTTTTTTTTTTTTTTTTTTTTAACTTCTTTGTCACTGCCTCCTGATCACACCCATTTATTTTCTCAAGGGACTCTATCCGTTTCCACATGCTCAAGCTGCCTGATCTCATGTCTGGGATGGCATGGTTTGATTTGATTTACATGGACAAACTGCTCTATTGCTGTTTCACCTTCATTTTTCAAAATTTTATACACTACAGGAGATACTTTATCTATAATTCGAAATGGCCCCTGCCAGGCTGCCAGAAATTTAGAATTTTTCTGTTTACTTTTTCCAAAATGAAACTTGTACACCTGATCCCCTACATTGTATTCCTTTACTGATGTCTTTTTGTCATAATATGACTTAGCACTGTCAGCAGCTCTTTCCAGATTTCTCTGCACAAAAGCAAATGCATGTTGCAAATGCCTCCTCAGTTCATCAATATATTCATGAACTGTGGATGCACTCACTAGAGTTTGCTCATGTGTTCTGTATAGTAGGTGTTGTGGTAACACCATTTTCCTACCTGTTAAGACCTCATGGGGGCTAACACCTGTTGCTTTGGCAGGAGTCGACCTGATTGCCATCAAAACCAATGGTAAACGCAAATCCCAGCTGGAACCTGCTTCTGCCACAAATTTCTTTAAAATGTCCACAACAGACCTATTGCTTCTTTCAACTGTACCTGAAGACGCCGCCCGATATGCGATATGTAGTTTCCTTTTTACACCTAGTATTTGCCATACCTTACTCATTAGAGTACTTGTGAAATGACTTCCTCTGTCTGACTCAATTCTTTGTGGCAACCCAAACCTTGAGAACACATGGTTCACCAGCAATGTGGCTGCTGTTTGCGCACTACAATCTGGTGCGGGAATGCACTCAATCCATTTTGACATCAAACATACCACACTCAAAATATAGCGGTGTCCCCTGCTCGACCTTTTTAAAGGACCTACATAGTCTATTTGCAAATCTGACCATGGGAGAGTTAGGCCTCTTTTCATCAATGGTGCTCTATGCATTGGTGAAGCAGGTTTAAATTGGGCGCATACTAGACATCCTCTAGTATATAATTCCACATCTTGGGACATATGTGGCCAGTAAGCATAATCTTTTAGTATTTCTAATGTCTTTTGTGAACCTCTATGGCCTGCAGTTATGGCATCGTGTGCATGGTGTAGCATTAGTCCTCTGAATGAAAGGGGTACTACCCACTGTATTTGCCCTGTTATGGACTCTCTAATCATGAGCCCATCCTGTAATCTAATTCGTGTTTTGTTCTTTAATAACACCCTCAACTCTTCTTTTCCCATACAATCATTTTCTGTTAAAGGATTTTTTTCAGGATCTATCAAATGATTATAATAGATTCCCAAAATTTGATCATTCTTTTGTGCCTCAATCAAATCTTGGTCTGGCGTGTCATGACTCCACTGCACCACCGGTTGATCTACCTCCTTTGGTGCTTTAGAACGTGTGACTGCATCAATTTGTATTTCACCCATTAAATAATCAATAGGTAGCAATTCTCCCATCACAGCCCCAATCTTAGCCAGATGGTCTGCCTTATCATTTCCCTCCTTATCCTCTCCTGGTGTTTTTAAATGCCCACGAATTTTTCTCCAGTATATTGTTAAATTATTTTCTGACACCAATTTGTCTATGGCTTGTATCATTTTTCCATGTTTAAGTGGCTTTTTGTTGTATGTAATCATGCCTCTTGCTTTCCAACCAGGCAAATACTCCACAAAGCTATTCCGTGCATAGTCAGAATCAGTCACCAGGACAATTTCACTGAACTTTTTATCAACTGCAGTAGCAATTGCTTTATAGATGGCTGCCAATTCCGCTACCTGACTGCTCCTATCTCCAATCCTCATCCCTATACTAGGAACGCCTTCACATTTCAACCAGACATTTCCTATTCCTGCCACTAATTGTTTATTACTGTCATTTTCAATGTGAAAAGCACAACCATCCACATATACAGTTGGCAAATCCTTGCATGTTTTTTCATCAAAAGCTTTGTGTGGTGATTGTTCAAACTCCTGCAAACTAGCTTCCACATCCATTTCATTTGTTATTTGTTCAGCTGCACAGTCATGTAAGTCAGCTAACCCTTGAGCAATTGGGCTCTTTTTATTTTGTCCATATCTTACTTCTACGGGAAAACCTTGTAATGCCAGCGTCCATGAAGTGATTCTGGATTGCGCTAGATTGCCTGATCTAATTCTTTTACTCTCTAAAAATTGCAAAGGTTGATGATTTGTTTCAATAATCACCTTTTCTCCCTGAACAATGGGGCGGAAATGTTGTAGCGCCCACACAGTGGTTAATAGGGCCTTTTCGCATTCATTAAATTTCATTTCAACTTGGGAAAATGCCTTACTTGCATATGCAATGGTTTTGTGATTCAAATCGTGTTTTTGTGATAACACTGCTGACATACAATGTTCAGAAAAGCCTATTTCTATAAAGAAATCCCTGTCCTTTATGGGGTATGCTAAACATGGTGCCTTTACAAGACATTCCTTCAATCTAGCCACTGCATCAGACTGCTCTCTTCCCCATTTCCAGGGAGTATTTAGTTTAAGCAGTTTAGTCAATGGTTGAGTGATTTCTGCATAATTCTCAATGAACTTTCTGTTATAGCCTGTCATCCCTAATAAACTTTTTACTCCTTTCACATTTTTAGGATCTTTTAATCTTTGTATGGCCTCTATTTTCTTCCTTTGTGGATTTAGCCCATGTTCAGTCACTTCATGCCCTAGAAAGTTCACTTTTTTCTTGCACCATTGTGCTTTTTGCAAAGATACTTTGGCGCCTGCTTTCTGCAATTGGCCAAGCACATGTCTTATTTCATCAAAATGGCTTTTAAGGTTTTCATTTTTTATCAAGACATCATCCACATAAACTATTGTCCCTCTTTCCGCTGCATCTGGCATGGCCTTTCTCAAAAATATGCCAAATTCACTCCCACTATTGATGTACCCGAACGGAGCTCTAAGCCAGGCATATTGAGTCCTGTCAAATGTAAAGGAAAATAGGTGTTGTATCTCCTCTGCCAATGGCACACACCAATATCCAGATGTGAGATCTAACGTGGTAAATACATTTGAACCATGTATCTGAGCTAGGCCCTGATCAATGAATGGTAGTGGCCATCTAGATACTGGTACTCTTTTATTTAACTCTCTTAAGTCTGCACATAGCCGCCATTGACCATTTGGCTTTAACACACCTAAAATAGGCGTATTGGATGTGCTATGAATGGGCCTAATTATTCCCCGTGATTCCAAATTTTTAATAATCTCTGCCAATGATTCTAAACATGCCAGCGGTAGTCTATACTGGCGTACAAACACTGGATTTCTGCTACAACCTTCTGGTAGTGTGGCCACATGTAAATCAGTTAAACCACAATCATAAGCATCTTTTGCAAATACATCCTTAAACTCCATAAATATTTCCCTCAGATTGCGTCGATCCTCATCGCTGTTACATGCATCCGCTAAGAAGATCTGCTCTTCTACCATTCTGGAAAATTCTGGAAACTCTTCTGGTAAAGGAATCTCAGCGCTTTCCTCTAACTGTGTGGCTGTGTCTTTTTGTAGAGCTGCCACTTTCAAATATTTTGGCAGATCAGCTTCCACTTCAATGGGCTGATTTCCTGTTTCCTTTTCATTTAAATTAAATATTATGCAATCCTCTTGATGGCAGCACACTGTCTCATTTGAATCATAAGGATACACAGAATGAATTTTAAATATTCCTTTGGGCTGAGAGTCCAGGTGTTCTGGTAACTCGCCCTTGGCATCTACATATTTTTCAGGAATATTCCCAATCACCATGTTATTTAAATCTGCCGTATAATGTGATTTTTGTATGGCCATTCCTAATGGGGAGTTTTCCTCTAAATGAATATCCTGACAACCTTTATTATTTACCATGATTTTTACAGATCCCTCACCAATGTCTACCAATGGAATGTATTCATAATCCAGGCCTTGCTGTTTTATGGATTCATTCAGGCATACAAATGCATCAGAGCCTTTCATCTGCTGTCCATTTTTGCATTTCAGTGTTATTGCAAACTGTTTTGTAAATGCAGGAACAATAGTATTTTTCCTCATCTGTAATTCGACTGCATAAGGAACTAGTTGTGCACAATGATAAGCCCTTCTTTTGTCTTCAAATTCAGGCGCCGGCCCCCCTAGGCGTGACCATATTTTTTGATTAAGGAAATCTAACACCATACACATTCTGTGCATGATGTCATTGCCCATGTAAAATTCATTTTGTGCTCCACTCACTATCCATACATTATGGTAAATTGCTTTCTGCCCAATGCTAATTTTAAGCATGCATCTGCCTGTAATTCGGTTTTCAAAGTCTGGACTGTCCAACCCAGAAACATATTGGTTTTTAATCCTAAATTTCGGGATTTCATCCCTCTCCATAATTTTTTGCAACAATTTCTCATTAATGAAACTCCTTTCATGTTCAAGCGCTAAAGTGGCTTTTATTGTTTTAAGATAATCATTTATACCAGCGTGAACCCATGGTTGCTCATCTTCCATGTGTATCTCTGCCAGAGTGGTAATGTGTTTTTCTGAATCTGTTTTAGGAACAATATTCTGTTTGCATGTATTCTCTTTTAAATAGAAACGTAATGTGTGTTCGTCTATGGCAGTCTGCCAATCTTTCCTTGGGTCCAAGTATATTTGTACAGGTAGTTTTTCATTGTCGCTCTGATCTTTGTCTTGACACCTTAATATAACAGTGACACTAGGTATGCAGCTATTCTGGAGATATACCTCCACAGCATCATTTGTTTTGGCAATGGTGTGACATTCTTTTATATTGCTGTTTTGTGATTTTAGTTTCTTAGGCCTCAATGGTTTTTTGGTTAAGGACCACAGCACTCCATTCACCCCATCTATGAGAGGAGACAATCTTTTCAGGCAATCTGTCCCCATCAGAAATGGAATTTCACAAATAGATGTGATCAATACCTCTTGTTTCATTCTGTGCTTTCCTATTTTTATGTCAACCTCAGTTACACCTATGATGGGCACCTCCTCCCCATTAAAGTTATGCACTGGGCCTTGATTTGCCTTCACTGTGATCTGACTCTGTGGAGGCCTCCCTTCATTGATACTCTTTACCAGCTCCTTGGACATAATTGTGGCCTGTGCGCCAGTGTCAATCATAGCAAAGGTGTGGCATTTTTCTTCTACAGTGATGGGTGCATAATATCTGTCCTCAACTTCCTCTAATACACATAAGAAATGTGAATTCTTACTGATTTCAGGGCTCACCTTTCTCAGGTCTTTTTCACTTTTGGCTAAGCACATTGGTAAATGAAAAGACATTTTTCCCTCCTTTTTACCCATTTCTGTGCGAGATATTTTATTCATTTCTCCATGTTCAGAGGTTTTTTGGAGTGTGGCCACCGTTCGCCCATCCATCTGGGTAACATCAGAGACCACATTACAACCTTCCAACTGAACATGTGTCACAACATCATTCAGCAATTTGTCATTTTTTAATTCTGTGCATTTGTGATCATTTAGTGTAATACCAGCCCTTTCAGCCTCTTCAAAAATATGTGGCTCAAAGAATTTTTCAGGTGATTGACTTGTACCCTCCTTGTGAGTATTTCCTTTTTCTGTCTGTGTTTGGTAATTGTTTTGCTTGCCCAGGGAAGGAGCTATGGCATCCCCACTTACTCCCTGTTCACTGGTATTCCCCATGCATGAGTCATTTTTCTTAAATCTGTCCCTTTGTTCTTTTGGAATTCCTAATGTTTCTTTTTCATTTGTGCAAATCTTTACTGTTTTATTTAGCTCTAAGTTAAACCGTACCTCTTTTTTCGAAGTATTTGCACTTTCTGTCACAATTTCATTTACTGGTACTTTCATTTTTAATTCATTAGACATCTCAGAGTCGTTATGCAAAATTATATCAGAGCTATCTGTCATTTTGGCACTGCAGTTATCATGAGTACTTAGTCACTTTTCGGAAGCCCCCCGGTCATTGCTATGGCCATCAGCCCCCTCTTTGGAAGGTTGTTTTTGCGCTGTATAGAGCTTTCCTATTTGCTCAGCTAACATTTTCACTTGGGCCTCAAGGCATTGGAACCTTTCCACCTCTCTAGGATCCTCTTTCTGTGGCCTAGGTCGATATTGGTTGTTTTCCCCCTGATTGGATCTATTCTGATACCTCTCAGGTGATTGATACCGGTTGGGATGGTTTCTGAACTCTTGATTCATTTGTGGAGGGGAGCGGGTTGCACCCATCCTTTGATTATAGTCCCCTGGTGGGGAATCATTGTACTGGCGTGGACTGTAGTTCACGTTTTGCCTCATGTCCTGTCTCTCAGATTGTGGGTACTGGCCCCTATGTTGATTTCCATTATCAGTAAATCGATCCACATATCGGGGCCTATCCTGATTACCATATATCATGGTGCTGGGATCAAATCTGCTCTGTGTCCCCAATGACTGGTAGGGACCATCATTTCTTTGATCTTGATTTTGTCTCTGGTTATTGTTCATACCTGCCATATCAGACCGGTATCTTACCCGGGGTCTATCTCCTAAATATCTAGGGCTGATGTAGCTCTCTCTATTACTAGGATCATGTGATTGGAACATTGGTACAGTAAATGGCGATCTTTGTTGATTACCCCTTTGTTCAGGTGTCACATTATTTTTACCTTGGCTTTGAGCAGACTCAAGGGACATTTTGGCTGACCTGATTTCCATTACTGTGGCTGAGGGTTCTTTAGATTTAGGCCTAGTATCTTTCATTTTATCACTTTCTCTACCCTGACAATAGAGTACCTCATATAGCTTGGTGCTTTGATGTACAATCCATTCAAGGGACTTGTCACGGTCAAATTCACGGACCAATTGGGATATAATGTCTTTCTGTAGCCCATAGAAGTATGCGGTTTTAAACTCATTGGAATTTGAGTCAAAAGATACATCAAAGCGAGAGAATGCTCTTTTTAAGTCTTGTAAAAATTGGCGAGGTGATGTATTAGGTCCAGCAGTAATAGTGTACGCAACTTTCTTTGCCTCCTGCAATGACTGAAAAGGAGAAAAATGGCGCCTAATTTCTTTTTCAAACTCCAGCCATGTCATATTCTGCTGTTCATTTAATCCCCTTATGATGCTGGCCGTCGGGGCATCTAAAGTTAAATGAAAATATTGTCTGTACTGTTCCTTAGGTATCTGGAGCGCTTTAAAAATGTCATGCACCGCTTCTAAGTGATCCTCAATGCAGCATTCACCTCCCTTTTTAAATGGTTTGATCAGGGCTTTAATGGATTTCATTATTTTTATGGGGCTACTTGTTGCAATGCATGGAATTGCACTATTTTGTGATTCAATCCTGTTTTCAGGTGTATGAGATTGGTGGCTGCCCCCAATGGGAGTATCAAATCCCCCAAGGGCGCTGCAACCAAGTTCAGTCACCGGCCCAGTCACTGGGGCACTAGCTCTTTGGGCAGAGCTAGAATTCACCTCCACTCCATTGAATGTGGTGCCCTGCCGCCTCTCCTGGGACCTGGGAATGCACATTTGCTGTTCTAAGTCCTTACACTTTTTAAGGAGTCTGTTGGCTTCATCATGCAAATAATTATTTTCATCACTCATTTTATTAATTGCCTCCTGCATATCGCACATTTGCATTTGGCATTCATTGAACTCTTTACTTCTCTTGTCTCTTTCTTGGATCATTTTAATCATTTCTTGTTCTACACTCTGGAGATCACCTTCTTTTTCGCAATGTTCTTTTTGTAAAATCTGCATTTCTGAAACAACCTCATCTTTATCCTGCCTAATGTGATCCACTAAGGCTTTTAAGTGTGTCAATTCTTGCTCACTATCTTCAAATTGTTTCTTGCTTTTGGATAACTGAGTATCAAAGTCTCTGCATTTTAATTGCATGTCTTTTTGGCATACATCCAATTCTGCTCTCAACATTTCCTGATTTTTACTTGCCCCATCTAATTCAGTCTTTAACCTGTTAATTAGCTGAGTATCATTCTCTTGCATTCGCAGTGACTTGTTTAAAATAAACCATATTTTGCCGCATAGCCGTATTAAACAGTCTTTCTCTGCACTTTTATCGGCTGCATTCAATAATCTTGTAAGGCAGACCTGAATTATGCTGCCTTCTGCAAAAATATTGTCTAGTTTTTCTTTCTGCACCTCACCCTGAATGCGGTTACTCCATTCTAAGGTACTGTTCGAAGACCAATTCCCATGTGCAAATAACTTTGCCTCTAAATATTGCACTAGATCTGAGAATGTGGTTTCCCTTTGTGACATTCTGAAATTCGTTTTTAGTGGCACACTGCTATTATAAAATGGGTTCCCTTTAATGTGCAAATGGCAGTGTGAGACACGCTTGCCACGCCCAGTAGGTACTCTATGATCACTTTCCCGGCCTGCAACGCACCATAAATATGTAGGGTATTTTGTGGAGATTTGGGGCCTGACGGTATTTTATTACCGCCGAGAAATAACTTAGCAATAATCACTCTTTGTATTCAGATTTGGCCATGTGCAACAATAATACAATGGACATGCATTATTTCAGCACCCAGACCTGCATATTTGGTATACGTGGTTGGTGGTATTTTGGTGAGCATAATTCCCTTGTTTTATTTGTGGCCCCAATGTCCAGAATCCCTTATCTTCGCTTAGATTTTTCGTGTGATCACTAGAGAGACCTCAGACCTGCATTCTAGGGAAACCACAATTTCCAGGGATAGTGTTGGTGCGCCACCATGGGCAAACTCACTGACTTATTTACGACAGAGAGCTATATGTGGTAGTCTTGTGGTAATTTCCACTACCTTATATACGGTAGGGAGCTATGTTCAGAGAGTCTCTCTTCCCGTTGGCTCATGTACCTCCAACAAGTTATACTACAGTCACTCACAATTATTCATACTGATTCTGACATACACACATCTGTCTTAAAATGACCATTGCACTGTTTAAAAATCTCCCCACATCATTGGCATTGTAATGGTAAATAGAAAATAAACCACCCGTCTGTTTTCAAATATTTTCTGTATTATAAAATTTGCATTTAGACATAATCTCATTCTTTACAGCAATAAAAGGGAACAATCAAAGCATTTTCAATGACACACTGCAGTTATAGTGGCGGAGAACAGAACTTAAATTGCAACATTAGCACTTGATTAAGATACGCACGGGACTTTCATTTTTCTACACTGACTGCATACTTTCGTGCACACACACAGCTCCCCCAGTTAGGTAATTACCTTATCTGTTTAGAGGATTCTCTCTGTGAATGTGGCTCTCTTGGCTTAACTCCAACGAAAAGGGACGCTTGCCTTCTCAAGCCGGGGTCATTGCCTGGAATTCTCAGCTTTTTCAGATAGGACAGCCTCTGCCAGTGGAAATGTAATTCTTTCAGCTTTCCCCAGTCTCGACTGCAGCAGGACACCCCCACAGCCAGGTCTTCTCCCCAGTAGTGCAGAAAGATGTCTGCCTGTCTTTTTCCCTGCTACTGCCCACTAAAACTTTCCTCTCATCCTCTTTATGACGTGTTCCAATGAAATCCATCATCTCTCATCCTCCTACTTTTAAACAATAGCTTCGCTTATACATTTGCAATTGTTGCAAATCTGACTTCCTTCCTCCTGCAGTTACTGTGCACAACAACACGGATAATCAGGCAGAGAAGAGAGGAAAAATCTGCACACTCATTTAACTGGTTTTCAAAATATGCCTAATTCTGCAGTAGAGAACACATTTTATTAGTGAGTTATAATAAAATAAGGTTTTATTAGTCAGGTTAATGGTTAATATGTTAGCTGTTAATTTTCAAATGTGTCTCTAGCAATATAGGCATTTCAGGTGAAAAATAGTGTGCATTTTTAAATGAACACGTGTGCTTTTAACTGTAAAAATAGCTTTGCATCTTATATGTTAAAATCGTTTTTTGACTGAATAGCCTGTCTTTCCTTGTTAATCTGCTAACCCATATAGCAATGCACCGCACCCTTGTGGTGGTGCTGCAAAAAAAAAAATGCTACTTGTGCAGTAGTGCTGTAATGCTACTTGTGCAGTAGTGCTGTACTCTGTGCTGTAACATGCCAAATATCCTTACAAGCCCCCACTTGCTAGACAATTCTGGCTAGGCCTCTGCTTTGATGGGGCAGGGATTGATTGGGAAAGCCTCGGAAATTACCTTTCATAGATGTTGCTTTGTTATTAGCAGTGCCTATTCTAATATGTAAATGTGTAAGTAATTGGAGTTGTGATGGAACGTTTTCGACTGAAACTCGCACACAGCTCCAGTAACCTACTGAATTTCTTATTAGGCAATGAATGCTAACAATAATAAAACTCCCTTCCTGAAGCTAAGTTTACAGCTTTGATATCTGGTAGTTTGCTGCGCAAAAAAAGAAAGTCTAACAACAAACTGGAAGTTTGTGTGAAAGGATCTCCAATACACTGCTTCACCAAAGTGTGTGTTCCCTTGGCACATAAATTAATCTGAAGAGACATCTCAGACCAAGACACTGGCCCCAAACTCATGCCCCTGGGAGCACTTTAGGTCGCCAGAGGGGAAGTAAAGGAGGGGGCGGGAAGGCAGTGTGATAAGAAACCCTTGCAACACGGAAGTGAAGCTGAGTACCTCAAATAATGGTTGCTTCTTTGGGAGCACTGGAATGCACAACCACATGTTAGTGGTCATGGATAGCATCCTTCTGCCATTTTTGGTTGCCTTGGGTGACATGGCTTGTAAGAAAAAGAGAGGTCAGGTGTCATAAGTAGGATAGCAGGAAAGGAAGATGAAAACTTGATGGTGTTGATTGGTGCAGAATGGACATATCCTGTTCCTTTGTGCTTATCAGCTTTCAATGTATTTGGCAGAGGCACTTGGGTGTATGTTACCCATAGGGAAAAGGCCAGGATCTTGTAGACTATAAGGCTATGTTTATGGTTAGTGGCTGATCTGGGAGAGTGTGAGTCGGGCCATTGAAGAGAGCGTAGTCGTGGTTCAGGCATTGTTAATGTGCTAATGGCTAGGCATGTTATGGCAGTCTGTGAGGGGGGTTTATGTGTGCAGTGTAAAGTGGCAGGGAAAGAGGGGAGTAGGCCTGACAAGGCAAAACAACCTGCAACTCTGCACTCCTACAACTAGCTTCTTGCAGAGAGGTCCCATTTTGCAAGCTCAAATTGCCACTGTCATTTCCATGGGGGTTCTTCAAAATGAAACGAGGAACAAAAAAGATAGAAGGTAGAGTGTTGAATACTCAAAAGTGCAGCTCCTTCGCCTAAAGGGGGTGCAGTGGCTGCGGTAAGGTGAAGAGCTGCATGCTGGCAGTGACAGAAAGGGTGTTTAGGTCGTGGGGAAAGAATGGAAATTCCAATAACACTTCAATCTCAAGTTTGCAGTGTCTATGGCACCTTGCTAGGAAAAGGTTTCTGGCTGATGTCCCTGCAACACTTTTTGCCACATCCTAATGATGGAACTAGGGCAAACACAGCCATGCTTCATTCATGCACATGTCAGGGGCTGTCCTTCCCAGAGAGGCAGATAATATTCCTGGTGCTCTCCAAATATCAAGTGAAGCACAGGGAGATTTTGAGGATTTAATACTTTTCTTGGAATTGTGATGGGGATCCCGACATATGGTTGTCATGAATGGAGCAGGCAATGGACACCAGCTTTTATCTCAGTGCCCATGAAGGGAGATATAATTCTGAGATATGACTGACTGGTACTGAATAGGCATGGGAATTTATTCCTTTCCAGGTATGATGGAATGTTGATGTCTAAATTCAAATCCATGCAGGGGCAGATGATCCTGGTGCCTCTTAAATTGGCAGACATATTCCAGTTTTATTTGTCCACAGAGGGGTGCAAAAACATTAGTGCATTTTCAATTTGAACTGAAAATGTTATCATTGTGTCTTTGTGAATTCCCATGAAGGAGGCAGATGATGGATTTGAAATGTGAAGTGTCTTTCGAGGTCCTGATTAAGTGTCCCTAGAGAGTGACAGGAGGGGTGGTGGTATCAGTGACCGATGGTGTGCAGATTTAGTGAGCCAATGTTAATGATGGAGTCGAGTAGTGTTTATTGATAGGGCATGGAATCAATGAATCTGCATCAGGCATAAAGGGCGGAGTAGGTGATGATGGGATCTGGGTGAGTGTCAATTAAAAGAGGTCAGGAGATCCTGGTGCCAGGTTGTGTGTCCTTGAAGAAAGAAGTGGATCCTTATTGCTGAATGATCCCTCTGATTTCAAGAATAATGACGATAGATGGAGTAGCAGATTCCCTCCTCGATTTGTGTCTCCCATTGTGTGGAATTGGACTATGCACACAGAGGGTGTGCTCTCACCTGTTTTTTAAATACAAAAAAAAACAAATTGAATGATGGTACATGAACCTTTGGAAAATGTGTGGGGCTAATCTGCACACAATTTCCTACGATCACCGCACCACATTCACATAGACATGTGTACTCTGGGTGGACACAGACTACAGGTGCCGTCCCCCTGTCATATTTAGTTCGGATATGACAGCCAAAAGTACATCAAGGCATCTCAGAAAGAGGAGGACAAAACCTTCCACCTGCCATGGCCAGCCTAATTAACTAACAAAGGCTCCATGGATCCACCCTGTCCTTTGTTACCTCTGCTGGTGGCAGCTTTGTGTACTAATCAGAGTTAATTCAAACAGGCCCACTGGGGGCTGGTCGCAGCACTAACAAAAGAGACAGGAAACCCCAACAACCTTTGATATGCATCTGTGTCAACCTGAAGTCAGCCTCTTAGTAACAAAGGCAATGAACTGTCATGTCTGGGACTGCGGTTTACAGTAGTCATCCCCTCAGGGGAACCCCATTCAGAAGTTATGAGAATGTGGTTGGCAGAAGTCAGAAAGTCTGGTCAAGCCGCAGCTTCAAGGGAGACCTGGCACTTTAATCGTGACCCACAGAGAGCTCAATTAACCAGAGAGACCCTTTGCTCCACAACAGACAGAAAAATGGGTGTGACTTAGTATAACATGTTTTCACCCCTTTACCTTTTCTGTTGCAACACACTCTGGTTATGACCTCACGCATACAGGAGAATGGTGGGGATCCAGGATTAGCCCATTAAGGTAGGCCTAGCCTACACCAATCACTGTGACCCAGTTGGCTTTAAAATAGGGACACGGCCATCTTTTGCGCAGATCATCTGAAGATTTTGTATGGAGTAGCAAGAACAACTCAGCATTGTACCCTTTCTGAAGGTATAGTCTGCCTTACATTTTCTGCCAGTGAAGGAAGGCCAGTACTGCTAAGATGGAATCAAGATTCCTCCTCCATAACATCTCCCAGAGAACAGAGGGAGATACTGAATCCAGAGGACCCTCGACCAGCTCCAGAACTGGAACCCAGCCCGCACACAGCATTCCCAGCTAGGCTCTGCAGCAAGCTGCCTAGGTGGGAAGTTCCAGAGAGTCTCTGAACAAAACTAAGGGCAAGGCAGCTGCTGCAACACTCTCCTCAGCTTTGGGCCGTCCATCTTAAAGAATGAAACACGCCCATTGAAGAAGCTAGAAGGAGTGCATCGTCAAGCATTTACCGATGTCCGCCTTAAAGGACATTTTCGAGCCAGTCAAGCCCATCGAGCTGCAACTGACTGCACCACTGACAGTTGTTATGCCTGTGGGGTGATTTCAATGGCCCCAAACAGAAGTCCCTTAATCATGAACAGCAGGATTTTAAACACTTAAACCAAAATAAAACGGCTTGCCCTGTGTTTCTTTTTCAATTGAAGAGCCATGAGGAACAAGGGACTACCTTTCATTAGCAAAGGAAAAGCAGCATTTTAATTCACAAAAGAAGGAGGAATCAAAGATCCCATTTACATGGAAAACAGGATTTTAAACAGTGACACAAAACAGCTTGCATTGGTGTGTGCAAGTAAACACAGTTTATATGTGAAACTGTATCACTGCTCACAGAAATATGTCAAGGAAAGGCATGATGTGTGGGTTTACAAAAAGAAGTGTATATTATGCTTCACATATAAAACACCAGTGACATTTGAAAAGCCACATTGTGTTCATGGAAACATGTCAGCCCTAGACAAACCCTTTTGCTGGCTGTGGGGAACTTCACAAGGACATCTCCCACTGCCAGTCTAATTACCAGCTGCAATAAAGTGTCCTGCTAAAGGTTTCAACATTCTGTGTTCTCCAGAACTGCTGGCTCTGAAGGCATTGACTGCAGGAGAAGTTTCTCTTGGCTGGAGCATGACCAATATGTGTGAAAATGAGGGTAACAACTTCAAAAAGCAAGCTTTCAACACAAAGAGACTAATAAAAAAAGAATTCTGTGTACAAGCTGACCCAGTGAAAACAAGTGGCTGGAAGGCAGGAGAATGGGCATTTGTCCCACATGAAGATTCATAATTTATTTAAAAGGACTATTATAATGTAGGCCTTTTTCTCAGAAACCATAAGGGAGAATGTCTTCATTTTTGTACAATTTTTTAAATGTAATTTCTAGGAGATTGTAGTGATTTTAAATTGTACTTGCCAGTTAAACTAGGTTTCTGGCTGATCTGAACATGTTCCAAATGTGAGAGTTGGTGAGCGGGTGGAGAATAAAATTAGGGATATGGGTAATAACTTACATATTCATAACTGTGATGCTTTTTAAGGAAACGTCAGAAAAGTGCCACATGGCCATGCTACATGGTACGGACCTGGTGGTCGGCTTATCTAATTCCCCATGATTAGCTGAATCAGAAAATATGTATACTATGGCAGTTGCTAGTAAAATTATGAAATTGTGATAGATAACTTGTGAAAGGAGAAGAAATGACGATTGCAAATGGAAATTGCAGTATGTTGCTCCAGACCCCTAAACAAATCCTAACTTGGTGATTGGGTTTGGGAGGAGAGAGAATGGTAACTCTCCAATCCAAGTTGTGGTACTTATTGCAGGATACTTCCCCAAGATTTTAAAATTGGTGGTGTCATCACTGCTATATAAGGGGGACTGCACTAGGAGGAAGATAGACACACAGACACACAGACACACAGACAGAAAGACAGAGAGGGCTGCTGAAATGTACCATCTGACAGCTGTAAGGAAACACGAGAGGAGATTGCTGAGAGTGCATCTTGGCTGAGCTGTCTATTTTTAGAAAGGCCTCAAAACGGACTGAGTGCTATGGTGGGGAGCGGGAGGCCATATTTGAGAGTGGAGTGGCCAGTTCTCTGCCCTATCTTTCCAGAGTGTCCTGAGATGCAGCTGGCTTTCCTGAACTTTAAACAGAGGTGTTCTATGTAAGTAGAACTGAGCCCTGGGAAACCAAAATGTGAGGGAGTCTGCTTGCCTTGAATCCTTTCCCTCTATAGTGGGTCGGTAGGGGGGGGGGCAAAACTGTGTAGATCCTTATCCTATTTAACAAAAAAATATGAATTTAATGAATTCCCCATTTTGCAAAGCACTACGGGTGAATGTTGTTAAAATTCAAAATTAACAAAGCTCACTTCCCATTGTGCGCTGAAAACTATAGCCTATAATTTAATTGGGTAATCCTTTTTGTCCTGCTGACCCTGACTTCTTTAAGGAAGAGGGTTGTCTTTGTTCTTAAATCAGTCCAAGCTTTTTATCCAGCTTCCCCAACACAGGCCTTTCAGTGGAGGGGAGTCTGAAATCCTAAATTCCGCAAATCATTCAAATTTTTCTGTCCGACTTCCCCAAAATTGACCAAAGTAGAGGGGTCTGAAAAACAAACCGCTCAGTCACTTTGTGTTTATTTGAAACCAAAAGTGTGCGTAAAATCATAATTCCCATATGTATTTGTACCAATCTTGAAATCCTACTTCTAGCCTTGTAAGTCTGCAGGAAAATCAAAATTGTGCAACACTATATGATGATTGCTTTCGGTATTGATCATTGTAATAATTTCTTGAAGTAAAATTTGAAGAAATTGCAGAATTGTGATTGTGTTCTTTTCAACTGACTTTTGTGATTTATTTATGCTGAGAGAAGTTGATTGTGTTGTGCCACGGATAAAGTGGTGTTTGACATTTTTCTGGCTAATTTCTATTACGTTTATGTAAATAAATACAAATATATTTCCTGTACACCAGCCTGGTTCTTAGCTTATTGCTTAGCGCAGGGGAGAGGGAACCAAGGAGCATGATATGTGTCTGAGATAGGGCTAAAGAAAATAATCTGTTAAATAGTTTGTTGCGTGACACCTTGAGTGGGGAGGGAAGAAACTCCCTTTGTTGAGCGTGATCTCTCAATAAACCATTACATGTTGCAGATGCTAACACAGTCCGAGATGCCTTATCCAGTGCTTCAGACCTGCAGACAAGCACTGAGACAACGATTCCTGACTCTGCAGCCTCTGTGTGGGCCAGCTTGCAGCCGTCATTCCAGCCTCGCTCGCCTTATTGCCTGCCGTCTGATACCTGCAGCTGTCGCCCATCTTAAACTCCGTTGCAGAAGCAGCAAAGCGCCCTGAAACTGACTTGATCCTTTCGAGCACAAGGTACATTGAGGTTCTGGCCCCCTGGTTCTTCTCTGAAGGCCTCTAGTGACAATGTACGACCCGTTGCTCCCTTTATGTTGAAACCCAGTATCCTTGAACTATTGAAATTAATTACTTTACCGTCAATCCTCCTGTCAGTATCCAGAGTGATTTCCTTGTCCTTCTTGAAATTGTCTGTCCTCTGCATTCCTTTACAGGGTGGGTTGTATTTTGTAGTGTGCTAGAACTGCCTGTTGTGATAATAACAAAGTAGATCTGTTAATACACTCTTGACTGGACACTCCTTTTATCATTGCGTAATAATTGTATTTTCTCTGTGTTGCAACTAGCCAACAATCTACGACCTTGCCGAGATAAGCCTGCCTTTCGTCCACGTTACCAAAATTGGACAATGAGGTTTATAAGTTGCTTGTGTTTCCAATCTGTTCAGATCATTTCTGGTGTACTAGAGGTGTGGGGCTGATTGATGGTTTAGAAACCAATATTCATCCCTGGACCACTGGTGCCCTGAAAGTTGATTTCTCACACCCAGCAAGAGCAGCTGGTTTTAAATCAGCTGGGAAATTGGACCCAGAATTCAGAACCTAATTGAAAGTCTGGTGCAGTATCTGTAGCTGTTACTAAGAGTCAAAGTGAAAACTATAGCAATGTGCTCCTGTTCTCTGAAAAATAAATGGTTTGTGCTAGCTCAGTCGCACTTTACAGAGCGTTCCTCTGGTACTCTCATCTTTGAGGACCAAGTGGAAGCTGAGAGCAGTCTGATCAAAGTCTTGAGTAGAAGTGGTAGTGGGTGAGATGTAATGGTGGAAATACAGATTCTCATAATCTCCTTCTCCACTCCTCTGAGCAGTGGTAGAATAACATGGCTCTGGCATCCCTGTCTGTTACTTCTGAATGTATTGCTCCTGCATGACCTGTCCTTCAGTGGTGTCGCCAACAGGTGCATCGATCAGATTTGTGGTAAATGTATATTTCAGTGTGCTTGGAGGCAGACATGCAATGCTGAGTGACTAGATGTCCACCTCTTCTATCCTGGTTAATTACAGGGGGAAATAGATGTACTCACGTCGCACCGGCCACACATTTGAGTCTCTTCTCTTTGTATGATTGGGAAAAGTACCCAAAAGAGTAGAATCTCTGAGTGAACACCATTTTAAAGATTCGGGTTACATTTATGCATGTGCTGTTACAGAGCATGAACCTAGCTGGGAGCACATGAGGGCAATCATAAAAAGGGATGGCACAGGGTGTACAACCATGTGATGAGGAGGAGTTGGACTTGTAGCCTAAGGTAGGGATGGTTTTCCTGCGGTGGAAGCAAAGTATGTTTGATGTGTGCTGGGTATTCGGTTAAGAGTAAAGTCTTTAGCCATTTCCTGAAATGATGGTGTGTCAGCGAGGCTCTACTAGAAACCCACACAGTCAACACATTGAATGTGTGACTCTGTAGAAAATATGGCTGACCCCAGATTTGAAAAACGGGGGAACTCGGAACAAATCTGAACATGTCTTCTGTGAACGTAGCGTAGTGTTTTGAATGATGGGACGTGTTCGAGAGAGGGCGGGAGGGCGTGGCGTGGGTTTGTGGAGCCTATTCCACACACGCTTTGGCTTCTGCTGTACTGCAACAGATGCTTTAGAGAGGGTCGGGGCACTTATCTGGTGGGAGTTTTCATCTTCTGGAGGTCCTGGGAGGTGGCACTTATATGTACACAATGTAAACACGCTTACATAAACCTTACGGGGTACATCAGTAGGCCGAATGACGGCTGCAGACACGGCACTCCGTATATAAAACAAGACCGAGACGCACTGCACAGACTGGTAAACAACAGGCACGAGAGCAGCCCATTGTTAAGGAAAACAGTCTTATCTGCGGCGTGATTTTCAATTAAGATTTCTGAGGAACATTGGCAGCGCCCAGCCCCACACGTGTGTCTTGCTAATAGTAATAACATTTGGAATTGTACTTCAATCTGGCCGATGCGCACTCTGTGTCCTATTAGCGTCTACATGAAGGGAGGGGGCCTTCTAACGCGATAGGCGCCTGGCGTGTTTGTGCACGGCGTTAGGGCCCTTTGATCCCTCCTTAGGCCCCGGGTATCATCGGGGACACCCTGCTTGAGGGTGAATGTCATTGCCACCGGCTGGCTTTTTAGTGGGACATGCCGGATTCCACCCATGTGGCGGGCACACCTCCTGGCAGAATTCACGACTTGCATCATAATCATTCTACATGCATCCAAACAATGTCATATCCACTCGCATCTTTACTGCAGTGCCGCTGCAGCATGTGAGGATATCCGCAGGTGTTCTCTGTCGCCCCACCCACCCCCCATCGTCTCCTCAAATGAGAGCTTTAACGCAGCTTCCCAGTGCACCGCGAAGGAGGAGGCTGTCTGTGGGCCGATTTTTCAGACACATATGTGGGTATGGCCCTTGCTTGCAATGCGGGTGGCACATGAGATAAAGGACGCAGTAAGCGCTTCCCCTCACACTACAGCATGCAAGGCACTATGCATAGAGGCACAGAATGAATGGAATGGGGTCGACCACGCGATATATTTTCTCTGTGGCATCAGGCTTCTTAAATGGCATAATGTTTTGAAACACTTCTACATTTTGAAAACACATTGGGGTTGTTTTCTGAGTTCCAGAGCGCATACCTAATGTGTAAAAGGCAAGGTGTTAGCCATTCACACCTTAGGTTCACACTCCACGTGGGCCAGGCTGGATTCCCACGTTAATTGCACAGAGGGGGCCTTCTCCATGTGCACTTGTGGGGAAAAGGTTTCCTCCGTTCAATTACCCTCATTTCCAATGGATGGCAGAACATTCAGGTGTAAAACATTGCAAAATCGCCTTTACTCTCACCATGTTAGTGGAAAAGAGTAAATGCTGTCTGCAAAGTAGGTTTTGCAGCCGCATTTAAAGTGGATTCCTACCCGAATCAGCTGCTTTAACCGGGTGATAATTTCAGACATATTCCACAGGCATCCACTGCATTCACGCCAGCATGAACATCCCGGATGGCATTGATTGCGCCTACATTTGTGTGGTGCAGAGGGAAATGGGGTCAGACATGTGATGTCCGCCCACACCTCAACTCTGCTATACACATTTCAGAAAATGAGCCACATCTGAAACAAATAGTGATAATCATGTTTACCACCATGGCTTCCAATCCGTTTCCCATGGAACATGACCTCACTTGGTGAAGTGGACCGGAATGTGACCCCCGAGAACATTTTACAGCCATTTAAAGGCAGCGACAGAGCATGGAAAGGGATTAATACATCCAATTTGAAGCCCCCCCTTCAGTGAGAGTATTCTTCACACATTGACTCAATGTTTACAGTATCATCACTATACAATATTATTGCTTCTGTAAATACAGCTGTTACTTCCTCTGTAAATTACTTGTGTGAATGAGACTGCACATGTAAATACTAGAGATTATTACTGTATCTATTTTACTAACGGTATGAATGTATTCGTAAATATCACATGTCTGTAAATATGTTTAATATATGTCAAGCCTATGTCTTCTAATGTTGCCTATGGTAACTTTTGTAATGTGCATTACCTGCTCGCCAGCACCTAGATACCCATAGGTTTAGCGTACTTTACACATGTTAAATAAATAAATAATTTAAAAAAAATAACATTTCTGCCATGCTTTCGTCCTCTGACTTCAAACGGCATATGCGCCCTCATTTTAAATACAACAGAGTGGTAAAGCAGTGCATAAAAGCAAGGCTGCGTTTGGGCCCTGTGAAAATTACAGAGGGACACAAGATCTCGGCTGCGCATTCCTCCTCCGGTTTCTCACTCATGGCATTTTCATTGCCTACATAAAACAAATGGATTCCCGTGGAATACACCGCTCATCACTACCTGCTACTGTACAGATGGAGAGTGTATTTGCATGCAGCGTTTACTTCCCCACGAGACGGCGCGGGAAATGGAAGAGTAGAAGTGAGGTTGTTTCGCTTTTGCTTTGCCTTTGTCCACTCTGCCTTCTGGAGCATTGCACTTGCTTGCTGTGCCCTGCAGCAAGTAACTACTGCCGCTGGATGTGCCTGGCATGGCTGGTGGTTTAACACCATCATGTATTTCCATGCCTTCTTTAAAGTAATGGATTCCTGTGAAATTTACCGGTATATACCACCTGCTAAAAGCATGCAGATTCCATAGCATTCCATTGAAAATACCAACTGCAACGCATAGTTCGCAGGCAGCATTTACATTTTTTCTTTTGTTATAAAACTGAGAGAAAAATGAAAGAGGTGATTTAGCATGCTTTTACTCTTGTATTTTCCACTATGTTTTTTACATGTACAAAATGACATGCCGGGAACCCAACCGCATGTACGTGCAGATGTCGGCGGTCCCCTGGATGTTGATTGCACTGTGAGAAAATTCATATATGTTACATTTATATTTACAAAAATCACAATGAGAACATAGAAAAAAAGTTCTGTACAGGAGCACATGTGGATGGCATGGCAATCCCATCACAAGGTTCCTGAAAAAAGTACAGGAGTAGTAATGGCAGACATATTAACAGATTCCTTTTGCATGCCATGTAAATTGTATGTTGGGGACCGCCACGTTTTGCACTTACACGCTGGTGGGTACCCTGCATGCATTTTCAAACATTCTCAAGTAGACCCAGTTGCAGATGGCGGTCAGGCAGTCAGTGATACAGAGGAAGAGCTCTGAGGTCAAATAAGAGCAAAGAAAGAACATGTGGGTTTCGAGGTGATGCGCTTGCCCAAGAATGAAGTGTAAAGAGGGGGGACACGATGAGACCCTTGAGGCACCCTAACTGGTAAACTCAATGTGAAGGATGCCATGGCATTCCAACAGCTGGAAAATGAGCAACCAGATAAGTAAGAGTCCTTTGAGATCGGGGAAGTGCCTGCAGACCAAGGCGCTAGAGAGAGAAGAGTTGGGATGATTGGTCAGCAATGTCGAAGGCAGCAGAGTTAGAAGAAGCATGAGGATAGAGGAGAGGTGAAAGCGGTTGGCAGCAGTAAGGCAGTACGAGATATGGGTGAGTGCTGTTTCCATGGAGTGACAGGGGCATAACTTGTATTGGAGGGGGTCAATATGTTCATGTTTGTCCAGGGAAGTAGTGGTGCATCCAGTTATGTAGTGATGCGGTTGAATATCATGTGTTCTGGGATCCTAGAATAGTGAGGTGTAAGGGAGATAGGTCTATAGTTGGTAGGCTTATTGGGGTTAGCCACAGGGTTTTCTTTCAGAGGGTTGAGATGGTGGACACCTCATAACATGTTGAAGAGATCTCAGACAACAAGGAGATGTTGAAAAGATGCAAAAGGTAGTTACAGGTAAGGGGTGCAATTCCTTGATGGCTTGTGTTACAGAATGTGCTAGTTGGTTAGTTTGGCCAGGGGGTAGAAGAAAAGTACACAATAGTAGAGAAAGATTGAATGAGAGGTAGGACAGAGAAGGATGAAAAGGGAAAGGAGGTTGGTGGGAGTGTCACACATTCTACTGAGTTTAGAAGTAAAGTAACAGGCACAATTAGCAGTGAATAGCGAAGAAAGGACAGAGAATGGATGAAGTTGGGCAACCGGGGGCGGAAACAACCTGGATAGCTGACCGGGTGAGAGAGAAGAGACGAGATGTGGCTGGTGTGGAAGCATTCTTTGGCTGTGATGTGGGTTGTGGACCACATGCAAAGAGATTCCTTGTAGGTTGCAGGAAGAACTGTGGAACAGATTTTGCACCCACATTGCAGGTAGAGGTGCATGTTATTTCTTAAATGTGAGTTAGCAGGAGATGTCCATGATGGGAATGTGGGCAGGGTCGAGTAAAGGATCAGAGTGAGTAGTGTTGAGGGAAAGTCCTTCACGAAGGAGCCAGCATGGTGTGAAGATAGTGCCTGAAGGAAGGACAGAAATTGATGCAGGAAGGGAGTCAAGGAGTGAGGTCAGATTTTGTGAATGGTGATTGGGCAGACAAGAGGTAGAATGGTTATAAAGGCAAAAACAGCTTTTCGTAAATTGGAGCACAGAGAGTAGTTGATGAGTGCCAAATGATTTCTGCCATCAGTCAGATGATGACATAATTTAAATAGTTGCCATTGCTGTGATGTTATTATAGCCGTACATTAGTTGAACTGCCTGGATAGAGACATCAGTACTCCAGAACCAAAAACCATATTAAGTTAATTAAATCACATGCACATGAGGCTGAACGAGGCCAGATAGGGCATGTGTCATATTTGGAGAAAAAACCCACATTGCGTGCACGTGCACACACACAAAAACACTTCATTAACAAAGGAGTCTACAATGTCTTGTCACAAAGCCACATTATATCAACACTAGACAGACTGAAAAGTAAGTGAAAGTGAAGGTTCATTGAAAGTAATAATAACTCTTGTCACCTTAATCACACACTTTACATCCGCTTCTCCATTCCTAGGAAAATTCTATCCATAACTAACTCCGGGGAACAATAAAGAATGTGAGATGGCAACCATAACGGTGGCTGACAATGCCCTGAACATCCTTGATGACAGCCACCCCTGCCTCCTGGTTCTAGTTGACCTCTTCGACCTCTTTCGACACAGTAGACCATCAGGCACTCACTGACACCCTACATCAGCACATGGCAACTTTGTCCTGTAGTGGTTCAAGTCCTTCCTTGCCAACCACCAGCAGTTTGTTCAGATGGTCTCTTCTCGATCGCAAATGCTACCCGTCACCTGTGGAGTACCGCAGGGTTCCATCCTTTCCCCAGTGATCTTCAAATCTATGCATAGAGCCTCTGGAAGCCCTCCTAGCCACACACAACATCCACATAAACCTATACACCGATAACATCCAGCTATACCTCAAGATAGAGTCCATCAAGGACATCCACAGACTCAAAACCTGCCTGTCAATGATCCAATCTGGGATGGGCCAAATTCCTACTCCTTCTTCACCAACAACACCGAACACCCAGACATACAGACCTGGCTATCAACCATGAACCCTGAGGTCTTTGCACCCGAGCTCACCTCCTGCACCAAGTCCCTCGGGTTCCACATCGACAAACATATCTCCTTCATGACACAAGTAGCTAAGAAAACTCAGAGTGTTTGGTGTCAGCTCTCCCTCCTGTGGAAAGTCAAGCCTTACCTCCCTTCAGACAGCTTTGGATCCACCGGTCAAGCACTGGTCCTATCCCACCTGGATGGGGGGAATGCCCTTCTCAAAGGTCTCCCATGGTCCTCCTGTGTGCCCCTAAGAAGCGTCCGTCATGCACCTGCACACCTCATCAAGGGTCTATGCAGCTACAACCACATCCCCCGGCCCTCATCGACTTTCACTGGCTCCCACTGCATGCACACTTCACCTTCAAGTCTTGCTGGATCATCTACAACATAGTCGCCCTGAAGTCACCCAGCTAACTCTCGGAGAAACTCAGCATCACCAGCTGACAGAGCACCACCAGAAGCAAGGACACGTTCAGACCTGGAATCCACTGCTGCAAAAAAGAACAGACCAGAAAACATGCCTTCTCTGCCTATGCCACAATACTATGGAACCTCAAACCCGTCAGCATCAGGCTCGCCCCCACGCTCCTACAAGTCTGAAAAGAACTCAATACACAACTCTTCAAGGAATCTCTCCTCAACACAGAGGCCATCATATCGCTCCCCACATCACCTGACTTGCTAGATGCCATCCGCCCCTCTGCTCCCACCAGCCTGTACAGCTGTACCCCTCCTCTGTGCCCCTCTGAATCCTTCCCACACTGTATATCTGTTCTATTGTTACCACTGTAAAGTGCTATTTTGTGCATCTGTACTGTTGTATATCTCTGTAAAGCACTCTGTTACTTCTCGAAGATAGGTCTGTGCTCAATGAATATAACAATATTATTATTATTATTATTATTATTAATAATAATAATAATAATAATAATAATAATGATAAATGGGGCGTGGTGTACACTAGGTACAAAGCAAAGTACAAACGTTCAGGATGGCTTCTTCTTAAGTACAATTTGATCCATCACTAAAAGAAAAATGTCAGCTAAAGGAAACATTGAACTCAACAGCAGACTCCTTACTTCATGTGGGATAAAACATTACATTATTTGTGAAACAACAAAGACTCTTGCATCAACATGGTTTCTAGGTTTAATAAAGTCTCTAGTTCTCATAGTCCAAGTTGTCCCCTTTCCAGCAGATATTCTTTCCTGGCAATCACTCACAGTCTTAGGGGCTTGGGTTTTCTTGATCATTTTTCTTGGTTGTTCATTCTACAGAATAAGACCTTTTGTTTCTACTTCAACTCCTGGGGGAATCCTTTGCTAGGGTCTCAGGTACGTACGTGCATCTGCATGCTAAGCTTGGATAACAACAGAAGTTAGGTCTAGATGCCACCAGGAAGTGATCCAGCCTTCCATAAGGGAGCCGGACAGCTAAGCTTCACATCTGGTTAGAATAGGGACGGGTGCTATGACAACAGGCCCAAAAACCTCCATTCAAATGCAAGCCAGCTAAACTTCTCAGTAGTTGGGTCAGTTTGCCCTCTTCTCCCTATCTTAGACACTCATTTGTTTATGCTTCCTCAATGAGCTGTAGTGGTCTTGTACATAAGGGGACCTCTTCAATCCCCCCTGTCCTCTCCTCTACAATGCCTCTTCCCTTCATCTCCTCCTTTTGTTTCTTGACGCTTTTCCACATACCTGTACCTCCACCCTTCCACAACGCTATCCTTTTAGGCTGGTAATGTGCCTTCTTCGTCTCCTATAACCCTTCAAAGCCCCGCTGCTATTTGTTCTCTCCTCCTTTTGCTTCTGCTTTCATCCACCCGCTTCCTCTTTATCCCCCTTCCAGGTGTCTTCCATGTAAATGATCTCTACCACCTTCCTCACGACATTTTCTCCAAACCCCTTTCCAATAGACTACTCCTTTCCCCAACTGGTATTTCCTCCAACTGCTTCCTCTTTATGTTCCTTGTGTCTCCTCTTAGTATTTTCCCATACTAGCTCCTTAGTGTTTTCCACCTCCCTCCTCCTAGTATCTCCTCCAGCCAACTCTCCAATGTTCTCCACGACTCTCCTTTACAGTATCTCCTCTATTCACCTCTGCAAGGTACTCCGCTTCTTCTTCTTCCTTAGCTCTTCTCTTGCCACCTCCTTCACTATGCCTTTTCTCTACACCATCTCCTCCCTTTTGTCCTCACGTCTACTCCCCTTCCATATGGCAATCTCTCTCTTGCTTCCAACTTCTTGCTCTGTCAGCCTCCTTCTCTGTCCTCTTCCAACTCTCCCCAATAGTCAGTCTCCTTTACAAAGCAGCCATACCCCTCTGATCAAGTTCAGAGTTTGTCACCACCTGTAGAGACTGCTATTTGAAATGCTCTCTTTTGTGGATAATAATGTTTTAGTTCTGATTGTTTTAACTGTCAGTTTATAGTCAGTGCCACTCTCACTGTGCCACCAATAGATGTGGGGAGGTGCAGCTGATCCTTGAGTAAGGCTGGCTACCATTTTGAATCCGCTCTTTGTGCCTGTTTGTAGCAGGACTGCTTGTCCTGGTCCCTGCTGTTCGGGTGTGCATACTTTGGTTTCTGAGAATGAATGAAATACATTTTCTTTGGTGTGTGGTCGCTCACATATGCTAAATCTTTTTCAGGGAAATACTTTGTAGTGACACACAATTGACTGGATTAGGTCTACCAGTCTCCTGGAAGGACCAAGGTGGGAATACCCACTGATCATTATTTCAATTCGGTTAATTACTTTGAGATTATCAATGAAAAATCTTGACTTAATTAAATTGATTCAAACATCAATATTTATTGTTAAATTTCTCTTCATAGTAGGCCTCTTGCATTCATTTACATTGTCCAATGCATTTCGGTCCATGTAGGACCTTCTTCAGGGACTGTATACAACGGGTTATGCTCCTGGGCCTTAACAGTCTATTCTTTCTTATGGATAAAGTATCCAAATTAATGTCCACTCAAGCAGATATGTTTTGCAGTAGTATGCCCTGGTAAGTGCTTCCTCCATATATCAATTCTTAGTTGCAAATCTAATTCAGGATCTTCTATAGACAGCAAGGCACCATGGTGCAGTAGTATGCTCTGGTAAGTGCTTCCCCCATATATCAATTCTTAGTTGCAAATCTAATTCAGGATCTTCTATAGACAGCAAGGCACCATGGTGATCCTGAATTAGAGTCCCTGAAGAAGGTCCTACATGGACCAAAATGCATTAACCGAATATCAAAGTAATTAACCGAATTGAAATAATTATCAGTGGGTTTTCCCACCTAGGTCCTTCCAGGAGACTGGTAGACCTAATCCAGTCAATTGTGTGTCATTGTTTTCAACCACCCCTCGCAAATGGGGAGGTATCTGGCGACAGGACCAAATACACGTATTTCTAAATCAGAACATATCTTATGAAAACTAAGAGTACCAGCGGTGCCCACTCGTTCATTTCTCTGAAATACTTTGTAGTGCACATCATGTATTTTGTAGATTCTAGAATTCTTGTGGCAGTAGTCCCTTTGTAGTCTGGATGTAGCAGACCCACCTCCTCTCGAGGTACTGATAATGCCCCTCTGGGATGTGTGGTATAATATAAATGTCCTGCAGAAAGTGGGGGTCCCATGACAACGTTTACATTTGTTTTAAATTGTATTATTGCATTATTGCCTTATTACAAACCTTTTTGCAAAACAAAACAAAACAAACAAACATCACATTTCATCATTTCACATCATCATGACCAGCATCTAAAATCCTTAAAAACTTCGAAACCACATACACAATTCATCAAAAACAGTCCCCCCAATTTGTCACATACAAACTAAGATAAACACTCTAAGACCTTTGTCTACTAGTCAAAAATAATTCCTCATGGTTTCTTGTGTATGATATTCAAAAAGGACACTGCTGATAAAACCAATGAGAAAGATTCCCCGCTCAATAAAAGGGTCCACAATTCCACCTACTCAAGAAACTTGCAAAGAACCTAGTTCTTAATTCCATAAAAGATGTTCAAAATAACAATACGTGGCTAATATTTTCAACCAATCAAATTCGATTGCAAAAGCTACATTGTACGTTTCTCTGCCTTTTTCCAGACTTCACGGCCAAGACCTCTCCAGTGGGGAACAAGTTAAAATGTAGCCTCATAAAATAGTCTCTGTAGGAGCTATTTGGGAATTGAATAAGATACATTGGTTGAGTACCAGCTGCCTTTGCTTCGTGTTTGAAGTTGTAGAAACGTTTGACTCTTCCAAAGTCTCTATCGAATCTGCTCTCCACAGGTTCTTTTTAACTGTAGTCGGGTTTAATCTGAAGTCTTCGATATTGGCAGAAGCTTTTTCCAATAATTTCCCAAAATAGAGTTCCCATTTCAATAGAGTTAGGTCCCTGTCCAGTGATATTTCTCTTTTTAAAAGCTGAACAATTGGGGAATGTGTTTCCAAGATACAATCCCTGAACAGAGACAAACAAGGTCAACCCCAATTCCCGTCTGATCACCTGCATTGGGGTTCATCTCAGAAGGCCCAACACTCTTTTGCCCGTGTTTACTGCCAGCTCATTTTCCCTGACATACTCCTCCAATTTAGTCAGCTGGCCTTGAGGTCCAATGGCCGTCTGGTCCATCAATACCAGGTCATCTGTATAAAGTAAGTAACCCATCAGAGTGCCATCTAGCCTCGGTGGAAACGAGATTGCTTGGTTTAGTGTCAGCCATATTTCAGAGATATAGATATAAGAGAGGGTGGGGGCCAATGTGCACACCCTGCTTCAGATAGCAGGCCCATACTATTTAGCCTCACTCTCAGGCTAGTTTCAATATGTAGTGCCCACAGTTGTTCCAGGAGATCCCCAGGACAGCCCCATTTCTCCAATTTGTCCCACAACCTAGGCCTACTCACATGGTCGAAAGCCTGTACTAGGTCAACATAGGCCACATATGTCTTTGCCCTTCCTTACAAGGACATGCCCTTAAGAACATGAATCAGGGTGATGTTAGGGCTGGTTCCCAGGTCTTTTAAGAAACCAGTTAGGAATAGGTCCAAGTGAACAGCTCTTTCCGCACATTCGTTCAATCTCTTAAGTAGAGAAGTGCCATAAATCTTGCCCATGACGTCCAGAAGGGCATAGGGTGATAGTTGTTGGGATCATCCCCATTGATCCTGTTAAATATCGGGACAATGATAGCACAAGTCCACAGGTGCACCAAACACTATCACAGCCCCAAATAATGAAACTCAAATGATTTTCTGATGTAGACCTGCAATATGATTCAATCTGTAGTCAGACTAGTCAGACAGTGATCCACGGTTGGAACCACTCCCTGCATAGTCTTAAATCATCGATAGAAATCTCACATTAGTATAAACATACACTGTGTCTACCAAATCTGTTTATTTGATTTTGCATGTGATATTTTGTTGTTTTATTAATTGTTCTGCTGTTTTTATCCACACTTATATGTGCTATCACTACAATATGTCATATATTGATATATCAAGATATAATGAATACATCTATATATTTCTCGATATGTATTCCAGTCCAGAAGGTTGATCCTTCTCAGAAATATTGTGTAAAGGAGGGAATGCTATATATAGGCCTCCCCCTCAGTGGCTTTAGGTTCTTTTTATGTATGTGTTAGTTCTACCCTTTTGTCTTAATAGCTAAATAGTTTTAAATACATTAACAAATGTTAAGAGCCCACCTATGTAATTTGTCGATAACCTGCTCCTTTGCCCCAACATTAGGAGCATGACTCCAGTAACTTTATGTCTCAAATCGTAGCCCACAGCTGCGCTAGGGGTAATATGAAAAATTGCGATATAATATATATCCTTTCTATATAGTGTATAAAAGTAAAAAAGAACCTGGTGAACACATATAGATCACAGTCAGATCTGTTAAGCTAACAATGGGCACACGTTGGGGTGAACAACATTATCTGATGGGGGGTTTTGCAAGGCAGGGTACACCACACTATAGTGTGTATTCGCAAGAGAGGGCCAACATGTCAGAGACTAAGACACTGAGCTTCACAGAAGCACACATTTCAGAACTTATGAAGGGACCATCACTTTACAACCACACAGTCACTGACCAGCCTCCTCTAACTCTTCAATCTGCAGTAGAACATTTACTGAAATTACAAAAAAAATGTCTCTGCACAGAAGTGCACAGACACTTCCTGCAGGGATATTTAAAGGCCAATATTATACAGGCTGGGCTTTTGGTCAAGAATGACCCTGCCTTATTCTTTGATGATATGGAATATAGAAAAGGCTTTAGCCAAATAGCTACAAAATGTAGCCGAGACCTGATGGTTCATACCATCACCACAGCACTGAGAGTAGGCCATAGAATACAAGAAGAACTAGACAAAGAAGAACAGGAAATCTTACACAACACAGCCATTTCAAATGCCTGAGACAAACTCAATGAAATCAACTCACAAATCGAACAATTCAAGAATACTACTCTAAACAAGAACATGAAGAAACCTACTAGAGACGCTAAGGATTTCAAATTTGAAGTTGCATATCACTATCTAGTAGAGAAATACTATGCCAATAGTCAGGATGACACAGGAGGGGAAAGCCAGCAAAGGCCTAATACAAGATGTAGATGGGTCACCTTTAGTGACACCTCAAGTGCCCAATCAGGAGATGAAGATCCAAGGCAGTATTATACGGGACCTTCTGAGCAACCTAGATGAAGAAGGCAGCCTTTTTTGGTATGGGGGGCAGAGAGTTCTAGGGTACAGAACATTTTGGCAACAACAGATTCACCCAGGTCCCAGATATCAGCGGTCATGGAGACGACAACATCAGAGGAGATGGATGTAAAACTGACTCTCCCAGTGTTTAACCTCACATCCACGGAGCTGACAAACAACACAGTGTCGCTTATGAGCAAGGGAATGTCTTTTGTCCCCACAAACACCACAGATTGGTACAATTTGGACCTAGAAATGTGAAGGCTATTCAGAAGCATGAGATAAAAAAATGTTTTTTCAAGATCAGGACCCTTTTGAAGATACCGGCCTTAGAGCCAAATCAACATTCACACATCAGGACAATCAAATTCCAAGAGAAATCCTAGCAATTGAAGAATGTGTGTTACAGGAAGTTCTAAAATTACAGAAACAAAAAACCACAACACACAACAACCTGACTAATCAAGAAAGGGCAGCTCTTACATCCTTATGTGCCAACAACAAGGTGGTAAAAAAAAAACAGCCGTTAAAGGCAGCAGCATAGTTGTCCTAGAGACCAATCAATACCGCAAAATGGTGACTGACCACTTGGATGATGATACCAACTATAATAAATTAACCAAAGACCCAGAGATGAAACAGATTGTGTCTGAAATAACACGTGCTGGCCTAGCCAATGAATGGATAACAAAACAAGTGCATGCATTTTTGAACACCTGCGAAGGAAAGAAACCGACTATGGCCCTGATTCATGGATTATTTGCGCCAAAAAAACGGGATTTGTGCGCCATTCTGCCCGCAAATCCCTGTTTAACAAATGGGGTTTTGCGGGCCGAATGGCGCACAAATCCAGTTTTTTTCGGCGCAAATAATCTATGAATTAGGGTGTATGTATGCAAGGAGGATAGCTCAACGGCAACGTGCTTGCCTTGGAAGCAAGATGACACGGAGCAACATGGGTTCGATCCCTGGGTCCGCGCTTAGAAACCTCTGGGTATTAAGCGCGTTATAAATAACCTATCCTATCATATCATATCAATTCCAAAAATACATGCAAACTCTACCAATCCACCACGCAGCTTGGAATGCAGTTCAATTCTGGAACCTATGGGTAAATTCCTTGATTGTTTTTTCAAGCCAATAAGCCAACTGACAGAAGCGTACCTGAGAAACACCATGGATGCCATCAAGTTTTTTGAAGGCACCAGCATCGGACAGCCAATTGACATGCTTGTCACTATGGACATCCACGCACTGTGCACCAGTATACCACAGCAAGATGCCATAGAGTGCCTAAGGGAAGAAATGAATACCCAGGATATCCATAATCGAGTTCCTACAGACTTCATCATAGATCTATTGACCATAGCCATCACAAAGAATTTCTTCATATTCGACAAAACCTTTTATTTACAAACGAGAGGGACAGCAATGAGCGCAGCTTTTGCATCAAGTCTAGCTATCATATACATGGCCCAATTTGAAAGACGGCACATTATGTCTCAAGCAAACCCATTCCATGACAAGCTGCATAAGTGGAAACGATATATTGACAATTTGATCTTTATATGGCATTGTACCTCAGAACATCTTGAGGAATTTTTACAATGGCTAGACACTACAAACCCTAGCAATCAGTTCACCGTGTCCTGGAGCCATGAGAAAATCAACTTCCTGGACCTCAAAATATGGTCTGATCACAACATCCTACAGTGCACAGTGTTAAAAAAAGCACAGAGCGGAACACACTCCGGCACTATTCGAGCCATCACCCAACCATCTTGAGGAGCAATTTACCATATGGCCAGTATTTACACATACGACACAACTGCTCAACAACAGCAGACTATCAAGAACAAGCGTTGAAATTGGATGAAAGGCTGAGAGCGAAGGCATACCCTAAACAAGTAATCTGGAATGCACATAAGCAAGCCAAGTGCACTCTGAGAGAGGTACTGCTCACACCCAAAGCCAGAAAACCTCCAGAAGATAGACTGGTGTGTGTACACACTTACAACCACCAGACCACCAAGAGCAAGGCTATAATGATAACATTCTGGCCACTGGTCCAGACAGCCCTCCCCAGTGGACCAGTTCCCCTGATGGCACTAAAAATATCTAAGAATCTGAAAGACTAACTGACTAAATCAAGCTCCCGCAGACCCAGCAGCAGAAGTAATCCGTGGAATATGAGACCAATAATAGGGCATTACCCTTGTGGCACATGCAATGTATGCCGATTTACCAGCAAGATAAAAAGCTTTGATATCAAAGGCAAAATATGGCATTTTAAACATTTCTCGAACTGCAAAACGGCCAATGTTCTGTACTGTGTGCAATGCCCGTGTGGATTTAAATATGTATGTCAGACAACTCGGCCCATACACAAAAGGATTGTGGAACATCGATCCAAGATTAGGTGCAGGACATTGACAGCTCCGATGGTCCCCCAATTCATAAAACATCAGCACTCACACAATGATATACACTGGTGGGTGCTAGAAGTGGTCACAAACACACCCAACATACATGCATCACTGGACCACAAAGAAGGTTGGTGGATTCACATACTGAACACACAAAGTGAAGGCCTTAATGAGGCACACATTGTATTATAATTACACTCATTGGTGCAACCTCCAAAAGCATGAACTCAGAAACTCCCTCTGCAAGGGTGCACCTTAATGCTTCTATACAGAAATACAGATATAAAATCCTTTCATCTAACCTCATATTTAAGACTTGAGCAAAGTAGCAGGTGCCAAAACGGAAGAGACTGGGACACTATCTCCGTTTCTCCAGGTATTAACACACTGGGGGTTCAACAATACACGCATCATCAAGACATACATGAGACACGTCCCTTATTCAAGATACAGTACAAGTGCCAATTAATGTGCAAAAACACAGGGCATGACATGTTAAAAACCTTTGTGGTTTTCAGTTTACCGACCATGCCCCAATACCTGAGGCCGTCCTCGAATATCTTGAGATGCTGCCATAGGTCTCCTAGCAACCCACCTACAGAGACACACACCTCTTTTGAGATTTCCTGCAGCACCAGTGTCATGATACCTTTGACCGCACTCGAATACCTTGAGATGCTGCCATATGTCTCTTAAAGGATAGTTGTAAGCATAAATCGGTAGATCGTAGGAAACTTTCCTATGGACCTTACCCGACTTTTCGCCCATTATCGCACTCGAAATCAGCCTCCATTTTGTGATAATCCTATCATTCCGCCGCATCGACCTGGCTCACCTGCCTTTGCGGCACTAAATCAAATCCCCCGCCCCTGAGCCTGACATCAGCAGACGCGTACTGCCCATTTCAAGCACGTCTCGTGTCAACAATCGCTGCGCCTCAGCTATTGACGTGTTGCCATGGAAATGGCAGGACGCCTCTTTCCTCAATAAGTATAAACACACCGTTTCACAACACACAGCAGCAGATTTTCGATTCCATTCCTCTCTCTGTGTTACTTTGAGTATTCTGTGACTCGTTTCAGTGCTCTGGTCAGCTACCTTCGCCGCTTGTAGCCCGTGTGAACACCTGTACCATCTCTGTAAATTATTTTACTATCTTTACCGCACAATGGCCACAATAATGCCGTATATGTACGAGCCCGAGTACACCGAGGAAGAACTACTGGAAAGTCAAGCACGCGAAAACGATGGGGATTCGGACGGCAGTTGGGAGGACCAGTCAACGGATGAAGAGCCTGGACCATGTCGCATGGACGGCGTCTCCACCTGGTGCACGTGCAATCGGTGCGAGCTAATGCCAACTGAGGAGGAGAACTGCTGCTGCCGTGAAAATTCCGGGTGCTTGGCCTACATTTCGGAAAGCGAGCAAAGTCTGCAGGAAGGCGAGCAAAGTCCGCAATGCATCACCGAGCTGCCAGAGTTCAGGGAAGCCTGCCTCTCACGGACCGTGTTGAGGATGATGATGGTGCTTATGCACGAACTTCACGGCACTGTTCGTCCGCGTAATCCGAGTAACGAGTAAGTATACTCTGTTTGTGATGTCAGTGATGCCACCACTATTTCATGGTCGTCTCCCACATATAAAATTACATTTACATATCATTCGAACGCATGTAAATTTGTTCCATATAGTGCATTTTCTAGATATAATTTTTTTCTAAGAAAAATGACATGTGTTACCTGAATCGACATTGATAAGAAAGTTTGGTCAGTTTAATACAGTTTGCATCTTTTTTTTTCACAGGTGGTACAGGCTGGTGGCCTATCGTTGCTTCACTTGGTGGCTTCACGGGAGGCTCGGACACCGCGTTCGGAGAGTAATACCTGCCTGTGCGGTACTTGCCATTAGACAACATTTCCCCAGTGACAGTGGACAATACCGCGGATTTTCCCTCGATGTGCTGCAACCTCAACTTTACAATGTGTAATGTTTATTATTTATGTTTAATTAAAATCTAAAATAAAGCCCAACATATATTTTAACAATGGTTGTTTTGATTTTTTAAATGAATCTAGTGTATATTCTCCTGGGAGGGTGAGGTATTTATAAACTCACCCCCCTGCATTCCATGTATTAGATCCTGCAGCCATCCTCTTACATTCAGTTAGATGGCCTCTCCTTGGTGAGGCCCTGCGGCAAACTGGTCTTGTCTGCACGACCACCGCCCCGATCCACCCCCCGCCCTATCAAAGGCAGTTCGCACCGGGGTACTTGTGCTGGCAAGTGGAGCTGTCAGGGAGCGATAAAGGCCAAGAGGTGCCAAAGACCATGTACACTTCAAAGTGGTCTATAGAGCATGGGTTGTTGTTCCCATGTCTACCTACAGACCCCGTGTCTCCTGCCAAGCATCCCCCCTCACGCTGGACGGCCCCCTGCAATCCACATAAGTGTGTCTCCATTCACGAGTCTTCCTGTGTCTTGTCTGCACGACCACCGCCCCGATCCACCCCCCGCCCTATCAAAGGCAGTTCGCACCGGGGTACTTGTGCTGGCAAGTGGAGCTGTCAGGGAGCGATAAAGGCCAAGAGGTGCCAAAGACCATGTACACTTCAAAGTGGTCTATAGAGCATGGGTTGTTGTTCCCATGTCTACCTACAGACCCCGTGTCTCCTGCCAAGCATCCCCCCTCACGCTGGACGGCCCCCTGCAATCCACATAAGTGTGTCTCCATTCACGAGTCTTCCTGTGTCTTGTCTGCACGACCACCGCCCCGATCCACCCCCCGCCCTATCAAAGGCAGTTCGCACCGGGGTACTTGTGCTGGCAAGTGGAGCTGTCAGGGAGCGATAAAGGCCAAGAGGTGCCAAAGACCATGTACACTTCAAAGTGGTCTATAGAGCATGGGTTGTTGTTCCCATGTCTACCTACAGACCCCGTGTCTCCTGCCAAGCATCCCCCCTCACGCTGGACGGCCCCCTGCAGACCGCATAATGCCACGACATATACACGTCATTCATTCACAAACACACCCCTGTTTCGAATTCTTTATAACCCACTTCATATTTCTAATGAGAACTTCTTTGCGCTTTGCTAGTCAACCCGTGAAGGTGCTGGTTATCTGCTCTTCGTCTCTGTGAACTTCCGTGACCACTTTGAGCAAACTCGTCAGTTTGCAACCTGTGAACTGCTCCCTGTTCTACGACAAGAAACTACTCTGATCCCTGCATCTAACTGTTTGTTCGTCAAGGTAAGTCCATGTACCATAATCATTTTGCGTCCAATTTTTTAATTTATATCTATTTGCTAGTAGTCATCAAATTGCATCCATGTTTTCTTTTCGTTCACGACAGTACATGCAAGGAACTAGTCACATGTTCTGAGTTTAGTCAAATTACTTTTTCTATTTTTTGAAAGTTATAGAAATACTTATCCGCATGTGAATAACGTGTATAGTTCCAAGAACCAAAACGGACCTTGCATTGAACCTTTTATGTGTCATTTAATGTTTTAACACATTGGTATTCATAGAGATTTGTTGATCTTTACTTTTCAGAACTTTCCATAATGCCTGCCTGTTCCATTGGCGGTTGCCCTTCGAAGACCCATAACAAATCTGAAGGTACTATAATGCATGTTTTCCCTAAGACAATAGATCAGATAAGAGAATGGGTCCGATATTGCGGATATCCAGCCTCTGAGATAGAAAGTAGAGTCCTAGAAGTCTTTGCGGACAAGAGGGGTGATCGATACCGCATCTGCAGCAGGCACTTTAGCCCAGACATGTACTCCACATCATTGCTAATAAGGACGAAAACACCGCGAGCGAGGCGAAAATTGCTCTCAACCGCTATTCCCACTCTATTCGTCCACATCCCTCCACTGGTGAGTCAAGTTTACGTATTTATCTCTCGGCATTGCGGTAGTGTGTAGCATTAGCTAACAATAATTTCCCCATTTATGTATCCACTCAATATGAAGGCTGAAGATTCTCCATCCGTGTCGTTATTGCAGTCATCAGCCACTTCAAGCGCCTATCGGGTAATCTTACTTAGCTATTCTGACACTGACTTGTTTTAGGCATGTAAATCAATAGTTTTAATTGATCGTGTAATTATTTTACCTAATGGTACACCACAGTACTCGTCCTCTAGTCTTTGTTTTCAGTTATAATTATTGTTATCCAAAATAATGCAAGTACTGTCTTTCAGGGAGATGCTGAGGAGTCCAACGCATTGACGACAACCGTAGATGTCACTCAGATGCTCGAGGTACGTTTCCGGACAGTTCCATCGATGGAGATCATCAGATCTTGCATTCTTGTAGCGTGATTGTTACACACAATGTTTCTTTCGTTTTTAGCCATTGGTATGTCCTTCTGTCGTCGCCCTCCTATGTGTCTTCTTTTTTCAATATTGTGTTCATTACTAATGAAAGTCCTATGTTTCAGGGAGTCGATGGAGCATTAGTCCAAGAGGAAGGGGGAGCATGCAGTTACGGGTCGGCGCAACAGCTTGCAGAAGTGTGCACCGCAGTTACAGCGTCCCTTGATGTTCTTATGCATTTCGAGGTATGGATACTGACAGATCAATCATGCGAGATCAAATGACGTGATTACATCCGCTATACTTCCTTCTTTATTAACGCAAGTACTATGTTTCAGGGAGCTGACGGAGCTTCTTCAACAAGAACATCACCCCTAGTAGTTGATGCAGATCTCTGGGTGGTGACACTTCCAACGATGGAGCAAATCGAATCATATTTGGATATCCATTATTTATTTTAGACAACTGATCATTTGTGCAGGTCTATTTAGATGAGCCGTTGACGCCTGCAGAAAGTTTATGTTCTTTTAAACAAAATAGAAAACCATACTAATGCAATTACTGTGTTTCAGGGAGTTGCTGAAGCGTCATCTTCAATAATATCATCAATGGAAGTCTATGCGGAGCCCGAGGTATGGATCTTGACAGTTCAATCTAACTAGATCAACAATGCGTGAACTATTGTCGTTTGAATGTTCTACACAATGCGTTCATTCGTGTTTTGCTATTGAGATGTACGTATGGGTATTGGTCCCCAAGTACATTTTGTGTTTTCAATATTATTATACATACTAATGAAAGTTCTATGTTTCAGCGAGTCGATGGAGCCTCAGTGAGTGATGGATGTGCTTATCATGAAAGTATAGTCGTTGCAGCGCGAGAGGAAGTGGAGACATGCACACACGAGTCGGAGCAACAGCGTCCAGATGTTGAAGTTCGAGGAAAGAAAGTTTCAAAGAAAAGAAAGCAAAAGAAGGTTAGTGTCCTGTTCACTATATTATGTTGTCTTTCACTGTCAATAGTTCAATACTGTAAGTTGTGTTTAAACTGAACATCCCTTTTCTAATCTGTCCTCTAGTTGCGAGTGGGTGTAAGAACTAGATCTACACAGACAGTGAAGCGAACGAGAGATGTTGCTTGTCAAACCTTTTGGCAGGGACTTGAGACTGGAGATGCATCGTGCCAATGGGAAGAATATGAAGTGATTGACAACGGAGCTATACCACCACCAGCCATTGATAGTGAATGTCCTCCTGGTAGTTTGGATGCAGTCGTAGATCAATTCACAGAATCCACACCCGCAAAAAATAAGAGCGCGCGAAAGTTGAAGACATTGTTTTTTTCTCCCATCTCCGGACAAGGAACAGATGTTGCAATGGAAGAGAATGAAGTGGACGACAATGAAACACCATCAATATCACTCAGCATAGCGGAAGACGATATCAGAGATTGTACCTTTCATGCGAGTGACATGTCCTCAACGTTACAGGCCGAACCAGCTGGGATGCAGAGTGACAGTATAAGGAAAGAGGCCAAATTCATTGTATTCGATAGCTGTTTGATGGATATTATTATGATGATGAAATGTGGGCATTGGGTTGGTGGGGAAGTATGTGGGGAGCCATTGATTAATGTGACTCGTGCAATTCGAGGCACTAACCTTAAAATACATGCCACCTGTACACAATATCATCCGTTCGCATGGTCTGCACAACCCATGCTGGGGCAACTGCCAGCAGGCAATCTACTTTGTGCAGCGGCCGCACTTTTTAGTGGTTCAAGTTTTAAAAAGTTACAGTATTTCTTTCAGTTTGTGGGAATCCATTTCATTGCGAAAAGTCAGTTCTACAAATACCAAACCGATTATCTATTTCCAGCCATCAGCGAAGCTTGGAGAATGGAAAAAATGTCAATGGAAAGTACATTCGCGGGCAAACGCTTCAGGCTAGCCGGTGATGGACAATGCGACAGTCCAGGATTTTCAGCCAAGTACTGCACCTACCACTTTCAGGACATGGAAAGTAAGAAAATTGTGAGTTCGGTGGTCGTGCAGGTGTCACAAAGTACATCCTCAGTGGCCATGGAGAAAGTTGGCTTTGTAGCATCATTGCAAGAACTACAATCGCGGGGAATGGTGATCGACCTGATAGCCACGGACAGACACGTTTCAATTGCCAAGACAATGAGAGAACAGTACAAAAATATAAATCACCAATTTGACGTTTGGCATCTTGCAAAATCAATCAATAAAAAATTGTCGGCTGCAGGAAAAAAAAAAGATATGCAAGGTATTTCACAGTGGTCCAAGTCAATCAGCAACCATCTTTGGTGGAGCTCAAAAACATGTGAAGGGTCGTTGGAAATTCTACTGGAAAAATGGCGGTCAGTAATGTTGCACTGTAGCAACGTACATCGATGGTCGACAAATGAGCATTTCCACAAATGTGAACATGGCCATTTGTCCACAGAGGAGGCACGGAAGAAGAAGTGGTTGATTCCTTCATCACCCACTCACAAGGCCATTGAAAAGATTGTATTTGATAAAACTATAACAAGAGATTTGAGGGGACTCACGGAATTCTGCCACACAGGAGATTTGGAGGTGTTCCACAATATGTGCCTAAAGTACAGGCCCAAAAGATTGCATTTTGGCATGGAAGGCATGATAAATCGGACTCTTCTAGCGGTCTTGGCACATAACCATAATGTTGGCCGTCAACAAAGTAGGACGACCGGAACTTTAGGGACGCTTCGCTACAATAAGGCCTTCACTAAAAGAAGTAAACAATGGGTGATCAAACCAGTGTTTGAGGATATGCAATATGAGTTTATTGAGAGACTTATCGTAGATGTCCTCGATAGGCACATACATGGAGTGGTGAACGAACCTATGCAGGGGACAACTGCATTGCCACCCAACATTGCCTCTGTTCCATGTCCACCTAAAGCAGAGCTCATTGAGAAATACACATCACGGTTTAAATGATTGTAATTCGATTGTCTGTTCTCTCGAGTCTCCTCATGTTGCAGGCCCATTGCAATTAAACCAAACAGTAATATAAATCATTTTTACAAAAATTATAGAATGTTTCCGTATTACAAACACATGGCTGACCCATAGGGACAATAAAAAAAAAGGCACGCAGACAAGATGCCCTTACACTAACTGGAGCTAACTAGAAATGTGTGCTCGCTCAAAGTGAAGGTCAGCTGCTTTGATGTTTTGCTCGGGTGGCGGAACGGCCCACGACCCAATATAAGGTTCTATTGTGATTTGACCTTGACAGGCCGGGACCATCCTGAAAGACTAAGAAAAGATAATGAATAAAATTTCAGAAACGAAACGATGAGCCACGTTCATTAGAAGAAGTAACGTCGGCAAAGAAGGAGTGGTGTTTCGGGTCTGCCCTACACAGAGACACAATGGAAAATGCAAATATAGTGTAAGTAACTTTTGATGAGTTTATACCGCAATTTCATTACTATACAGTGGCTTTAAAGACGGGTTCAGTTGTACTTGTTCGTTCTATGTGGCATAGTGTTTTCTACCGCGCACTATCTGGAGGAGAAACATCTGCTTTTACTGAAGCACCTCAAAACCTTCCTCTTTGCTTCTGCTTTCTCTCTCCCTCTCCCCTGCTACAACTGGTCCACTGTCTGCGACCTCGGTCCTGGGCCCTTCCACTCTCCACCTGCACTGCCTCCCTGTCAACCCCTGCACTGGGGGACTGTCTCAGTATCCTACAGCCCCCCCTTCCCAGCACTTGTTCTGCACTTACCTTGCACTTGCCACCAGCTGGCCCTATTTATTTATTATTTTATGCTACTTACCTTGTACTCCACTCCCCCCCCCCCCCCCTCCATGCCTCGCCACGCCTTTAAACACTTGTGTACACCCAGTAGCGCTGTCCTCGCTATGAAATGAATAATTTTAATAAGGATCTGATGGTGAGACTAATTTCATTTTTTATGTTTTTAGGTACATCATTCACTACTGTCTGTGTCACGAGTACCAGACACCGGCGGACGGCTTCTACAGCCGCCAGTTGCTTCTCCGCGTGAACAACGTTACCACCCTGACCATTTTATGGGACGATCGCCAAGTACAAGTATGCCCTTACGCGGTACTAACGGTTAGATGCAACATACCTACCGTTGTGGTGGCCTAGTGCCTCGTTGTTGAAACAGCCATGCGATTATCAGTGCGACCGAAGAGCTTATTTTTATCGTAAACCAACACCCTGTGTACTGCACACGAACATCGCTTCCCTCAAGACGAACTAATTTGGATCGAGAGCAAAGAAAAATGCAAATCGCTGAATATTCTCTAAACATTTGATGTCCAATAAACGTACTTTGCCAAATGTACAATCTTGCCGTTTGCTTTTAAACCACGGTTTCACATTCCGAATTGTGGCGCTGTATTGTGAGATGCTCTAAGACCCTGTGTACAGCAAAGGACCATCGCGTTCCTCAATACGAACTTTTTGGAACATGAGCAAATAAAAATGCAAATCGCTGAATATTCTCTAAACATTTGATGTCAAATAAATGTACTTTACCACATTTACAATCTTGCGGTTTGATTTCAAAGTACAGTTTCATATTCCGAATTGTGGCGCGCTGTATTGTGAGCTGATCTGTGTTGATTTCCGGGGTCTGTGTGGAGTCGCGTAGAAGACGCCTGGGCGCGTTTGCCTACGCTGCTCAGTCACGTCACGGATAGAGGCGGGGAATATGAATGTTTTGATAAAGTCTGTTTCAGGGGCGGGGGATTTGATTTAGTGCCGCAAAGGCAGGTGAGCCAGGTCGATGCGGCGGAATGATAGGATTATCACAAAATGGAGGCTGATTTCGAGTGCGATAATGGGCGAAAAGTCGGGTAAGGTCCATAGGAAAGTTTCCTACGATCTACCGATTTATGCTTACAAACACATGGCCGACCCGTAGGGACAATAAAAAAAAAGTCCCGGAACTATCCTTTAATAACCCACCAACAGAGACATACACCTCCTTTGCCTCTCCCCGCAGCACCAGCGTCATGGCGCCAGCATGCTGCATGCACACATAGCCAATCAGCATGACCGAAATTCAACAGGTCTCCGTTCGGTTTCCTAGGTAACTTATTGGCACTTCACCAAACACAGCGTACATGTTTGAGTACAACGAGATGCTCGGTATCACTTTTCTTTGATCGAGCTTCAAACGCCACGGGACGCCCTCAACAAATGACCCCACAACACCCTAGGTAAGATTTCTGCTACCACCCGTGCCCGTGACATGTTTAATCCATGGAGCGCGTTCCACTTACATGTGGCTTCTCCACTTTCTTTTCAAACACAGCCACCCAAGCCGGAATATCAGCACACCCAGCCCAAAGGACCCCAAAGACCCACGTTCCACCACAAAAAACTCTGGACATATGCTCTGCGGCTCGAGCAACCAACCACAGCACTAAAATCATAGATGTGACAACCTCCCCTGCAGAAGCAATACCATCCCTATTGCTCCATAGACCAAGCTCGAGTAAGCACATTGAGACTGATCCCCAATTTCTACCTGCTCCCAGTCTATTTTGAGCGAGAGGGCACAGACACCGACCTACCCGCTAGACAATAAGACATGCACATGAATGTCTCTTTCCTCTTTGCTACACATAGGTACCCCCCACTATACAGTTCACTGTATACCAGACACAGATACGCATAGCAGCCCACAGAGCTGCCCCCTCTTGAAGTAGCACCTGAGTGCAGTATGTTTTTCCATTCAAGATGACCGTATCCTTTGGCAATATATTGCATTATTCCTACCTTTTACAAACATACCAACGATAGTTTATGTTTGCATGCAGGGTCCCCCCCAAAGAAATTGAACAGGGTCCTGAGGAAGGCAAGGGACAAATACCGAATGTCACACCGGACAGATGGATTGCAGGCTGCCACTGTCGCACGGTCATAGTGGTGTGCACCAAACACTATCATACCCCCAAATAATGAAACTCGATAGATTTTTTGAAGTAGACCTGCAATATGATTCAATCTGTAGTCAGACTAGACAGACGGTGATCCACGGTTGGAACCACTCCCTGCATAGTCTTAACTCATCGATAGGAATCTCACATTAGTATAAACATACAATGTGTCTACCAAATCTATCTGTTTGATTTTACATGTGATTTTAGTTGTTTTATTAATTGTTCTGCTGTTTTTCTCCATACTTTTATGTGTTATCACTGTGTTATGTCATGTATTGATATAACAAAATATAATTAATACATCTACATATTTTTTGATATGTATTCTAGTCCAGAAGGATGAATACCTCCTCAGAAATATTATGTGAGGGAGGGAATGCTATATATAGGCTTCCCCTCATTGGCTCTAGGTTTTTTGTATGCATTTGTTAGTTATACTTTTTTGTCTAAATATCTAACGGCCCTTTTTCCCAACCACCTTGTCGTCATATACATGGCAGTATTTCAACAAGGTAGTCAAACGGCTATGCTTTTTGACCATAAAAGACTGCAGGATCGGAAAATTGTCCAACTGGGACGGAGAAGGGGTCCCTTAGCCGAATTTATTCCTGTGGAATATTGAGCCACCAGGATCTCTACATTAATACTGTGCATTCTAAGTTTTCCCCTCATTTCACTGCTTCCATATTCAATTCCATCCATTCCTCAACCCTCTTTACCTTCTCCCACCACTGCAGTTTAAACAAGTTATGATCACTTACCAATGACCCCACTACCTCAAAATGTCACCTTTTGGAGCATGTCACTGGAAACAAATATGTAATCAATTATGGTCGCTTGGGTACCTCTTGAACATTTAGGCTTACATGGGATATCCCCAGTGAAATAGCTGTTGAGGTTGTGAAAGTCCCTTGAGTCAATTAGCCTAGACCATGCCAACCCCCGTTTCTCAGAATAGGACAGATGTACTCTATCCAACCGATTAATAAGGCCAAGACAATTCAGACAAGTATTGTTCAAGTCCCCATAAATTATGACTGAACCCCCCCCCCCCATCAACGTATACTTCATGGCTGAGATTGGAGGCCCTCTCAATAAACTCCTCAACAGCCATTTGAATCGGGTTCCAATAGAGATTTACTATAGTCTAAGGTTTCCTTCCATCCCTCGAAATCAGGGGGCCATAATGTTTCCAGTGTAGGGCCACCTTCTGCATTAATGTGTTAGGATTATCAGCCCTTTTTAATTCCAAGCCGATTCCATTTCTCACTGCAATTAATAATCCTGAAGTCGGTCTCCCTTTACTGGCACACGATGCATGGTTCAATATCACGGTAAAGCCATCTAAAATCGGTTTACATCGAAGAAGTCTTTTGGATGCAAATAAGGTCAAAATCGCCCAGAATAACAGCACCCTTTTTAAACAAGTGAGAACATGACCTTGTATTCCATGAGGCCATGGTCAAGAGCTTCTGGCGTCCTTCCTCAGTCAGCTACTGCACTTCTGGTTTCATTAACGCCCCAGGAAGCCAAGACCACTGATCTTTAGGTGGTATGGCCGGAGTAATCTTCTTAGGAATCTATACAATTCTTGGTGCAGTGGGACCTCCATTTGTCTTAATTGTCATTCTCAGCTCCTGTTTCAGATGGGGAGGAGGTCCATTTATAAGAAACAGCCCTTTCTGGCAGTCGAGCCCCCAAAGCGTTGCTCATCCACCTCTAATATTGGCATCGACCAAACCTTTCTTTATACACCATCCACACGAAGCATGCCAATAACGTGCTCCTTGTTTCTTCTATTTTCAGGTAGAAGGAATCACTTCATTCTTCAATCGGTAAATGCATCGGATAATTATACCACTTTTTATCTGTTGGCATGCTTTGTGTGGATGCTGTATAAAGAAATTAAAAGAAAATGAACATATCAATGGATAACACCACATCATGCTTTTAATTGTACATTCATGTCATTTGTTTATTATTGATGTATTACTTTTACATATGTACCATTGTCCTGAGGAAGACAAACATCAGTTGGTGTGCCAACAACTAGATGAACTAGTCATCAAAACTAAACATGAAGGGATATTCTTTTTTTAAGGGTTTGAGATTTGTTTTTCCTTTCTAGAATACCTTTAGTTGACATCTGGTACTTTAGTGATTAGACGGTTAGCACTTTAGTGACATGGACAGTAAGCACTTTAGTGACATGGTATTCAGCACTTTAGTGAAAACACAGCTAGTACTTTAGTTTTATGACACTTAGCACTTTAGTGGCACAGCCAGTTAGCACTTTAGTGATATATTTAGCACTTTAGTGAATTATACAGGACACGACTAATGTTCCATTTCTAAGATGTGGGAACTGTTTGCCTTTAATTATATTTCCACTGTACTCTAGACAGTGGCACCTCTTTGCACATCTCTTTGCAATTTCTTTTGATGAAACTTGTTTTACTGAATATGTGACATACTAGACGATTTTAACAATACCATGTGTTTGTGTTAATGACAACATGACTATTGATCTTTTTAAGAATAAATGTTAATGAAGTATGAAATAAATTGACCATTGTGATTCCTGACCAACCACACTCCTTTCTGCTATTATGATTCCTTAATCTATATAATAGTCCTTTTTGTTGTTTCGTGAGCCATTCCTCGTTGCCTGCGCTCATGTACATTAAAGGACAAGTTATTTTGTATAGACCTCTGTGTAGTCGGGTTAATTTCCGGCTGCTACATTAAAGTACAAAACATTAATGGATTCAATGTACATTGCCGGTTTTCATGGATCAGCACCTTTGTACTGATGGTTGTCACAGGGGCCAATACAGGGCAGCCTTCTTTCCCCATAAATGGAGGATATACAGGTCCCGAGGCTCGAACCTCGTCTTTGGCACCCAGACCCAGTCCAACTGCCGTCCCTGCAGCGATTGGTGAGCCCTCAACCCTAGGCATCCCACCGCCCTCCACTACCCCATTAATCACTGCAATTGGAGCTTCAAAGTTTTCGATTGGTTTGGGTTTGAAGTTAAGTCTGTGGCGAGCCCCCTACCCCACACAGTCCCATCACTCCTGAGGCAAGTTCCTCCAAACGACCAACCCCTCCTATCATTTGATCAGGGACTGTGGGCTTGGGAGCAATCAGCGCTAAGCAGGAGGGCTGTGCTGCTCGACCAACCAAGGCAGAGCATGCCCTGTAAGCCACTGACGTTCTCTCCACATTAGCGCCAGATGCCCTACCCGCACCCGCACTCGGGTCAAGGCTGTTACACTCCATCATGTGACCAGCTGCGGGATCGGTAGTAGACGAAACAGGTAACTGTGTTCAAGATTAGGAGTCCACTTGTATTTAATTTGGTGTTTTTTGCGCTTGCATTTAGTACTATCCCATGCTACTTAGTCTGTGGTGCAAAGGGCTGAGGACGTTGCTGTTGGGCTGTGGTGAGTGTGGAGTTTATACAGACTCGCCATTCTTTCTGCTTTCTGCTGGACATTTTACTTTTACATTGGAGAAAGTGAGGAGGTGCGTGTGCCTGTACCTTTAACCCCTGGACCTGGTCACCTGATCACTTGGCCACCTGGTACTAAAGGCCGCCTCCAACGCACTTGCGGCGCTAAGCCCTGTGGTGTAAAGGGCTGAGGACGTTGCTGTTGGGCTGTTTGGCGAGTGGTGCCGTGGACGCGGCATAACCTTGACCTCGATGACGAATGGGAGAAAATCAAGTCACATACCCACTACCACATCTACATTAACAGCTACGCTGGAAACCCGAGCGCAGACAAAACGTGAGTGTACTGCAGACGGTAAGGGGCCCACTGTATCTCACTGTGATAAACAAAAGAAAGTAAGTCACTACTATTCATGTACATCCAATAGTGATGTCATCGAGACATGTTTACAAAATCACAATGATACACCTGCTAGCACAACTATATTGACACTAGGCGATAACGTGGCTACCGCAGCAGAAGTTGCTTTTCCGGGGGTCTTTGCTGTTGATACCCCAACTCAACATGTTGATATGCTGAAAAACATGCTGAAAAGCCGCTCTAGGGACTATGAGGTGACCGGTCAGTTTACAACTGAAGACACAGACACACAGGAAACACCCATTTCGAAAAACACAACTCAAAAAACGACCTGCATCGAGGCTCAGGTTTCGGTGCCCTTGGAGAGCGGCCCTGGTGGGATTGGCGAGGTGGCGGGACCCGCAAAGACGCTCGGCAAGTTGTTGGAGGCTTCGGCTTCGGTTGTATGCTCCGATGCAAGCCCTGAGAGTCGGGAGATGTCGGCATGCACAACGTGCCAGACCGAAATTGTAGAGTGCAGCACAATCGATGCGCGAGCCTGCACATTACACCCATTGCGAGCCAGTTCGCCTGGGGTGAAGAGTGCCGGCATGTCTCCCTTTCCTCTGGATCCCGCAGGGGAAAAAGTGTGTGACACGGAGCTTTCGACTGAATTAAAGCCGGTGGATCCTATACTTGGGGGATGGTGTGACGACCAAAATACTGGGTTAAAAACAGGAATGTTGGTAGACCCTATAACGTTGGCCATAACAAACAATAACCATGAAGTGCGAAGAGACTCAATGGAGATAGCAAACAATGTACTGCCAAACTTACAAGCAATGAACAAAGCATGTAAGGCCAATGCTTGTGATATAACACCAACAAATGAGAATGGTCGTTTGAAGGCTTCATTGAAACGACATAATATGGGGATTACTGACCTTTGTGAAGATTCTTTATTGAATATTCCTTACAAACGTGCAAAAACGTCTGAAAAAGGCAAACATACTGGTACTCCCCTTGATCTATCTGGTCTACCGACCTGTCCCAGAAAAGGCTCTACTCTAATAACAAAGGTGCGACCATCTGCAGAGCCCCAAAAACGAAAACACAAATGCCACATTTGTCAATGTCAGACGACTCTGAGTCCGACTCTGACGACTCTGCTGATTCCTCCCCTCATGGAACGACCCTTCCCTAAAATCAGGAACAACAGAGGATAAGATGTCAGAGTGCCCCACTGTGCCAAAGCCTCGAAACGTGGTTCAGATCCAACCACGTCATTGCCATTAAGGGACCTACAAGAACTATTACTATCTACACTGTCCATCTCTCTATCACCATTTATAAAACTGTATGAAAGTTTACATGAGGCAACAAGAGACTTAACAACAGTTGTGGCCTTACTAAACTCTAAAGTTGCAAATGTGGAACGAACATGTGGCCAATCCAATAACAAACAACTTGAGAACGCGAAAAAACTAGAAGGACTATATAAGCTATTATCTGAACAAAGGACTAACGATGCGATAGATAAAAGGCTGTTTGCTGAAGTCGCAAAGGAAGCTCTTGCGTTATTCAAACAAGACGGCCTAGGAACACTACCTGTTGAGTATAACAGCAGACTCAAGGATCCCAAACGTGTTTCTAAGGCCAAAGAAGTTTCAGCCACGGACAAAAATGGCATCTGTGAGAAATCTACCGGTTGCAAGTCCTCAGTAATGGATAAAGAGTCACAGACCAACTTGAAATCCGCTATCGTCATACCTCACAATCAAACACCGAACATGGTGTATATGACTTCAAAATCCAACAACAATGAGGCTAATATTCAGCCAATCAGGGAATTAAACACACCACAGGGCACTGACATAGCAAGTCAATCTATTGCACCAATCATCAAAATCGTGGACGTGTCTTTTAACACTGCTTTTGAACAAGCAAGAAGTTCTGCAAACCCGGGTCACAGAATCACTCCAGTGGAATCTACTTCAAAGATGCGTCCTCAGGAGGCTGCTAAAAGGGATAGTTTGGCGACTGCCATTGAAAGTCCAGCTCCAATACTTTTCCCTATCTTTAAGAAGGATGAAGGAACTACTCTAAAAACAAACATGGGAAAACTACAGAAGGCACCTCAAAACAGAAAAAACAAAAACCTACCTGCAAGGAAAGGGAATAAATTAAATGGAGCCCGGAAATTCCTTTGGAACATTAAAGTTGTGCATGTGTTAGCAAACGAAACTAACAATCACTCATCTAACATAATCAAAAAACAAGTTGCCACAAACATGCCACCAATGAAACGAGAGATATCTCGAACACCAACAGAGGAGTGGAACACAACATTTCACCTGAATTGCTCAACATGTCAATCCATGACGAAACTGAATATGAAGACCTTGAAGAGCCCTCCCGAATTATTGGAGAAAAACAACAATCCAGCAGTGACATACCTACTGATAAGGAAGTGGCACATGAAACGCCGGGGGGCAGACTAGTAGTGATTGAAAAGAAAGCATCCACACGAGACATGGTAGCCCCGTGTCTGGCCGTTTTACAACCTTCAGTAGAAACGCCTGGCATCAGCATTGACTTAAGATCGCAGATAAGGAGCCCTATCTTTCAGACTATGCAAGAAAACCACCTAAAAATACAGAGAGACAACCATGTGCGAACTACAAAGGAGGCAAATAATGGTCAGTGCTGGAGCGACCCGAGCATGAGGCAACACCAACGCTGCGAAGAATGGGCTGTTCACCATTCCCCAACGTTGTCTGATAAACAAGACTGGACCAAACCTCCAAAAGATCATAAAACTGACCCCACATTGATGAAGAGGAACCTAACCAGAGGTAAAGGGTACAGACATCGGGTCAGACTAATGATTGAGAGGCTAAAATCGCACGACATCCTGATCCTAAATCGCAGCAATATCATCAAACTATTACATCTTATACCTGGTCTACGTTCAATCAACTCTGAAGATCTGCAGATCATTGAATTTCTGGACGAGCGGCGAAATGACAAAGCAGTGATCCATATAGCTTTGCCTTTAATTGCCACACCGATTCTGGATGCTAATGTCGCTCTATTTTCTTTTGGCTTTGACGTTTACAAGTTACAAGATGCTCAGCCAACAGCTCAGACAAATGTTAGAGAGACGACACACCATGCACCGCAGCACAAATTTTCCTCGCATGTTCCTTCACTGCCACTGGGAAAATCTGCCTTTAACCGGTCAGTAAAATCTACATTATTATCTCGCAACAATGTTAGAGATGATGTGCCGATGCAAAACATGGAGACCACCATAAAGAAACAAGTTTCGTTTGCGAAAGAGGGAAGTCAAGAAACATTAGACGAGTTTGAAAAAATAGGTATAACCATACAAGGCCAAACACTAACAGATGGATGTACGGTCAAACCACCGCTAGACAACAACATGCAAGAACCAACTCAAAACTGGAAATGGTTAGCTGCAACGTTAAACAGCAATCAACCACAATAATGCCAGAAGGAACAGGCCTTGCAACACCACACTCTAGGTTCTTGGAACACACAGGGTTTTGGTCACCTGTTTAACAGAGAATGGCTGGGTGACCTATCCATTGCTTGCCTACAAGAGACCTGGCTAAGTGCCACTCCAATGGTATTAGATTTTAAAATTGCTGTAAACCCAGCCATACTCCCAGAAAAGGGGCGTCCTATGGCGGGTCTGATAACTTTGGTAAGAAGCTCTACAGGTTACGACATCCTTAATTCAACAAATCACTCTCCATACATCCAAGAGTCAACGATTGGAAAATTGGACGGTAGGTCCAAAATAACAGAACAAATGACTGTAATAAATGTCTATTGGAACCACGGAAGAGCGGGGCAACAAGAGTTTATTGATGCAGTCTCAACCATCATCGATCGCCTACTCGTTGAACAAAAGGGTACCAATATAATACTCTGCGGTGACTTGAATATCGATCACTTTAACTTGAAGACACCTCAGAGTAAAAACTTATCGTCAAACTGGATGAAGGAAATGAGTGCAAGAAATTTACTAATTCTAAATGGATGCACATTAGGAGACATACCACCAGCTCTGACATGGAATCGCGAGAATCATGGCTCTACAGTTGATTATATCTTTGTATCGGCGGATCTCCACCAACGGGTGAAAACTCTACAAGTGTGCCAAAAAGAAAATAGTGACCATGACATGTTATTCATGGAATTCTGGAACGCTGAGGGATTCGTGAAAGCAAAATGGTCACAAAAAATTAAGGTGGAAGCAAGCAGAGTGAGATTAAGGTTAGCTGAAGACGAGGTCACTCTGATATCTAACCAATATTGCAGTGGAGGAACCATGCTTGAATATGCACACTTACTCGCAGACTTTAAAACAAATAATGGTGGATCCAAACAAGTGAACATGAAACATCTTCACTGTTTTGACTTGGACATACTAGTTCAAAAACGACTGATGAGATGGACAATTCGCCAAGCTCGGTCTCCTGACAAAGACACAAGTGGGCCAAAGATGAAGGCTGCCAAACAAAGATACAAAAATTGGATTCAATCACACAAAAGCCTAATGTTACAAAGAGACTCAGAGCGAATGTTGGAACAAGAACACTAGAGCCTTATGGAACATCATCAACGATACACAAGCCCCCCAAGCGGCTTTGCAGGTATCTATGGTCCCTGAAACAGCATGGATAGCTCACTTTAGCGAGCTCTACAAAGCGAACGAAAATTGCTGCAACTCGAATGTTCCAACCATCAAAAAATGGGCCTTAACTTTTCCCAAAGATGAGATTGTAAGAATAATTACGAAAGCAAACAATTCACGTGCCCCTGGTCCAGACGGCTTAACAAACTTCATGGTCAAACAACAACCTGAACTATGGGCAAATGTTTGTGCGACCCTCTTTCAGAGAATAGGTGATCAGTGTCAAACACCTAAGTCTTGGAAATCGGCCGTGATTGTGCCTGTGTTTAAAAAGGGAGACGGAACGTGCCCGAAAAACTACCACCCAGTTGCATTACTAGGCATCTTAGGGAAGATCTATGCAACTATGTTACAAACAAAACTAGTAAAATGGGCCAAAATTTCAAAACATGCAGACGTCAGACAAACCGGCTTTGTCAAGCAGGTTGGCTGTTCGCTGAACCTGCTGATATTGAATCTATTGAAAATGGAGGCGATAAGAGCTGAAAAAACAATATATCTCGCCTTCATTGACTTCTCCTATGTGTTTGACATGATTGACAGGGGATTACTATGGAACAAAATGCGCATGTGGGGCTGCCCGGAAGACCTCATGGCGGCAATAAAAGAACTGCACACCGATACCTCTATCAGGATACACTTGGATCAATCTGGCACCCTTTCAGCACCGGTCAAAACATTTAAGGGAGTCAAGCAGGGCTGCCCCTTGGCAGCTGCGATATTCAGCCTATTCATATCGGACATTGGAATTACCATCGAGGAGGCAAAATCTTTTCCCCCAAAAATGCATAGATCTCATCTGAGTTGGGTGATATATGCTGATGGCCTCATATTGCTGGACTCAACACCAATTGGTTTGCAAAGAAAAATCGACGCAGTTCAACAATATGTGGCTAAAAATAACCTACTTATCAACACAAAGAAATGTGAAATACTGGTCCTTAAAAACCTCAAAGGGAGAAGGACATGCCGGTCAACGCGTCTATCTTGGTCTATGGGGCATGAAAATCTGCAGATAGCGTCCAATGTAAAATACCTGGGCATGACCATCAGTTCGTGTATCAATGACGAACCTTGGGCGACGGCGACAAAACGCAAATGTAAACAACTGGCGACTCAGGCCTTAGTGCTAAAAAGGAAATTTGGTAAGTTCTCCCTGAAACCTGTGTTACGATTCTATAATCATAAAGTAATACCAGTACTAACGTATGGGGCCGAAAATGCCCTAGGTTGCTCGTGGGAGCTATGGTCCATGCTCGAGCACATCTACTGGACCAAAGTACTAGGTTTACCGAAAGGAACATCGACAACCACCATTCGATATGAACTATCGTTAATATCCCATCCACGCACGAGTTTGTTGGAACTTGCTGTCGTTATATCGGAAAACAAAAGCATGCAAACAAATTCCGCAATTTGAAATCTTTCACAGTGCCACCTCATCAGCCCCAGGAGTATTGGCACTGTGGCTGAAGCGATGCGAAAATGTAATGGCAGAATATGATATTACTCCAGAGTTGCTTCATGGCAATCCCGATGCAGCAAAAACAAAAATCTGGCGGACGGATTGGGATCAGACTTGCACCCAAAGGGGTGCATCTAAATCATTGAGTGAGGTTCCACCTGAAGCCTGTGCTTTCAACACTTTGTAAAAATACATTGATTTATTCCCAGATCCAAATGCCAGACGATTATTCATGTGTTTCCGACTTAACAGGCTCAAAACAAAGGAATGCTTACGAGCATGTTCGGTAAACACGGACCTGGATCCGAAGTGTCGCTGGTGTACACAAGAAACTGAAACTTTAAAACATCTAGTGTTATTCTGCACTATTTTGTGAACAGAAAGAACTTGATACCTGGGCGTATGGAGTGAATCTAATCCGTCGCTTAATGCGGAAGATTGGTGGCAACAAATGTTCAATGGTACAGACATGAAACTGATATTGCCACTGACATTTTCTGGCGACAATTGAAAAAAGGCTACTGTCATCTTGACTGTCGTAGACACTCTGATATGCACCTCAGAGTAATGTCTATTGAGACTGTATTAAGAAGATAAAGTTGTGAGTGAGAAACGAACATGTGTAAATAGTTGTAAGGAGTAATAATAAGGAATGGTTATTTTAAAGGTTTGTAAGTAAACCAATAAAATTATAATAAAAAAAAATAATAAGTCTGTGGCGAGCCCCCTACCCCACACATTCCCATCACTCCTGAGGCAAGTTCCTCCAAACGACTAACCCCTCCTATCATTTGATCACGGACTGTGGGCTTGGGAGCAACCAGCGCTAAGCAGGAGAGCTGTGCTGCTCGACCAACCATGGCAGAGCATGCCCTGTAAGCCACTGACGTTCTCTCCACATTAGCGCCAGATGCCCTACCCGCACCCGCACTCGGGTCAAGGCTGTTACACTCCATCATGTGACCAGCTGCAGGATCGGTAGTAGACGAAACAGGTAACTGTATTCAAGATTAGGAGTCCGCTTGTATTTTATTTGGTGTTAGGAGTTGTATTTGCGCTTGCATTTAGTACTATCCCATGCTACTTAGCGAGTCCAAAGTTTGGTGACAAAGTGATGAGTCCAAGTGCTTTTGAGCCTGATTTGGCTAGCCGACCTCATTGGACATGGAGAGGCAACCCGCTCTCCCGTTCCAACGAAGTCGGCACCCAGCAGGCCGCTAATAATACCGTTAGCGTTTTCAGATTCATGTGTTTTTTTTTACATTATTGGACTGCTTTATTTGGGAATAGTTATTTATCCCTTCTTTTTTCCTGCCATCATGTTAGTTTGATCTAATTGGCTTTTGAATTAATGTTTTACATCTAGACTTGCCCAGTTGACCAGGAATCCTCCATTCGAGAAACTACCATCTCTCGATGGAATATCCTTCATGGTAACTGCACACGTACATTAGGGTTTATTGTGATTTCCCTTTTGTTTGCAATTTGGCAGTGAATTGTTAGCAGCTTTCCCTTGAAATTAGCACTTTCATCACATTATGCACTTTATTTGTGTTATATAGTTGTATGGTATATTTATGTATGAGCTTTAATCTATTTAATAACTTTTTAATGATTCTGATTAAATAAACAAATTGCGGTGTTTACTGAGGGACTTTTCCCTACACTTGTTGATGGGACCATGTCTTTTTAATTGTACTTGCTTTCTAATCCGCTGGCTTGACCTTTGTTTATAATTAGCGTTTTCAGTTATGCCATTGTCTGCCCCATCAGAATGTAAAGAGGCAATGTTTGCGGTACTCACAGGAGGAAGGTGTTAAGGAGTTTAAGCCTGGGGAGGGATTCAAGAAACACACACGAAGCCCGGTGTGACTTTTGCAGGTGTTGTCTTTATTGAGATTCAGGGAAGGCTAGTCTTCTCCATAGCAACCTCCAGCTTTACACACAACAACTGACACTCCAGGGAACCTGGAACCCACTTAGGCTGGAACCTGGTACAAAGTTCCATGTGATGATGCATGTAACCAACAATGATAATGATAAATGTTAACTGTGTATGAAATGTGACCTATGAAAACAACATGTATCAAAGATAATAAGCTCTAACATGCATGTTGAGCACGCCTAACTCCTCCCTTCCATCTACTCTCTGACAGGCACCTCCCCTTTGCATAAAACAGCCACTCTCTCCTTGTACCAAACTCCTCCACCTTTGACCAGGATGGAAGAACCCAGATCCTTGACAACTTCCTTGGGCTCTGAGAAAACAGAGTTGCCATTCCTCACCTTCACCGGCATCTTCACTTTAATTACATCACCCGGATTTACTGTGAAACATTTGCAACAATTCATTTCATCATATCTTTGCTTAGACTTGTACCCACTGACCAACAATTTCTCTCTCAAGCCTTACACATCCAAACTCTCACATCTTGACCTCCCCATCCAACCCGGACAAAAATGTGCTTTGGGCTTTCTTCCCCGCAACAATTCAAATGGGGCCGCTCCTTTCACTGCATGTGGAGCAAGCCTATACTGGAATGTTCTCTCCATGACAGCCCTCATCCAGTCTCCTCCAGTAGCCACTGCAATTCTGATAACATCCATTAATGTGTGATTAAATATCTCTATGCAACCATTTCCCTGGGGATGATAAAGAGCTGTCGTGACCTGTTCTATGCCATACATTTCTGAGCGTAGAGACCTTTGGGTATCATGCATGCAATGGATGGAGATGCAGAATAACTCCGACACCAAATAATCAAACCAACTCAGGAAGATGGAAAAGGTTGCAGTTTTAATATCAATTATCTAAAAAGAGGGAGTTACAACAGACATGACTGAACATGCGCTCAAGTTCTCAATGCATTTTACATAAAAACACATGTATATTCTAAAAATTCATCATTAGTGACGTCATACTACGTGGCAAATGAGAAAAAACTATTAGGGGTTGTGATAGGCTCGAGGGGAACATCTAAGTATATTTTCTATAAGGGGTGGGGTTGTCATTGGATATCTACTGTAAGGTGGACAACTTAAGCCTACCTCTAAAACATGTCATCTTCAATGCTATTAAGTACACAGTATATCATTGGCTCTCAAACTATAAGGCCCTTCATTACATGCCCCTCTACAATTGGTTGGCATGCTTGTGCCATGTCTGGAACATTCAGTTCACTTAGCAGCACGTAAGCTCAGACCCAGGTGCCAGGAAGTGGACTTGCCTTTACCTCCCCACCCAATTAGCCTAACGTCTCTCATCATCCATGCTTTCTGCCATAAAGATTGTCTTTGAACTTGGCATTGCAGAGTATTCTTGTCACTGGGTATATAAGCAAGGGCGAGCATGCAGTATTGTTATTCTAGACCTCCAAGTTGAACTCTATTTCCATCCTTGAATCACGTGACAGGAGACTACGATTTGGTCAATTTTTCAGCATTTAAATATCTTAAATGAATAAAACTCGGCAGGAATGGTGTTCTTTCTCTGCACTTTAACAAGGGATGATTCAGATTTTCAATTTCACTGCCTTTGAGAATAGATAACTGGCATTGGCTGCCTCAGACACCAGGCCAGACAGCCTCGCCATTCGTATTCAGGATCGCAGCTAATTCTTACTGTGACAAAGTTCTCGCATTTCCTCTCCATGTGTTACTAAATTCATGACACTGATGTCCAGCTTCTATACAATGGCGGCTCTGCCTGCAGTCTATTCACTACACATAGCCAGCTTCTAAGATTACTTAATCTACTTGCATTGCTGCATATGTACAGTTATTGAACGGCTTGTATTTTCTGCATTGCATCCCATATGAAAGTTTACTCGGTTCTTAACTTCGTTATTAGTTTCTATAAGGTCCGTGCATTCTCTTCAGTCAATATTCTTAGGGTGTCACGCTTGTCTCTTGTGACATCACCAGCTCCTCTTTCCTCTTTTTCATATTTCTTTGGGGAGTTCCTACTTCAGATTGTCATCTCATCAGGAATACATTTGATAAGGTTTTCTCAGAGGGTACTTTCAAATATTTTCAGTGTTATGGTCACAACTGCTGTGTCAAGCATGGCACAATCTCAGGCTTCCAACACACAGGAAGTGGGGGGGGGATTTCCTGCAGAGGCATGATTCTGCTCCTCTACATTCCCCCTCTGGTCTAGCCATCGACAACCTCTTCAATTGTCTTCACAGCTTGGTATTTTCTCTTGGAGAAGTGCTTCTTTGGAGTCCAGACCTTCATCAAGCTCCTCAGGGTGCCGGCTGATTTAACATGCTCATCCACACTCCAGGTAATATAGTTTCACTGTCCACTTGGATTACAATAGACCCATCATCCCACATACTTTTTATGATTCTTTAGCTACAGGAACTTCGTCCCTTCAGGTGCTACAATACTGGCCTCTATGCATTTTCTGACATCTTCATCAGTTTATTCCTTGGGCCCAAACCCTGATTCAACATTGATCATGATTTTCATTCCTACTGCCTTCTTTGCTGTCTTTTTGCACTGGCCGATTATTACCTTGATCACACAGAATACAAACATCACCATAATCAATAGTGCTCCAAGAAATGTGAAGATGTTTGCCATCCACTGTGGAATCCATGAGAATATGGAAGCAACCCAACTGTCATCTATAATGTCCTCTGTCTCATCTTCCATCTGATTATGCTTGTTGGTTAGCAACTTTATGGCCTCTGTCAAGGTCCCATTTCTGTTAACGTGAGAAGGTATGAATGTTCAACATGAGGGCCAGATTTTGGTACAAACTCCTCCTTTGTATATGCCCTTGCTGTGATCATGTCAAGGGCATATCCTTTCTGTTCTGGAGGGTCATCAGTCGTATAGCCCTGAATTCTTCCTTGATAGCATTAAATCCCTTTATGGTAGTGTTGAATGTCTGCAGGAGCTCCCATCTGGTAATTTGCAACCATTTGGCATTGGCCATCTTCTGGATCCCAGCCATGAATATAGTAGTAAATGCTGAAGCAGTCTTACTGAAAAATCTGTGCTCATGAGGCGTGGAGTCATACGCTTCTATTGATTTGGCTGAAAGTAGTTCTGGTTCGATTGAGGAATTCAAGCGATCTACTCTTTCTCAAATGGGCATCTACTTTTGGAAATTCTCCAATGTTCAGGTCACTCTGAGGAATCACTAATGACGGAACATGGATAAAAACCAAGGAACAAGTTCCTCCCCAATCCTTGTGGAGCTTCATGTAGGCCGCAGGCCCACTAGCCCGATATCAATCCATCAGAACCGCTGTCCCTGCTCCCATCCTGGAACCATCAACTGTAGTTTTGCAACCTTTGTTATTTCCCACATGATTCTTTCCATGTCTTCAGAAGATCAATGCCGCATTTGCCAATGGGATCACAGACATTGGACCCAATTCATCTTCTACCCATGTCAGTAGTTTGGAATGCTAAGCACATGACTTCAAACATCCGTCGTTCACTCTCTGCATCTCTTGTACATATTCTCACTTTAGTAGATGAGCTGTGCAGGATATCAGTATTTCTTCCCATCCATTTTTGGATTTCACTTGACCATAGACGAAGACTTAAGTTCATTCCCAACACCCAGGCCATTCAGCTACTTCTATTTTATCAGGGCATTCAGTCTCTTCATCTCTTCAATGACTAACTCTTCCTGCCCTTTTGCAGGATACATGAGCATCTTGCGCTTAAGTTCCTTTTCAATCTGTGTAGTCTTGATATAATCATCCTGGTTTGGTAACAACCATATCGACCTCCATCACAAAATGGCCCAACTTCCCTGGAATTTTCCTCTGGTCATGCATGCTGCAAGATGAACATGACACCTGGCATCATGTTCTGGAACTTCTCTGGAGATTAAAGTTCATACTATATTCATGGCATAGGGTATGAGAGTGCAGACGTAGCAACTCTCTTTAGACGTTCTCTCTCCCACCTTTCTCATGTGCTAATAACACATGTTATTACCCAAGTATGCTGTATTGTCTAGATAAGTATTTATCCCCTCATTATCTTACTTTGCACTTCTCCTAGTTCTTACAAAGTCAGTGTTTATATAATACTCATGAAGCAAAACAAAAACAGTTCTCACAGTGGGGAGAACCATAGGAACCTCTAACTCAATGGAAGGAAGCACATCAACAGCATTTCCCATAGTAAGGGGAGCCATAGAGGCCTCTGCCTCAGAGGAAGTACTAGTATGATAGAGACTCTGAAAAAGAAGAAATAGAAAGACAAAGGGGGTCATTACGAGGTTGGAGGTATCCATGGCGCTATTGGCGCCATGGCTTCCCCCTTACCACATACTGGGTTACCTGAATGGGGAATTACCGGGCCATTCCAACCTTGGAGGACCCGGTATTTCCCTATTCAGGGAACCCATCCCCCCATTCCCATTCGAGCCCCCATAGTGCTCAATGGGAATGGAGACCATGCATAACGGGCCCGTTGTTAGCATGCTGGTCCTTTAGCGGCTCCCACTAAGGGCGCCTGGTAAAACCAGCCGCCCTTAGCCGGTCCTGCTAAAGGACCTGGTAATGGGGCGGTAAGGGGTTAATGGCACCGGCACCTTCACCGGCGCCGTTAACCCCTTACCTCCAACCTCGTAATGACCCCCAAAGAGTGTAATTGTGCAGGCAGATAATATGCACCAAAACATAGACAACCAGCATTTGCGCCATCCTGGTACTTGTTGTTCATTCTCTAGAACCGTGCCAGCTTCCAGATTTCTCATCGTTAATACAATCGCCAAATTACTTTATATTTGTAACTGTACATTTTGCTCAATAATTGCAATGAGGAGCCTTCTTATCACAGGTCCATTCTTAGGATCCTGTAAAAAAGTGCAAATATCAACATCTCTTCTGACTAGAGCAGGATTAGCTTGAAGTATGAATACAAGAACAGCAAGCACAAGCCAATGCACATCACTATCAGTAAGTACCATATGGTTAACTGTTCAAAAAAGGTATGCACCACAAAATTAATCTGGATACTGATCTTATTTCCAATTTCTGATTAAGAACTGTCGTCTAGTCATACCTTGGATGCTTCAGTGTGTTTCTAAAGTTAATTTTTGGCCTACTAAAATTCTCAGCAAGTCCTTGCACTCCTGCTAGAATATCTATAATGATTGTCCTCGGTATTCTAGTCCAAGCTAAATCTGTATCATTCACAATCGTTGCTTTGTTGTCCTTCTTCTTCGTCATGGATCGAGCTTGCACGCGCTGCAATTCTACTTTTTGTCTTGCTACTGGATCGTCAATGGTGGGAAGGAGGGTCTCACCTTTGTAGACTTTTACATCGCTCAAGTGAAGCTGAGCTCGTCTTACTTGGACCTTTAGAGCTGAAGGGGTTATATTCTCAATGCAAAAGGAGCCATTAAAACGTGGCTCATGCCACTTTCTGGTAAAAATATTTATAAGCACTAGATCATCAACATACAACGTGGGTGCTGATACAAGTTCAGTTGGGCTGGTTAATGAATTGTCTTTATCTGTGTTCTGAGGCCGACACCAGCGCTTGATTTGATATGAAATGAGAGAGACACTAGAGGTCATATATGTCAAATAATCATGCAGGTCATCACCTAAAGTCTTAGCTACACTCTGGGCATCACTTCTCCTCCTAGATGGAGGTGTGAGGAGCATTCTCATCCGCCACCCTGTAACTAGTTCTGAGGGGTGAGGTGATGGTCTGATCCTGGCTGATTCTGAAAGGCATATAAAGCTACAGGTAGGCAGTATAGCCATCTCTTCCTCAAAGTCAATCTAATCTTGGAAATCCTTTCTTTAAGGAGGCTGTTGAGTCTCTCACATAACCCATTTGCTTGCGGTAATAACAGAAGAAAACATGTGTTTAATGTTCAATAGAAGTCCTATTTGTTCAAATAGCTCATTAAAATGTGGCCCTTGTTGGAACTCAGCACTTCACACGCACATCATCTTGGAAAGATCTCGCACACTAACAACATTTTGTGTAAGTGGCATCAGGGTGTGTACACAGACCTGCCTTGATCCACCTAGAAAAGGGACACACCACCACTGATAGATACCTATATCCATTACATACTTGCAGTATATCGACATAGTCAATATGTAAATGCTGAAACAGACCATTTTGTTGAGGAATTACCTCTAGAATTGTTCTCAGGGTATGCCCAGCAGTAAACCTTTGACACACAATTCAGTTTACCATAAATAGTGCAACGTGTCCCAACAAATTCTGAATAAACCATTCTTCCGCAATCGTAGCAGTGAGACTCTCACCAAGATACATGCACGGGGTAATGCAGTTGTTCAAGCACAACCATTAATAAGACTAATGGCATCAAAGGCCTTCCAGTGCTGTCTTGTCACCATAATGCTTCAGTGGGGGATAAAGAACACACCCTTCATTTCCATAATTCCTGCTCTTCCTGCTTTGCACTTCCTTGAATCTCGATTAATTAGGTTATCAACAATTTATTAAACCCTTCTTGTATCAACATGGTTGTGACTACTTTCTCTTTAATGTTCTCAGTATCAAAACTTGAAATATCTGGAGAATGTGCAACCCTTTTGGCTTTTTTGTCTGCAGCTTCGTTCCCCTAAGAGATAAAATCTGCTCGCTTAGTGTGAGCTGTGCATTTAACGACTGCTATGGCCACTGGGAGTTTTAGTGCCTTAATAAGCCTGCCCAATAAGGATGCGTGCTGCACTGGAGTTCTGTCTGCATGGAGGTAGCCCCTTTTTTCCAACGCGCTAACCCTGTGTGCATGGTTGATGTCACATAGGCAGAGTCACTGTACACCGCCACTTCCTGCCCTCTGTGTTTCTCGAGCGTGACAATAAGCGCTACTAATTCTGCTGCTTGTGATGAAAAGTTAGACGGTAGTCTTGCGCTTGCTACAACTTCAAATTCTCCATTTAATGTATGTCTATACTACTGCTGCGCCTGAATGCCTTTTCCCCACTTGTCTGATCAATTTTGGAAGAATCATCAATAAAGAGAATTTCCCCTCCCATCAAAGCATTTTCCTTCACTCGGGGTATATCATCATAAAATTCAACATAATTAGCACAGTCATGCACACAATCGCCTTCTTTTACTGGCTCAGCTATAAACGTGCCAGGATTCATTATTTTCCATCTTACAATTTTAATTGTTGGGTTTGAAATCATTACCTCATAAACTGAAGCTCTTTGGGATGTCAATGTGCCCTTGGGTTTCTCAAATATAGAAAATAGAGCATGTGCAACCAAAAGAGTCATAGAGTAGCCCATCACAATACTTTTAGACTTCTCAATTGCGAATGCGGCAGCTCCCAATGACTGTTCGCAAGAGAAGTGTCATCTCATAACTGGGTCTAAAATCCCACTGTAATATTCTAGAGGCTTGTACCCCACTGTAGTTCTCTGTGTAAGCACTGCTGTCATGACTGTCCTATTTGTGTGAGAATACAGATAAAATTCCTCAGCATAATTGGGAATTCCCAAAACAGAGGCTGCTCACATTGCTTTTTTCAGCTCCTCAAACCCTTCCTCCATTTCTTCAGTTCATTCTATTTCTACTTTATCCACTTGTGCTTTCTTTAAAGCTTGCAAATGGTGTCTCGTATATGAACTGTAATCAAACACCCAGGCTCTAACATAGTTGCATAGCCCCAAAAACAGTTGCATCTGTTTCACTGTATTTTGCTTCAAGGGTATTACAATTGCCTCAGCTCTTTCAGATGTCACCTTCTTTCCTTTATGCAAAATCAACTGCCCTATGTATAACAAGTCTTCTTGACAGTATTGTAACTTCTCCATGTCTACCTTATATCCCTTATATAGTCATGAACTGTATAGAATCTTGTCTGCACTCATCTTCCATGGTGCTACAAATTAAAATTCCATCTACGTATTGTATCACTGCACTCTTAAGGTCAATATTGCCTAATTACATCTGTAGGACTCTCTTAAAGATCGATGGGGACTCACAGTACCCCTGGGGCAAACAGGTATGTGTCATTCAAGCTTGGCAGAACATAAAGGAAGTCAAGTCTTGTGAGTCTTTGTGCAACGGGATCGAGAAAAAACACATTTTTCAAATCGATCACCATAAAAATCAAGCTTCCACCAGGATACTGCATAGTATCGTCACCGGATTAGGAACTAAAGGAAACTCTGCCTCTGCAATCTGGTTAATCGGTCTCATATCTTGTATGAATCTCCACGACCCTCCTTTAGATGTTTTTATCAGATACACTGCAGTGTTACACAACGATTCTGATGGCACCAGAATTCATTATTTCATCAGTGCAGAGACAGTTTGAAATATACCTTCATCGGCCGCTCGAGACATGGGGTACTCTCAACTTTATTTTGACATCCCCTATTCCCTTTAATGGACCTATTCCATAAGGGCCTGTTGTCCAAAGGACACTTGCCACCTTCTCCAAGTCTTCCTAAAAATATGCAGGACGCTGACGCATTGTCACCATTCGCTGTGGGACTTTCCTCTTTTCTATCCTTATCCAGTATGTGATCCTCATAAAGAACACAACTTCATCATCTGTTTGGTCTTCCCTAAACATGTCGTCATCAGTGATGTCAGTCAATCTGTACCCTTCCTCGACAGCTATTACTGTTCTCCAGGGTCTACCCTCATCATCTACTCCTTCAAGTATTGCCATTTCCCTTTGTACTTGGCTGCTTCTAATTCCATAGGGATTGTCTGTCCCACCCCTTCGTCCATAGGTATTTGTGGTCTAAACGAAAACTCATCAGGTATCCTCATAATCTTTCCCACTAAGCCAGGTAGCCATGTCAATAGAATGCTCACTCCATATAGAAAATCTCTGGATTTACTGTAACCTCTCATAGAGCCACTTGCCCTGTGAACGCCAGTATAAATTCTCCCACTTTTAAATAGTGTATTCCTGGAGTGGAAAACACTATTCCTTGATCAGTGAATGAAATTGTCACGTTAAGGTTTGTCATTAAATCTCTTCCTAAAATGTTAACTGGTGTCTGCCATGAATATAACAAAGGAACAGACATGTCACACTTTCCTATAGAGTCTGTTAGTTCGATAGTAAAAGGAACTCGACTCGTAGCTCCAGAGATCCCTTCAGCATTCATGGCAATTCCCGACATTGGATATTTTCCCTCTTGTATAAATTAACAAGTAGCTCCAGTGTCTACTAGATATTAAAAAGATTTGCTTCCTATCGTCACATCGACCCTTGGTTCCTCTTGGGATTCTGGTGTCACAGATAGTACTGAACACATCAAGTCACCCTGTGAGCTGACCTATTGTGGGTATAGGCTCATCCCTGTCCCTATGAAAGGATTTCCTCCTACCACAGTGACAGCTCCTATTCTGGGTGTCAGCACTTGTCCTGTGTTTGCATACTGCTGTGTATGCATAGGGGCTTGTTGTGACTGCCCTTGTGGTCGATTCATTTGCACTTGCTCTTGCTGCTGTACCTGCTGCATTCGCGGCACTTGTGTGTGATGCACTGTGTGATCTTGGGCAAACCCTTCCCTATTTTCTGTGCTATATGGTGGAGGATAAGCTGTCCCCCCTCTTGAGAATTGGCCATTTTGCACATTCCCTTGGTTCCCACATGCGCATGCAATGTGCCCTGTCATCCCAAAAGTCCAACATACTGGGGGTGCTTGTCTGACAAGTCCCACCTTGGTTAAAACTTCCCTGAGTACTCTGATTCTCATTCTGTGCATTCTGGGACCCATCTTGATTATTTTGTAATCCTCCCCCTCTTCCTCTATAGCCCATACCTCTGCCTCGTGGCACACACCCATATACACCTTGGTCCATAGGGAGCTGATTACTCTCCCGCGATGTACCCATTGCTTCCTGCAGTCCCAATCCTTCTCCGCTTGTCAATACAGCCCCTTCTATGGCAAATATTGACAATTGTTTCAGAACTAGCTTGGCTTCCTCGATTTTCCTAGTCTCATCTTTCTTCCTATTCTTCTCTTGCAATAGCCAACAGTGATGCACTATCGTCAACATTATCTCGGCCCACGGTTTACCTCCCATCCCCACTTGTTTCTTCATTTGTCTCTGTACTGGCTCAGGCAACCCCGCACATAAAATGTGGTAAAATAAGGAGTTTCAAGCTGCTTTTCTCCTTAATGTCCTGAATGTGAGCAATAGGGTCTTCATCTTCCGTCATCTTACATGTCATAATTGCACCCATATCTGATGTATCGGGGTACTGTACCCTGAGAGCCCTCCATACATCTGCTCTGCAATTATTAAACAGTGCTCCATAATGCACTGTGTTTTGTGCTGTCACACTTGAACAGCCCGCTCTCCTCCATATGTCATCAGCCCTTTTCCCAAAAATAGATTCCAGGAGACCTTTAATGTCCCCTATGGCCAGTGTATTTCCTCGTGTCATTTTTTCTAATTCATGTATCCATTTCCTGGCACCTGAAGTCCAACTCGGGAGCTTACACCTTAGATTATCCTTATCCATCTGCAGCCATGGAATATACTGTGGCCCTGCTGCCCCTTTTTCCAATAAGGGAAACTGCGTAAACCCCAACTCACAGTTGGTTCCCTTCGTTAGTCTATCCATGGCAGGGACAATCGTCCCTACCCATCTCCTCTTCGGTAGCGATCTTAACATGCTCACATATGGTGATGATTCTCCCTTCTCACTATATGATTGTCTTTGTGGATGCTGTGGATATGCAATGGGATCTGACGTCCTGTCCTTAAGTTGTTCCATATCTGACCATCCTACTTGTTTATCCATTTGCAAGCTTCGTTCAGGGTTGCACGCACTCACTCTTATACCCCAAGACTGGACTCTTTGCTCGTCTGATATGTCTTGTTATGTTATGTTATGTTATGTTATTTTGCACTTATATAGCGCCTTATATACCATTGGTATGGTCTGAAGGCGCTGGTAGGTTGAACGCCCTTGGGAATCGCAGTTCAGATCAGTAGAGAGAGTAGGGAGAGTCAAAAAGGTGCGTGCGAGCACCGGATATGTGTGCAGCTCGTGCGGCACTTGTGTAATAGCTGCTTCTTATCGGTAGGTGTGGTGGTTGAGAGATCAGGAGAATGTGTTCGTTCTGGCAGGATTTATCCGGAACGGATGTGGCTGCGTTAGGCCTGAGGAAAACGCCTGGCTGGGGGTGTGAGACCAGCAGTGTTTACATAGAATGATGTGGAGTAAGCGGCGGATGTTCGTATGAGAACAGTTATACCGAATGGTGTCATAGTATCACTGTGTTCTAGTTGAGTGGTGATGTAAAGGAGAGAGTAAGCGTGGTGGTGTGATATGATGGGTTATATGCTTTTTCAATGTGCAAACTTCTAAATGCAACTTTCCCAGAGAGGCTACTGGGCGAAACTTCTAAGTACAATTTTCCACACAGAGGCTATTGGGTACACTTCTAAATTCAATTTATCAGAGAGGCTATTTGGCACACTTCTAAATGTAACTCTCACAGAGGCTATTGGGTACACTTCTAAATGCAATTTTCACAGAGCATCTACTGGGCACACTTCTAAATTCAAGTTTCCAGAGAGGCTATTGGGCAAACTTCTAAATGCAACTTTCCAGAATGTCTATTGGATACACTTCTATAATCAACTTTCACAGATGCTATTGGTAGTACTTCTAAATACAACTTTCAAAGCGTGGCTATTGGGCATACTTCTAAATGCAGCTTTCACAGAGGATATTGGGCCCATATCTAAATTCAATTTTCCACAGAGAGGCTATTGGGCGCACTATTAAAATCAATTTTCCAGCGAGGCTATTGGGAACATTTCTAAATTCAATTTACCAGAGGGGCTATTGGGCACACTTCTAAATGTAACTCTCACAGAGGTTATTGGGTAATTGGGTACACTTCTAAATTTCACAGAGGGGGTATTGGGCACCCTTCTAAGTGCAACTTTCACAGAGTGGTTATTGGGGACACTATTAAATTCACAGCGAGCTTATTGGGCATACTTCAAAATGCAACTTTCCAGAGTGTCTATTGGGCACATTTCTAAATGCAACTTTCCAGAGTGTCTATTGGGCACACTTCTTAATGCAGTTTCACAGAGTGAGTATTGGGCACACTTCTAAATGCAACTTTCACAGAGTGGCTATTGGGCACACTTCTAAATGCAACTTTCACAGAGGATCTTGGGCACACTTCTAAATTCCATTTACCAGAGAGGCTATTGGGCACATTTCTAAAATTCAAGGAGAGGCTATAGGGCACACTTTCTAAATGCAACTTTCACATGCTAACATTCACAATTCCATCTAGATGCGGCGCAGGCCAATATTCACAATTCCATCTAGGAGTGGACATGCTAACTTTCACAATTCCATCTAGGTGCGGACATGCTAACATTCACAACTCCATCTAAGAGTGGACATGCTAACATTTCTCAATTCCATCTAGGTGAGGACATGCTAACTTTCACAATTCCATCTAAGAGTGGACATGCTAACTTTCACAATTCCATCTAAGAGTGGACATGCTAACATTTCTCAATTCCATCTAGGTGCGGACATGCTAACATTCACAATTCCATCTAAGAGTGGACATGCTAACATTTCTCAATTCCATCTAGGTGCAGACATGCTAACATTCACAATTCCATCTAAGAGTGGACATGCTAATATTTCACATTTCTATCTAGGTGAGGACATGCTAACTTTCACAATTCCATCTAGGTGCGGACATGCTAACTTTCACACTTCCATCTAAGAGTGGACATGCTAACTTTCACAATTCCATCTAAGAGTGGACATGCTAACTTTCACAATTCCATCTAAGAGTGGACCTGCTAATATTTCACAATTCCATCTAAGAGTGGACATGCTAATATTTCACATTTCTATCTAGGTGAGGACATGCTAACTTTCACAATTCCATCTAGGTGCGGACATGCTAACTTTCACACTTCCATCTAAGAGTGGACATGCTAATATTTCACATTTCTATCTAGGTGCGGACATGCTAACTTTCACAATTCCATCTAAGAGTGGACATGCTAACATTCACAATTCCATCTAAGAGTGGACATGCTAATATTTCACATTTCTATCTAGGTGCGGACATGCTAACTTTCACAATTCCATCAAAGAGTGGACATGCTAATATTATGGCAGTCTATGTTATTTGGGGGTAAGATAGAGTGGCATGGGCTTTCTGGAGTGGAGTGATTGCTCTACTCCCTACCCATCCCACACTCACGGTTTTGGTGGTGTCTGTTAGCTGCTGGCTTCCTTGGCGTCCCCTGCGGACACCTGCAGACACATCTTGGAGCCGCCAATAATGGAGCCGCCCTTGGCCTTGGGGCCCTTCGCCGCTGGGGGCTGCCGGGCAGAGGGCTGCCCTGGGAGGAGCAGTGATGAAGGGCGGGATGGGCGGGTTGGGAGGCAGGAGGGGGCGGGACCAGGAAGGGGTGGGAGGCGGGTGGGCGGGTGAGGGAGAACCAGGAAGGGGAGGCCAGGAGACACGGGGCAACGCGGGGCCTGGGCACACGATATTTTAGTAATTACATGGGAAAGGGGCGCGGATGGGTAGGCACACTCACCTGCTCCTTGGGTGAAATCAGGGCAGGGGGCAGGGGGCAGGGGGCGGGAACGTGTACCAGGAAGAGGAGCGGGGAAGAGAAGCGCTGCACACGGGGCCTGGGGGGGATACATTTGGACAAGGGTGGCCCAAAATGGGTCGCGGGACAATGGGGGTCTTACCTTGGGCAGAGATGGGAAATGAGGAGGCGGCAGGGGAAGCGGGTCGCCAGTATCCTTGCGAGGGAGGGATAGCCAATCAGGGCAGGGGGCGGGAACGTGTACCAGGAAGAGGAGCGGGGAAGAGAAGCGCTGCACACGGGGCCTGGGGGGGATACATTTGGACAAGGGTGGCCCAAAATGGGTCGCGGGACAATGGGGGTCTTACCTTGGGCAGAGATGGGAAATGAGGAGGCGGCAGGGGAAGCGGGTCGCCAGTATCCTTGCGAGGGAGGGATAGCCAATCAGGGCAGGGGGCGGGAACGTGTACCAGGAAGAGGAGCGGGGAAGAGAAGCGCTGCACACGGGGCCTGGGGGGGATACATTTGGACAAGGGTGGCCTAAAATGGGTCGCGGGACAATGGGGGTCATTACCTTGGGCGCGAATGGGAAATGCGGAGGCGGCAGGGGAAGCGGGTCGCCAGTATCCTTGCGAGGGAGGGATAGCCAATCAGGGCAGGGGGCGGGAACGTGTACCAGGAAGAGGAGCGGGGAAGAGAAGCGCTGCACACGGGGCCTGGGGGGGATACATTTGGACAAGGGTGGCCCAAAATGGGTCGCGGGACAATGGGGGTCTTACCTTGGGCAGAGATGGGAGATTCATCACCGAAACCTGGTTATCCAATGACTTCAACCCAATCGCTAGTGAAGCCTTTCCCCCTGACTACTCCCTCATCCCACTGAACCGTCCATCCAGAGGAGGTGGGGTAGCATTCGTCTTCAAATCTCTCTTCCGCGCCTCGATCATCGACAACCAACCCTCCATCCCTTCCTGCGAATCTCTCCTCGTTAAACTTTCCCTCTCCCCATCGCGCTCTCACAGTTTCTTAATAATCTACAGGCCCCCTGGTTACGATAGACAATTCGCAAACAACCTTTGCGACTCAATCGCCACCATGCAACTAAACCATCCCAACCTCACCCTCCTTGGTGACTTCAACATATGGCTCGACATCCCCACCAACCCTATGACACACTCCTTGGTTGACGGTTTAGATGCAATTAATCTCCAACCCCACATAAACGGCCCGACTCACTACAAAGGACACACTCTCGATGCCATCTTTAGCTCCAACACCCTGATTCATCTAAAGCCCCCCACCCCAGTCATCTGGTCCGATCACTTCATTCTCTCGTTCGCCATCCACTCACCTGACCCCCTTCCCGTACTTGCATCCGAACCTCCGATTTTACGCAAATGCTGGAAAAAATTAACGATCACTCCGGACCTAGCCGAGGCACTCCTCCAATCTCCACCACCCACCTGCCTTCCCGACAACAAATTAACCCCTGAGGCCTTTGACTCATGGCTCAACGCACCTCTTTTACGACTCACCCCCCCATGCAAACCATCAACCCGCTGCGCCCCTTTCCCCAGATGGTTTACTCCTGAGTTGAAGACCACTAAACGACTTTACAAATACCTAGAACGCAAATGGCAGAAAGAGAAAACCCACGAAAACAGGACCACCTTGGCCCGTCACCTCTATCAATATAAGGCCGAAATCCGGAAAGCAAAAAAAGCCCACTACAACACCCGAATCCTAAACTGCAAAAACCCAAGCAAAGAACTCCACAAAATCATCTCAGAATTCACCAATCCTGCTTGCAATACAACCAGCCCGACCGCCACACAATCACTGTGCGACTCACTCTCCCTCCACTTTCACAACACGGCTATCGAAAGAACAAAAACTCTAAACACCAAGATGGCTCAACTACAGCCACCGGGCAATCCTCCGCCCATACCGCCCAGCCCTGCAACCGCAACCTCCACGCAACCAACGTTTGAATCCTTTAGTCCAATATCGCCGGAACAGTTTCTCAAACTGCTATCTGCCCGCAAACCTTCTGGTTCACCACTGGACCCCTGCCCAGCCACAACCCTTAAAGAAATTTTTGCCTCAACCTGCGCAGGAGAATACGCAAGATCTATCATAAATTCCTCCCTCTCCTCCGGTATCTTTCCCGACGCATTCAAAACGGTGCACGTCAAACCTCTAATTAAAAAACCATTGCTCGATCCACTCGAGCCCAAAAACTACCGCCCAATCTCAAACACTAGGTTCCTTGCCAAACTCATTGACCGAACCGCCTACTCCCAACTAAACTCCTTTGTCGAAACCAACAACCTCCTAGACCCAGTCCAATCAGGCTTCAGATCACGTCACGGAACTGAAACCACCCTAACCTCGATCTGGGATGACCTTAAAATGACAGCAGACTCCACCGGATGCGCCGCACTAATCCTCCTCGACCTATCGGCCGCCTTTGACACGATCAATCACTCAATCCTCCTAGACCGACTCCACTCCATAGGAATCCGCGGAACCGCCCTTAAATGGATCGCTTCATTCCTCAAAGACAGGCACCAAATAACGACACTCTCCAGCTTTACCTCACAACCCCGACCTGTCGACACGGGAGTCCCTCAAGGAGCATGTCTATCCGCCCTCCTGTTCAATCTTTACCTGATCACCCTCCCACCAATAATTCGTTCACACAACATCCTGTGTTACAACTACGCCGACGACACTCAACTAATTCTAAAAATCCCGAACTCGAAACCCGACTCCCGACCCGACCTGGCATCCTGCCTCCTTAACATAGAACTCTGGATGACCCAAAGCCACCTCCTGTTAAACCCCTCCAAAACAGAAATCGTGATTTGCGGCAAGCTCGATCTCCTTCCGGACCCACTACCCTGGCCACCCGCCATGGGCAACTCACCGACACCCTCCAACACAGTGAAAAATCTTGGATGCACCCTAGACTCCGACCTAACACTCTCGCGACAAGTCAACAATGTCTCAAAATCCTGCCACCACCACCTCAAAAATCTTAGGCGCATCCTTCCATATCTCTCATTTCCCAACAGAGTCTCCGCGGTCCAATCAATTGTCATATCAAGACTGGACTACGGAAACTCCCTATACCTCGGAATTCATGCCTACCAACTAAACAAACTCCAAAGAGCACAAAACGCGGCAGCCAAAATGCTACTCGCGCTCGGTCCAAGAGACCACGTATCCCCAGCCCTTAAGACACTGCACTGGCTTCCAGTAGCCCGTAGGGTAGCTTTCAAAACCTTATGCCTCTCCCATCGAGCACTACATAAAACCGGACCGCAATATCTTCAAGACAAGCTAATACCTTATCACCCCACTCGCACCCTAAGATCAAGCTCAGCCGGCCTCCTAGTAATCCCTAAGACAAACTCAACCAGGTTAGGCGGATCATAATTCTCAACGCTAGCCCCAACCCTATGGAACTCGCTCCCACCCCACATCCGCCAAACTGAAGACTTAACGGCCTTCCGCAAACTACTGAAAACCTGGCTCTTCCCCTAAAACTAACCAGCAATCTGACCGGAAGCAAGAAATGTACAACTAAATAAAAAAATAAATACATACATAAATAAATAAATAAATAAATAAATAAATAAATAAATAAATAAAACCGAATGTAAACCATAAGACAAACAATACCAAACGAATAGTGTAGATCAAAACAGTGAAGTGGATAATATGAATAAATTATCAGGAAACTAGGAGATCTAGATGGACGCTTTGACCAGACAAAAGTGTTAGAGTGAATGAGGATCTAGAGGGGACGAGAGAAGAGGGCGGATGAACGTCGAGAACGGACGAACATGGAGAGCTGACGAACGTGGAAATCAGATGAGTATGGAGAGCAGATGAGCGTGGAGAGCAAATGAGCGTGGAGAGCGGATGAGTGTGGAGAGCAGATGAGTGTGGAGAGCGGATGAGTGTGGAGAGCGGATGAGTGTGGAGAGCGGATGAGTGTGGAGAGCGGATGAGTGTGGAGAGCGGATGAGTGTGGAGAACAAATGAGTGTGGAGAGCGGATGAGTGTGACTATTGTCTCCTTCACTTTTGTCTCAGTTCAGTCTGCTTAAGGAGAATATCCTATGGTCATCACTGAACAGGCTTCCCTCCTCTCTTTGTGATTGAGGCATTAGGGATCGATCATCATTCCCTCGAGTTTCATGCTCACTATTTCGCCTCAACTGTTGATAGGTATCGATTCTCTCTCCGATGCTTTCTGCATCAAATCTTTCCTCATCTAACATAACTCTAGATGTTGTTGGCATTACTTCCTTTGTCGGAAAAAACTCTTCTGTTCTATCCCATTGTATTTTGGGGCTTGGCCGCACTGATTCCTCAAAAATAAGACTAGTATTAAGACCCCGGTGTCTTCTTCTCCATTCTATTTCCTCATCTAGTTCTCTCCGCTTTCTCACATCCCTTCTAATTTGTTCTTCCTCTTGCCTTCATTCTTCTCTCTTACTCCTTCCCTTTTTTCCTCTTCTTCCCTTCAACTCTGTATTCTTTTGTCACTCAATTTTTGCACTTCCTCCTTATGCTGGCTAAGCATCCACTCCTCAGGTGACGTTCTTTCTCTTCCAACTACATTTTCCAGAGCTCTAGAATGGCTACCCTTTTCTCTAATTTCTTCCCAGTGTATGCAGCGTGCAAGTATGTGGTCATGTGTTGCAATATCGCTTTTGACAGTGATCCCCCTTGTGGCCACGGCATGAACATCTTATCTGCTGTGCCTTTCACCCATTCCACACTATACTGTTAGAGCTTGGGCATGTGCTTTGGCAGAATAGGGGTTGAAAGCCTGAGATGGAAATGTTCAAGGGAGAAAAGACAGAAGATTATTTTTCCGAAATAACCTGTGGTCTTTTCTCCCCTGAACATTTCTGACTTGGCCCCCACCACCACACACACACCAATACCCTTGCTGCTGACTCACTGTGTCCCTGCAACGCCTGTTCCCTTTCACTTCCGTGATCGGGAACCAGCGCCGCATGGGCTTTTCCTTTTTCTATGTCTTTTTGGGAACGGCTCCAGGGGACACCCCTGCAACCCCACTCACAATATAGTGAGCAAGGGTGCAGGGCACACCCCTGCAGCCCCTTCCAGTGAATGGGGGATTTGGTCAAAGTTTTCGGCCTTTTGGTATTTTCGAACATCCGAAATTCGGCCAAATCTCCCATTCAGGCTTTTGAACTCTGTCTTTTTGGCTGATTTCCTTTGGCAATGTCTTGCATAGGTGCATAAGAGGAGTGTCTCCCATAATGACAAGTCTCAATTGACTGTCAATACTTACCAGATTTATGAAATGACCTTTATACTTTTACTTTAAACCACCACTTTTTCCATGCCTCTAAAACAACAAATATGAGCGTGCACCATCAATCGCCGCTCAAGCTCTAATTCCTTAGCTATCTCTACCTTTTGATTGGTACCAACCCCTTCGCTAGGGTAGTTAATATAGCTTCTCAATTTTTTCCAATGTCTTCGCAACTTCTATCGCTCTTTCATATTTTTACTCAACAAACAACATATAGACTAGTCGACTTTACACATTTAATAAACAGAGTGAACACTTTTATCTCTTTCGTCTTTACTTATACCCTGTACAGAGTTTCAGATATCAACTTACGAAAACCTGCTCACATGTTATATATTTCACTCTACTCCCATTGGAGTTTGACACCTCTCCTTCTGAGGTCCCTTGAGCTAGGACTCTAGGTACTATCTTTTCTTCACACAATTTCCTGTTACTTAAAAATGATCACAACCCCATCCCCTTCATTTGCCATTCCCCTTAGTCTACTCACCATTCGTTCATTAATCGACTCGAGGCCTTCAGTATCAATTCCTCGTCCAATCAACCACTTTGCCTTCCATCCGCAGAGCACCCGTGGAAACCGGGAAGGAATTTCGTGAAATGGGGACCTGCACACCGTCTCGGTTCTTCTTACAAGTTTATTTCTGTTTGGCTGTTCTCCACAGGAAACCTGCAACCTTCCGGCTAATGGGGACAAACTAGTTTGGATCTTTTAACCATCCGCACTGCTACTAGGTGAGCATAGAGCCCTTTGGGTATCATGCACACAATGGTTGGAGATGCTGAATAATACTGACACCAAAATATCGAACCAACTCAGGAAGAATGATCTAAAACAGGGAGTTACAACAGACATCAAGGGAGGTTTGCTCGAGTTCTGAAAACATTTATATACAAAACAATTTGTCATAAGTGACATCATACGGCGCAGCAAATGAGAAAAACCTATTGAAGGGGCCCCTGAGGGACCCTCGTTTGTGGAAACAAGGCACAATCACCACACATGAACTGATACGCCAGACACAAGGTTGTATTCCCAAAATCTAGGGTTTATTGCAAAGCAAATAGTCTCAGTTGGCCAACTGGTCCCACACCCCGCGACGTGTGTCTACCAGACCTCGGGGGACGCAAGAGAGAGAAATTTGTACAACAGTTATATATATATAAAACAAGCATCTAGTAATCAGTAGTGTCACAACTTATACCGCCCCTACTGCATTTCCTGTGAACTAGGCATGATGATTGACAATGGTGACGAGTATGACACCTTCAAACATTCATTTAGTAACAGTTTGAAATCTCGTAAACTCACAGGCATAAGTCTTTGTTTTAAAGAACACAATGCTTCTGTTTCTACAAGCAAGCTGTGCGTAGGGAGAGACACATTCCAGGCCTTGCTATCTCGTCGTTTCTATTCGTGTACTGGGGGTCAACTTGCTCTCCAGGGCTCTACTGGTCTCAGGAAAGGGGGGCCGCAAAGAAGAGCATAATTCAAGTCATTTAATGTTCGCTCTAGCATTTCTACTGTGCTTACCGAGACTAGCTGGCACCTGCTGTACTGATTAGAATGCCTTGCTGCTCACTCTCCAAGGATATGCGAGGGAGGGGACCGGGCATTTCTGTCCGGGTTACTGTATTATGTTTCGACATGCCACTCGCGGCCTTGCATTGTGCACCAGTGAAGCAGAATAATATTTCAGCAAAGCAGTTTTACATGAGGCAAAAAGGCAACGTTAGAGAAAACAAGAAGAAAACAAAATGGCGATTTCAGTCACCTTAAAATGGCCGCACCATGGTTAAGCTTTTGCTACACCTTTCTATTACTAAACACATGAGGCGGTTGGTCTTCGGCCAACAAAGTATAGTGCCTTACGATCGAGGGGGTGTCTATTCTTTCTGGACTGACAAAACCCTCCTTTTGGCCGTATGCCAAACGCCTCATCCATACATTGCATCCTCCTCCGACCGAGTATCTGAATCAGATTCTGAATCTTGCACACTACTGGTCTCATTTTCATTATCATCAATATCAATTGACATGAATTCTTTTACTGTTCTTGATTCATCATTACCATGAGTATTTGATTTAATAGTGCTCTCTTTTTCTATCCTATGTACACACTCTTCACTTATTTCAGTGCATACTACAGGTAGGCAGTGTATGCAGTAACAACATGTCATGAATATTCCTAGTACTGCTACTAGGATCGCAAATAGTTTCCATCCCCATGAATTTAATAACTCCCAGAACCAGGAGCCTATATCCCAACCCCCTTCTTGGGTATGGAGTTCAGAGCTCAAGACATGTAGCTTTCTTATCGCTTCAAAAATCGTGGGAGAGGAGTCGTTTACAAATACACAGCACGCTGATCCCATGATTTTGCAAACATCGCCACGATCAACCAGGATTACATCAAGTGCCATTCTATTTTGTAGTGTCATTAACCTAATCCCTTTCTCCTCTAATGTCATGTTGTATAATATATCTGTTGTTCCATTTATTGTTTTTTTCTAAGATTCTGGATAGTTGTTGTATATTATAGGAGTTTATTGCTTGGCCCGAAAATGGTATAAATGATTTTGCTATGTCCTCTACTATTAATCCGTCTTCATTACTCCTCCGTGGCCTAGATCTAGATAGTTTGGCTATGTCTGTTGTTTTTAAAAGAAACACTCCTGGGAACAAAAGTCCCAAATAACAAGTACTTCCCCAGTTTCTAGGCAACCAGGGATATGTTTTTTCCCCACATATAAAATATACAGGGTCACCTACATAGACTGGTTCTACTTCCCTATTAAGAATCGCTGTATTCATACATCTAGTGAATGTCCCTACTGAATAGGAGCCCTTCTTCTTTAAGCAAAAAGGAACAGAACGTGGGCTGTAGTTTACCGTATAGGAGGGATGCATTGCATCTTTATTTTCTTCTGATCTCATACGAAATATGATTACAGATGATTTTTCCGGCACAAACAATATATCGTGTGGCATTGGTTTGGGTGTAGCTTTTGGCATTATCATTCGTGCTCTATGAAATATGGAGCAACCTATAGGTCTCATAATTATCTCCTCAAATTCATTCATGTTTGTGCTATCTAATTGACCCGTTTCACTTTTATTCCATTTCCCATAATATGATGTACTCAGGGATGCACTGCATGCAGAAACTTAATGTTAGTGGCTGCACGTACCAACCTATTCCTTTGCCACCATGCTGTGGCAAATGAACACACACCCAACAGTTATTCTTTTTCAAAATTGAATGTGTCATATTCATTATTTGCAGTAATGTGTTGTTTCCATAACCTTCCCTATGTTTTTCTTCCATTGGGGACAGAGTGTAAGTAATTACATGAACAGGGCTTTCAGTGGTGGAGATGTTTCTCATGGGCAAGAAAATGTCTAATGGGTGCATTTCTTCCAAATACCATAATACCAGTGCTGTCATTATTGGGGCCAATATACTCATTATACACATTATTATCGTTAAGCTCAGCATACAATTTTTTCGACCATTTTCTTTCTGTGACCTTCTATGTGCTATGTTTAATTCATTTTCAGCAGTGGTGCAGGAGGGGGCAAAAGCTGGTTCCGGCATTTTTCTCTCACGGTTCTTCTTCTTCTGCATGTTCGTCGTGAATGTCTCTCGTCGTTGCACTTGTTGGAATGTCAATAAGTTCGATAAATGTCAACAGTCTGTTCTGCGAGTTCTTAGCAGCCTGGATTGCTACACGCTGGGCAAGATCTCTGTGCGTCTGCACATTGCTCAAAGAACTCCAGAGCAGTTATCAATTGCCTTCGTACCATGTGCGCCCCGTTCGTTCGCACGGGTTCAGGACACATGGATTTTATGTTAGCACAGAGGAGCCTCGTTTATTGGGCTGTCCAATTTGCACAACCCTCACGCCGCTCTCCTCTAGGCCTCCGGTTCCTACTTCATCCGAGAATAGGAAACAGAGGCAACAAAAAGATCAACAGAAATGCAGGTTTGATCACTCCTTCCTAGGCCGCAAATTGTATCGCCTTGCTCCTGGTATCGTGTGATCAATGAATAGTGCGATGCACTTCCAGACTCCAGCTCGGAGTCAGCCTGTGGCGCAATAGCAGATGATGGTGGGCGCCACAATGATGATGCAGCTTTCGTTTCAGGCTGTGGCGCAATGAAAGAGGGTGGCCGCCAAAGTGGTACACGTTCTACGTGTGCCAGCAGTGATGCAGATTCTGCTGAACAACGTTGGGGCACTCCTTGCCCTTCCTCTTTACAGCAATCTTTTCAGGCTTTGTTTCAGGATCAGGCAGATTTTGTGGCAAAGAACTGGCAATTGTTTCTTTCGTTTCTGGGACCGCTGTCTCTTTCTGGTCGTCTCGATCAATCAGTTTTTCAGACGGTGATGGGACATTCTTGGCGTGTGTTGCATGTATCCACGCCTTCCTCCCATCCACCCGAATTGCCGTCTGCGTAGTTAGCAGGATCAGATAGGGTCCACGCCATCTGAGTGTTAACAATGTCTTTCGCTCAAAATTCTTGATTAGCACCCAGTTTCCTGGCTCCAGTGCATGTCCCGGGCCAGTGTATCTTATTGGCAATGCCTCCTGCACCTGCTGATGAATCAAACGCAATTTTGAATTAAAAGATTACAATAAATGCTGAGCACAGGGTATTCGAGTTCCCTCAGCATTTTTGGCTGAGGTGCACACCAAGCATTCGCCGGTCTCCCCATAACAATTTCGTATGGGGAGAGCCCAGTTCTTGCCTGCATAGATGTGCGCATGCACAGTAACGCTAGCGGTAATGCATCTACCCAGTTTAACTTGTTTCCTGCGCATATCTTGCTTATCTTAGATTTCAAGATACTGTTGTGGCGTTCAATAAGACTGGCAGACATGGGGTGTCTAGAACGATGGAATCGCTTATCAATCTGGAGTCCTGCATAAATCTACAAAATGTGGACCGTTGTCTGACCATATGACACGGGGCAGGCCAAAAGGGAAGAAGTATTCCTTTAACATTACTTTCGCTGTGCTCATGGCAGTGCAGTCTTTCAATGGATATGCTTCCACTCATTTGCTAAATGCACATATGACCACCAGAACATACTTCAAGTTTTGGCATCCCTCCATCTCTATGAAATCAAAATGGATTACCTCAAAAAGGCATAGAGGGAGGACCAAAACTGCCTGTTGGAGTCACCGTTCCCTTCCCCACATTGTGTTGTAGACACGATACAATTCTGGACCAACCTCTCTGCATTTTTCTTTATGTGCGCATTCTCCCATACTGTGGCTAAATGTTGGACTATCTTTTTGCCACAAATATGAGTAGGGCTGTGGGCCATCGTAACCATTGCAGTTACATAGCAATTGGGCAGCATCCAGTTCCTACTCTTCTTGTCTACCCAACAACCCTCCAGATCTAATTCAGCCTAGCCCTCAGACCACCCTTTTATTTCATCTGCAGTGGCTTCTGCCTGCATCTCTTGGACAGTGGCAATTCCATTCTCTATCATGCAGGGCACTTCCTCCGACTGTACTGTTAACATTTTGGTATTCAGGTCAGTGGCAGTTTGTTTCGCAATTCTGTCTGCAAATGCGTTTCCCTCTCCCACTTTGCATGTTACTTTTTTATGCGCCTCGCATTTTACTATTGCCAGGTGCTTTGGACACGTAAGTGCAGACAACAATCATACAGTCGAAGAGCCATGTTGTATTCGAGCCCCATGTGATGTAGGAAACCTCTCTCAGCCCAGAGTGAGCCAAAGTTATGAACCACGCCAGAGGCGTATTGGCTGTCAGTATAGATGTTTTCACTCAGATTTTCAGAAATCTCACAAGCTCTGGTCAAGGCTATTATCTCTGCCGCTTGTGCAGAGTTGTAGGGGATTCTTTTACTCTCCACAATACTTTTTAACGTGGTGATAGCGTAAGCAGAAGTTGATGTGCCATCTGGCAATTTAAAACAAGAGCCGTCACAAAACAACTCTCCATCTGGCTCTTTTTGTGGGGTATCTGTTAAATGAATTCTCCCCTTCGTTTCTTCCTCAGTAACCATTAAGCAATCATGGGGAGGTGATTCATTCCCATCAAGTTTTCCCATTGGTAGTGGCATTAATTCAGAAGGATTCAAAGCGCTACACCTCATCATTTGGATGTGTGGCGCAAAGAGGACAATTTCATATCTAGTGAATCTAGCAGAGGTGAGGTGTTGCGTCTGCATTCTATTGAGTAGAACGTCTATGGCATGTGGAACCATCAAAATTAAGGTGTGCCCCAATACCACCCCTTCCATTTGTTTCACTGACACAGCAGCCGCTGCAACAGCTCACAAACATCGTGGTAGTGCGCGCGCTACAGGGTCCAATGCAGAAGAAAAATAGCCGCACGGCCTATTTCTTACACCTTGTTCCTGTGTCAAAACAGCCAACGCGCAGCCTTCACTCTCGTGTACAAACAATCTGAAAATGTTTTCATAATTTGGTGTGCCAAAAACTGGAGCAGAACACAAAGCAGTTTTGAGCACCTCAAATGCTCTCTGACATTCTTCATTCCACTGCAAAGGCCTCACAACATCCCTCTTTGTCAACTGCACCATTGGCTTCACAATCAGGGCAAAATTCACAATCCACTGCCGACAATAGGAAGCCATGCCTATTATAGCTCTGACTCCTTTCTGTGTTTTTGGAATAGGCATACCAGAAATGCTCTCTATTCTCTCTGGCGTCAGTCTTCTCCCTTCTTTCGAAAGTAGATAACCCAAATAAGTCACCTCCTTTCGAGAATATTGGAACTTCTTTAAACTCTCTTTGTGGCCATGTGCTGCCAAGTGTGTTAATAGTAAAACAGTACTCTCTTTACAAATCCCTTCTGTATCTGCAGCGATTAACAAATCATCTATATATTGTAACAATACACAACCTGCTGGTAACTCTAGCATGTCTAGTTGTTCTTTCAATGCTCTGCTGTAAATACTCAGACTTTCTGTGTTGCCTTGTGGAATGCGTGTGAATGTAAATGATTGTCCTCCTAACGTGAAGGCGAACAGATATCTGCTTTCCTTGTGCACTGGAATGCTAAAGAACGCATTCTTCAAGTCAATATCACTAAAATACTCAGCTGAGGCAGGAATCATGGTCAAAATCATGGTAATCCAGGGTTCTACCAGGCTCAGGAAAGGGGGGCCGCAAAGAAGAGCATAATTCAAGTCATTTAATGTTCGCTCTAGCATTTCTACTGTGCTTACCGAGACTAGCTGGCACCTACTGTACTGATTAGAATGCCTTGCTGCTCACTCTCCAAGGATATGCGAGGGAGGGGACCAGGCATTTCTGTCCGGGTTACTGCATTATGTTTCGACATGCCACTCACGGCCTTGCATTGTGCACCAGTGAAGCAGAATAATATTTCAGCAAAGCAGTTTTACATGAGGGAAAAAGGCAACGTTAGAGAAAACAAGAAGAAAACAAAATGGCGATTTCAGTCACCTTAAAATGGCCGCACAATGGTTAAGCTTTTGCTACACCTTTCTATTACTAAACACATGAGGCGGTTGGTCTACGGCCAACAAAGTATAGTGCCTTACGATCGAGGGGGTGTCCATTCTTTCTGGACTGACAGTATTAGGGGTTGTGATAGGCTCAAGCGGAACATCTAAGTGTATTTTCTATAAGTGGTGGGATTGTGATTGGATATCTACTGTCAGGTGGACAATTTATGCCTACCACTAAAACATGTAATTTTCAATGCTATTAAGTATACAGTATATCATTTGCTCTCAAACTATAAGGCCCTTTGTTACATGGCCCTCTACAATTGGTTGGCATGCTTGTGCCAGATCTGGAACATTCGGTTCACTTAGGAGCACGTAAGCCCAGAACCAGGTGCCAGGAGATGGACTTGACTTTACCTCCTCACCCAAATAGCCCAACGTTTCTCATCACCCATGCCTTCTGCCATGAAGATTGTCTTTGAACTTTGCCTTGCAGAGTATTCTTGTCTCTAGGAATATAAGGGAGTGCGAGCATGCACTATCCTTGTTCTAAAACGCCAAGCTCAACTCTATTTCCATCCTTGACTCACGTGACAGGAGACCACTATTTGACCCATTTTGCAGCATTTAAATGTCTTAAATGAATAAAACTTGTCAGGCATGGTGTTCTTTCTATGTACCTTAACAAGGGATGATTCAGCTTCTCACGTTCACTGCCTTTGAGAATAGATAACTGATCTTGGCTGCCTCAGCTTTGACACCGGGCCAGACAATCTCGCCATTCGTATACACTATTTCAGCAAATTCTTGTTCCGACACAGTTCTTGGACTTTCCTCTCCATTGGTCCGGGCTTACTAAATGCATGACACCAATGTCCGGCTTCTATACAATGGCGGTTCCACCTGCAGTCTATTCACTACACATAGCCAGCTTCTAAGATTACTTAATCTACTTGCGTTGCTGCATCTGTACAGTTATTGAACGGCTTGCATTTTCAGCAGTGCGTCACACACATGCAATCTTCTTCTCACATATGAACCTTTACTTGGTTCTTAACTTCGTTATCAGTTTCTATATGGTCCATGCATTCTCTTCAGTCAATATTCTTGGGGCATCACACTCGTCTCTCGTGACGTCACCAGCTCTTCTTTTACTCTTTTTCATATTTCTTCAGGGAGTTCCTCCCTCAGATTATCATCTCTTCGGGAATACATTTGGTATGTTTTTCTCAGAGGGTACTGTCTTTCAAATATTTGCCGTGGTATGCTCACAACTGCTGGTGTCAAGCATGGCAAAATCTCAGGCTTCTAACATACAGGAGGTGGGGGTGGGATTTCCTGCAGAGGCATGCAGCTGCTCCTCACCATTTCCAAGAACAACTAGAATTCCTTTGCAACCAACTGAGCTCCATTATCCGATAAACATCAGCAAGGGAAATCCTACCTCCAAAACAGCGGCTCTAAGAACATTATTATACTACTACTGGACACATCTTTCAACACACAGATTTCCAGCCACTTGGATAAGAGGTCCAACAACACCAACAGATAAGTATCTTTGGAACCTCTAATATTAAAAGGCCCCAACAAATCCAAGGCAATCTTGTCCCATGGTACTTTTGGGCTATCTTGTACCAACATGGGAGATTTGTGTACTCTGAGATGTTTGTCCCCATCCACACAATCAGAACAATTGTTTTTTTTTTCTTCTTTCAAATTTGGATTTGATTGGTTTCAAACAAAGAAAGCATACAACATACCAATGACATTTAGGTCTAATAACAACCATGTAATATTTGTCCCTTTCTCCTCCTGCAATAAACGCCTAACAAAAATGACTAACTTCATCTCACCTATTCCCCTCCCCCTACCCAGGACAGGATTGCTTTCTTTAATCTTTGTAGAATCATGCATTTGCATTTGTATCATGTAAAAAAAAAAGCTTTCTAGTATATACCATCCAATGTGTCCCAAACGAGCATCTTGGTGTTAGCATTGATTTATCTCACGGGTTGCTGAGCTAACACTTTGTGTCACGTTTCTAGTACTTTACTATCTCTCATCTCTCTCACTGTTCTCTTGCTCTGGGCTCTTTGGGGGATTATGAACATGGAGATTTGCAAAGTCATTCCAGATCATTTCTTGTTGGGCAGCTCTTTCATCTAAGGCTGGTGTGATCTTTTCCATTGTATATATATTTGTAGCCGCCCTGATCCACTCTTTCTTACCGGGGAGTTGTGTCGCCTTCCACCTGATCACTAAACAGAAAGGTGCGGCAACGGCCAACAATACCATTTGCTCTTGTCACCTCATCACCACTTTCTTTTAAGCCAAACGACATAAGGAGAGGTGTCAGATCCTGTGAGATCCCATCCATCTGTCTGATCCAACCCAGAACTTCAGTCCAATATACCTGAACACGGGGACATTCCCACCACATGTGCCAGTAATGAGCTCTTTTCCCACACTGGTGCCAACATAAGCGGCTGGAGGTCTGAAAAATCTTTGACAATCGGTAGTGGTCATAATGCCATCAATGTAATAACTTAATGGCGTGCAATTTGTATTGTGATGCAATGTATACCTGCAAGGGACCTTTACATATCGTTGCCCATGTGTGTTCTTCCAATTCTTTGCAGAGGCCCAGCTCCCACCTATGTTTGAGCTTGGCATTCAATCTCCTTCCATTATCTAATAGTGCCCTGTACATGATCGTAATGAGGCCCTTTGTTCCGGACACAGTGTCAAGCAGTTTTTCAAATGGTGTGAGTTCTCTTTGTATTTTCGCCTGCCATTCTTTTCTGGAGAATACCCCCTTAAAGCGCAGATAAAGGAAAACTGGGATTGGGCGTATATTCAATGCCTCTTCTAGCTCTGGAAGTGTGCGAAAGACTCCTCTTTGCCATAGCTGTCCCACCCTCTCCAAGCCTGCATCAAACCAGGATTGATACCGTCGGTGGTCAGGGATTTCCTCCCGGATCCGCCACACCCATATGTGGCTCAGGAGCGACGGCCACGTGGTAATCCCTTTCATATCTGCCCTGTCTTTCCATATGTCCCATATTGTCCCAAGTATCGGGTGGTCTCGAAGTCTGCGTAGGAGTTTAACCCTGGGGACCCATAGCCATTCTGCGATAGTGGCAGGGGCCAGATTGTGGTTATCAAGGTGGACCCACTGAAGGTCCTGTCTCCCTCGTAAATGAGGAATCAATATTCCTAATTGGACTGCTTGATAGTATAATTTGACATCTGGAAGGCCTACTCACCTTTATCCTAGGACATCGTGAGTACCTCATAAGGTATTCTCGCCTTCTTCCCCTGCCAGAGAAAACAGAGGATGGCACCCTTTACCTCTCGGAAGAATGCTTCGGGGATTTTTAGGGGGAGAGCCTGGAATGGGTATAGAAATTGTGAGAGCCACACCATTTAAATCGCGTTCAACCGCCCCATCCAGGAGAATGTGATCGCCCGCCATTTTGCTAGATCTGCATGGAACGAGGTGAGGATGTGGGGGAAGTTTGCTTCATACATGTCGCCTATGTTCCTCGTTAGATTAATCCCCAGGTAACGTAAAGTTGATCCTCCTAAACCCAACTGAGAGAGTTCACTAGAAACTTCAGGAGAGGGTTTGTGTAAAGAGAGAATGGACTTGGACCTATTGATTTTAAAGTCTGATAATGTCCCATACACCTCTATCAGTTGTATTGCTCTCGGTATTGAGGACATGGGGTTCTGAACATTGAGTAAGATGTCATCAGCATAGAGGGCTAGTTTGTATTCCTTTCCATCCACTTTTAAACCTTCCACCAGATTGTCAGCTCTAAGTGTTTGGGCTAGGGGCTCGATAGAAAGTGTGAACAGTATTGCCGAGAGAGGGCAGTCCTGACTTGTGCCTCTCCCCATACTGAACCATCTTGAATATTCAAAAGGATGCTGTTTGGACTTGTGTTGGTCGCTAGTATGTTTCCGAATGTTATGCATCGAATGTTTGGTAATGAGAAAGGAAAGCTGTTTTACCAAGATGATGTAGTACGGATTTGTGGTGTGAATGAAGAAGAGCATGACATACGGTTGAGAAGAGTGTTACAGATTTTGAATGAGGCATGACTGAAAATTACCAAAGAGAAGTGCACCTTCTGGGCATGCAAGTTGGCCTACTTGGGTTATGAAATCTCAGCAGAGAGTGTGAAACTGAAATATGATACTGTTGAAGCCATCAGAAGGATGGAATGTCCCAAAAATAAGAGTGACGTGTCTTCCTTTCTTAGTTTAGTGGAATTTTACAGTAAGTTTATTGAGAGGTTGTCAGGTAAGACAAATCGTATGAGGAGACCTACGAGGAAGGGTGTAAAATTTCATTGGGATGGATCCTGTGCCAAATAATTTGAGGCCATTAAGCAGGGCTCCCATTCTTTCCAACTTTGTGGAAGGTCAGAGAACCATGATTTATATTGATGCCAGTAATTATGGTTTAGGCACTGTGATGATGCAAGAATGTGGTGAGGAACTTTTGACCATTGAGTTTGCTTCTAGAACACTGAACGAGGCAGAGGTGAGATATTCTGTAGTGGAGAAAGAGCCCTTGGCATGTACATGAGCAGTCAATAAATTTAAAATGTATCTGCGGGGCGTGAATTCACAATAAAGATAAATCATAAGCCACTGATTAGCATATTTTCAAAATGTGGGTTAGAAGGAGTATCCAGAAGGAAAATGAAGTGGGTCAGTAGCCGACAGGGCCTACAATTTCGCATTGGAAGATGTTTAAGGAAAGAATTGACGATTCTTTCCTTGATGTTCAAGGAAAGTTGATGATTTGGAAAATCAAGAGCGATGTAACAATATTCGTATCTTTGGAGTCCCGGAAAGAGAGGCGGAAACCGAACTAGACCTACACTCACTCATGAAACTCTTGTTTGAGGATGACTCAATAGATGAGCCAAAATGAGATCGCATACACATGGCCGGAGGAGCTGCAAATGGTCCTAATACAGTTCTGGCACGATTTCATAATTATGCAGACAAAGCGATGGTCCTAGAGAAGGCTAGACGCAACCCACAGATCTTGCTGGACACAGTAATGGTTGCAAACTATCACGACCTGTCCTCTTTGACTCTCGCCATGCGAAGAAAGTGCACCAGACTCACTAAATAGCTAAAGGAAAAAGGGGTCTGTTACCGCTGGGGATATCTTTTCTCTCTCACATTTGAATGGGAGGGTAACACCTTAAGGCTGAAATCTGAGAGGGACATCCACAATTGCACGACAGAGCTTCTAGGTGAACAGGGAGAAGGAGCACGGGAAGGAGGAAGATTGGGGGCAAGGGGATGGCGCACTAAAGGACCGAGACGGAGAAGTTTATATGGGTGAATGCTTCTCCAGAAATGGAACACTGATCTCTGCATCACCGCAAATTGATTCAGCTGAGAAGATGACCGAGATTGGCTGAATAGCCTTCACTACACGCAAACGGCCCATGTAGATTCTAATACAAATAGTGTGCTACCAAGGTTCATCAGAGCGGTAGGACAAAAAGGGGGGGGCAGGGGCTCAATGTTACGTGAGGTATTATGTTCTGGGACCGTGAGTTGGACGGTCCCCGCTGTTGGTCCGACACTGATTGGGTGGTGATGACCCAGTTAGACCGAACGCCGAATGGGTTGGTTGGGAGGGAGGGATGGAGGGGGGCTGGGTAAGGGAGGGGGACAGATCCTTGCACCGATGCATGCACAACTACATCAAGTGAAGTGAAACAAGGCTTACTGAGATCTCCAGATGAACTAACAGAATACAGACATGACCATGGTGGTAGGCAGCAGAATGAAAAGAGCCGGGTTGCTTAGAGCTGGCACACTTCCATCTTCCTCGTCGAGGGGTGAGGGCAGGAGCCCCCCCAGCCCAGCAGAGGATCCAGGCTCCAGCGCAACACGGACAGGGCCTGCCTGACCCTGTCCCCCTACAGCGCCTGACTTGCCCATGCCGGGCGCGAAGCGGCGCGAAACCGAGGCTGAGCCTCGATCACATCAGCTGGTTCCGCCGGCAGGCGGATTCGCCGGCGGCCAGCACTAAGGCCACACAAAGGCCTGTTCCTGCGCCTGTTACGCGCATGGGAGCGCGGCGTGGCCACCCCCCCTGCACAAATTTTCTACACTCCAACCGATACACTTCCACCCGGACAATGAAGAACGTACTGTAAGTACTTGCCAGCACCGGAGACACCACTGTATGTTTAAACCCTAACCGACTCTATTGAAATCTGCTATATTGTTCCTATATTGTGCCTTTTGGTCGCCTACAGACCATCTAGCCTGCTATATTGTGCCTTTTGGTCGCCTACAGACCATCTAGCCTGCTATATTGTGCCTTTTGGTCGCCTACAGACCATCTAGCCTGCCATATTGTGCCTTTTGGTCGCCTACAGACCATCTAGCCTGCTATATTGTGCCTTTTGGTCGCCTACAGACCATCTAGTCTGCTATATTGTGCCTTTTGGTTGCCTACAGACCATCTAGTCTGCTATATTGTGCCTTTTGGTCGCCTACAGACCATCTAGTCTGCTATATTGTGCCTTTTGGTCGCCTACAGACCATCTAGTCTGCTATATTGTGCCCTGGTGCATACATTTAACATGTACTTTTCCTATACGCCTCAGTTTAGAATGTGCCTATCTGCTAGCCTCTGTGCCTAGTCCATTGACCACCGTGCCCTCTGTACCGACTCTGACCTGACTACCTGCCCTCCTGCCTATCCCGACCCAGTCGGCTCCCACCTCACCTCAAACTACTCTATTACTACCACCTAGTCAACCTCGGCCAACTACACCCGGGTCTTACTCTGACCACCCATGGCAAACTTCTACTTAGCCTCGCTCACCCTAACAGCTACACTCGCCCTGCTCCACCACAACAACACTACCCACCACAAACCCCTTCCGCAATCACTCCCAACCCAACTTACTATGGGCTTTTGGGAGGCCCAACATACTGACAAGCCCGACGCCCTCAGTCCTATAGAATGGATCCGCCGATTTGCTGCTCCACCCACTCCTTGGAACCCATGCACATTAAAAGACAGAAACCTGAGACTCGGCTCTCGGTTCATAACCCCCAAAACACTCGCCAAAAAACACTCCTTTCATCCCGCACACATTCAAGCAAACTCCGCTCAAACTTTGAACATCACCCAATCAGCCCTCTTGAGTACATCTGAACAACCACTAATCAAGGGCGCCCTTGTCAATGCCCGCTCCCTGGTCGCCCATGCGCTAGATATCGCAGACTTCATCTCTGTCAACAATCTACACTTCCTGGCTATCACGGAAACTTGGCTGCACCAAGCAGCAGGCCCAGCCTTATCCCTCGCCATCCCAGAAGGTTATTCAATACTAAGGAAAGACCGGGACACAGGCAAAGGAGGAGGAGTAGCCTTCATCGCTAAAACATCCCTTGGACTTAGATTAATCCCGCCGCCTAGCTTCCGATCTGCAGAACTTCTGTCAGCTAAGCTCCAACTCTCTGCCACACAAACCATACTATTACACCTCCTTTACAGACCTCCAGGCCCCATCACCACATTTGAGGAAGAGATATCTGACCTCTTGACCACCAACACCAAAACAGGATCTCAAATTATCCTTCTTGGCGACCTTAACCTCGGTCTCGGCGACCCAAACGATACCAATGCACTCTCCCTGGAAAGCACCATCTCCCAACTAGGGTTCAAGCTCAGAATCACAGACCCTACCCACAACAAAGGCAGGACCCTGGACTGGCTAGCGGATCTCAACTGCTCTACGACCATTACAAAAAACGAGCAAACTGCTTGGTCTGACCACCACGCCATCTCCTTCTCCATACAAGGGAATTCACAACCAAACTCTCCAACCCCTACCATCCCCCAAACCCTCACCAGAAACAACCGCAACATTACTTTACAAAACCTCTGCCCACTTATAGACAATATCTGTACCCCTACAAACTACGCCAACCTAGATGCAGAGAAACTCGCTGACCTCTACAACAAAACGTTAGAATCAGCAATAGACACCATCGCCCCACTCAAACTCACCAAAGCCAAACCGGCAGCTCATATGAACAAATGGTTCACACCAGAGCTAAAAATCCTCCGAAACTCCAAACGAGCCGCAGAAGCCACCTGGAGAAAAATGCCCAACCTCTCCAACAAAACTCAACTCTCGATAGCAGCCACCACCTACAAAACTGCTATCCTTAAGGCCAAAAAAGAGACATATGATAACAGAATTGAGAACGCCAAATCCAAAACAAAAGAGCTCTTCAATATCCTTAGGGAACTCGAATCCCCCCCCACTCTGGCTGAAACCTGCGTGAAAGATGCAGACTGGTGTGAGAGGATTCAAAAAGCCCTTGCAGACAAAATCACCATGTTACAATCCAAAATCGAACAGAAAAAGCTCAGCCTATCCAAAAAAACAAACCACCCTCCGCCCACCACCCCCAAAACACCTACTTGCCCCCCCTTCTCCTTCTCACCAGTCTCCACTAAAGAAGTGGAAAGCATCATTAAGGGCCTCAAGCCCTCTAGATGCCAAGGGGACTCATGCCCAGCTCCCATCATCCAAGAAGGCGCCAACACTCTGGCCCCCTTCATAACAGCCCTCATCAATGCATCCTTCAAATCAAGCTCAGTGCCCAGTAGCCTCAAGGAGGCCTGGGTCATGCCACTTCTAAAAAAACCTAATCTAGACCCCAATAACCCAACTAATTACAGGCCAATCACCACCGTTCCCTACATCCTAAAGATCCTAGACAGAGTGGCCTACCTGCAAATACAGAAGCACCTGGAAGACAACAACCTCCTGGGTCTCAGACAATCCGGCTTCAGGCCAAGGCATGGAACAGAGTCAGCCCTACTGGACCTAAAAATCCAGATGGACGAGGCAAAGGACAAGGGTAATCTAGCCATTCTCCTACTGCTAGATCTATCAGCTGCCTTCGACCTCGTCGACCATCAGATCCTCACAGAACATCTGATGACCTCAGCGGCCTTCTCTAACCAGGCGACTGCCTGGATCCAGTCCTTCCTAACCAACCGAACCACCCGAGTCTTCTCCCCAGGGGCATCAGCACTCCCTGTCCCCATCACCTGCGGCGTTCCTCAAGGCTCGTGCGTCTCGCCGACCCTATACAATATCTTCACAAAGCTATTGTTTGACCGCCTAGATAATCTAGGTGTCACTTACACAAACTATGCTGACGATACCCAGGTTCTCATCACCCTATCAGGGTGCTACGACGAGGACTCCACCAAAATCAACAACCTTTATTTAGAGATCCAAGCCTGGATGGCAGAGCACGGCCTATGCCTCAACGATGAGAAAACTGAGCTCCTCATTGTCGGCTCCCAACCCCGGCTAAACAAACTAGACCCCCGTTACGCGTCCTTCAACATAGACGGTAACCTAATCACAGTAGCCAAAGAAATTAAAACCCTTGGGGTTTATCTAGACTCTACTCTCTCGCTCAAAAGACAGGTGAACGCAACTGCCTCTTCAACCGCTTACACCAATAAGCTCATCAACGCCTGCAAACCTTTCCTATCACCTTCTAGCTGCATTACACTAGCCAGAGCGTTAGTGCTCTCAAAAATTGACTACTGCAACACCCTCTTTCTTGGCTCATCAGAACACAACCTGAACAAACTACAGGTACTTCAAAATAATGCCATCAGAGCAGCCCTCAGTATCCCACGAAACGCCCACATCTCCAGCTTCAGACAAGATGCTCACTGGCTCCCAGTACGAGACAGAATCTCCCTCAGATCCCTCGTCATCGTCCATAAATGCCGCTCTAACGACGCACCCAAATACCTGGCAGACAAGTTCCACAATCACACCTCAACTAGACCAACTAGAACTCCATACGCACACTGCCTCTCTGTTCCCAAATTCTCCCTAAAAAAAGCAGGCGGCGCCAGCTTCCCGGTCCTAGCTGCCAAACTATGGAATGCTTTGCCACCATACCTTAGAGCAGAACCCTCATTTTGGACTTTTAGAGCCAAAACAAAAACATGGCTTTCCAACAAAAATGCCGTTTAATGCACTTTCTCTCTGCCTGCCTTTGTTGACCACCTGTAACCCGGTCTACTAAGCCGTTGTTGTTTTTTCACAATCTGTACTGTATATTTTTGCCATGCTGTAACTGTTTTTAAGTCTCCGGCGCCCAGCTACCCCAGGGTTCGGTGCGCGGTACAAATAAATAAACTAAACTAAACTAAACTAAACTAAACTTAATGTGAAAGGGCTCAACTCCCCTACTAAACGGTCCCTAGTCTCCCGAGAATTCAAGAGGGCATATTTGGACTTGATTTTCCTCCAGGAAACTGAGTACGCACAGGGTGAGGAGCGTAAAGTTCTGCATTCAAGGGTGGGAGCTGAATACTGGGGTTCTGGTCCCTTACGGAAAGCAGGAGTGGGCAAATTAGTGAAAAAGGGACTCAACTTTGTGGTCACAAAGGTTTGGTCTGATGTGGAGGGGAGGGCCATTGTATTGGTTGGCAAAATTTGTAACACCATTCTCACCTTTGCTTCCCTATATGCCCCCAATGTGGGTCAATCCTGCTTCCTCCAATGCATGGTGTCAAAAATTATGCTTAAGGCCGCGGGACAAGTCATCCTAGGTGGGGACTACAACATGTGGGTGGACCCTACAATCGAAAGACAAGCGGGCAACCCAGAGGCAAATGCGCCCCCGGAGAGTGGCTGCACCAAGGTGACTAACATGATGGAGCTGTATGGGCTGTGGGATATCTGGCGTTACTTTCATCCCAATCAAACAGGGTACACCTTCTACTCGGCACCACACTCCACGTTCACCAGAATAGACTACAGCCACCTCGGAGATCACCCCGATCTCGTGGTCAGATCATGACTTGGTCACCACCGATATGAGTCTCCTTGCGCTCCCACAGAAAAACTCAAAATGGCATTGTAATGAAACGCTCTGGAAGCACCCAGTCTTTCGAGAGCACCTTGCGGGCGGGATCACAGAATACTTTAAAACAAATGATACCGGGGAAGTGTTGAAGAACATATTGTGGGAGGCAGGGAAGGCTACATGGAGAGGTATTTTGATCAAAGAAGGGGCCACCAAAAAAAGAGAGAGGACCCTGATTGAAAATAGATTGAGGCAGGACAGGAGATTGCACAGCTGGACCTCTCAGTATGAACCCCCAGAGAAGGGAGAAAAGAAAAAATTGTTGAAGCAGCTCAGAAAAGGGAGGAACATCCAATGACTAGAGGAAGGCCTAGTCATACATACATACATAAGCTCCAATTTCTCAAACAAAAACTCTATGAAAAGGGGGACAAGGCGGGCACGCTCCTGGCTTCTAGATTACTGGGGCAGTGAGCGGAGAGATGGATTGCGGCTATTGAACGAGACAGCGATCCCCAGCTGGCGTACCCTAAGAACATCCCCGAGACCTTTGAAGACTTTTATGAGCACCTCTACCGATCTGAAGCTACGCAGGAAGAATTAGACATTACCCAATACTCGGAAGCTGTAGACTTGCCAAAGCTTCCCCAAGACAAGATGGAGTTACTAGAATCTCCCATAACTCCAGAGGAGATAGAGAGTGTGATTAAGAGATGATCTATGGGGAAAGCACCCAGAAACGATGGGTATACTGCCGGATTTTACAAGACATTTCTTAAGCCACTCCTTCCTTTCATGGTGGAACAATTTAATGAAATTTTACAATCCGGCAGGGCCACTGAATCATTCTCACAAACGTTAATTACTTTAATCCCCAAAGAAGGCAAAGATCCTAGGCACTGTGGATCATATCGCCCCATCTCCTTTCTCAACATTGACGCTAAAATCTATACCCATGGTTTAGCAGCCAGGCTAGAGATTCATATGCCCTGTTTGGTACATCCTGACCAGGTTGGATTTATCATGGGGCGTCAAGGTGCCGACACAACATGTAAGACCCTTCACTTAATTTCCGAGGCAGAAAGAATGGCTGGTAACCCCACACTATTGTCCATTGACGCTGAGAAACCGTTCAACAGGGTTGAGTGGGGCTTTCTGGAAGTGGTTCTGTGTAAGGTGGGACTCAGCCCCACATTTATAAAAGGAGTCAGGGCCGTATACACATCCCCCCAAGCATCTGCCCTGGCCAACTCTGAATATTCGAGATTGTTTAAATCTGATGTGATGCACACATTCCTTGTGACTCCCTAGTCTTTTCTCGAATACTCCTGAGGACTTGTCTGCCAAGTCCGTCGATTTGGTGTATTGCTCAATTCCTAACCACTGCAAACACATGCTCAGGATGTCTTGCATCTGGCCGCATCTCCAATTCTGCTTGGTCATCCCATGACAACAATTCTCCTCCTCTTCTTGCCACTTATACCATTCACACGGCCCTCCTGCCTTTGAATTCAAACTCTCCCCTGTACTGACCCACTGTGTCTATGGCTATATCGCCATATGCTTTGGCCTTTATCACTGGTTCCTGTAAAGTGCAACAGTCAAATGTACTTCTCCATGCTTGAACACTCACAATCATGTAGTCAGCGCCACTGTCTGTTAACATGGAAACAGGCACCTCATTGATGGTTATCATGGCATAGGGTTTGCTTCTTCTCACTCTTCCAGAGACGGCCTGTAAAGAACTGATTACTTCTTTGCCCATGTTTTCATATTCATCCTCGTCGTCATCCTCAACCACCTCTCTCACTTGCCCGAAGGATCTGAAATTCTTGCAACAACGAGCTACATGACCTTCA